>NC_092130.1:147083338-147713566 GCF_043159975.1 Macaca nemestrina
ACAGAGAAAGAGAGACTGTCTAGGGAGCCAGGAAACCCAGAGGATGAACTGGAAGGAGATCGTGATTGGAATTCAAGTAGAATGCTAAAGCTGGTGGGGCTTTAGAGATCACCCAGCTCAGTGGTTTTGAAAGAAATCAATGTTTCTACAGAATCATGTCACGAGCTGTTTCAGGGATGCCAATTATCAATTCCAAAGGCTACCGGAAACACCTGTTCATCAAGCAGAGCTAAGCTGATGAGCCTGCTGCAGTGAGGGAGAACTTGGTAGCAAGAGAGCCTTAGTAGTATCATGTAATGGGGAAGTCAGGGGGAAGGTATAGGGTTTCCGGACCTGAGCTGGGTCATTTCAAGACAGGTCTTATAGGGGATAAGGGAGGAAATGGCTGGGATTGGAAAGAGTTTTTGGAAATAGCTTTGGATTGGTTGGCTCAACGAGGTGAGAGCCTTGAAGTAAGTGGATTTTGATAAGAAACTGTTAGCCTTGATGACCAAGCTGTTTCCAAGGTCCTCAGTCTTGTTCTTCAGTAACAGTATGTTCAGAACACATGGGTAATATATTCTCGCTTGGTCTCAGAATTGTTTAAGATATGGACAGAAAAGTATGTCTGTTTCCAGTATTATTTAGCATAACTAAATAAAGGGAGTTATGTTGGTTTTCATTTTCAGGGATGAAAGTGGTGGGAGCGGGGCTGACTGTGTGGGGTCTCTGCCCCTCCCTGACCTCCCAATCAACCAATTTCTCCACACTTTTCTGTTTTCTGTGTTGGGCGTCTACATCAGATTTTACTTAAAGTAAGGGCTTTATGTTTTTAAAAGGGCTCAAAATCCAGAACTGTTTAAAAATCTCTATTTATAATAGAAGAGAGAATACTGAAATCCAGAGAGGTGATGAGATGTGCCTAGGATCACCCTGTTGGTCAATAGCATAGGAGAGAACCAGGGAGTTTGGTACAGGCTCACTCAGGATCTAGCTTGTGCTTGTTCTGGGATATTCAGGACAATGATGCTAGACAGAGCCACAACCACCATGAAAATCTCAGGAGCTTTGCCCAGTAAATATGTCTGTCTTCCTTGCATTGCATCTGAAGGGGCCAGGCAGCTTCCTACATCTTTCATCCTTACCATCTGAAACATGTGTTCTCCAAAGTACTATGGCGATAGAGTGGGAGGGAAGAAGACACCAGCTGTGAACTGCCTCAGCTTGAAAAACACATGGCACATCCATGCACAGGCCATTGGCCCCAATCTGACAACAGGGGGTGCTAAGAAATGGAAGGGAGTACATGAAACACTTGGGGAGTACCAAGTACCTCTGCTTGCCCAGGGCTGGGGTTTCACACACCACTCCCTGCTGTACTGCTTTTATTGTTCAGTTTCTGGAGGAAGAAATGCGAGAGCAGAGAGGATAAATGACTTAGCCAATCCCACCCAGGTTGTAACTGATGTGGCCAATGCTTGTACCCAGCTCTTTTGATTTAAGATTAGTGCTTGTGTTTCTCCCCTACCATGTTAGAGAAAGAACAATATGGGGAACCATGAGGCCAAGCTCGGTTATTATGAGATGGGAGAGATCTATGCACATTGGAGACAGAGGGGCAAGAAGAGAAGGACAAGAAGAAATCGAGGTGTTTGGGTTCGAAAGGATGACTGAGGTCTTAGAAAGATAAATAGGATTAAAATGTTAACAAAAAGATGGAATTATTTCTCTTCCTTTTCTACAAAGGGGAGAATAAGAGAGTATTTTATAGACAGTGAATATAAGGAAAAATGAAGTTCCCTTCCCAAAACCTTTACACGAGACCTGAGGTTAGAGTAACAAATGACAGTAAAATGGCGAGGGGAGGTATCTGCCCAGGCTGAGGGCATAGGAGGAGAGCAAGGCATTTAGAGGGTCCAGGTATGCATGACAGGAGAGGCTGAGCTTTCGAAGACATCCATCAGGGCCACAGCACTGTCCTGCCTTGACCTCTGATCCTGAGCTGCCTCTGTCACCTTCCCCATCCTCATACCCACTCTCCCTGCTTTTCCTGGGCTTCCATGGTCTGTTCTCCTTCCCTCCTTGTTTCTGCAGCTGTATATCAGGCACTTTCTCTCTGCTCAAAGCCCTCTCATGCCTCATTGTAAGCCAGTTTGCTGCTCCAATTTAGTTAGACTATAGTGGTCACTGCCTGGCTTGTTGGTAGAGTAGATGTTCCCTGTGTAGTCTTTTTACCCTTTCAGCTAAAGATGGTCTTCTTTTCTGCATAGCCAAACTGTGCTTAAAGGAAACAAGCTCATTTTGTTATTTGGCCTAAGAAAATATTAAGAAGATAATTCTTCTTAGGACAGTCATTAGGGCTGCTTGGGTTCACATTTCAGCCTCACCTCTAATCAACTCTGAGATTTTAGACAGATCACCTAATGTCTCTGTGCCTAACATTCTTCTGTAAAATCGGCATATAATAATGTCTACCTTATAGGGTGATTCTGAGCATTAAAAGGAATAATGTAAAAACACTTAGAACAGTACTAACACTAATATAACTGTTTACCATCATCATTATTGATATTAAATACACAACACAATACAGGGTGAATAGTAGTAAAAGTTTGACTATTGGTCCATTGGAAAGATCTATATCACTGTGTTGCTTTATTCTGATAACAAACAATTACTGGTGGACTATATTACTCTTTTGGTTATAATAGCATTTCTTTAGGTCCAAATATAAAAATGTATGATCTGATTTGGACAGATCATATTGTTAGTCACATTGCAGTTTGATATTCTTACCAAGAGAAACCTTGTGGCCAGAGGAGTGCTTTTATGTCAAGTTATAAAGGAAAGTTGACTGAAGCCAGGATAAGGAAGAAGCCTTGTCAAATTGCCATCAGAATGAAAGGAAACGTCCTCACATACTGATCCTGCTGCTTATTTATATAAAGAACTCTCAGGCTCCGATCACTGTGAACAAAGACCATGGCATTTGGTATTAGCCCTTCAGAGGCTCTGAGGACTATTGAAAGAAGGCCAGTCCAATCCATGTGAGATGGCGGGCTGAGCTGCCGAGTGTCGCTCTCAGCAAAAACTTAACCTTGAAAACAAATAAAAGAAGAAGCAGGTGGTGAAGGGAGAGGCTGTGGAATAGACCCAGGAAAGCTGAGATAAATCCAACTCCAACTCAGGATGCAGGATTAAAATATTTACTCTGGCATTGGCAGGAAAGGCTCGGGGCAAGCATTTGCTATGCCAGCTCAGCAATATCTTCTGGCCATTTTGTATGCACTAGCAGGCTTGCAGCCTTTAAAATATCAACTTTTATAATTCTGCAGTGGTAATTCAGATCGAGGAAAAAGGACCCTCCCACACTGAGAGACCATGGAGACCTTTTCTCCAGCCATGTTGGAGCTATAGAGAGGGGAAAAACCAATAATCCCTCTCATGATTGGTTCTGTCTCCTGATCCAACCACCTATTCCAATTGTTTGAGTGGATTCGGAGGGGGTTTACTCATGTACTTTTCATTATTCAACTGATAAAGTTATTATATCATAAGTGCACAGCTTGTAAACTTTCATAAACAGAACACATCCATGTAACTGACACCGACACCGAGAAGCAGAACATGACCAGCTCCCAGAAGACCCTCTGGAGCCTCTTCATTCTAGTCATCCCTCTCCCCAGAGCTAACCACTACCTTGACTTCTAACAGAATAGATTAGTTTGGCCTTTTTGGTGGTTCATATGGGTGAAATAATACACACTCTCTCGTGTTTGTTTTTTTCTCTCGCATTACATTGGCAACTGCATCCATACTATTAGATGTGGTTGCGTATCCATTCTACTATTGTTGGGCATTGGGTATTTTTCATTTGGGCTATAAGACTAGTGTTGCTATCAGTGTTCTAGTACATGTCTTTTGGTAAAAATGTGTACATGCTTTTGAGAATACACACACATCACACATCACACATACACACACACACACATCTGTAAGAGTGGAATTGCAGGGTCATATAGTATGCATATGTTAAGCTTTAGTTGAAACTGTCAGTTTTGCAAAATGGTTGTACCAGTTTACCCTCCCAACAGCAGTATATAAGAGTTTCAGTTGGTCTCCATTCAATTTTGCCTCCCTTGATCCTAGGACCAGCATGACAAATTGCACATGGCATAAGCACATATAACAGGGGATATGTAATCCCATTTAAATAGGTGACAACATTATTTTCAAAGCAGAACCGATACTGTTGCTGCTCACCTCAGCTGCTCTCCGTCTGGCAAGATTTATCTCATCTTTCTTCCTTGAGCCAGCAAATCTTTATTGATATAAACACAGGTGAAATTCTTGGTTCTGGTTTTTCTACTCAGCGTTTATTGTTGATGGTTACCATCAAATAATTGAATTTCCATGACCTATTTATGGTTGAACTTGAAATGAACTTGGAATGCTTATTCTTGAATCCAGAAAAAGAATACTTAATAGAATTGGAAAATAACACCACTTTTTGAAATTGGCAATCATGTATGTATGTGCGTCTGTGTGTGTGTGAGGAGTGAATGGAAACTATTAAAATTTTATTCAAAAAACATAATACATGGATGCCAAAAATTCCTTTAATTCTTACCAATAAACTTCTCTTAACCCCATTGTCCAATGGAATGAGAATTGGTCGCAATTATGAGTTTCTGGATAGCTTCGATCATGGATGTCTATTTGGATGTTTTTATGAGGATGATTTTTTTGTGGAATGTTTGGCAAATGTCTGTAATGAAGATATTGGGTTTGAGATTGTGGATACAGATGCATAAGGTCACCATACAATTAGGCCAACAAATAATATTTAGGTATTTAAAGTAGATACACATGAGTGCTTTGAATCCCTCCCCTAGCAACCCCCACCAAGTATTTCCCTTTGGTTTCCATTTTTCAATAATTTTTAAAACAATTTTTTCTTTGGATTAGACTATGGGCAGAAAGGCCTTTAAAAAGTATATAGCATCCATCTGTTATAGTAACTTCACTTTTAAGAGAACTAATAAGGTTGCTGCTTTCCGTGTTCCCATAAAGCTCATAAATAGACTTAAGTTCCAGCAAGTAAAAATGACAAAAGTCAGTGTCTAGGAGTTGAGTTGTCCTATGGGTAAAACATTAGGCTTAGGGGGTTTAAATGCACTTGGCAGGATGAACCCCCTTAAGATTCTTATATAGTGATGATGCTGTGAAATAACTTTACTCAGTAGACAATCATTAGACAGCTGAGCCACTCAACCATCTTGTTGCTCTCTGGTCAGAAGATCTGATTAATCATGTGTGCAAGTATTTCTTTTTTTTTTTTTCTTTTTTTTTTTATTATTATTATACTTTGAGTTCTAGGGTACATGTGCATAACGTGCAGGTTTGTTACATATGTATACTTGTGCCATGTTGCTGTGCTGCAACCATCAACTCGTCAGCACCCATCAACTCGTCATTTACATCAGGTATAACTCCCAATGCAATCCCTCCCCCCTCCCCCCTCCCCCCTCCCCATGATAGGCCCCGGTGTGTGATGTTCCCCTTCCTGAGTCCAAGTGATCTCATTGTTCAGTTCCCACCTATGAGTGAGAACATGCGGTGTTTGGTTTTCTGTTCTTGTGATAGTTTGCTAAGAATGATGGTTTCCAGCTGCATCCATGTCCCTACAAAGGACACAAACTCATCCTTTTTGATGGCTGCATAGTATTCCATGGTGTATATGTGCCACATTTTCTTAATCCAGTCTATCACTGATGGACATTTGGGTTGATTCCAAGTCTTTGCTATTGTGAATAGTGCCGCAATAAACATACGTGTGCATGTGTCTTTATAGCAGCATGATTTATAATCCTTTGGGTATATACCCAGTAATGGGATGGCTGGGTCATATGGTACATCTAGTTCTAGATCCTTGAGGAATCGCCATACTATTTTCCATAATGGTTGAACTAGTTTACAATCCCACCAACAGTGTAAAAGTGTTCCTATTTCTCCACATCCTCTCCAGCACCTGTTGTTTCCTGACTTTTTAATGATCGCCATTCTAACTGGTGTGAGATGGTATCTCATTGTGGTTTTGATTTGCATTTCTCTGATGGCCAGTGATGATGAGCATTTTTTCATGTGTCTGTTGGCTGTATGAATGTCTTCTTTTGAGAAATGTCTGTTCATATCCTTTGCCCACTTTTTGATGGGGTTGTTTGCTTTTTTCTTGTAAATTTGTTTGAGTTCTTTGTAGGTTCTGGATATTAGCCCTTTGTCAGATGAGTAGATTGCAAAAATTTTCTCCCATTCTGTAGGTTGCCTGTTCACTCTGATGGTAGTTTCTTTTGCTGTGCAGAAGCTCTTTAGTTTAATTAGATCCCATTTGTCAATTTTGGCTTTTGCTGCCATTGCTTTTGGTGTTTTAGACATGAAGTATTTCTTAACTAAATTTAAGAAATGGAATTGGCCGGGCACAGTGGCTCAAGCCTGAAATCCCAGCACTTTGGGAGGCCGAGACGGGCAGATCACGAGGTCAGGAGATCGAGACCATCCTAGCTAACACGGTGAAACCCCGTCTCTACTAAAAAAATACAAAAACTTAGCCGGGCGAGGTGGCAGGCGCTTGTAGTCCCAGCTACTCGGGAGGCTGAGGCAGGAGAATGGCGTGAACCCGGGAGGCGGAGCTTGCAGTGAGCTGAGATCTGGCCACTGCACTCCAGCCTGGGCGACAGAGCGAGACTCCGTCTCAAAAAAAAAAAAAAGAAAGAAAGAAAGAAAGAAAGAAATGGAATTGCTAGGTCAAAGGGTAATTAAGTGTGAACATTTTACAGACATTGACAAATTGAGGTCCAAAAACAGTTGTATCACTTTTCACCCAACCCAGAGTGTATGAGGGTGCCTGCTCTTATTCCTTCTTCTAAAACCTCTTGTGAGAAACAACGTCCTCTTGGTTTCCCTGCAGAGCACTTCCTTCATGACTGCACTCTGTATTTTCTTAGCATCTATCTTTTTCTTCTCTGTGGCATATATCTTGCATATTTTGCAGCAAATATCTTTATCTATTCCTCTTCCATTCACACAACCCATCTACCTTCCTACCTAAGAATTAAATCCTAAGTAGATCGTTAAGCTGTCAGAACTTCAATTTCCTCAGTGACAAAATGAGCACAATCACACCCATCTCACACGGCTGTGAGGAAGATTAAATGCCGCAAGGCATGTGAAATTCTCGTCGTGTTGCCTGGCTTGTAATAGACACAGAGGCACAGAAAGCTGAACAGAGACTTTCTTACTTTTGCCACTCCTGATGCTTCCATTAATACAACACAGTGTAGAATAAGCATTTTGCTGACTGACTTGATCTCCGGTGTTCAAGCCAATCATAAATCAAGTACCTAGGCAAGTGCGTGTGATATTTTCAGGGGCCCTTCATTAGAAAGTTTACTGCTGTACTGTACTAAATGACTCTTTCCTCATCACTTTATGACATGTAAAGGAGCCTGCATCAAGTATAGTGACCAAGTATAGTGAATCAAGTATAGAGACGGCCTCCAGAAAGTGGCCTCATTTACCAGAAAAGCAGTCATCGCATGTGGGCATTCTTCTAGCTCTAGCATTAAGTACCATCTATTCTTTACAGCAGCAGTTCCCAACCTTTTGGGCATCAAGGACTGATTTCATGGAAGACAATTTTTCCACGGACTGGGAAGGGATGGGATAGTTTTGGGTTGAAACTGTTCCACCTCAGATCATCAGGCATTAGATTCTCATAAGGAGCACACAACCTGAATCCCTCACATATACTGTTCAGAATAGGGTTCGCATTCCTATGAGAATCTAATGCTGCTGCTTATCTGATAGGAGGCAGAGCTGAGATGGTAATGTTTGCTCACCTGCCACTTCACCTCCTGCTGTGTGGCCTGGTTCTTAACACACCATGGACCATTCTGGTTCATGGCCTGGAGGTTGGGGCCCCTGCTTTACAGCAATTTTCTAAATTCTTTCTCAGAAGCCATGTTATCTGGACAAAGGACATTTGCTTAATATGTCCTCATACAAAATCTAATATAATCATACATATGGAGATAGATGATCTTTAGTGCCCTAGTTATCACAATCTGTGATTCTGTGGTCCATGTTAAACTGTATTATACTTTTAAATATGATTTGCCAACATTATTACAGCTGAAACTCAGATAGCACAGTATTCAGCCTAGGCAAATTCAACCTGCTACATAAGGAGCACAATTTAAAATGTGAGGATTGTATAAAACTTTTGCCTCACAAATGGGAACACACAGAATACACAGAAGTTTGTTGTGGAGATAAGTATGGGGAACTAGGGAGTAGCGTGGGTCACAGCTATGGCAAAATGACTTTCACTTCCAATGTCATTTTCTTTTCTTACTATTGCAAATTATTCACATTGACTTGTTTTATTTCAATCCAGTGTAGACAAAAATAAATAGAAAAATATATTCATCAGTTATTGTTCATCATTTATGGGTTTGGGCTTATCATTTTAATTTCATAATAACTTCTGGAATACACAATTGTGTAAGTTGAGGAATACATGTAGAAATAATAAAGATATCAAGATTAGAGTCACTAAATTATTCACAGTGATCAAGGCCTTTTACTTGGTGCAGGGTGTTTGGTGGGGAAGGAGAGTATTTAAAAGAGACATATAGTGCCATGGTGAAGAGCCAAATTGGCTGCTTCAATCCCTGCTCTGCCACTTACTATCTGTGTGGTATCCAGAAACTCACTTCCCTCATCTGTAAAATGAGGGTAATAGTAGTACTTATCTTACAGGGTTATTATGTGGATTAAATGAATTCATATATGCAAAGCACTTCTGATAGGATCTGGCACTGGGCCATCATTATTTGTTTATTGCTTCTGGAATACTTTTCACTTAACTATTCCATTGAAAAAGAGGCTGGAAAGTCAACTCTGAGTTCCCCTTAGAAGACCAGATGAAATTTGGATTCAGAGAGGGGTGGTTTACTTGTGAGGACTGAGATTTTCTGCCTGGCAAATAGGCAATATGGTGCTGAAAGAAAGTGGCAAGCAATGGGTGCAGAATTTGTCTTACCTATTTCAAAATATTAACCACATGAGCCTCAGTCTTTCACATATCTGATGGACACAGTGAATAGCATAAAATAGGGCCTCTTTCTTCCTCCTTATGGCCCATCTGGGAAGACGTCAGTGAGGAAAGATAAGTCATGCAAATCCGTCATGATGCCAGGACATGAGACAGTCTTCCCTGCCCTGCCCCATACCTCTCTCCTGTGACAAGCACAAAAAGAGCTTTAAAAAAAAAAAAAAAAGCAATTTCTTTCTCAGTCAATCTCTACTCACACCAATTTTCCAGCTTCCAAACTGATAGAGTCATAACTCTATAGGGTAGGATCAAAATTATTATTGTATGCATGTTCCTACTTTTTCCCCTTCCCAAACCAATGAAATAAGGTTTCTGCTTTGGAAAGTTCAATGCCCCTCCCGCTGTCCTCTGAGTAGGATTTAGTCCTATTAGACATGTTCTCTCATACTTTATTTTATACTGTAGAATTAGGAGAAAAGTGAAAGCAGAGGAGAATCTGAAGCCTTTGGGCCTAGGCTGGGGAAAGAGGCTTTTCAGGGGATTTTGGAAGAATCTTGTGAGTTTAAGAAAATGATCTTTATCCAGTGATCCATCATTGCAAGAAAACTACTCAAGTTTTTTCAAAATGTATTTTTTTGGTGACTGAACTATGTTCCTTTGGTCATGTTGAAATTTAATTTTCAATAAATAAAAAACACAATTCTGATAAAAATCATACTGAATATGTGTCAGGTTTTAATTACCTCAATAATGAGAGAACCAGCAGGATGACAAGGCTGATTCAATAGGAGGACAGGAGAAACTAATGTATATTTGAGTGAGGGAAAAACCAAAATAAGCACTGCAATAAAAAAGAAACTGTAGTAAGATTGCTGAGTTAGATAGATACACAATTGGATGATTTTCTACAAGACAATAAAACCATAAGCTTTGGAGTTATTTTGTGTCTTTAGTCCATTTGGGCTGCTATGAGAAAACAATCTTAGACTGGCTCATTTATAAATAACAGAAATTTATTTCTAACAGTTCAGGAAACCAGGAAGTCCAAGATAATGGTGAAGGTAGATTCAATGTCTGGTGAGGGCTGGGTCTCTGCTTAAAAGATGGCACCATTTCTCTGTGTCTCCACATGGTAGAAGGCACAAATAAGCTCTCTCAGGCCTCTTTTATAAGGGCACTAATCCCGTTTATGAGGGCCCCACATTCCTGATCTAGTCACCTTTCAATACCTCTGCGCTGGGGATTCAGTTTCAACAAATGAGTTTTGTGAGGACACAAAAATTCGGATCATCACATCTTATCTACTGGACAAAAATTATTTGTAGTTTATCATGTTTCTAAAAGTTAACATCTATCTTTACAGAGCTGTAAAATGCCTGGGCCCTTATTAACAGTAAATTGTGAGTCAAACAAAGTTATAGTCCCCAGCCTAGAGAGAGTCAGAAGAAACTTGGGTGGGGTTGGCTAGACAACTCCCTGGCCTGACAACAAAGGTGTCACAGTCATCTTTTTGCCTTTCTCCCATGTTTTGGTTAATTTTTAAAAATAGTTCCTTGTGTGATTATAAAGTCTCCTACAATTATTCTTTATCACAAAAAAGGCTGGTTTCATTGAGTTTGTGTTCTCTCTGGGATTCATTTACAGAGGAGAAGCATATAGAACACATGCTACCCTCCTGTTGTAGAGTGCAGTAAATCTACAGCCACGGGAAGCCGAGCAACTACAAAAGCCAAATAATTAGCTTGGTCTGAAGAGTTTGTAAAGAATCCAGGATTGCATCTCAATAACCTTTATCATTCTAGAGATTCCCCTAGCCAAAGTTTTTTTTAAATTCTTTGTTTTAATCACTCATATATGCTTATTTTTTCTAATGCTAGAGAAACAAAATTAAGAAAAACGTATTTCCATCCAGGATTCACCAACAATGCCCACAACTGCATATGAATTCTCTCCTTAGGGTACCCCCAAACTTGCTAAAGTCTGAAGACTGTTAGGAAGTCTTCAAACTTCCTCCCTACTGCCTATAAGTCACAAAATAGACACATACTGATTTCCAAGTATGATTTTGTAAACATTAGTTCCACATATGAAGCTCAACCCTTGTTCCATAATTGTGGGTTTGTCCTATGGGATGAAATGAAATTTAACTCAATTATGACATTCCTGCCTGGAATTAAAAAAAAAAAAAAAAAAAAAAAAAGAGAGCCTCTTCAAGTCAGCACGCCCTGAAAATGGATCATCACTCATTCTAAATTTATTTATTGTTACATAATAATTGTACATATTTATGAGGTACATGTGATATTTTGACATATGCATACAATGTACAGTGATCAAATCAGGGTATTCAGGATATCAAATACCTCAAAGATTTATCATTTCTTTATTTTGGGAACATTTCAAAACTTTTCATTTAGTTATTTTGAAGTATACAACAAATTGTTTTTAACTGTAGTCACCCTACTATGCTATCGTACCCTAGAACTTAATCCTTCTATGTAACTGTATGTCTGTACCCATTAACCAGCTTCTCTTCATACCCTGCCTTTGCTCTACCCCTTTCAACCTCTGATAACTATCATTCTACTCTTTACCTCCGTGAGATCAACTTTTTTAGCTTCCATGTGAGTGAGAACATGTAATTTTTGTCTTTCTGTGCCTGGATTATTTCACTTAACATAATGACCTCCAGTTCCATCCATGTTGCTGTAAGTGACAGTATTTCATTCATTTTTTATGGATGAATAGTATTCCAGTGTGTGTATATCCCACATTTTCTTTATCTATTCATCTGTTGATGGACACTTAGGTTGATTCCAAATCTTGGCTTTTATGAATAGTGCTGAAATAGACATGGGGTGCAGGCATCCCTTTGACATACTGATTTCCTGTCCTTTGGATAAAAAGACAGTAGTGGGGTTGCTGGATCATATGGTAGTTCTATTTTTCATTTTTTGAGAAACCTTATACTGTTTTCCATAGTGGCTTGCTGATTTACATTACCACCAACAGTGTATGAGGGTTCCTTTTCTTCCGCATCCTTGCCAGCATTTTTTTTTCTGTCTTTTTGACCATAGCCATCCTAACTGGGGTGAGATGATATCCCATTGACTCATCCTAAATTTGTTTAAAGGGGCTTTTCGCCTTCTTCACCTGTAACATATAGGCAGCTGTTGGCTGTTACTTTATCTCCTATCTATGGTTCCCCAATTTGTAAAACTCTCTAAAAGAAACACCGACTCCTGAAAGACTCTAATTGAGTTGAATTGTCCAGACTTTCAAATAAAAGCAAGTAGTATCACAAGCCCACATGAAGATTTCAGGTTTTTCCTGGAGGGCAGGGGTCCAACCCAGACTACTGTGCTCTCATCTGTAAAAGAAGGTTGGTGTCAGAAATGAGATCTTTAAGACTCTTACTCTGAATGATCATGACCAGAATAACTAGTTCTTACTGGGTTTTTTCATGTCCCCAAAATAGATTTATTTCTATTGACAGTAGATTCTTGTCATATAATCAGCCTGACTTGAGAATTAATCATTTGCCTTTTTCTCAGTAGTGGCAAGAACTAGAGCCAACTTTGTGGACTAACCAAACAAGTGAATCGACAGAATATGGTGACCCATTTTTTTCATTAGTTTCATTATTTTGAGTTTATTTTATCTTCTCCTCATCAATTTTCTCTTTTTTTCTTGTTGTCTCCTGATTTAAGTCATCTGGCCATCCTGTCTATATTTGGAACCCACATTAGTTGTTTTGTGAAATAAAGCAGGCTATATATAAATCAAACGCCCATACTGGGTCCATTTCCAAATTTCTGTTTGTGATATCTTGTGGTTTTGAGGATTAAAAATGCTTTAAAACCAGCAATGAAAAGTTGTTCTAGTTTTTAAATATGTACTTTTAAAAGCCCTTGTTAAAACTTTTGAGAACTGATGAGGACATTACTTTGTATGTTGGTGGTTTCTGTTTACTTGGTTCTGTTTTTGCTCCCTAGAACTTGATTTCCTCAGCAGTGAGCTAATAACACTCCTGCTATTGCTGACTGGGCATATCTACATACAAAAAATCTTGATAAAACAATGTGTGCTGAGGAGTGTAAGTATAGCTCCCTGATTGGCCCTTTTAATAACACTGATTGTTCCTTTTGTTGCATTTCACATTATGAACCAAACTCTAAGAAATGATTGGGAAACATCTTCTTTTCAGAAACCTCCATTCAGAGGCTTAAGGCCTCAGATTACTGGCCTTCCACAGTTATATCTCCAGTGTGGAGTTTGGTTTATTTGTCCAGTATATGTTTAAAATCAAGATACAAATCCCTAAAAAGTCCTAAATTTATTTTAAAATGTGGCCAATGTACACAGACTCTAGCCAAATCCCATATTCTGCCACTAAATAATTGCTATTGGATCTAGGCCATGACCCCACTGATTTTTTTACAGGCAACTTTGCAGCCCCAAAGCCAGATGTTGAATCAAGGAAACTAAAGTTCCAGTGTTCAGGAGGACAGCATTGTACTAACTCATCTCAACCAGCTTCACCTCTTTGTACAAGAAGGACTTAAGAGGCTGAAGAGGTGTGAGGTTTGGATGGAGAGGCCAAACTAGTTCATCTCTGCCAGTTTGTTATGTAGATCATCACAGCTTCTCAACTACATCAGTGAACTTGCACTTAGCCTTGTCTCTATCCTTTACTTGTCAAACCTCATCAACTCTTTTCCCCACCTCTGTCATTCCTAAAACCTATAGTAACTACTTCACTCAGCACCTTCAGCTGAATCTCTGTGGCTTAGTGTTGCAAACACATCCACCCCTGCAAGAGACAAATCTACTGCAAAGATGAGGGTTTGATGACTTCCTTCTCACAACTTGCTGCTCTTCCTATCTATTCAGTTCTTCTCCCTGCCCAAGCTTCATTATTTGTCTATATTTGAAACCTGCCTCCAAAGAGCACTGAAAGCATTTTACCTCTTGGGAGTAGTATGTGCTTTTGGGGGATATATTGAGACCTGCTGCCATCATTCAAAGTCCTGATGCTGCCTTGGCTGTTAATTAACAATGAGGTTTTTTGTGTTTTCCTGCCAGTTTTTATTTGTTAGATCAATTATTAATAGTAATATTTAACATTTAGTAAGTATTTACAGTGCCTGCTACTGTTATACATGGTTTATGCATCAACTTATTTAATCCTCATCAGAATTTCATTTGATACATTCCAATATGTCTCCATTTTACAGATGAGGAAGCTGAGGCAGAGCAAAGCCAAGTAAGTTATACAAAGTTACTTAGGAGTTACTAAGAGGCAGTACTAATTTGACTTTGAAACTGTGCCCAGACATCATTCTATCCTGCCTTCAGTGGTAACCTACTGCATCCTCAGAAGATATGGAAATACTATTCTTCAAATTACAAGCTCAAGTGTAAGAGGCTGAGCAGATATTTGAAGATTCCAAATACAACTAATATTAAGTGATTAGTGATCTGCTTTCTGCACATATCCTTAGGGTCCCTCCTTCTCTCCAGGATCCATTATATTCCCTGTGTTTAAGTAGTAATTGTATCTCTGAGTTTGAAAGACAATAAATTTGACAGTTCTAACTCCAGACATTTTCAGAGAGAATATTAGAAGAGCAATGAGGGAAGCGATGATCATGCTCATTTATTAACATTGATTGTACATATTTCTTCTTTGGGAGGATGTTGCTTGTGTGTTTGCACAGTTCTGTCCTTTAAGAGAGTAACAGTAGGGAGTGGTGCCTGGAGCATCATGCAGTGAGTTTGGAAGGACACCAAAATCTGTTTGTGCTGTGTATCCCCTGGGGTGTGAGACCTGACTGGGCCAGCTGCAGCCCTGCAAGGCCTTTAATTTAGAATTTCCTGAGCCACTTGTGATTCCAAAATATTTCTTATGTGTTTCAAAATAATAATTGAAAAGGAAGTAAAAACAGCCAGTCAGCTGTAAAAATTGTATGATATCTAGCAACTGGGCTGGGTCACCAAAGGTTGACACCCCTGAGAGAAATCAGTAACAGAGCCTTGGAAAGCACCACGTTAATTTGGATGGGGAGGTGGGGATGTGGCTGGAAGAGGAGAGGAGATTCAGGGTTCTGGGAGTAAGTTGAGTGGGGTTAGTCAGTCACTCTCTGGGTTGTGATTTCTGTGTAAAAGACATTGTTTAGGTCCCGAGCTG
The DNA here is from genome assembly GCF_043159975.1 of Macaca nemestrina. Taxonomy (NCBI): domain Eukaryota; kingdom Metazoa; phylum Chordata; class Mammalia; order Primates; family Cercopithecidae; genus Macaca; species Macaca nemestrina. The sequence continues at coordinate 147,098,623 of NC_092130.1, forward strand.
GTGATAAAGCTGGTCCAGGGGTGGGACATGGTATTTGAAAATGGTGGTGCTGAAAGTTGTTGTTGGAATTTCCACTGCAAGAGAGAAGAGGAAGAAATGACCACATAATTTCCATTCTTATTTTTGCCATCCCTCAGGACGGTGTATCATCTGGCCCTGCCTATCCGTGCAGGGGAGTCTCTTAGACCACTTGCCCCACATTTACTGTGTCTCAACCAATCCTCTTTCTGAAAATTTTTAGTACTCATTAAGATTTTTCCTGCTATAGAAGTTCCACGCTTGCTCTTTTCTATGTTTGAAATATTATTTCTGTATGTCTGCACATAGGCTTTTGGTCATCGAGGTCTCAGCTTAAATGGCACACCCTCAAAGTGATGCTTCCTGATCATGCTATATCTAAAATGCATTCTTCCCTACGCAGTTGTTTAAGCAGTCTGTTTGTGTCTTCCATAGTGCATAGCACAACCTCTAACTTTTGAGAAGTGTGACCGTCTTACTTGTTTGTTGTAGGTCTTTACCATCAAATTCCAATCTCCATGAGGCCAGGAGCCATGTCATTATTGCTCACTGATACCTTCTCAATTTCTAGTACAATGACTAGGTCATAGCAGATGCATAATAAATATTTGTTTCAAAGGGAGAGGGTGGCAAGAAGACTCGACGATTTCGGATCAGAAAAGGGAGATGTGGTGAACCTCTAAAATGTGTTGGGATGACTTCCAGCCTACAATCTTGGCCGCCTTGACAACATGCTCCAGTGGCGGAAACTGGATTCAGGATCATTTTTACATGCAGATTCTCAGACTCTCTTATATGGCAATGGTTGAAGGGTAGAAGCAGAAATTTTATCTGATTAGTGCCTTGGAAAACACTAACAAGCTGCTTGAGCCTTCAGGAATTTTTATTTTCCAAATTTAAAACTCTAAAAATAGTTCTGAAATAATATAAGTTACTAATTCCTCCCATATACACAACACTTTTTATGGAATGGTCATACCGAGCATATCTTTGGGTTATGATAACAGTACTGGGAAGGGACAAAGACACAATTTTAAACCTATTTTGAAGATAAGGAATTGGCTTCAAAGAGTTTAAGTGATTTTATTAATGAGTAGCTGGAATTAGAATCTGGTACACTTGGTTTACATGGATTGCTTACTCTACTACATTTTTTCAGACAATATTTGTTTTATTTTTATATGTTGTTTTCATGGTAGATTGGATTTTGACTTCAGTTTTTTTCTATTTTATTTTATTTTAACTTCTGGAATACATGTGCAGGTTTATTACATAGGTAAACATGTGCCATGGTGGTTTGCTGCACCTATCAACCCATCACCTAGGTATTAAGCCCAGCATGCATTAGCTACTTATCTTGATGGTCTCCCAACCCCCACATCCCCCCAACAACAGCCCCCCATGTGTGTTGTTCCCCTCCCTGTGTCCATGTATTCCCATTGTTCAACTCCCACTTGTAAGTGAGAACATGCAGTGTTTGGTTTTCTGTTCCTGCTTTAGTTTGCTGAAGATAATGGCTTCTAGCTCCATCCATGTCCCTGCAAGGGACATTATCTCATTCCTTTTTATGGCTATATAGTATTTCATGGTGTACATGTACCACATTTTCTTTATCCAGTCTATCATTGATGGGCATTTGGGTTGATTTCATATCTTTGCTATTGTAAATAGTGCTGCAGTGAACATATGTGTGCATGTATCTTTATAATAGAATGATTTATATTCCTTTGAGTGTATACCCAGTAATGAGATTGCTGGGTCAAATGGTATTTCTGGTTCTAGGTCTTTGAGGAATCACCACACTGTCTTCCATAATGGTTGAACTAAGTTACATTCCCACCAACAGTGTAAAAGCATTCCTATTTCTCCACAGCCTCACCTGCATCTGTTGTTTCTTGACTTTGTAATAATCACCATTATGACTGGCCTGAGATAGTATCTCATTGTGGTTTCGATTTGCATTTCTCTAATGATCAGTGATGTTGAGCTTTTTTCCATGTTTGTTGGCTGCATAAATGTCTTCTTTTGAGAAGTGTCTTCATGTTCTTTGCCCAATTTCTTTTTAATATGGTGAACCATAGTATTGTTTTTTGTTTGTTTTTGTTTTGTTTTTCATTTTTTTTTTGTTTTTGTTTGTTTGTTTTTTAATACTTTAAGGTCTGGGATACGTGTGCAGAACGTGCAGGTTTGTTACATAGGTATACATGTGCTATGGTGGTTTGCTGCATACATCAACCTGTCATCTACATTAGATATTTCTCCTAATGCTATCCCTCCTCTTGCCCCCCACCCCCTGACAAGCCCCGGTATGTGATGTTCCCCTTCCAGTGCCCATATGTTCTCACTGTTCAACTCCCACTTATAAGTGAGAACATGTGGTGTTTGGTTTTCTGTTCCTGTGTTAGTTTGCTGAGAATGATGGTTTCTAGCTTCATCCATGTCCCTGCAAAAGACATGAACGCATCCTTTTTTGTGGCTGCATAATATTCCATGGTGTATATGTGCTACATTTTCTTTCTCCAGTCTATCATTGATGGGCATTTGGGTTGGTTCCAAGTCTTTGCTATTGTGAATAGTGCTACAGTAAACATACAGTTGCATGTGTCTTTATAGCAGAATGATTTATAATCCTTTGGGTATATGCCCAGTAATGAGATTGCTGGGTCAAATGGTATTTCTGGTTCTAGATCCTTGAGGAATCTCCCTACTGTCTTCCACAGTGGCTGAACTAATTTACTCTCCCACCAACAGTGTAAAAGCATTCCTATTTCTCCACATTCTCTCCAGCATCTGTTGTTTTCTGACTTTTTAATGATGGTCATTCTAACTGGCATGAGATGGTATCTCATTTTAGTTTTGATTTGCATTTCTCTAATGACCAGTGATAATAAGCTTTTTATCATGTTGACTGCATAAATGTCTTCTTTTGAGAAGTGTTTGTTCATATCTTTTGCCCACTTTTTGATGGGGTTGTTTTCTCTTTGTAAATTTGTTTAAGTTCCTTGTAGATTCTGGATATTAGCCCTTTGTCAGATGGATAGATTGCAAAAATTTTCTCCCATTCTGTAGGTTACCTGCTCACTCTGATGATAGTTTCTTTTGCTGTGTAGAAGCTCTTAATTAAATCCCATTTGTCAATTTTGGCTTTTGTTGCAATTGCTTTTGATGTTTTAGTCATGAAGACTTTGTCCATGCCTATGTTCTGAATGGTATTGCCAAGGTTTTCTTCTAGGGTTTTTATGGTTTTAGGTCTTATGTTTAAGTCTTTAATCCATCTTGCGTTAATTTTTGTATAAAGTATAAGGAAGGGGTCCAGTTTCAGTTTCCTGCATATGGCTAGCCAGTTTTCCCAACATCATTTATTAAATAGGGAATCCTTTCCCTATTACTTATTTTTGTCAGATTTGTCAAAGATCAGATGATTGTAGATGTGTGGTGTTATTTCTGAGACCTCTGTTCTGTTCCATTGGTCTATATATCTATTTTGGTACCAGTGCCATGCTATTTCAGTAACTGTAGCCTTGTAATATAGTTTGAAGTCAAGTAGCATGATGCCTCCAGCTTTGTTCTTTTTGCTTAGGATTGTCTTGGCTATCTGGGTTCTTTTTTGGCTCCATATGAAATTTAAAGTAGTTTTTCCTAATTCTATGAAGAAAGTCAGTGGTAGCTTGATGGGAATAGCATTAAATCTATAAATTACTTTGGGCAGTAGGGCCATTTTCACAATACTGATTCTTCCTATCCATGAGCATAGAATGTTTTTTCATTTGTTTGTGTCTTCTCTTGTTTCCTGAGCAGTGGTTTGTAGTTCTCCTTAAGAGGTCCTTCACATCCCTTGTAAGTTGGATTCCTAGGTATTTTATTTTCTTTGTAGCAATTGTGAATGGGAGTTTCCTCATGATTTGGTTCTCTGCTTGTCTATTATTGGTGTGTAGGAATGCTTGTAATTTTTGCACCTTGATTTTGTATCCTGAGACCTTGCTGAAGTTGTTTATCAGCTTAAGGTGTTTTTGGGCTGAGATGATGGGGTTTTCTAAATATACAATCAAGTCATCCACAAGCAGAGACAATTCGACTTACTGTCTTCCTATTTGAATATGCCCTATTTCTTTCTCTTGCTTGATTGCGCTGGCCAGAACTTCCAATACTATGTTGAATAGGAGTTGTGAGAAAGGGCACACTTGTCTGGTGCCAGTTTTCAAAGGGAATGCTTCCGGCTTTTGCCCATTCAGTATGATATTGGCTGTGGGTCTGCCATAAATAGCTCTTATTATTTTGAGGTATGTTCCATCAATACCTAGTTTATTGAGAGTTTTTAGCATTAAGTGGTGTTGACTTTTATTGAAGGTGTTTTCTGCATCTATTGAAATAAACCAACTGGCATCATAATGACAGGATCAAATTCACATATAACAATATTAACCTTAAATGTAAATGGGCTAAATGCCCCAATTAAAAGACAAAGACTGGCAAATTGGATAACGAGTCAAGACCCATCGGTGTGCTGTATTCAAGAGACCCATCTCATGTGCAAAGACACACATAGGCTCAAAATAAAGAGATGGAGGAATATTTGCCAACTAAATAGGAAGCCAAAAAAAAAGAAAAAAAGAAAAAAAAAAGCAGGGGTTGCACTCCTAGTCTCTGATGATACAGATTTTAAACCAACAAAGATCAAAAAAGAAGAAGAAGGTCATTATGTAATGGTAAAGGGATCAATGCAACAAGAAAGGCTAACTATCCTAAATATATATGCACCCCATACAGGAGCACCCAGTGTCATAAAATAAGTTCTTAGAGACCTACAAAGAGACTTAGACTCCCACACAATAATAGTGGGAGACTTTAACACCCCACTGTCAATATTAGATCAATGAGACAGAAAATTAACAGGGATATTCAGGACTTGAACTCAGCTCTGGACCAAACATCTCATGAGAGTTCATGAGATGAAGGGGGAAGGGAACAGTATTCCAGGCAGACAACAGCATGCAAAAAGACTCTATATGTTGCCATAAAAATTTGAAGATTGTCTTTCTATTTTTGTGAAAAATATCATTGGTATTTTGATAGGAGTTACACTGAATCTGTAGATTGCTTTGGTTAATCATATTATTTTAACAATATTAATTATTTCAATTCATAAGCATGGAAGATCAGTTTGTGTCCTCTTCAATTTCTTTCATAAGTGTTCTGTAGTTTCTTATAGAGATTTTTCACATTGGTTAAATTTATTTCCAGATATGTTATATTTTTTGTAGCCATTTAAGGAGGATTGCCTTCCTGAATTCTTTTTCAGCTAGTTTATTATTATTATTATTATTTTTTTTTTTTTTTTTTTTTGAGATGGAGTCTTACTCTGTTGCCCAGGCTGGAGTGCAATGGTGTGATCTTGGCTCACGGCAATCTCCGCCTCCCAGGTTCAAGCAATTCTGCTGCCTCAGCCTCCCAAATAGCTGGGATTAGAGGTGCCCGCCACCACGCCCAGCTAATTTTTGTATTTTTAGTAGAGACAGAGTTTCATATGTTGGCCAGGCTGGTCTCGAACTCCTGACCTCACATGATCTACTCACCTCAGCCTCCCAAAGTGCTGGGATTACAGGCTTGAGCCACCATGCCCAGCCCAGCTAGTTCGTTTTTAGCATATAAGAAAATGACTGATTTTTGTGTCTTTGCAACTTGTTGTATAGGAAATAATATGGGCAAACTATTCACCCGATAAAGCACTAACATCCAGAATATACAAAGTACTCAAACAACTCAACAGCAAAAAACATCCAATTAAAAATTGTGCAAAGGCAGGCCGGGCGCGGCGGCTCAAGCCTGTAATCCCAGCACTTTGGGAGGCCGAGATGGGCGGATCACGAGGTCAGGAGATCAAGACCATCCTGGCTAACACAGTGAAACCCCGTCTCTACTAAAAAATACAAAAAACTAGCCGGGCGAGGTGGCAGGCGCCTGTAGTCCCAGCTACTCAGGAGGCTGAGGCAGGAGAATGGCGTAAATCCGGGAGGCGGAGCTTGCAGTGAGCCGAGATCCGGCCACTGCACTCCGGCCTGGGCGACAGAGCGAGACTCCGCCTCAAAAAAAAAAAAAAAAAAAAATTGTGCAAAGGCAAAGGTATGAAACCAGCCCAAGTGCCCATCAATCAAGGAATGTATAAAGAAAATGTGGTGTGTGTGTGTGTATGTATATGTATGTATGTGTGTATATATATGTATATATGTATGTGTATGTATATACATATACACACACACACCCACACCATGGAATACTGCTTGGCCATAAAAAGAAAAAAAATAATGGCATTTGCAGCAACCTAGATGGAGTTGGAGACCACTATTCTAAGTGAAGTAACTCAGAAATGGAAACCAAACACCATATGTTCTACTTATAAGTGGGAGTTAAGCTATGAGGATGTAAAAGCATATGAATCATACAATGGACTTTGGAGTCTCAGAGGAAGGCTGGTAGACAGGAAGGGATAAAAAGCAATACCCACCTGCAAAAGAATAAAATTGAACCCTTATCTCACACTATATACAAAAAACCCTCAAGATTGAAACAATAAAACTCTTAGAATAAAATGCAGGATAAAAACATTTCTAAACATTGGACTGGGAAATGATTTCTTGCTTATAAAACCAAAAGTATAGGTAACAAAACCAAAAATAGACAAGTGGGACTATATCAAACTAAAAATCTTTTGCACAGCAAAAGACACAATTAACAAAATGAAAGACATTTGATGGAATGAGAGAAAATATTTGCAGACCACATATCTGATAAGCGGTTAAAATCCAAAATATATCCCTACAACTCAATAGCACATAGAAGCCATTTAAAAAATAGGCAGAGGACCTAAATAGGAATTTCTTCAAAGAAGACATATAAATGGCCAACAGGTATATGAAAACGTGCTCAACATTCCTAATCATAAGGGAGATGCAAAGCAAAACCACAGTAAGACATTATTTTACACCTATTAGGAGGGCTATTATCAAAAACACAAAGGAAAATGAATGTTAGTGAAGATGTGAATAAAAGGAGATCCTTTTACACTCTTGGTGGAAATGTAAATTGGTGCAGACACTACGTAAATCAATACAAATGTTCCTTAAAAAATGAAAATAGAATTACCATTTATTCCAGCAATCCTACTTCTGGGTGTAGATTCAAAGGAATTGAAACCTGGATCTTCAAGAGATATCTGCTTTCCCATGTTCATTATAGTGTTATTCACAATAACCAAGATATGGAAGTGATCTGAATTTCCATCAATAGATGAATGGATAAAGAAAATGTGGTATATACATACAATGGAATACTGTTGTCAAAGGACACAATTACAACAGATTTGGTTTAAAGATATTAGTTGGTTTTTATTTGTGATTTTAGGATCAAACAACAACTCATTCTATAGAATAGAATGGGTGTTCCCATAAGCTGTGCAAAGAAGTTTGACTTTATAAGCAGAAAAGTGCTGAAGAATGCAAAAAACAGGGAACAAAAAACTTAATTGGTCATTTGAAAGTTAATTTCCTTGTAAAGGTTAAAGCAGAAGAGCCTTCTTATTGTACTAGGTAAAACTGGCCTGTCTGGGGATTAGGCTTTTATTGCTCTCTTTCTTGATTTCACGGAAGATCAGGTAACAACTTAGTTTTGTCTCAATGGCATGGAACTTAGCATAAGTGACTCCATTTTGGTTTGGTTTCTTGGGCCTAGTGCAGAAGCTCAACCTAAACCAATGCCTCCTATAAATTTTATTTAACACCCTTCACCCTTAAAAATGAGGAAAGGATAGCACTGCCATTTGTGACCTTATGGTTGGCCCTGAAGGACATTAGGTCAAGTAAAATAAGCCAGACACAGGAAGATAAATGCCATATGATCTTGTTTATGTGTGGAATCTGAAATAATTTGTAGAAGCAGAGAGTAGTACAGTGGTTACCAGAGGATGAGAGGAGGAAGAAATGGGGAGGTGTTAGTCAAAGAGTGCAAAGTTTCAATTATGCAAAATAAGTAAGATCTGGAGATCTGTACAACATAGGGCCTATGATTAACAATACTGTATTATATACTTAAACATTTTCTAAAAAAGCAAATCCTATATTATGTGCTTTTACCACAAATGGGGGTGGAATGAAACTTTTTGATGTTATGGATGAGTTTATGACACTTACAGTGATGATGGTTTGATGGTATCATGGGCATATACTTATCTTTAAACACATAAAGTTGTACACATTAAATATGTACAGCTTTTCATGTGTCAAGCCTATTTGAATAAAACAGTTGAAAAGAAAAGAAAATTCATCCTCCAGGGGTGGTCAGCTGGTATTACATTAGAAAGACCATAACTCTTCAGATCTTAATCATCACCAGAGGCTTTGAAAATTAGCACAGAGAATGTCAGAAATGGTTTTATTGGTGAAATGAGAGACTTGCTAGTCACGTGATGCATATCAAAATAGATTCTCAATGGTAAGATTCAAGGTATTCAAGTTTGAGGAATGGGGTATCATCAAGGTGCTCCCCACCTGTGGATGAACAGGTTGTAGGAATCCAGTGAGACCCATGGCTGTGCCTGTAGAATGGCACTGAGGTACCATCTACAGACAGTCTTGTTTCCAGCCACTCGTTAGGATGCTTTCTGGTTGCCTAATGCCAAGGCATGAGGGTCCTACATCTAAAATAGCATTACTTCTCCCTCAAGAGAAATTTCTAGTCAAGAGGTAGAATCCATCAAGCTCACAGTTGTATGAACTGTCCTGGGCCTGCTTTCAAAATAAATGTTTAATAAAAGGTCAGGTTTTGTCAATGAAAAAAAAAATGTACAGTTGATTCATAAAGAAGCCAACTCTCATCTAAGTAGAGTTTGTGGTGACTGAGTTGAAAAAATAGATGTAGTACCATTTGCCATTCATGGGCACTTTTGTACTGAGTGAGCCAGTTCATTTGAAGCTTATCGTACAGTAGACTCTTATTTATCTAAAAATATTAGCTAATGAAAGATCAGGGAAGTTACACCTTCTGTTTGACTCACACTCCTGTCTCTACCACCACACATTCCCATTGTTTAAAAACACAGGAGATGATGGAAAGTATTCAGTAAGAGAACTCAGATGGGCACAATTATTCCTTTGATGATTGGGAAGACCTGTGTAAGTCTTCAAAGACTCACGAACACCAACAATACCAGGTAATGCTGCAGCAGAAGAAATAATACCCTGGTAGAGATGCTAGGCTGATTCTAGAACCAGTGCTGGAAGTTGCTTTATATAAATTAACATCAATTACCTTATCATTTAGTCAATTTCCCCTCTTTTGTAAAAGTGTCTAATGGGAGGAATGATTTTCTAGTTGTGTATTAAATTGAGCTTTGCGCCCGTTAAGGTTCTGTGAACACAGTCATTTAGTGCTGTGTTAGTGACACTCTTCTTCTATGGGACGGGTTATGGGAGACTAGTTTTTAGCCATCTGTGAAACAGAAAATCCAGTTGATCCAGTGCGTGCACCACCAGAGTCCCTTAAGGATTACTGTCAGAAGTTGTCATTCTCCTTTAAGTTCACATTAAGAGGAAACTTGAAAAAGGAAAATGATGAAGATGTTTTAGGATTTGTGACCATGGGGAATTTTCCATCTTCATTTCAAACGGCTAAAGGTAGGCAATGGGAAAGATCTTGTGCTGAAGGTTATATGGGCTTTGTATCTTCAAGCTGAATCCCACAAGTTAAGCCTCCAGTTTGCAAAACACTTGGGAGACGAGGGTCCACCCTGCCTGGATTGCCAACTCTGAGAGTAGTTATTTAGAAGGCCAAGGCTGTTAGGTTTCTTCTGACTTTATATGGCAGTCTCAAGACACCTTTGCCGTGGCCCGGATGAGCTTGCTTGTTTTGTTTAATTTTATTTTATATTTTGACCATTTAAGATCTGAAGAGAACTTCTCAGTAATTCTAGATGTTAGGATTTGAGTAACTTCTTATTGATTCAGATCTGCTCCCAGGAACTATGCTGGGGTGGGTGGGGTGGTTGTCAATGGCAGTCCCCTTTGAGCTGCAGGGAAAGCTCAAGAGAAAGAAGTGAACACTGGCCTGGTCAGTCTATAATTAGTGCAGATGGAATTCATTGGCTCATACTTAACGAAAAGAATATCCAGGCAGCCAGGAAGGAGGAAAGAACAGATTTTGGAAGACAGCAGTAGCTCTGCAGCACCAGGGAAACCACAAGTGGACATAGGTTCTAAGGGTGCTCAGATGCTGGGGAGTAGAACCTGGAAAAAAATCCCTTAGTAGATGACAGCCCCGGTAGGCCCTTTCATAGGCTAATTGTATTTGATTAACTTTATCTTGTTTTCATTTACTTATGCTCATATCTATAATTTCCCCGGCTTGGGATTATATTGCATATGCTGTTTTTGTCATGGACACTTTCTCTTTCCCTCCCTCATCTCCATTCCTCAGAAGTTGCTATCCTTGGTGCTAAGTCCACTCAAGAGGGAAATACAGATCTGGAGCTCAGAAGGGCTGTCTGGGCCAGAGTTGTAGTTCACCACTGGCTCTGCACTAGAAATTTGAGGAGTTACATGTAGGTTTTGTTTAAGCTATTATTGTATGAGCCTAGACATATACCTTTTAAATAAGATTTTTATCGAGATAATTGTAGATTCACATACAGCCGTAAGATATAATACAAAGAGATCTCATGTACCCCTCACCCAGTCTCACTGAATGATAACATCTTTTAAAACAGTAGTACAATATCACAACCAGGATGTTGACAATGATACAATCCCCTGGTCTTATTCAGATTTCCCCAATTTTACTTGTACTTGTGTGTGTGTGTGTGTAATTAGTTTTATTGCAAGTATATTTTTGTGCATCCACTGACAGTCAATATACTGAACAGCTCCAGCCCCACAAGAATCCCTGATGTTGATCTTTTAAAACCATACCCACCTCCCTATCATGCCCTCATCCCTCCATCCTAACCCTTGGCAACCACTAATCTGTCCTAAAATTTCTAAAATTTTGTCACTTAAAAATGTTATATAAATGGAATCATAAAATGTGTAGCCCTTTGGGATTGACTCATTTCACTCATAATAATTTCCTGGAGAGTCATCCAAGTTGCTGTGTCCATTAAGAGTTTGTTCTACTTTATATGATCAAGTAATCTTCCACAGTATGAATGTATCCTTCACTGGTTGAGGCAGATTTGGGTTGTTTCTAGGTTTTAGCTATTATGCATAAAGCTGCTACAGATTTTTATGTGGACATAAGTCTCCATTTCTCTGGGATAAATGCCCAAGAGTAAAATTATTGAGTTGAATGGTAATTGAATGTGTAGTTTTATAAGATACTGCCAAGCTGTTTGTTAAAACAGAGTGCCTAGACTATTTTATATTTCCACCAGTAGTATATGAGTGATCCAGTTTCTCCACATCCTCAACAGCATTTGGTGTTGTCACTATTTTTTTATTTTAGCCATTCTGATAGATACGTAGCAATATCTCATTGTGGCTTTAATTTGCATTCCCCTGATAACTAATGATGTTGACTAACTTTTCATGTGCTTTTTTGACATCTGGATATCCTCTTCAGTTCTCTTTGTGTATTTTCCTTGTTTTTGTATTGTTACTCTTAAGTTTGGAAAGTCTTTTTATATTATTGATACTAGTCCTTTGTTAAATATATAGTTTGAAAATATTTTCTCCCAGTAGGTAGCTTGTCTTTTCATTCTCCTCAAATGGGCTTTTTCTTTTTAGTAGAAGCTTTCTTGAGATATAATTTGCATACAATTCACTATTTTAATGTGTACAACAATCTGGTGGTTTTTAGCGTGTGCACAGAGTGGTGCGACCACCACCAAAATCAATTTTAGAGCTTTTTATCAATCCAAAATGAAACTCCAGATTTCACATGGGCAGAGAAAATAACTGTAAATTTGATGAGGTCAAATTTATTATTTTTTTCTTTTATAGACTGTCTTAGAATTCGTGGCCTAGTCCTTCATCCCAAATATTTTCTCCTATATTTTATTCTAAAATTTTTTATAATTTTATATTTTATGGTTAAGTTCATAATCCATTTTGAGTTAATTTTTATATAAGAAGTAAATATTAGTTCAAGGTTTTTTTTTAAAGTTTTTTGCCTGTCAATTCCCAATTACTATAACATCTTAGTTGAGAAGATCATCCTTTCTCCTTTGAATTGCTTTGCACATTCGTCAATAATCTGTTACGCATCTTTGTGGGGGTCAGTTTCTGAGTTCTCTGTTCTGTTCCATTAATCTATATGTCTATGCCTCCTAACTTAAGCTTTTTATTTTTATTTATTTATTTTTTTATTGTTTGAGATGGAGTTTCACTTTTGTTGCCCAGGCTGGAATACAATGGTGTGATCTCAGTTTACTGCAACCTCCGCCTCCCGGATTCAGGTGATTCTCCTGCCTCAGCCTCCCAAGTAGCTGGGATTACTGGTGCCTACCACCACACTAGGGTAATTTTTGTAGTTATGGTAGAGACGGGGTTTCACCATGTTGGCCAGGCTTTTCTTGAACTCCTGACCTCAGGTGATCCACCCACCTTGGCCTCCCAAAGTGCTGGGATTATAGGCATGAGCCACCACCCCCAGCCACATATTTTTAACTTACTTAAAACAAGCAAGTGAGTTTATTTCCAAAAGACATTTAGCAGTATGCACCACCATACCTGGCTAATTTTTTATTTTTAGTAGAGACGGAGTTTCACCATGTTGGCCAGGCTGGTTTCAAACTCCTGACCTCAGGTGATCTGCCCACCTGGGTCTCCCAAAGTGCTGGGATTAAAGACATGAGCCACTGTGCCTGGGCTTAATTTAAGCTTTTAAAAATGTAATGGACCTATTGGGGAAAAATGGAGCTAGTAATATCTGCTCTCTTACCCCTAGGTTGTTAGAAGAAGCAACTACTATGTTAAAGGCATTGGCGCTGTGAGCTGTAAAGCAATATCTGAATGTAATATATTACTATTGAGAAGAATATAGAGATGTCACTCATTCCGCCTTTACGTTTTTTTAGCTTATCTCGTTGGCATTCTTCAATTTTTATATTTGTTTTCTGGGAACTATGATGAGTGAGTTACTGCTCAATTAGGGACATGAGAATGGTCCACTGTATGGAAACTTTGCAGCAAAGTTAGGATTCCTGCCCAGCCTGTATTTGCAGACGTTTTGCAGGCTTGCTGGATTCCTCTCATCATCCCAGCTTGTGTAGATTCAGAAAGATAAGATGATTTTTGTAGGACTCAAACAAATTTACAAGAAAAAAACAACCCCATCAAAAAGTGGGCAAAGGATATGAACAGACACTTCTCAAAAGAAGACATTTATACAGCCAACAGACACATGAAAAAATGCTCATCATCACTGGCCATCAGAGAAATGCAAATCAAAACCACAGTGAGATACCATTTCACACCAGTTAGAATGGCAATCATTAAAAAGTCAGGAAACAACAAGTGCTGGAGAGGATGTGGAGAAATAGGAACACTTTTACACTGTTGGTGGGACTGTAAACTAGTTCAACCATTGTGGAAGACAGTGTGGTGATTCCTCAAGGATCTAGAACTAGAAATACCATTTGACCCAGCCATCCCATTACTGGGTATATACCCAAAAGATTATAAATCATGCTGCTATAAAGACACATGCACATGTATGTTTATTGTGGCACTATTCACCATAGCAAAGACTTGGAACCAGCCCAAATGTCCATCAATGATAGACTGGTTTAAGAAAATGTGACACATATTCACCATGGAATACTATGCAGCCATAAAAAAGGATGCGTTCATGTCCTTTGTAGGGACATGGATGCAGCTGGAAACCATCATTCTCAGCAAACTATCACAAGGACAGAAAACCAAACACTGCATGTTCTCACTCATAGATGGGAATTGAGCAATGAGAACACTTGGACACAGGAAGGGGAACATCATACACTGGGGCCTGTCGTGGGGTGGCGGTAGGGGAGAGGGATAGCATTAGGAGATATACCTAATGTAAATGATGAGTTAATAGGTGCAGCACACCAACATGGCACATGTGTACATATGTGACAAACTTGTATGTTGTGCACATGTACCCTAGGGCTTAAAGTATAATTTAAAAAATAAATAAATAAATAAGAAAGATAAGATGACTTTAATAAGCAAAATGTGACATCATTATAAAGGAGAGCTGATATCCCCTGGTCACTTGGCAAATAGAAATAACTTAGAATTGGGCAGTTTGGAATTATCCAGGCTATTCTGAATTCTCAAAAAGCTAGACGTTCATTCTTCTCTCCACACATTTGTTCATCCTGCTTACTCAGTTGGCTCTCCCTTCTCCTCCATCTAGTTGCATTCTGCACATCCCAAAAGACCTGCTTACCACCCTGAGAAGTAAAGCTATTCCATCTTGTTAGGAATAACGCTCAAAATCCTAAGGAAATTCAACACTCAAACAAAGGATTCTTAGCAAAGCAATTTTACTTCTGCGCAGAGGGGTGCCTCCTTACCCAGTCGCCATGAGAGCACACCCGAACAAAGGGCTACGAGAAAGCAAGTCCTGTCCCTTACCCTTTCCCCATTGGCCGGGGTCAGGCTGTACAATCTAAACTAATCCCAGTTGGCTAAACATTTGTTTTTTTTTAGATAAGGTGGGCACATAAAAGAAAGCGGAGAGGAAAGGGGAAGGGGCGTCTGTGATAAGCTAGAAAGTCCTCTTTCCATATAAGGAAATGAATGTTAGCCGGTACTGATAAAGCCTGGTATTGTGGCATGGCCTGGGCATCTAACAAAGGCGAAAAGGAAAAAAAGGAGAAAAAAGGAAAAAGGAGGGGGTACTATGAATTAAAGAATAAAAGATTGATCGGGTTATTTGAAGAGGAACCTCATCATATCCCACAATCTGCTTCTCTAGATAGTGAGTCCCTTAATGCCAGTAAAGTTGCTTTTACTCATCTCTGTAATTTCTGAGCCTGGCATGGCAACAGGAAACAAACAGGTGCTCATTGAATTCAGTTTACCTTGATCTCTTTTTCCCTTTAAATGCCTCTCTTCGCTCTTAGTGACATTTAATCATTTATCATTTGTGTGATTCTGTTTCTTACGTATGACTTTTGTCTTCTCCAATAAACAAGAGAATATCTTGAGATTAAAAGGCATTATTTGTACCTTACCTTTCCCCAGAGAGCCCGGCAGTTTCTGAATACATACACACCTTATGCCTAATTAAATATCACAGTTTAAGTATATTGAATTCATTATCCCATTTTTGAGAAGAGGACATTCCAGAACTCCTATTTTTAAAGACTGGAGGCTTTAAACCACATGTTAGAGAGAAGTTAGAGAGGGAGATATGTAATAAAAAGCTTTTTTCTTGGGCTAACAAGGAATTAATGGAGTGAAAGAATTAGACAACAAAATTTAGATGCTTAAAATGTATAGTCCAAAAAAGCAAGCTGAACTGTGAAGAACAGCATTTCACATTGACCATATTAAGCCAAAAAGAACTGCCTAGGAGACTCTAATAGCTTCAAGGGGGCAGAAGTGGGCGGAGGCCCATAGGTGAAGCCAAGACTGGTTTGTCAGTATTGATAACATCACAGAGGTTATGAAGCTTTAGTAAATATCTCTATTGAAAAAGTCAACTCAAACTTGAGCCTTTACATAGTTTTTCTAGTCTTGAAAGCAGCCTCCCAGTGCAGACTGACTTCCCTTCCTTTGGTTTTCGTGGAAAGCCAGCTGCATGATGTCAGGAGACTCTTGCTGCCCTTGCCAGCTGTGACACTATCCCTGACCTCCATCTCAAATTAGATGAGGGAAAAACCAATCACGCTGCCATCAAGGATCCAGTTAGGGTCCTGGAAAAGAATCTTCAACTTGTGTTATTGTCAAACCTCATTTAACTGGAATGCTTTGGACAACTGAAAGGTTTTGGACAATGGAATTTCTGGCTAATTATAATTTGTTAATTGACAGTCGGAAAACCCTGATTTCGATAACTCCAATTACAAGTACTGAAACATTAACACCTTAATAATCACGTTAGTGATTGTGAATCAGTGATTAAGGATTGAGTTTCTTTAGGGACACTATGGGACTTGTCAATGCAGCGATTAAAGTGCAGGAAATTGGATGAATCTATTCAATTCGACATCCACCATCTACCATGGAAGTTACTTTTTTAGAAAGTTGTTTTAAAAGTTTTTGGTGACATATACATAACGGAAAATTTACCTTTTGAACCATTTTTAAATGTACAGTTCAGTGGCTTTAAGTATATTCTATTGTTAGACAACTATCATCACCATCCATCCCTCTCCAGTTTTTCCATCTCCCCAAACCCAAACTGTGTACAAATTAAACAATTTTTCCCATTTCCCTTTTCCTCCCCCACTCCCATCCTCTGGAAACCAGAGCTCTACTTTCTGCCCCTGTGAACTGTACTACACAAGGTACCTCATGTAAATGGAATCATACAGTATTTGTCCTTTTGCGACTGTTTGGTTTCACTTAGTATAACATCCTCAAGATTCATCCATTTTGTAGTATGTGTCCAAATTTCCTTTGTTTATAAGGCTGAACAATATTCCATTGTATTGTATATATGACATTTTATTTATTTGTTTATGGACAGGAAGTTACTCTTTAAATCTCTATGTCACAATTTACTGATCTCTCTCTCTTTCTATTTCTTCCCCTCTCTCTTTAAAAAAGAGAATGAAAAAATAATTGATAAAAATTTCTTAATTGAATTCTGCTTTCTTGTCACTTTGTTCTAGTGGGTGAGGAACTAGGCAGCCATTTCACAAGGTGAGGGTGAGGATAAAACAGCCAGGCTGGTTAAAGACAAGGCTGTCCCTAATCAGAATTAAATAAACTTGAACTGAAAACAAGAGGAATTAGAGTTTTGATCTATTATGGACTTCATCTCTTTAGTGCAGACAGGACTGAAGAAAACAGAATAATAATACCGTGACTTTACTATGTGGCAAGTAAGGTGCTTGACTCCTTTCTTACAGCAATTATGTGAGTCTGACTTTAGATAAAATACTAAATAAGTAGGAGACCCTAGATGGATATCCAAGTGTCTTGAGCTCTAAACCAGTGCTCTACAATACAAATATGTGAGTCACAATGCAAGTCACATAAGTAATTTTCAACTTTCTACTAGCCAAATGAAGAAAAGGAAAAAACAAGTGAAATAAATGTTAATACTTTTCCTAGCTCAAGATAATCCAGAATATTATTATTTCAACATGTAATAAATATACCTTATTAGTGTGATAGTTCACATTCTTTTTTATCATATCAAGTCTTTGAAATCTAGCCAGCACATCTCATTTTGTATACAGCACATTTCAAGCTTCCATGGCTGCATGTAACTGGCAGCCACCATATTGGTCTGGACTTCTCTAGACCAAAGTGTTCTTTCTTTCGCCAGAAAGTGTGTTCATGTGGCTCTCTGCGTTCAGTCTTTCCCTTTATACTTTATATGTCAGTAGTTCCTTAATAGAAATGCTGGCTCTGATTTTCTAACCTTTTACCTGTCAGGTACCATCATAGAAGAATGGCTGGCTTATTACCAAAAGGGTAGTAAGCCTTATTACCAAAAGGGTAATTTTTCTCTCCTTGATTTTGCATGTTTCCCTAGGTCTACTTTTCTGCCTTTTAAACAACCAAGAAATCAGTGAAAACTCAAATTGCATAGGTTTATCTTTCTCAGTAATTATATAGGTTACTGTGTGATTGCTCTTGCTAGAGGAGCAATTTAGATAGTTGGGAGAATAGCCCTTAGTTTTTATGTTATGAGGTCAGACATTAATAAAAGAATTGGAGACGAAATTTGAATTTTTAAATTGCTTTGGGCAGTATGACCGTTTTAAGAATATTGATTCTTCCTATCCATGAGCATGGAATGCTTTTTCATTTGTTTGTGTCATCTTTGATTTCTTTGAGCAGTATTTTATAATTCTTGTGATAGAGATCTTTCACCTCCCTGGTCAGCTGTATTCCTAGGTGTTGTATCCTTTTTGTGGATATTGTGAATGGAATTGCATTCTTAATTTGACTCTCACTTGGATGTTGTTGGTATATAGAAATGCTGAATTTTGTACATTGATTTTGTATCCTGAGATTTTGCTGAAGTCATTGATCAGATCTAGGAGACAGTGGGGTTTTCTAGCTATAGAATCATATCATCTGCAAACAGAGATAGAGTTTGACTTCCTCTCTTCTTATTTGGATACCTTTTATTTCTTTTTCTTGACTGATTGCTTTGGCTAAGACTCCCAGTACTATGTTAAATAGGATTGGTGGGAGTGAGCATCCTTATCTTGTTCTGGTTCTTAAGGGGAATGCTTCTAGCTTTTGGTCATTTGATATGATGTTAGCTGTGGATATATCATAGGTGGCTCTTTATATTGTATGGTATGTTCCTTCAATGCCTAGTCTGTTGAGGATTTTTAACATGAAGGGATGTTGCATTTTATCAAAAGCCTTCTCTGCATCTATGGAGTTGATCTTGTGTGTTTTGGTTTTAGTTCAAACAGAACATTTTAAAAGCTGAATGAATATAAATACTATTTTTATAATAAGTTGGCATGTAGGACATTGTATTTTTATGAAATTAGATAATTAGAATGAACTGTAAATATGCTCATGTGTACGCAGGTATGCAATAAACCTGTATATATGTAAATATAGCCATATGTAACTATGATCTCTTTCATGTTCTTTAAAATTGAAGTCTCATCAGTATGGAATTACTTTGTTGCTGTCTGTTGAAAGACAGAGCAGATGGTTTCTCAAGGTCTCTATGATATATTCTCTAATTATACAGAATTTTCACTCTTGACTTTGAGCTTGATTATTGTTGACTCACCAAGTTAATATTTCTCAATCTGGGAGTATGGGAAGAACTTAAATCTATTTATGCCCTGCAGTCAAGTTGGTGAAATGAAATATCAAGCAGTTATGTGTGAGCTGGGTGTAGCAGTAACAGAGATATTTGAATTGCAGGCTTCCGACTAACAGACTTGCTGACCCTTTGATGACAGTGGAGAGAGTGTTACTAAATAAGCAGTCCAGTGGGAATCACCCAGAATTTTCTTGTTTCATTTGAAAGTACATATGAGGTTTCCAAGCATAAATAGTGTCCACTTTCCCTCTCAACTAAACCTTGGTACCTTCAGTTCTCTTAAGAAGATACACATAGGACTCATGGGACTATTTTCTCCAGAACAAAAGTAAATATGTGACTTCTCTGAAAATACTATTTTTGGAAGCCATTGTGGGAAATCAGTCTTATTCCTATGTTAACAGACTGAAGGTAGTAAAAGAGAACTCACTGTTTATTTATACATAATCAACTTGCTGATCTGAGGGGACAGATCGAATGCTGTCACTTGGAGATGAAAGCAGTTCACTCCTAGGATTACAGACTCTGAGAAGAGATAGTGCCTCCAAACATGAAGGGGAGAGTTAAGTCATCATGTCACTTACTTAGAATAATATGGGTTTTGGCTGGCAGAAAATCCCACATAAGACTGATTTATTTAAAATATTGTTACTGAGTAGAAGGAATTATTCTAAGTGCTGGGGGTAAAAGGAGTGAACAAAACAGATAAGACAGCCCTCTTCTATTCAAGTTGAAAAATACTTTTATTTTTCTCACATATAAATGGAATTTGGAAATAAAACATCCCAGGTTTTATCTCCACAATCAGGAACCCAGGATCCTTTTATTGTCTGTCTTCTATATTATTCCATCTTCTTCAATATCTGGCATCCATTTTGTTGAAACCATCCACATTCAGGCCAGGAAGGAGGCAAAGGAAGAGAAGGGGCTCTGCCTTCCCTTTAAATTCTGAAAGTCACATGTAGCCCTTCCCCTTGTGTCTTATTGGTCAGAATTTAACTGCAAGGGGGGCAGGGAAATTTAGTCTATATTCTAGGAAGCCATGCACCCAGAAAAAAAAGAGGAAGAGAGGAAGAACAAATATTGAGGACAACTGGCAGTCTAACACAGCCATCATAAAGGAAGGCACAAATTGCCTCAGGCATGTTCAATATTTGACCTAGTAAGTTTTAAGGACTTGATACAAACAACAGAGAAGGGTCTGGGCCAGTGGGGTAGGGACACTGAGAGGGGGCTCACCTTAGGATAGTCCAGATCTATTTAGACAGCACTAATTCATCTTTTATTCTTAGGTCAATAGTTAGCCTTAGGTTGGTGTGAACGTTAAGAAAAGCCTCTCAAGCAGTTTGCACTGTATTTATTGAGCACATACTATACTTGTAGGTCTTAGTGAGAATCTCTAAAAGTGCTGCCAGGATGTGTAAGGAGGTATACGTGGAGTTCCAGCATGGTCTTGTCTTTGGAAGGTCCTGCTAAAGCTCAGGACCAGCCCTAAGTAAATGCTAGCATGACTCCCTGCTTGTCCATCACCTATCTTTCCACAGATGGAAGATAACTCCGTTTCCCAAGAGACCTCTCTTCCATGTCTCACCTGCTTCCCTAGTGGCTCTATTTAACTAACAGTATTTCTGGTCCGGCAAGATGGAAACTGTCCTTAAGACCAGGGAGAACCCTAAGAAGAAAGCATTGTGTTCCCACTCTATGGTTCCTGGATAAGACTTTGCTCCCCTTCATTTCCATATAGATCATCATAGAATGACAGGCTTATAATATGAAAAGACTTTAGTATTCATTGAATCTCACTTCCTTCCTGAGCTAGTATCCCCTAAAAGTTGTATTTTTTTCAGCGATATTCCTCAGAACACTAGGTATTAATGGGACCTCTAAAAACAAAGTGAGACTCATTGTCTAGAGAGCTTTGTAAACACGTACTAAATTTCCCAGCAGGAGAGTCACAATATAGGTAGTCTTTCTTTTACAGGCTGGTAGAAACTTTATACCCTACATGAAATGTAACTGTGCAGGAGTAAACTTTTTTTGAACCCTTACAGCAATGGCCAGCTCACCATTGAGGACATGGACATAGAAACTGTAAGAAATGTTTTGGGAGGCTTGGGTGAAGCGTGAAAGTCCCTGAGTTATTCCCCAGTCCTCAGTCATGAAGCTAAGGGAAGTGTGTCAGCAGAGTTCTATCGATGTCTAAGCATGCTGGGACTCATTATCCACTTGGTTGATTACTTCATTTTTTGTTTATTTTACTTCTGCCCCCAGAAGCCTCCTCCACATCTGGTCTTCATTGTGAGAAATGCATCAGCACATTTCTATGAGAGAGTGTGGAACGGAAAAGTGTGTGGGGTCAGACCTCAAATCAGTGGAATTACTTTGCATTACAAATGTTAAATAGATAATTAACAAAATAATAATGGATTTAATATTAATGTAATGGATTTAATATAAATCTATTATTATATCTAATATAAACATATAAATAACAATGGATTTAATATAAATTCATTATAAATTCTCGACTCGTTCAGATTATTGACTCTCTGGAAAGATCTTCAAACATCCTTTTTACTTACATTTGATGTAATTATGTTGGTATTTTGGGAAGAGTCATGTGTCCCAAATGATCTGCCATTTCCATCTTTTTGACGTATTCTGAATGAAGTGAGTGCAGTGTCAGGCAGGACCATCCAGCCTTTGGGAATACATCTCTTTCTTTCTTTCTTTCTTTTTTTTTTTCAGGTGCTTATACTTTTTATCCATACCCTTAAGCTGCGATGTACTTGTTTTGGGGATCTAGCCGTTTCTAATACTTAGACTCAGGTTGCTTGCTTTCTTTCTTTAAAGGCAGCTATTTATACTTCAACAGTGGCCAGTTTTGAGAAATGGATAGTCTATTACTTAAGTGTAAAAAAAATTCTTTGTTCACAGTTAGTGAGGTAAACTTTTTGTGGAGTAAAAATGAACTTCCTACGGAGACCCTTCAAATCTTCCCAAAGCTGGCCTGGGGAGTTGGGCCCCTCGGGCTGCTCAGCCGTTGTTGCTAATGGATGCACACACCTGCACTGGTGTTCGACTCTGCTGGGGAAGGCCACAATGACCTGCCAAGAAGAGGGTCTGGGTGCAAGTGTGTGGTAGCCCTAAGTAAATGCTAGCATGCAGCAGATAGCTCACAATTATGCCTTGGCAGTGGAAAGGTGTGTTTGCCCAACTCAGAGAACACTAGAACTGGAAGAACCCCAGAGATGGTGTCATCTGGTGGTTTAAAGATGTGCCATGTGGAATCCCCTTTGGGGCCACCCACCACACCCCATGACCCCAGCAACTTTGGGGTTCATTCTTTTCTTTACTTTTTGCATAATCTTTGTATGAAGGAAAGGTTCCATGACTCACAAAAATAGGAATTCAATTCAGTTTCTTCATTAGACAGGGGAAGAGATAGTAATATTTGTCCAAGGTCACAGGTGGTTTGGGCCAGGCCAGTAGGCATGGGGAGTGAGCAGCTATCAATAGTGGGCCTGGATAGGACCTATTAGTCTTAAGATGCTTTCCTTCTTTTTTCCTGATACCATCTCTCCAGCCCTCAACACTGGGTCCACAACATCTTCCCTGAGTAGAACTTGTCTGAGTTATATAAAGAACAGGACATTGTCTCCAGAAATCTAGTATCAAAAGGTCACCTACCTCCTACTGCACTCCTAGACAAATGTCCTTCATGCATTGTTGAAGACTGGTGGGGACCTGGAGGACTAGAACTCAGCTGGTTTGGGGTCCAACTTCTTCTATAGATGATTTTTTTTTTAGTTGATCCTTTCCATTCCTCACGCTGAAATTTTTAGGCAGGTGATCCCGGAAATCCCATCGCCATCTCCATGCTGCTAAGTTAAATAAGATTCACACTAACCCAGCTAAAATGCTGGTCCTGCTGCTTACTGGCTATGAGACTTTGAATAAACTCTGTAATCTCTCTGGGTCTCAGCTTTCTCATTATAAAATGGCAATAATATTTACTACATGTTTTTATTGTGAGAATTAAGATAAATGATCAAATCCAAGAGTGTTTAGCACCAGTTGGGCTCTTGATAGGCACTGGATCCCAGGTGGCTGTTAGTGGCTGTGTTGCTGTGTTGCTGCTCAGGTGTCATGTTTCAGAAACCTTGCAGAGGTGGTGACAGAAAGGTGGGACAGTTAGGGTACTAGGTCTCACTTGTCTGGAAGCTGCAGTGTGGGCTGGAGAAGATCAACTTGAGAAGGTCATCTTGGGAGAAGCTGGACCTCAAACAAGGCAGTAGTAATTAGTGGCCAATTTCCAGTTAGTGGTCAACCTGCATTGACTGGGCAGAAATCCTTCTCTGTTGGAAATCTGATATAAGGCTGTAGAAGAGAATCCAGATGAGGGAAGGGTTGGGCTGGAGGCAGAGCCTTGAGCAATTTTCTAAGTAGAATAGGCAGCCTCCTTGCTCAAACTAGAAACTACTGGCACATTAAAAAGCACTCCTGAATGTACTGGAAACTTTGTAATTTCCAGAGTCTTCCGCCATCTGTGTTCACTTTCTTTGCTCCCTAACACTACTCCAGGTTCCTCCGTGTGGCTTCATCAAGGCATGATCCTTGCCTGCCTGCAGTGGACACGGACTCAGAGATCAGCAGTAGGTGAAGGCTCTGCTACCTGCAAAATCCCTAAAGAGAGAGAGCTTTGTGAAGAGCTGCCTGCAGTGCTTGGGGAAGGAAAAAGTACTCAGTAAATTGCATTTTCCAGGGATCTTCTAGGACTTCTGTTCTGTTAGTGCTCAGGTATACTGAACACTTCAGCCAATGCCAGACAGACATCTGTACTCTGTTAGCTTCCATGTGGGAAAGTCAGTTCTCTGTCCTCTCTCAGCACTGGAAATTTTCCTTACTTAAGCTGCCCATTTGACTGGATTTCTCTGCTTGAAACAAGCACGTCATGGTCTCAGTGGGGATAATTCCTTAAATGAAAAAAGTCATCAAATGGAAAAAATTGACAAACCTGGCAGTTCTTCGTGTGTGGTTCATACATTGGTTCTGATTCATCTTCAGTTCTTCGCTTGTGCATTTGGTATTTACTGGGTGCCACTTTTGCCTGTTATGGTATTAGGATTGGGGCAAAGGCCAAAGAAGATGTTTTTCTAGCCCTTTAGTTGCTTAAAACCTAATTAGAGAGCCCCTTAAATAACAGGAAATTATGGCAATATAAAAAGTACTCGGATTGAAGTGTAGCCAGAAGCTATGCCGGCTGAGAAGAGGGGTCTCTAAACGCAGTGGTGTGTATGATGGGGAACAGTGAGGCGAGCTCCCCAGAATCATCAACCCCTCACCTGACCCAAAGAACTAGCTGTCTTTGTCATCAGCTTTAGAGATAAATGTGTAGGGCTGGTTTCTCGTACTTTCTGAAATTGCTTAGTAGAAACAATTCTTCCATCAAATCTGAGATTTCACTAGAACTCTGCAGAGTCAGTCTACATATATACAGTCCTCTCCCCCAGCTCAGTCCTGTTGAGACCCGGTTCAGATCCTACCACTTCCGCAAAGCTTCCGGCACTATCTATAATATAACTGATATTTCTCTTTGGGAATTACTTGAACCCCAATGATGACAATTTTTCTTGTGTTCACGTCTCATCACCCACAAGTAGATTGGTTGTTGCGTAAAGTCAAGGATCACATCACCTACTTCTTTGTCTCTACTCAGGAGAGTAATTCGGGCCTTGCCCAGAAAACCTATTGTATAAATGTTTGTCGTTGCTATAGTGAAATCACACAGATGACTGAATCTGTCATTTACTATGTGACTTTAGGAAAATTACCTAATCTTTTTGATCCTCAAGTTCTTCATCTATAAGATGGTGATCATAAGAGGGCTTATCTCATAGATTTGTCAGCACGGTTAAATGAGGTATGGTGCTATGTGCTTAGTATAGGACCTGAACTTTAATAAGTGCTTAATGTAGGTTTTGTTGAAAAATTTTAAATAGATAACATGCCTTTAGCAGACCCCGTCTCTCATTTCCACATTTCCTCCTATATGACTGTTTACTACTGAGTAACTACCTATTTGCTGGAAAAATGAAAGTAACTTGGACTTTAAAGATGTCTTTAAAAAAAAAAAAAAAAACTCATGTCTTAGTTAGCTCAGGCTGCTATAACAAAATGCTATAGACTGGGTAGACTGGGTGTCCTAAACAGCAGAAATTTATTTCTCACAATTCTAGAGACTGGAAGTCCAAGGTCAAGTCCAAGATCTACCTCTCTCTCTCTCTCTCTCTCATATATATACATACACACACACACACAGTGCCTATATAGAGAAAGAGAAAGTAAATAAATATATTTATATATATTTTCAGTGCCTATATATATATAGAGAGAGAGATGTATATATCTTCCTGCTGTGTCCTCATCTCTCTCCTCTCTCTGAGAGAAAGAGAGGGCTCTGATGTCTCGTCCTTTTCTTATAAGGACACTAATCCCATGATGGGGGCTCCACTGTCACAAGTTCATCTCAGCCTAACTGCCATCTAAAGGCCCCACCTCCAAATACCGTTACCTTGGGGATTAGGGCTTCAACATCTGCGTCTGGGCAGGATGCAAACATTGAGTGCCTAGCAACTCTCTTTGTCAACACTGAGGGATAAAAGGTAGAAAAAGGGGAGAGTAAAGAAGAAGTAAGTAAAGAAAGACAGGACTAAGGGAAGCAGAGAAACTACTTCTTTTTTCTACGTATTTCTCACCCATGACAGCTTCCTGCTAGCACCTAACAGTAGATCTCTGAGGGTGAGAACAGAGGTGCAGCCAGGAGCACCGGGTTCTGCTTTAATGAGGGGCTGTGCACCGCACAGTCTTTGCCTGCTGAGGTGAGCTGAAGCCTCTGTGAGGGGACCGGCACCCAGGGGAGGGAGGCTGAGCCTGCAGGGGCCAAGGGAGAAGAAGGGCTAAGGCCCCAAGGGCTTTGTGAGGGCACTGGGTGAGAAAACTGTCTGCCAGTCACCCTCACACACAAGGTCAGGGCGGCACGGAGCAGCCTCCTGGTTACAGTAGACCTGTCCCCACCCAGCAAGATAGGAGGGGCCTGAGAGAAAGATGGGACCGAATCCACATTGTCCCAATTCCTGTACTCAACCCAACCTGTAACAGCCCTTTCAGAAAACACCAGCCCACGTGGGCTCAAAGGGGGCCGGCTGCTTGGCTTATCCAGAGACATCTGAAAGCAGATAATGGTTTGAAAACATTCACGTGAGATTCAAAAAAGGGACAAAAGGCTGATGGGAGAATGAGGGAGGGGGTTTCAGAAAGTTAGAAACCAGTGATAAAATCTTGATATTTCTTACGGAATTCATGCTTCCCCATGCAAAGTGAGTGGAGAAGGAAACTAGAAAATGGTTCCATTCAGATGAGGGGTTAACCATCTCCCCGTTTTTAAATCTTCACAGGACTTCCCTCCAAAGTTTACATAATCCCAGATTATTTCTCAGAAGTGTTATATCAAAGTACAGCATTATTATTTTGAAGTGAAACTCACAAGGCTAGAGTTTGAATTTATTTAGACCTATGATGATGTTTCATTTATTTTGTCAATATCACCAAACGTGTTCTAACTTCATATGGGCAGTGAAACTGAGGAACCAGGAAAGGTTACACACAAATCAATGTAAGCAACTCCCACAGCCTAGAGAGCACCAGGGGAGAGGGCAGGATATGGTGTTAGTTGTCCCAACTCAGGTTCTGAGGCCGGGCCCCAGGAGGGGGTGTAGTTGTAGATGTTTCAGAGAACAGGACCAGAACTAACAAGGAGGAATGACAGAGAGGCAAGTTTCAGCTCAATGCAGTCGAGAATTTCCCAATAGAACAAGATGCCCTGTGAGTTGTTGAGTGTCCCCTCCTCCTGCTGAAGTATTCAAGTTCAGACTGGATGGCCATTACCAAAGATTAGGAAGGGAACATGAGGTTTGCCACTCTGCTTTGATGTTCTGCCCCTGCCAGGGGCCCAGGGTGCAGATGAGAGAGAGGCAGGAAGTGTTTGTGGCTGTGATCCTGATAGGAATCTTCAAAGACCCAGGCGCTGCCCCTGTATCAGCCCAGGCTTCTTTCTTTACTCTCTTCCGGTCAACCTGTCTTTCCTCGGCACCCTAAGCCATTCTGAGCCCACTGGAACTTTTTACCCTTGACTTCCACTTGGGTTAAGTACTTGCTTCCTGATGTGTGAGGTAGCCTTTTATTCATTTTGGTTTTGAACAGACCTCTTTCAAGTTGGAACGTGCTCCCTACTTACAGTATTCTGGGATTTTAAGAATGATTCCGAGAAGCTACTGTCTGACTTTCTTTATCATTCTATAGCCTCTCCGAGATTTCATCTTCCAAACCATGACCCTCATATATCAAATCATTTTCATACTAAAATCTGTCAGTCACCTTGATAATTTTGCTGTCCTTCTTTGGATCTTTTCCACCTCTTTTTGTGCCATCTTCAAGTGGAATGCCTGGAACCTTCTGCAGGTTTTCAGCTTATATATACTACAGTTTTATACGTGTTTACTCTGTAGGAAACAGTGTGGTGTATATTTTTAAAAATGCATGATTTTAGGGCATAGAAAATACTGAGTCTTTTACTGACTGATGGGCTGCGCAGCTTTGGGAAAGTTATTTAATCAGCCACTTTGAGCATCAGTTTCCACATTTGCAAAATGGAGAGAAGAATATGTACCTTAGTTATTCATGAGGATAAACAATGTGGCATTTAAAAGCCTGGTATATTGCCTTGCACACAGTAGGCACTGAATAATTTAGAGGAGGAGAAGAAAGAGAAAGTTCCCATTGTTGGTTATGTCTTTTCAATAGTGGAAGACATCATTTAATGTAGTAGGTAATAAACATTTTTATAAAGTACTTTTTGAACCTCTCTGTAAGATTCAAATTTCTCTTGGTCATATTCGTTTAAATTGGTCTATTTCAGTCATGTATGTAAAGACATTGCATTTATATTATGAAAGTAGATTAAACTTATGGCCTTGCATCTTTACAAACATAAGTAGATAATATATGAGACATATACAGTGTTAGACCATTGTCCTCTGTTTACTGTTTAGATAGCGTTAACATCTCCCAGAAGCAAGAGCTATGGCGGGAGAAGTGGGAGAGGCACAACTTGCCAAGCAGAAGCCGCTCTCGGCGTTCCATCAGCAAGGAGAGATGGGTGGAGACACTGGTGGTGGCCGACACAAAGATGATTGAATACCATGGGAGTGAGAATGTGGAGTCCTACATCCTCACCATCATGAACATGGTATGCCATACTACATGGGGGCTGGGGCAGCTGGTGAAGAGATGTCATTAGAAATGCTTACATAGGGCCGGGCACGGTGGCTCATGCCTGTAATCCTAGCACTTTGGGAGGCCAAGGTGGGTGTATCACGAGGTCAGGGGTTCGAGACCAGCCTGACCAGCGTGGTGAAACCCCATCTCTACTAAAAATACAAAAATTAGCTTGGCATGGTGGCGGGCGCCTGTAATCCCAGCTACTCAGGAGACTGAGGCAGGAGAATTGCTTGAACCCGGGAGGCCGAGGTTGCAGTGAGCCGAGATCACACCACTGCATTCCAGCCTGGGCAAAAGAGTGAGACTCCATCTTAAAAAAAAAAAAAAAAGCTTACATAAATAAGAAAGGCCTTTCTTTGGTCCTTTTAACTTATTTTTGTAAATATATATGTGAAACTAGTACCTGCCTAAGGATGAATATGGATGAAAATTCAGGATAAATCAGTCTTTCCCTTAAAATTGTATATCCTGGGAACATTTTATCATTTATTAGTTACATATTTCTAGTAGGTATTTACCAAGTGACTCAATCCTTTTCGTGCAGCTTTGTCTCATCGGTTTATGTTAGTAAACCAAAGGGGTAAACTGAGGCAAAGAACTAGAACATAATTTCCTCAAAGTAGTTAGAAATATAATTGGAATAAAGTTAATGACTCCTAATTTAAAGCTTTCTATTTGCATTATTGATGTTGTCTGCCTTCAAGAGGATGTTAGTCCTATTGAGATAGGAAAAGGTATTTGCCTGAGTAACTGATAATAAAAGAGGAGAATACTGTGGGCTGGGTTAAGAAAAGAAAAATGTTAATCCCTCAGACACACAGCCAAGCAATCACCCTGAAAGATTGTCTTTAAATATTGTAATGTGGAATGAGCCATGGGCACATTTCACTCTTCTTAGCACACCACCCAACGTTTCTGACCTATAAGAAAACCTTTATTTTATGTGCATTACAATGCTATTGTCTCCTCTGGTGTTTGTTTATTATCTCTTCATGTGGAGCTAATGGTTTTCTATTTCTGACCCTAGGTCACCGGGTTGTTCCATAACCCAAGCATTGGCAATGCAATTCACATCGTTGTGGTTCGGCTCATTCTACTTGAAGAAGAAGAGGTAACATTTTCCCTTCACTATTCTGCTATATATCCTCACACTTCCTACCTCCTTTTTTCAGGGGAGTTCTTGGTAGACAAGAAAGAGGGTATCAGAAAGTGTTTGGAAGTCCATTGAGAAGGAAAATATTATTTCTGTGTTATTCTCTTGGGAATTCAGTGATACTGAGAGGGATATGGATATAGATATGGATAACATTTCCAAAATATTCATAGTTGGAGTCTCTTGACAGTCATTGCATCTAATAACATAAACATAGACTCACTGCAGTCACCAAAGATGTTCTGCAAAAGAAATAGACTAAATCACGACATGGTTGGATGGTTTCAGTAAAAGGTAAGAAAAACATGGAAATGTTGAACCTTTGATACTATTAATTTACTTCTTGCATATTTAACACAAGTCTCTCAGATTTGGGACTACTTGTCTATCTGCACATTTACCTTTGGGGATTTCATCTGTTCTTAGAGACTTACATTTATATAAATGTAAGTCTTATATAAATGTAAGAGATTTATATGTCTTCTATGTCCTGAGACTCTCAATTGATACCTCCAACCAAGATGTCTTCATTGAGCTTCAGGCTCGTATCCAATTACTTACTTGAAATCTCCACCCGAATGTGTCAAAGTCCATTCAGTCTTGAAAACTTAATAAATCCAGAAAGGAACCTTGATTACTCCCTGCCTAAATCATTTCAATTCTGCCACCTCCATTCCCCAAATGACCACCTTACCCAACAGTACTATTATGCATTGGTTACGTAAGCCCAGGAGATATTCTTGATTCCTTTTATCATATCTTTCACATCCAATAGCAAGGCCCACTGTGGTCTTACTTCCAAAATACATCTCAAAACCACCTACTGCTCATCATCTCCGCAGTCATCACATTGGTTTGGCCTTATCATATCTTGCATAGGCTACTGCAGTGAACTCCCAAATGGTTGCTTCCTATTTTCAGCCTTGCCATCAGAATTCATTCTCCATGGATGTTCATTTTAAATGCAGCCATAATTGATCATTTTAAATACAAACTGAGGTGCTGCACTGCGCAAAACCCTTTAATGGCTTTCTGTTTTTTTAATAGAACAAATTCAAAATTTCTTGCTATGACCTGTGGAGACTTTCATGATCTCGCCTCCATCTGCCTTTCTGGTCTTTGCTTATGTTACTCTCTCCTTGTTTCCTACTCTCATACTCACTGTCTATGCACTTGTGGTTCCCAATGCCTGAAACATCCCTCTCCTGGTTCTACACATGACTGGCACCTTCTCATGCCTCAAGCCTCATGCTCTGTAAATGCTCCGTAAATGCTGCCTCTTCAGAGAGGTCTCAGTGACCAATTTATTCAAAGTAGACCCCTCTTATTGCTTTTCATCACAGGATGATGGCAGTCTCACAATTCATCATGATTCTCTGTATTCGTTTACTCTTTTTTTGCCTATCACACCTCTACCAGAATGTGAATTCCATGAGGACAGAAGCCATGTGTCTTTTTTCTGTTAGATCCCCAACACCTAAAACAGTGCCTGGGATACAAATGAATGAACGAAGTGAAATGTAATGAATGGTAGGACCAGCCAACTGACGAAATGCCCTTGCAATCTATAGAGCTTAACCAGCAGCTGGAATATGTAAAGAACAGCATCATTCATCTCCCCATCAGCAAGAGACCTGCAGTCAAAATGCCAAGGGAAGGCTTATTGTTTTCTTGACAGGAAAAGTCTCCATGATCATGTGTGTTAGAAGTTTATTTTTAAAACAATCTGTGGAGTGGGGATCCATTTTTTCTTCTTTCCCCTATAACCCCATCTCCCTTTGTCACCTGAAACATACTTTGGGTATCTTGGAATACCAATGGGTATGTCATTTCCCTTCCTGTCGTCTTTTATTAAGAAAATGTATCCAAAACTTGGAAAACAGGCAAGATGAAAACTATATATCCTTTCAATGTTTAAAGACACCTCTATGAAAATGTAACTGGTTGTTTACCATTGATTGGGGCACAGATGTGGTAAAGTTAGATGTTGACATGTAGTAAATGTTAGGGTGCAAATGGTTTTTGCCTAGTAGAGGCAAAAATGATTTGTGTCCAGCAGAGAGGATAATTCTGAAGATGGTTTTATTGGTTGGTGGAACCAGACCAATAAAAAATGGTATCTAATTTTGTATCTAACTTAGCAATCTCATTCAGCAGTTCTCCCCAACTGGCTATAGCTGCATCAGTTTTTTGCATCTGCCTTTGAACCAGCTTTGCCATCTTGCCTATCCCCTCATTAAGGAACCAAATTATCTTGCCTGTCTCCTCACTAATGAGTTAAATACATCTTGAACATGTGCTCATTATATATTTATATGAGAATTGTGTTTTTGACTTTTGAAAAGCATGCTTTGATACCTTGGAGAAAAAAATTTCTTTTTCATACTGGTTGAGCACATAGGCATTCCTAGATACAAATGTGAAGAAACATTTAGCATTTTCAGACCAAAAAAAGAAAAACAAAGAGAAAGCTACTTCTGGACGTAAGAAGGAAAAATCCTTGGGTTTGAATTGCTGTCATATAAAACAGAAGGAAAAATCTTGACCCTCTGTAGTCCCAGCAGCACCACTGGTAGGATTTCATAATGTGGCTTCCACGGATCAGGCCCCTTTAAACTCCACATCTCTTCATTCCCGAGAAATAATGTCACCAAGGCATCTCCATGGCATGTTGATGCCAGTGAAGTTGTTTGAAGGAGCTTGATTGGCCACTGCCCCCTGACTGCATCACAATCACATTGTTTCTCCTCTTCTCTACCAACCTGGTTTTGCAAGTGTAAAGAGACACACATGGCTTGCTTCAGGAAGCCATGACTCTCTACCTCCCAGTTGCCAAATATTATCCTCATTCAAGCTTTTATGGAGTCTCTAATTGGTACGGGGTTCACAAGTTAACAGCAGAATTGCAGTCCACAATTCTCATTTTCCTAATTCCTAGGAAACGGCTCAAGCCATTCTTCACATGTGTGACTAATAAGCAGCCCAACAACAGACAGCAATGATTCCAGCCCTTAACTAATGTCACCATGGCAGGCACAGGAAGCAGAGTGTGAGGTTCAGTGCTGTGACTCCTTTGAGCAAGTTGACCTGAGTTCAACAACTCTAAGGAAGTTACATCATTGCTCCATGCCCATTTTTCTTAATCCATAATGAGAAGAGAGTTGTGGATCATCAGGCATATGTCAAATCCTGTGCTAGCACCAGGGATGCAAATATGAACACAAGTCCCATTTCCTGATTCTGAGGAACTTTGAGTCTACTGCACAAAAGCGCAAAAATAGAAAATTCAAGTTGAGATTGGCATGAGTATAAAAGTACTACAATAGGAAAGGGTACTTGGATGTCTAAGATGAGATTTTAGAAAATGAAAAGGAATTAACTAGTGAGGAAGTGATATGGTAAGGCTAATTGAATTATGTGAGTGGTTTCCCCCTTGCTGTTCTTGTGACAGTGAGTGAGTTCTCATGAGATCTGATGGTTTAATAAGCGGCTCTTCACCCTCTGCTCGGCACTTCTCCCTCCTTCCACCTTGTGAAGATGCCTTGCTTCCCCTTCACCTTCCACCATGATTGTAAGTTTCCTGAGGCCTCCCGAGCCATGCTGAACTGTGAGCCAATTAAACCTCTTTCCCTTATAAATTACCCAGTCTTGGGCAGTTCTTTTATAGCAATGTGAAAATGGACTAACACAGGAAGGAAATTCCAGGTGGAGGGACCTGCATGGACAGTGGCTTTATTCTTAAGCCAGCACTATGCATATGAGAGGCAGTGGACATATCACTGATATTGGACCACACAATGGGAGGTTGAGAAGTTTTGTTGTGATACAAGGGAAACAAAGTGATTGTGCTAGAGGCAGGAGAGAAAGCAGCCAATCAAAACCTGCCCATCTCCACTCACACTTGAGTTTGTCCCGTGTTGCTCATGTCTGCACATGACATTATCATCCTTTCAGTTGCAGAAGCCAGAAATCTGGATGCACTGATGATACCTCCTTCTCTCCCTCCCATGTCAAGTCTGTTATCAGCTACTGACCGTTTATCTGACCATCTCCATTTATATCACTTCAATTAAAGCTACAGTGTTCTCTTTTCTGGACTATAGTGGTATATACTTTCTGGTCTACTCAAAATCAGTTGAATTTCTTTTCCTCTTGTTTCCTCAATGTAGTCAGGATAATCTGAAAATAGTATTCTGATCTACCCACTCTCCTGCCACCCTTTCTGCAACCCCCACACCTGGCTTAGTTTAGTCCAGTGGTTTTCTGATTTCCTTTCTCATCTCTTGCTATTCCTGCCTTTGCTCTTGAGAGTTAGCAATAGTCTTATTCATCAGGGTTTTTCAAGGCCTCCCTCTGGTCTTGTTGTTGCCTGGACTGTCTTCTTGTCTTCACTTAGTTAACAGCCTAATCTCTCAAATCACAGCTCCAGTGTCACTTCCATGGAGAAGCCTTTCCTGACCCCCTTTCCTAGTAAGATTCTGTTATTGACTCCCATAAAAGTACGTTTCTCCTCCACAGCATGTTTCACAGTTGTAATCTTAGATCTATTTGATTGATACAGTTTCCTCAATTAGTATGTAAGACTTAAGAGCAGAAGTTGAGTTTAATGTTGCTCACTGGTATATAATAGACCCTCAATAAATATTTGTTCAAATATTACACAGGAGAAAGTGTGCAAATGAGGCCAGCAATCTGTCAGTGAACCAGGGCCAATGGCAACCAAGTTGCCATGGGCCTTGTGGCCACATAAGGACTTTGGATCTAATCCTGTGGGAGACTCTAGATTATTCCAAACCAACAAATGGAATTAGAGAGATCACTCAGGCTCTGTGGAAAGTGTGTGAGGTAGGGAATCCCGAGATTGAGTCTCTGAGATAGATTCCTTTTATCAGTGACTTTCTATCACTCTTATCTTTCTTATTCTAAATACGTCTCATGGGTAACACAATTTGGGGCTTTATTTTTCTGCGGTGAGTTTCAAGAGACTTTGAGGTTAGGGTATACACAAAAGATGCAGCTTGTTTGTCAGTTACTGCCATCTAAAGACCACTACGGGATTTCATCACATTTTGAGAATAAATTGGAGTACTGGGTGTAAAACTCACTTTGGAACAATTTGGAGGCTTTCTCATAGGCTAGATAGTCATATTTCAAAGTCGTGGAAACTGAGGTAACTGAGGTACACAAAACCATGTTCTGAAAAGACGTGTCAAACATACTAAGAAACTATGGGCCAAGAAAACAGACAGTGGGTTCAGATAGGAGCCAGTTTGCTCTCACTCCTGTCATGTCCCTGTCTATCCCTTAATTGAGCTCTGATTTTCATTTTATGGCCCAAATTCTATCCTTTTAATTTTCTCCTAGGACTTGGACACAAACTTGACCTCTAAGCCCTTTCCATTTTAAACCAATTTGTTTGATGCTCCCTCCCCGCTTCCCTCCTGCCCGGGGGTTAGGGATGGGATTAGACTCTTCCCTCCAATTCTTGTGAGCAGCTTGACACCACGGAGAGTACCAGATTTATCATTAGTTCCACTGCTTGCTAGCCATATAATTTTGGTAGGTTACTTAACTTGTCCGTGTCTCCATTTCCTCATTTTGTAAAATAGTGATAATTATATGTATTTCATAGCATTGTCATGAGAATCAAAAGACTTTATTCATGTAATACTTAGCATAGTATCTGGCTTGTAGAAACTGCTCAGTAAGTGTTACTTGTTAATGTCAGTCTTATTCTTTTTATCATCATCATCGTCATTAACTCCCACAAAAACCCTGTAAGCTTATTAATACTATGCTCATTTCACAAGGACTTCAAAATCCTTGCAGGAAAATAAAAGACCTAAAGGACAAAATCAGGATCATAAAATGTTGGAGACTTCTTTTAAGAACAAGATAGAGACAAAACTGGAATAAGAGTGAGTTGGATGAAGCCAAGTGAATCCCATCCTAGGTGACTATGCCATCCAGCAGAGGAGTCTAATGGTGTTGGGCTGGCTTGAAGGTACAGCAGTAGGGCTGACAGCAGCAAGAAGGAGATAACCACTTTCACAAAGAAATTCTTCTTGGTGTACTGAAAGTGGTTTAGTGTTGAGTCTACTTTTTTTTTTGGAAACTCTAGAGTTAAAAGCCTCTTGATTTTAAAAATTCAGGCTGGTGGTTTACCCCTCCCCACAGCTGATGTGTGGGTCTGTATTGTTCTTTCAGGGTAAATATCAAAAATACTGGCAAAGAATTTTTAGACTTATTCTTTGTGTGTGTGTGTGTGTGTGTGTGTGTGTGTGTGTGTGTGTGTAAGACAGAACAGAGTCTTACTCTGTTAAGCAGGCTGGAGTACAGTGGCACATAGTTCCCTGTATCTTTGAATTACTGGCCTCAAGCCATCTTCCCACCTCAGCCTCCCAAGTAGCTAGGAATACAGTCACTTGCCACCATGCCTAGCTATTTTTTTTTAAAAGATGGGGTCTCACTATGTTGCCCAAGCTGGTCTTGAACCTTAAAAAAGTATCATTTCCTCTGGTAATCAGATAAGTTGTCCCTTAGACACATGAGAAGTTTCAGACTAAACCTTTTACAGCTTGTCTCTTCTGTGCTCATCCTCTTTCTTTCAGTAGCATAAGTCTGACTAGCAGAGCATAGTCAGATTGTGCATTGAGTCAAAAACTGCTATCAAAAATTCCAAGAGAAATCAATACAAGATTTTTTCATTATAGAGAGAGCTTACAAAGAGAGAGAACAATTTATAACAGAAGCATGTTCGTGCAAAATTATTTCCCATGTG
Source organism: Macaca nemestrina (assembly GCF_043159975.1). NCBI lineage: Eukaryota > Metazoa > Chordata > Mammalia > Primates > Cercopithecidae > Macaca > Macaca nemestrina. The sequence continues at coordinate 147,134,862 of NC_092130.1, forward strand.
GAGCTATTTTATGAGTTTTTTATGATTTCCCCTAGGTCAGCTTCCTGTCCCGTTAATTCACATACACAAATGTATAGAAAAGGGGAAGTGGAAAGTGAATTGGATTAGCTTGAGAAGATGAAGTGGAAAAAAAATAAACAAAAAGAGGAATCTTTTTTTGTTTGCAAAGGAAATGAGGAAAAAATAGTGTGAATGGGGGTTTGTTTTGACATGCTCAAATAGTTTCCAGGATGCTTTATGGAAAATGTTTAGCACAAGTTCCCTCACATTTATTGTGAGCCATCATAGTCTCTCTGAAGTCCTGTTGCATTTTTTGTGTGCTTAGGGCTGCCTCATTTTAATCCATAACTAATTACTATTCTCAAGGCTCCTGCGATAGAGAGCATTCTGTAAATTAAATGAGTGTTTCTTGGACTTAACCCCTTCTGAGACTTAGAGATTAAGACGCTGAAGAGGTTGAAAAAAATGTGCTCAATTACAGCTTTCTGTGACATTTAATAGAAAAGACACTGTCCCTGAATTTGTGTTAAATGTCACATACTACAGATGGAAGTTCTACACAGGGGCAAAGTATCAAGCTGTAAGTAATCATCAACCCAATTAATTGTGCACTTGCTTTGTCTGCACGAGGAATTTTAAATTGGAATGGGAAGAAAGCAAGAAATATTTTGAGAGTAGACTTAAAGCCCTAGCATTTTTTCCCCTCATCAATGACTATCTCTCAGGTTATTTCAGAATTACTCTTATAGCAAAACTGGAATGTAAGAAGAATATCCTATGTTGACATTTTATTTTACTATTCAGCTTCTTTCCCTCTCTTTTACTCTTTCCCCAACAGCCCTGCTGCTAGAAATCTCAACAACCATGCAGACCTGTCCATATATTTAGGTGGTCCAACCTTAACGTGGTTCTCACTACTGCTTGATCACCTTTTCTCTGTTATCCTCCTTATTCCTGTCAAGAACTAGGCAGGGTCTGTGTTTTAGTCCATCACCTGCTGCTCCATTCTGTATAACAAAATAGCACAGACTAGGCCATTTATAAAGAACAGAAGTTTAGTTGGCCCATAGTTCTGGAGACTGGGAAGTCCAAGAGCATGGCACCAGCATCTGGTGAGTGTCATTCCATGGTGGAAGGCATTACATGGCAAGCAAGCATCCAAGATAGAGAGAGAAAATAGGATTGAACTCATCCTTTTCATCCCTTCAATAACAAACTCAATCCCATGATAACCATTAATCCATTTACAAGGGCTCTTAATCACCTCTTAAAGGTCCTACCTCCCCATGTCTTTACACTGGCAATCAAATTTCAACATGATTTTTCGAGGGGACATTCAAGCCATAGCAATCTAAGATTTTACCCTGCTTGCAAGCTAACAAGTTAGTCTGCCATGCTTTTATGAATGCAATGCTGGCAGAAGACATGAAAATTCTGAGTCACAGACCAAGGACTTTATTGCTCACAGCATAATGGGACATGAGCTTCGGTTTGCACCTGTCCCTCTTGTCCCATAAGTTGCACTGGGGTGTTGCAGGCAGCCCCAGTGTATGCTATGCATACAGTGGGTTTTATCCCAGCTTAAGACCCCCAAAATAAGAAAGCCCCAATCCCTTAAAATAGATTGTAAGCAAACTTATTCAACTTTCGCCCCAGAGGAAGCCATCACCTTTGTTATTATGGACATAAAGTAAATCTTTCCTTTTCCCTGGAAAAATGTTATCTTCTAAGGCTGTTTCCTTTACAACATCCTTCAAAGGATACTCCAGAACAAAACCTATGTCTTTGCTCAGATGATGTGCAGAAACATGAGACACCCATGTAGAATCTTCTACTAGCAGTTCCTATTACAGGCACTGGAATTATTATTGCAGATTTTCTACTGAACTCTCAAACTTCTGGCCTCTTTACTGCCCCTTCCCTGACCCATAGGAGAACATGCCTCTTTGGTAGTTTATCACAAAACCTCCCATTCACCTAGTCTTTACTTTTCCTGGCCTAAAGGATATATTCTCTCCCTTTTCTCCTTTCCTTCATGGGTGGTGTGCATCCTCAGTTTTGTCAGTCAGTATACCTGCTGTAAACCAGGATATATTCAACGCTTGAGACAAGGAGAAGAATAAACCTCAATTATTGTTCTGGAGGAGCTAAGAGGAAAACAGGCATACAATTTGATTGTTACGACCTAGCACAGGAAGTGCTGTGAACCAAGTATGAAGAAGGTATATTGGCAGGAACCTAAACCAGACTAGGGGGCAGGGAAAGCTTCCTGGAAATGCCCAAATTAAATCTTAAAGAATGAGTAGAGGTTGAATGGGTTAAAGGGGGTAAGAGAAAAAGGCAATCTAGGAAGAGGGAACATATTGAAGAAAGGAAGGTGTGTGGGAGTATGTGACGGGGATCTGAGGGAGTGCTAATACAAGCAGTTGTTGCTGGAGCATAAACTGTGAGGTTGCAAATGAAGGGAGAGCTTCCTGGAGGCTAGACTTCGAAGGATCTTGAGCCATGGGTCATGATATGGACAGACTTTTGTTTTGATCCACCTGGCAACAGTGAGGAGGATGAATTTGAAAAGGGCCAGGATATTGTAAACCAAGCATAAAATGAAGGTTTGGGCTAAGGACAGTAAGTAGCAAAGATATAGAGGAGGTAAAATTAGCAGCACATGATGACAGATTGGGATGCAGGATATGGGAGGAGAGGGAGCTTACAAGACACTGGCATTTCTAGATTGGGCAACTGGGCTGATGGTGGTTCCTGCAACCACAGAAGGCACAGAAGGAATCGCAGGTTGAAGTGGGAGGAAAGGATTTCGGGGATGCTGAGTTGGAAGTACCTGTGGAGGTGACCATCAGGAGATTTAGGTTCATAAATTTGAACTCTGGGAGAGGTTTGGAATGAGATACAGATGTGGGAGCCAACAATCATATTTTGGAGTGATTTCCAAAACTATGACTGATTGAGAGTGAACTAAGCAATGAACCAAAGGAAAGGCAGAAGAAGAAGGGCTCACAGAGGAGCCCAGGAAGTGGACAGAGAGTAAGAAAAGGACAGAGGTAAGGATCTCGAAAGAAGAGGTTATCTGCTTTTCTGTTTGTCTCCTCAGTGAGGGTAGGATCATGAGGTTGAGGAGTAGAAATAAGCCATAATCATTCATTGGTTAATTGCTAAGTCTTTCCAATTATTCAAAGCAGAGTTTAGAGAAGTCCTCAATAGTTTGGAAACCACTAGTCCTAAACTCACAGCTGCAAACCTGTGTTCCAAGCCCTGCTCTGCCAATGCCTGCTTTGTGACTTGGCTAAGGTACTGTCCCTCACTCTTTAAATGAGACTATTAAATGCATAATTCCTGGAGCCCTTCAGGGAAATGGGCTCTTCATTATGATGAAAACACTGGAGGCAGCATTTGGAATGCAACATCTGGGAGATGACTCTGCTTTCTCCACAATGATGAAGGTGGGTCCTTGCTGACGCTGAATTTGGTTCAGGAATGTGGGAGACTGGACCTTTGTCAACATTCACTTTTTCCAAACAGACACACAGAGATTGGAATGTAAGATTTTCAAAACGGTGATTCAAGCCAATGTATAAAAGGACAATATTGAAAGATAGAGCTTTTCAGATCTGATAAAATCCCCCTTTCAACAGCGTGCCCTTGCCAAGGTCTCTGTGCGCTAACGGAGAACAAGAGCTCTATTTCTGCCTGTGTAGCTGCTTCAACTCCAATAAGCTTTTATATTCATGGCTATTTAATTAGGGATCTTAATTAACTTTAGTGTGGGTGTATCCATGTGTGAGTGTGTGCATGTGGCATAGTGTGGATGTGTGTGTGTATGTATGTGGATGCATGTGTATGTATGTGTGTGTATGTATGTGGATCTGTGTGTATGTATGTGGGGGGGTGTGTATGTGAGTATGTGGGTGTGTGTATATGTGTGGGTGTGTATGTATGTGGGTGTGTGTATGTGAGTATGTGGATCTGTGTGTATGTGTGTATGTATGTGGATGTATGTGTGTATGTATGTGGGAGTGTGTGTGAGTGTGTGTATGTGAGTGTGTGTGTGTGTATGTGAGTATATGGGTTTGTATGTGTGTGAGTGTGTGTGTGTGAGTATGTGGGTGCGTGGGTATGTGGGTGTGTGTATGTATGTGGGTGTGTGTGTATATGAGCATGTGGGTGTGTGTGTATGTGAGTATGTGGGTGTGTGGGTATGTGAGTATGTGGATGTGTGTGTATGTATGTGGGTGTGTGTGTGTATGTATGTGGATATGTGTGTGTTTGTGAGTATGTGGGTGTGTATGGGTATGTGAGTATGTGGGTGCATGGTTGTGTGAGTGCATGGGCTCTTCCTACACACTGTAACTCATCTGAAAGACTGCAGGTTCCCTTTGATTCAAAGGTACAAGTTCTCACATATCATCAGTGAATAATCTGCATAGGATCATACCAGAAAGTGTTATAAGATCTCCTATTGCAACCCTGCAGCCTTGGTTCAGACCAGTTATTTTTAAGGTGTTTTTGTATTTTTCTGTTTGTTTTGAGTTCATTGTACATTCACATGCAGTTGTAAGAAATAGTACAGAGAAATTCCTTTTACCCTTCATTCATTTTCTCCTAATCGTAACATCTTGTGTAGTCTTAGTACAATAAGACAACCCAGAGCGTGATATTTCAACAATGCCACCTGCCTTCAGATGCACACAGTGGCGTGTGCATGCGCATGACCATGTATGTATACATTTAGTTCTATGCGATTTTTGTCACACGTATAAGTTTGTGTGACCATCACCACAATTAACATTAGAACAGTTCCCTCACAAGCATCCCTAGTGCTACCCTTTCATACCTTTTTTACTTCCCTTCCACCTACCTACCTGATCCCTGAAAAGCACTAATCTGCTCTGTAATAATATATCTGTATGATTTTTATCATTTCAAGAATGTCATATAAATGGAATAATTCCAGATGTGACTTTTGAGACTGTATTTTTTTCATTCAGCATAATTCACTTAAGATCCATTCAAATGGTGTGTATCAAGAGTTTGTCCCCTTTTTGCTGAGCGGTATTCTATGATATGTGCCTATTTGTTTAACCATTCACCCACTGAGGGACATTTGGGTTGTTTCCAGGTTTTAACTATTATGAATAAAACTACTATAGACGTTCAACTACAGGTTTTTGTGTGAACATAAGTCTTCACTTCTCTGGAATAAAGGCACAGGAATGCAATTGCTAAGTTATATGGTCATTGCCTATGTAGGGTTTTGTTTGTTTGTTTTTTGTTTGAGATGGGGTCTCACTCTTGTCACCAGGCTGGAGTGCAGTGGCGCGATCTGGGCTCACTGCAATCTCCGCCTCCTGGGTGCAAGCAATTCTCCTGCCTCAGCCTCCTGAGTAGCTGGGATTACAGATACCACCACCATACCGGCCTAATTTTTGTACTTTTAGTAGGGAAGGGGTTTCACCATGTTGGCCAGGCTGGTCTCAAACTCCTGTCCTCAAGTGACCTCAGCCTCCCAGAGTGCTGGGATTATAGGCGTAAGACACTGTGCCCGGCCACCTATGTAGTATTTTTAAGAAACTACCAAACTGTTTTTCCATAACTACTGTACCATTTTCCACTCTCACCAGCCATGAATGATTCAGTTTTACCACATCCTCACCAGCATTTGGGTGTTGTCATGATTTTTTATTTTACCCATTCTGGTAAATATGAGTAATATATCACTGTGGTTTTAACTTGCAATTCTCTGATAGCTAGTAATGTTGAATATCTTTTTATGTGCTAATTTGCTATTTGTATAACCTCTTTGGCAATGTGTCTCTTTACAACATTTGCCTATTTTCTTATTTTTTTTTATCGTTGAGTTTTGAGAGCTCTTTACATATTTTAAATATAAGTCCGTTGTCAAATATATGGTTTACAAGTATTTTCTCCCAAACTGTAGCTCATCTTTTTATCCTCTTCATAAGGTTTCTTTCAAAGCAAAAGTGTTTAATTTTGATGTGATCCAATTTATCAGTTTTTCCTTTTATTAATTGTGTTATTAGTGTCAAGTCTATAAATTCTTTGCCTATCCCTAGGTTCCTAAGATTTCCTGTTTTTTTTTTTCCTAGAAGTTTCACAGTTTCACATTTTATATTTAAGTCTATGATCTTACCAATATTTTTGTACCAGCTGTGAGGTTTCGATTGAAATTCTTCTCTCTCTCTCTCTCTCTCTTTTTATTTGTTTTTGGCCTGTGGATGTCTAGTTGCTCCAGCACTATATATTTATTTTTCCCAAGTGCAAATAATGCTTTATAATCTGGATTTGAATTTTTCACTATGAATTTCTTAATCTAAGACTTTTGCCTTTCTTTTAATACTATACCTTCTGGCCTTCAACTCTTATATTCAAGAAGTGCAGAATAAGCGTAATATTAATTTAAGTAAAAGTTTAACAGATCTACTACATTATAGAGTGCAAATATAGTGATGTATTCCAAAAGCAAATGGAATTATTCCCAGGTCATACTATTCACACAATAAACACACACAGTAGAACTAATAACATGTCCTACATGATGCCTGGACTTTACCTGTTGGTACAGGATTCACTGTGGAACGTTTCACAGATTGAGTATGGCTTGGGTAAGAGCTTCCCCATCCCCATGGGCAACATCCTCATGGGCAACATGAAACGTTGTCAAAAGTTTCAGGGACTTGGATGATATCACTGCAACAAACAAAAGACTATGGTAGAAAACAGGAGAAAGACTAGAGAAAGAGTATTCTTTTTTTATGGAAAAGAGCTTTAGAAATAACCATAATAATCCAGGGAGGACTGTAAAGAATTACGATTTGCTGAACATACACATGTTCAATTTTATTCTAAAGTTTCGAATAAAATTTCTAACAATTGTTCGAAAGTGTGTGTCCACCAACTAATTGTATTGATTACATTCAGACCATTGTTTTTCTATTTTCAAATGAATGCAAAGCCCCATTTTTGTTTACCTTACATATCTTTATTAAAATGCATGTTTCATCATTGTTTTAGTTTGAACACCTTTTATTTTGGGTTGACTCTGCTTGCTGTCTGCAGTTTCTCCCCAAAAAACAAAGAAATTGAGAACTTGAGTTGCTATTGAATCAAGATATTTGCCCTAAATTTGTATCACCAGTGGGAAAGTTACAGGTCTGATAAATGGTGACTGACTTGCAGGGTAAGAGGGAGGAACAAATCATCTAAGTATCTGATTGGAATCCTCCAGAGGCTGGGTGTGGGGGCTCATGCCTGTAATCCCAGCCCTTTAGGAGGCCAAGGCAGGCGGATCACTTGAGATCAGGAGTTTGACATCAGCCTGGCCAACATGGTGAAACCCCATCTCTATCAAAAAATAGAAAAAGTCGCCGGGTGTGGTGGTGCAGGCCGATAGTCCCAGCTACTCAGGAAGCTGAGGCACAAGAATCGCTTAAACCCTAGAGGATTGTGCTACTGCACTCCAGCCTGGGTGACAGAGTGAGACCCTGCCTCATAAAAAAAAAAAAAAATCCTCCAAGGCAGTTTTAACTGTAATGTAAATCAGTAGATCAGTCATCAAGGAACAGATCCCTAGGCGAAAACAGATGCCAGGACCAGTAAATATCAGAACACAAATACAGGTGTCCCCTTACAGTGGTTCCATTTATGATTTTTTGACTTGAGAAAATTATATACATTCAGTAGAAATCATAGTTCAAGTGCCCATATAATCTTTTCACTTTTAGTACAGTATTCAGTAAATTACATGAGATATTCAACACTTTATTGTAAAATAGGCTTTGTATGAGATGATTTTTTTCCAATTGTAGGCTAATGTAAGTGTTCTGAGCACATTTAATGTAGGCTATGCTAAGTTACAATATTCGGTAGGTTAGGCGTATTCATTGCGTTTTTGACTTACGATATTTTCAATTGATGACAGGTTTATCAGGACGTAACTCAGTTGTAACTCAAGGAGTATCTGTGTCATTTATTTCTTGTTGCCTGGGGTGAGCATTTGTCAGGTTTGCTTCCTAGCATCTTGGACACATTCAAACAAATGCTAGGATGAAAGATATTGGAAGCAGGTGCAGTAGTACGGTGAAGTTCATCGAGAAAAGTCTTTCAAAGGAGCTCGGGAATCTTAATGATTTCCAAAACTGTTGCCTTTGAGCTTCCCTGTCTTGCCTCTGGCAGCCTAAGTAATAGAGAATGACTTTTTAACTGGTACCAAGTTCCACTCCAGTTCAAATGACAGCTGTCAGGAGAATGTGGCTGAGAACTGAGGAGATCCTTAGTTATCTAATTATTTTTAGAAGATAGAAGATACATAGATATTTAATTATCTAGCTATCTTTAGAAGTCTTTGATTTAATGAGTGCTGTCATTCATAAGGTGTTTTAGAACCATGCTAGGCATTATTGGGGCTCTAAACAGAGTTTGGTAAGTTTTCAGGTCATTTAATCATCAGCAGGGCTTCAATATCCTCCCATCCACCATAGCAAAGTAGAGAGTTATAGAGAAAATACAGTCTTTGAGGTGCATATAAAATAATGGAGGACCTATGGAAAATGCAAATATGCCGAAAATGCTACAGATACAACCAGTGGTGTAATCAATTGCAACCAAACAGAATTATTCTTATTAATGAAGTTGTATAATTACTCTTTCAAGTGTGAGTCTTGGTAAGTGAGAAATCTTTTTTTTTTTTTTTTTGAGACAGAGTCTCACTCTGTTGCCCAGGCCGGAGTGCAGTGATATGATCTTGGCTCACTGCAACCTCCACCTCTTGGGTTCAAGCAGTTATCCTGCCTCAGCCTCCCAAGTAGCTGGGATTACAGGTGCATGCCACCATACCCAGCTAATTTGGGTATTTTTAGTAAAGATGGGGTTTCAGTAAGTGATGACTCTTCAGCTTTATGTGCTATTTGTGGTTTTACCACTTGCAAACCATTAGTGATCAATTCTAATTACTAAAGTAAACTTTCTTCTTATCAGTAGACAGGGTTAATCATCACTCTCCTAACTATTAATACTTCACACAGTTGTTCACAAAATCAAATAAGATAAAGTATGGAAGTAATTGATAAGCCATAACGTGCTAAGCATGAAATGTGGATTTATTATTATGTAGAACCTCATTGGGACTCACATATATAAAAAACTGATTAATCTGTTATAAACACACCTAATAGCAATAATTTAAGCATACCCTTAAAAAGACCCTGTATGGTGGCCAGGCGCAGTGGCTCACGCCTGTATTCCCACCACTTTGGGAGGCCAAGGCAGGCAGATCACATGGTCAAGAGATCAAGACCATCCTGGCCAACATGGTGAAACCCTGAGTCTACTAAATATACAAAAATTAGCTGGGCATGGTGGCATGCACCTGTAGTCTCAGCTCCTCAGGAGGCTGAGGCAGGAGAATCCCTTGAACCTGAGAGGTGGAGGTTGCAGTGATCTGAGATCACGCCACTGCACTCCAGCCTGGTAACAGAATGAGACTCCGCCTCAATTAAAAAAATTAAATAAAAATAAAAATAAAAAAATAAAAAAGATCCTGTATGGAAGATACATGTGAATGTGTGTTACAAGCTAGGGAATCCAGAGGAGTCACCCCAGAGATTTGTTCCTTATCTATGATAAACACCGGAGCCTCTCCCCCATCCTGTGGAACACAGGCTGTACAGGGGATTGAGGCCCTGAGCTTTGGAGTAAATGAAGGTTGCCAGGTGGAGGTTATTAGCAGGAGGTTATTAAGTGAAAATACTATATAGGCCGGGCACGGTGGCTCACGCCTGTAATCCCAGCACTTTGGGAGGCCGAGACGGGCGGATCACAAGGTCAGGAGATCCAGACCATCCTGGCTAACATGGTGAAACCCCGTCTCTACTAAACACACACACACACACACACACACACACACACACAAAACAAAAAATTAGCCAGTTGTGGTGGTGGGCACCTGTAGTCCCAGCTACACGGGAGGCTGAGGCAGGAGAATGGCGTGAACCCGGCGGGGCGGAGCTTGCAGTGAGCCGACATCGCGCCACTGCACTCCAGCCTGGGCGACAGAGCGAGACTCCGTCTCAAAAAAAAAAAAAAAAAAAAAATACTATATAGACTACATGATGTCGGCAGGTGGTTATAGTTTTTCTGGCCAGCCCTGCGCGACTGGACTGTGTATGTTAAGGGTAGAGGGTGTCCAGGTTCTTGGTGTCTTAAACAAAAAATTGGACAAAACACACAAACAAAGCAAGGAAGGAATGAAGGGTTGTATTGAAAATGAAAGTACACTCCACAATGTGGGAGCAGGACTGAGCTTAGAGACCCAAAGTCCCCGTTACAGAATGTTGGGCAGTTTAAATACCCCATAGAGGATTCCATTTGTTACTTGGTGTACACCCTTTGTAAATGGAGAGGATGACGTAAAGTTACAAAGTCATTTATGGGATATGCCCAGGGAGAGGATATTTCCTGTGATATGGGAGAGGATATTTCCTGTGATAGCCGAAGTGTGAATGGGCCTTATGTTTTCCCTGCCTCTAGGCCTTATGTTCCTGCTTCATCTCCCCGCTGAGAGATGTGATCCCCATAAATCTTTATGGGAGGCAGAGGGATAGATGGTGGGATGGCAGATACATTGTCCAGCCCGCCACTGGACTCTCTCCCCCTCACGTAAGCCCCTAATAAGACATGGCATCTCATTTGCTGGCCTTGGGTCTCTTCCTCCACTTCTTGAACCTGGTGTCTTCCCTATTGAGGTTAATAGAGGTTTGGCACAACATCCATGGTTTCCACCTAATGTCTTTCTTTCACATTTGGTGTAATTCTTGGCTGTTGCCCATGGCTTTGGCTTCTGTTTAGGCCCCTCTTCTTGATTTCTCTCTTTCTCTCTTGTACATTTTAAATTTATTTTTTAATTGACAAAAATTGTATTTATTTTTGGTGTACAACATGTTTTGAAATATGTGTACATTGTGGAATGGCTAAATCAGGCTAATTAATGCATATATTACCATGTATACTTGCTTTTTTGTGATGAGACTACTTAAAAATCTACTCTCTTAGCAATTTTCAAGTGTACAGTACAGTACATTGTTATTAATGACAGTCACTAAGTTGTACAATAGATCTCTTGAACTTATTCCTCCTATCTAAATGGAAATTTTGAATCCTTTGACAAACCTCTCCTGGCTCTTCCCCCAGCCCCTGATCTCTGCTTCTGAGTTTAATTTTTTTTAGATCCCACATAAGTGAGATCATGTGGTATTTATCTTCCTGTGCCTGGTTTGTTTCACTTATATCTTCAAAGTTCATCCATGTTGTCACAAATGGCAGTATTTCCTGCTCTTTTAAGGCGGAATAGTATTCCATTATATACATATAATGGAATATATATGATATGTATATCTTATAGTTTCTTTATCCATTCGTCAGTCCATGTGCACTTAGGTTGATTCTGTATCTTGCTATTGTGAGTAATACTGCAGTGAACATAGCAGATATCTCTTTGATATCTGATTTTTTCTTTGACATACTGATTGTATATCCTTAGGATATATACCCCATGGGACTGTGGGATCATATGGTGGTTCTATTTTTAATTTTTTGGGAAACCTCCAAGCTGTTTTCCATAATGGCTACTAATTTACATTTCCACCAACAGTGTACAATAGTTCCCTTTCCTCCACAACCTCTCCAAATCTTATCTTTCATCTTTTTGATAATAGCCATTTTAACAGGTATGAGACTATATCATATTGTAGTTTTAATTTGCATTTCCTTGATGATAAGCGATGTTGAATTTATATATATATATGTATATAATCTGTTGACCATTTGTATGTCTTCTTTTGAGAAATACCTATTTGGGTCCTTTGCCCATTTTTTCAATTGGATTATTTGTTTTCTTGCTATCCAGCATAATTTATTGAAGAGGCTATCTTTCCTTCAGTGAATTGCTTTTTTGCCTTTGTCAAAAATCAGTTAGGCATGTCTAGGTGGGTCACTTTTGGGGTCCCCTGTCTGTCTCATTGATCGATGTGACTATCCCTGCACCAGTATCACACTGTCTTGGCTATTACAGCTATATAGTAAGCCTTAATATGAGGTAAAGTGATTCATTCCACTTTATTTTTTTTTTTTCAGAATTTCTTTAGCTAATCTGAAGCCTGGAACCTTTTAAATAAACTTGATATGAATTTTAGAATGAGCTTGTGTGTGTGTCTACAACAGACTTGCTGAGATTTTATTGGAATTGCAATAAAGCTATACATTCATAGCTTGGGAGCATAGATGATGTCTTCATTATGTTGAATCTTCAAATCCATTAACACAGTACGTTTCTCTCTTGACTTAGGCCTTTGACTTCTTTAAGCAGCATTTTATAATTTTCAGGATACAGATCCTGTATATGTTTTGTTAATTTATACCTAAGTATTTCACTTTTTGTAACAATTGTAAGTGGTAATACTATTGGTAACTGTAAATGGTAATGTTAAGTTAATGAGTGTTCTCTAAGAGACCTCTCCCAAAGCATAACAAAGAAATGTAGGGTTAAAAACAGATCAGAAAAATATCTGATCATAGTTGATGCTTTATGTGATAATATGCCTTCCTGTCTGAAGGAGCTGGAACTGAGGCACCCTCCCAGTGAGGTTGGTGACCAGCTGCAACTCCAAGTTTTATCTAGGAACCTTTCTTATATTCTTTGTCTCAGTATCTGAGCTAAGTGACCTTAATCTAGTTCTTCACTTCTCTGAGGTTTAATTTCCCTTGTTATAAAATAAAAATGACAATGCCTTCTTTACAGATAATACTGAGTAGATGCAATTAAAAGAGACAGCATATGTAAAAGTATCTGGCACATAGTAAATGATCAAGAAATGTTTCCTTTCTTTCTCTCCTCCCTTTCCTTCCTCCCTCCTTTTTTTCTTTCCTTTTCTCTTTTCCCTTCCCTTTATTCCTGATTCATGCCACCTGGCCAGTTTTTTATGATCGGTGGGCACATTTGCTCCCATCTGGGGAGGACTGTTAATCTAGCAGCAGCTTGGCTGGTTGAATTGGAGGCTGACTCCCTCATTCCCAGCTCGTCCCCCAGAATTCCTCTACCATATATCATGCTACTGGATGATGTAACAATGAAGATTATTAAAATAATGAAGTCGATTTCTTCCATCTAAATTCTTTATGCTGAGCAGCTCAGTGACTTTTAACACGTAATAAGCCACTTTTTGGTGTTTTCACAAAAGGAAACTGGTCTATAATAGTTACTTATGATGAAGAGACCTGAAAATGCCTCTGACACATAACTGAAGCCCCTCAGGCCATTTATGATTTGGGTGTGGGCCTCAGCAAAATACAGAATGGTGGAGAAGCAAGCTCATAATTTGATGCAGAGACTGTCCTGAAGTTCTTGGACCGAGCCCAGAGCAAGGCTCAGATGAGAGTGAGCCAGTGGAGGTTAATCATCCTCCTAGTGGAATCCAGCCTGTACCAGGGATGGCTCTATGTGGAGGCCCTGAAGAAATGAGGCAAGTGAAAGTAATTTCTCCTTTAGAAATTCAAATTAAACCAGAGCCCCTAAAGAGCTGATTATCTCTTTCTTCTCCCCATTCAACAAGTGTTCATTCAGATAATTTGGAATAATCCCTTCCCTCCTGGCCCCAGTAGTAGCTACCAGCAAGGCAGATGCCACAGGCCTGGCATGGGCCTCAGAAGCTCTTAGAGCTGCAGGCTAGGGGCATCTGCTACAGCATCCTACTTGTTGTCAGATGACCAATTCTCCTAAGTGGTCAGCAGCCAGGAGAGATTATGTCATCCACTGTCCTTCACCCATGAGTGTCAAACCAAGATAAAATTCAAGGGTCAGAAAACATCCAGTGCAATCCTAACCTTGCAGGATGTCTCATGAGAAGAAAAAACTTTTGTTGAAAATCTGTTTATTTTGCATTAGAAATAAAAATGCCTCTTTGATATTGCATTGGCTTAGGATGCAGAGAGACACAGAAACAGACCTTCAAATAGTTTTTGGTTATTGCTAATATATTTTAAAATCTTCTTCAAGGGTTGCTTGTCCCAGTGATAATTTCTGTCTTGGAGTTTTCTCCTTCAGGTTCTTCTAGTGGAGGTCATTAGAGTGGGAGTGTTTAAGGCAGAAGATTAGTAAAGAGCAGTCAGTTGGCCTCTGACACATGACTGCCAAATGTCTGATGCACCCACCGTGAATTCATCCAACTTGGACGCCTCTGGAGACGAATGCCTAATGCAATGGTCCCTGAACACAGTGAGCTCACTCATGCTAATCTCTTCCTCTTCTTTCTCTAGCAAGGACTTAAAATAGTTCATCATGCGGAGAAGACACTGTCTAGCTTCTGCAAGTGGCAGAAGAGTATCAATCCCAAGAGTGACCTCAATCCTGTTCATCACGATGTGGCTGTCCTTCTCACCAGGTACACCAGAGACTATATGGAACCCAGGGGCAGTAAAGCAGGGAGGGCTGGCAGGTGAAAGGCTTACCAGGTATTCAAACCCACGACATTCTCACTATTCTTTGCTGCTGTCGTAAAGACAGTGTTTTTGATCTAGTCAACTCCTGACTTCCTATCAGTAGAAGAAACAGCTTAACAAACTTGCTAATACGACAAAGTTCTCCTTGTGAATAAACTGCATCTGCTGGCAAAATGCAGACCTCTTTCCTATCCCACTGATGATTTCCTTTTTAAAACTGGTTTCTTCATGTAGCTCTATAAACAATCAGGAAGCTTGTTTGCAGAGCCTCATTAAAGACTCTTGTTACTTTTAGCCAGTGGGATTTCCAATCCTTTGCTATTTTATTTTTCTACAATGTAGAAACATGAAATATCTTTACAGAAAACAGTCCACTTTTTAACTGTTTGATGTTGAGGACAGGATATGGGGAGCAGGTCCCCACTGAGTAGGCAGACTGGTTTGATTACACCTTTCTCCCTTCTACTCCCATGAAAATATCATTTGGTTGTAATCACAAATAGAGCCTATAGTGCTAATAAGAACCATCAAACCTTCCAGGACTCATAGCTATAAAAATCCAGTGAACTTTCTTGATCAACTCTTGCTCTTTGAAGCCTATCTTTGCTCATTGATTCAATAAATATTTATTGAGCACCTATATATACTAGGCACTTATTTTAATCTAGATGAAAGAAGGACTTATATTAGAATGGGGTAAAGTAAAATCTTCTTGGGCTCCCTATGCCTATTTGTCCAGAAATCCAGGGATGTATAGTAAAGGAGCCCTCTTGGCCCTGCCCTTCTACCACAGAGAACCTCAAGCACTGAAAGGCCCTCGATGTGCACTGTGCCTGTGGAGGATAGGCTGCCCGTAAACATTTTGGCCCTATGATCTGTCCCTGTGATAAGATCATCTCAATGCATAGAATCCCTACAAGGAAGGATAATCAGCCCCCACCCTATCCAAATGTCTACCTTGCCGTGATCCAAAACTCCAGTCATCAGAATCACTCTTTTGAGTGAAAGTATTAAAACGCTGGTTAAATGCAAATGTATCCCACGGGAAGTTTTTGACATAAGCCTGTGACAGTAGGTTCATTAGGTTCTAAGAGACCTTGGGTTGATCAGTAGCTCCTCTGAGAAATAGCGTGGGTATGGAATGTAAGCACAGGGGCTCTGGGGAGCTAGCAGACAGCCTGGGGACACTGAGGACCTGGTCAAGAGGCCAGGTGAAGGCTTCAGTCAGACAGAAACTTCTATAGGGAAGAACCCCGAAGTCAGGGAATGGCATTGGCCACTAAGTTGTGTCTCAGAAAGTCATTCCTTCCCCTGAGAGCAGAATGAGATGCTCCTGTCATTCTCACCTGAAGAAATGGGTGAGTTAATGATAGCTTACATGTGTGCAATGTTTGTTATGGGCCAGGCACTGTGCTATGTCTATTAGAACAGCCATTGTTCCATTTACTTCCCACAAGAATACCGGTAGTTGGCTACTATTAGTCATTCATATTTTACATATAGGGAAACTGAGCCTTGGTTATATCTCTTGCCCAAAATCTCTTTGCTGTTAACGGGTACAATTGGGACTTAAGTCCAGGTAGTTTGATCCCAACAGCCATACCCTTACCTATTACCCAATATGAATACAAAGGATCTGCTCTCCTTTTTTCTTATAGTCACTTTCCTTCCTTAGGACAGGGGTCTTTTTGCATAAAAGTGTGTTGAACCTCAACAGCTCCTAGACAGTGGAGAGCATTTCAAGTTCTATAGCAGTATTTCCCACCCTCAGCACTATTGACATTTGGGGCTGATGATTCTTTGTTGTTGGGTCTGTCTAGTACGTTGTAAGATAGTTAGCAGCATATCTGGCCTCTACCCATGAGATGTCAGTAGCACTCTCCTCCAAGCTCTGACAGCTGAAACTGTCTCCAGACATTGCCAAATGTCCCCTAGAAGGGGATGAACAGCAAAATCACCCACCCTCATTGAAAACCACTTGCTGAAAAAATAGGTAGGATCACGAAGGAAGGGAGGTATGAGACTGAGCTTTGCCTCTGAGAGACTATCCTGAGATCCACATTAACAGAGTTCTCTACAGAACAGCATTCAGGAGAAGGAGGATTTGGCATGGAACACACCCAATGTGGGTTCCACATGTGCAACTAGTGCCTGTTGCAAGCCAAGGCATATTTTCTGTTACATAATGGCCCAGTGCATGGTGGAAGTAGAGCTTAAGCTGCTTGCCTGTAAGAACCATGCTCCTATAATTCTTTTGTTAGCTGCTTTTTTCTTTAGTGCTGGACACTTCAGAGGCACTCCATAATCAGTATTTAATGTGCCTGACCTCCTGCCATATCAAAATGAGAAAGTCAGGGGATCAGCAATGAGCACCACTCATCTGTTTCCAGCAGCTTCACGCAGACCTGGGCTTTTTGAATGAAATAACAACAAGTACATTCTGCAGCAGAGGTAGAAAAGTGTTTGATTGGTTCTCTTACAGACCTGGAAGTTATGTAAATGATTGGGCTGTATAATCTCGCTCTCCAGTACTGAACCCCTAGTAACTGCTGCTGCTAGTGAGAGTGCGGATTTGAGTTTGTGGTGCATGTGCTGAGACTGGGCCTGCTCTCTCCTGTCCTATAAGATTCACATGGGTTCTCAAAGTCTGGATCTTTTCCATGGCCCAGTAGATGAAAAAAGTAGGAGACCATTTGTTGCTAGAAATAGTGCCCACGCAAACCCCGTTAGCTGCTGGTGTTCAGTTAACTAGAGCTCAGAACATTGTGGTCATTTCTGCTAGTCACTCTTGGCAAAGAGCTCCTTTTGTGCTAAAGAAAACCTAATGACTAATTAATGACTCTTTCAAAACTCTTGTCTGTGATTGAAATAATCTCTACCAGTTTATGGGAGCATGTTTTTTCTATTTAAAAGCCATCATTAGTATTTTCTGAGATTTTAGGTGTACATGCACACACGGGCATGCATTCTCTCGTATATGCAATATTGTTAGTGGAATGGGGCTGGATAGACAATGATTAGATCTCTGGATAGGTTGATGGGACCAACTGTCTTTTTCAGGAATGGGAAAAAGAACTTCTTAGATGAGTTTCGAGCACAGACCTCAGAAAGACTAAAAAGGATTTTCATATTTGAAAAACTCCAGTCACTGCTGATTGTTTCTTCCATAGTTAAAAGTTCAAATTAACTTCAGTTTTCGATAAAATCTTTTGTTGGCCAAATCATGTAATTTGACGTCCTGAGATCCAGAACAAAATAAGCTCAAAATAACACATTTGCTACATTTTCCCACATTCTGTGTTGCTGAAATTCAATAATCAAAAGGCAAAATCAGAATCATCTTAGTGAATTCAAAATTGCTGCCTACATTCGTGTAGACTGTTTTAAAAATGCCAAGCATACTTTATAGACCATATTGAATGAGTTTATACCCAGATTTTTTTCCAGGAGGTTTTTCCAGATGTTCCTTTGGTCGCCTGAGCTTCTCTATTCTCTGCTTTCAGAAAGGACATCTGTGCTGGTTTCAATCGCCCCTGTGAGACCCTGGGCCTGTCTCACCTTTCAGGAATGTGTCAGCCTCACCGCAGTTGTAACATCAATGAAGATTCGGGACTGCCCCTGGCTTTCACAATTGCCCATGAGCTAGGACACAGGTAAAGGACCAATGATAAGGAGGACTGCTCACCATATTCATGTGTCAATATCAGCAGAGAGAATGGAACGCACCTCAAATTGGGGGTCAGGAGACTCAGATTACAATGTGGCTTGCAACTCACCCTCCTCAACCTCTGCTTTCATCTGTAAAGTGGGGATAGTAGCACACGTCATAGGCTCCAATGTCCCACTGCCCACACCACGTACACCCACACATATCACAGAACCAAATAGGCCACTCCAATTCTCTGGATTTGAATGGAGGAAGGACAGAGATAAGCTTGAACTCAGTTGTTTAATTGAGGAATAACCCTTGGTTAGTTCTTACGAAATGATAATGTTAATATCACCAAAAAGCCACAAAACCTAACATTTTTGCACCCTTACTTTGTGCCATTGTACTTTTTATTGCATCACTGAATCTGCTCAACAACCTTTTGAAATAGATAGTACTGTTAGTCCCATTTTCCTTATGTTTATTAAAGGAGGACATGGAATAAATAAAAAATTGAAAACTGCTGTAAACTTAGAAAGACTATAACGTGAACACCAGTTAACTGGATGTCCAAGTTGTTCACAAAAATATGTGAATTTGATTAGGTGAATTCCTTGAAGGCAGGTTGCAGAATGCTTGAGTGAAGATATAATGAGATTCTGAATTCCACCAGATATCAGAGGTTTCCATGGAGGAAAGATCTTAGCTTATTTGTAACTTTATTTGCCATTATATTTGGTAACTACAAATAAGAGAGCCTCACACTAATATGAAACTGGGTGGGGAGGTGCATGAACCACTGAACTATATCCCCCGCCTGTCATGTATCCACCAGCTTGGATCTCCTCCCTTTGAAGAAGGAAAAATGCTGGGGAATATTCTCAGTGTACAACTAGAAAAGAGGCAGGATTGGAAAAAACACTGGATACTGAATTATTCCAGGCCTGGCCTCTCTAATTTCGGCTTGCTCACCATTTTTCTAATATAACACTTCTAAAACAATTTTACCTGTATTATAAAGCCAGAGCATTGCCTTGAGAATTGGAGAAAGGAATTGTTGTTCTGACTTTTCTGTTGACCAATATTATGACCTTAGATAATTCCCTTCACCACTCTATACCTATTTCCTCATCTATAAAATGAGTAGGTTGAACTAGGCAATATTTAAGGCAATTTATTGGATTCTCACCAAAAAAGCCTTGGTGATAAATGTGATATATTCCAGTATCCTTAGTTGTCAAAAATCCAGAGATAGAGAAGCTAATGTCTTGCTTTCATTAAATAATAGGGATGCAGGGGGGCTGGCCATCTTGATAAGGCTAGGCCATAGTTGTTGGCATGTCGATAATAAAACCTGGCAAAATGTTAAGTTATTGTTATGCACAAACAGACAGGAGTCCCCAGTTCTGATATGTAGAAGGACATGGCTTCTGTGGCCTTCAGTCAAGACATCGTTGTGAACAGCACCTGCTGACCAGACAATGCTAGGTGACTGTAACTGGCTCAAACTGAGAAGTTATCATTCAAGCCATCCCAACAATGGTATACTCAAGCCAAAGAAAAGTGGAAAAGACTTTGCTTGATAAAAGACATTCTCTAATCCTCACTTTTTGTGTTCCAAGGATGGGTTCTTTCTATCCTCAAGTTCAACCTGATCTTGTAACAAGGAATATGTTAAGCATGTCCTTCAAAAGCAATGTTGCCTAATTTTTGGGGCAATCATTGACTTAACTTCCTGGGCATGGACACATCACCTTTGTAAGGAAGGCCACCTAAGTAAACAAAACCAGTGACAAGTGTGATCCTCCTTTCAGATTTCAAATTTTCTCTAATAAAGTTAAGAACCTCATGGTAACGTTACTTGGGCACAATTTCCCTGAACACTTAAAAACAAATAGTGGTAGATGTTTAGTAGTTATTGGGAGTGGTGGATTATTTAACAGACTAGAACTGAGTCACTACCTGAATCACTTTGATATTGTAGTAAGGTTAAACTGAAAACTCATTCAGAACTATCTGATGCATTGTGGAAATAAAACTACTATAAGGTTTCTTTATCCTATACTTTTGTTGGTATTGTTGTTCTATTTCAAATTATGAATGAAAAAAGTGAGGATCTAGCTCCTAAAAGAACTCTATAACTAAATATCAAGTTTCTAAGTAAAAGAATTAAAGAACACTGAAGGCAGAACTAGAGAACAGTCTTTGAGTTCATTCAGAAAGCCATTATTCTCCACAAACTAACACAGGAACAGAAAACCAAATACCTCATGTTCCTACTCTTAAGTGGGAGTTGAACAGTGAGAACACATGAACACAGGGAGGGGAACATCACACACTGGGGCCTGTCGGGGTTCAGGGGAAAGGGGAGGGATAGCATTCGAGGCATACCTAATGCATGCGGGGCTTAAAACCGAGATGATGGGTTGATGGGTGCAGCATGCCACCATGACACATGTATACCTATGTAACAAACCTGCACATTCTGCACATGTATCCCAGAACTTAAAGTAAAATAAAATAAAATAAAAATAAATAAATAAAACTTAAAAAAAAAAAGTTTCAACCCTGAGACAAGGATTTGAGAGCAATTAATTTATTTGGAAGGTAAAGGAAATTGCAGTAGGGAAGTAGGGTGTAAAACAGAACAGAGAAGGTAGACAATAAGCAGTTCATTATCGCAGCTTCCACTCTGAGCAGTTGAACCTTAATCCCACAGACAAACTCCGAGAACGATATACAACACACGTTTCAGTTACCCTACCCAAGGTGAGAAGAACTGGGCTGTTTTATATACCAACACCCTTAAGTCATTGGTTAAAGGCTGTTCCCAGAGGTTGTTATTAATAATTCCCTGATACTTTCAGCAGAGCAGTCTAACTTGGCTCTGGAGAAATCCCAGGTAAAGAGATGCTTATACTAGCAGCTGGAAGTCAGCTAGTGATGAGTCTATGAACAGGTACCAGTAGAATCTGTTAACAATAGCTTACTCAGGGGCATTAAATACCACCCCTTAAAAAGTTTTAAGTCATGGAAGATAGAATATACATACTTTTCCATATGCCTTCTACTTAGTATGATGAAAAACACTGAACACTATATCAAAAACAAATGTAGGAAGACTGAAAGATGGAGAGAAGGAAGACAGACTGAGAACCACAGAACCTGAAGAGTGACATAGTGGTGAATTCCCTGGCTTTTCTTTTCTCTCGTATATGCCAGACTTGGAACTGATGATGGCAACAACCTGGAAATACACACACACACACACACACACACACACACACACACACACACAAAATCACCCACATAAGTCTGTTATCTCTATCCAAAGGAGTAGGAAAGGGACAGTCTAACAAGACAGAAAATTTTAGACAGTAATTCTTCTACTCCAGGTGAACAGCAAAGGAAAGAAAAAACTGTAAAATGGTGGCTCTATGCTAGCAAAGTCTGAGTGGGAAGCCTAGACTTGCTATAACAAAGCACCAAACACCACTACTTGGGTAGTGTCAAAAAGACCAATTAGGGACTAAGAATTTGATCCCTATAGGCCAGTAATGAGGGCTTCCCTAACGCCACCCCTGTGGTGTCAGGACAAATTACATGGGGAGCCAGAAATTTCATCCACCCCTAGATAGTAACAAGGCGCCATCCCTTTCACAACTCAGGTATCTACAGAGGCTTGGCAGTAATGAAGCAGTGGCCCCACTCCCTTCCCCTCCAGAGTAGTGTCAGAAAAGCAAGCTAAAACTAAAGATTTAAATAAGATCCGTAACATAATATAAAAACCTCCACGTTTCAATATAAATCACTCTTTATACCAAGAACCAGGAATATCTCAAACTGAATGAAAAAAAAAAAAAAAGAATGTCAAGAGATGACAGAGATTTTAGAATTAGCTCACAAATATTTCAAAGCGGCCATGGTGAAAAAGCTTCAGTGAGCAATTACCAACAACCTTTAAACAAATGAAAAAATAATGTGTCAGCTAAGAAATAAAAGACATAAAGAAAAGTCAAACATGTAGAACTGAAAAATGCAATAATGTAAATAAAAAGCTCGGTGAACACTAGGGCTCAACAGTAGAATGGATGAGACAGAGGAAAGATTTAATGACCTAGAAAAGAGAACAATAGAAATTATGTAATCTGTATAAACAAAGAGAAAGAGGCTAAAAGAAATTGAACACAGCTTCAGAGACCCATGAGAATATAACAAAAGATCTTACGTTCATGTCATTGGAGCCTTGGAAAGAGAGGAAAAAGACAATGGCATTGAAAAAGTGCTCAAAGAACAAATGGCTGAAAATTCTGCAAATTGGATGAGACATAAACCTACATATTTAAGAAGCTGAGAGAAACTCAACAAGGTTAAACCCAAAGAAAATCCATGCCCAGGCCTATCATAATTAAACTTCTGAAATCTAAAGAGAAAGGAAAATCTTGAAAACAGCAAGAGAGAAATGATACCTTATCTATATGAGGGAAACTATTGGAGTGACAGTGGATTTCTCATCAGAAACAATGGCGACCCAAAGAAGTGGTGCATATTTTTCAGTGCTAAAAGAAAAGACCTGTCAACAACCCAGAATCATAAACCAAATAAAGTGGTTGAGAAGGGAACACTTTCTAATTCATTTTATGAAGCTAGTATTACCCTTGCACTAATTTCAGACAAAGACAATGCAAAAGAGAAAACTAAAGAACAATATCCTTTATGAATATAGATGTAAAAAAGTTAACAAAATGTTAGCAAGTAGAATTCAGCAATATAAGAAAAAAAGAATTAGACACAATGACCAAGTGGGATTTATTTCAGGGATGCAAGACTGGCTCAATATTTGAAAATCAGCATAATCTACCACTGTAACAGGCTAAACAAGAGAAACCACATGATTATATTAATATTAGTAGGTAAGACATTTGACAAAATTTGATATCCATTCATCATAAAAACACTCAGAAATTGAAATTTCATCAACTTGATAAAGAACATCTACAAAAAAATTAAACCTAATATTATACTTAATGCTGAAACACTGAATATGTTTCCCCTAAGATCAAAAACAAGACAAGGATGTCCATTCTCACGAATTCTTGTTCAACATAGTACTAACAGTTTCAGCCAGTGCAATAAGACAAGGAAAGGAAATAAAAAGCATACATATGGGAAAGGAAGAAACAAAACTATCCCTAACATCATTGTATATGTGGGGGACCCCATATACAATGAGAGAACTGATCTTTGACAAAGTTGACAGAAACATACAATGGGGAAATGACACCATATTTAATAAATGGTGCTGGCAACATTGGATAGCCACACTCAGAAGAATGAAACTGGACCCCTATCTCTCACCACATAAAAAACTAACTCAAGATTGATCGAAGACTTAAATGTAAGTCCTGAAACTACAAAAATCCTAGAAGAAAACCTAGGAGAAACTCTTTTGGAGTTTTTGTCCAGGCAAAGAATTTATGACTAAGACCTCAAAAGCAAATGCAACAAAACAAAAAATAGCCAAATGGCACTTAATTAAACAAAAAAGCTTCTGCACATCAAAAGAAATAATCAATGGAGTAAACAGACAACCTACAGGGTGGAGAAAATAGATGTAAACTATACATCCGACAAAGGACTAATATCCAGAATCTATTGGGAATTCAAACAACTGAACAAGAAAAAAAAATAACCCATTAAAAAGTAGGAGTAGGATAAGAACAGACATTTTTCAAAAGAAGACACAAAAGTGGCCAATAAACATATAAAAAATCCTCAACATCACTAATTATCAGAGAAATGCAAATTAAAACCACAATGAGGTACTATCTCACACCAATCAGAATGAGTGTTACTAAGAAATCAGAAAATGACAGCTATCAGCGAGGATGTGGCGAAAAGAGAATGCTTATACACCATTGTGGTTGGAAATATAAATTAGCACAAACTCTATGGGAAACAGTATGGAGGTTTCTCAAGAGCTAAAACTAGAGCTATCATTTGACCCAGCAATCCTTCTACTGGTTATGTACCCAAAGGAAGAGAAATTATTGTGTAAAAAAGATACCTGCATTCATATGTTTATTGCAGCACTATTCACAACAGCAAAGTCAAGGAATCAACCAACAGATGACTGGATAATGAAAATGTGGTATGTTTACACCATGGAATACTATACAGCCATAAAAAAGAATGAAATCATTTCTTGTACAGCAACATAAATGGAGTTGGAGACCATTATCTTAAGCAAAATAACTTAGAAAATCAAATACTTCATATTCTCACTTACAAGTGCGAGCTAAACAATGGGTATGTTGGGGACTCCAAAAGCTGGAGAGAGTGGGAGGAGAATGAGTTGAAAACCTATTGGGTACAACGTTCACCATTTGGATGATAGGTATACTAGAAGCCCAAACCTCAGTATTATGCAATATGTCTATGTAAAAAACCTGCACATGTACCCCCTGAATCTATAAAAATAAAGAATAGGAAAAAAAAAAGTTAAGGTGCCTCTCAGGTATTTCTTTCTTTAGTTGTATAATTCTAATTAGCTGTGGATCAAACTGAGAAACATTGGAGAGGTCAATGAAATGGCCTGAGATAGACCATAAGGAGAAAAATATAATAAATCAATATCCCAAGAAGATACCCATCATAGTTTAATAACAAAGATATCCCTTTGTTTTTTGCACACTTGTTTGTTTCATCACTGACTGTGTATAATGCAAAAGAGAAGGTAACTTGTGCTATCACCCAAGTGAATAATTTTACTTTTATTTTGAGAGAAAACTTAAAAATCCATTTGTGAGGGCCCTAGATTATATGACTTGGTGTATTGACATATCCACAGCTAAGAAGATCATTATTCATGTAGGTTTTTAGAATCTTGCTTGCAGTTTAGGATTTTAACTACTGAACAGTCAAATGTGTAGAGTACTTCATGATCTGGGTGGGGCTGGGTTTGTAACAGGCTAGGGAAAGCCTGCTCAGAAGGAAGCTTTCATTGAATCGTGTTCTTTGTGGGTGAGTGGTAAGAGCTTTGTACATTAATGCTCTGACTCCTTTGTGAGTTTTATATTCATGTGGAATGTGATTAGAGTTTGTTAAGTACATTGACAATACCGTAATGCATGAAAATACAAGAAAATCTCCAAATCTCCCAAAGACTCTTCTCAGCAAGAGTTTCTAATACTGATCAGAAGGTTTCATTAAAGTTGGATATGAGCTTCCCAGTCAGAGGAGTTGAATTTCACTACAAAGAGTAAAAGGTCATACAGATTTAGAAATTTGAGCCAATGTCTCCAGGTTTAAATGTCTAGTGTCTCAAAGTCCACCCCAGGGGAGAGAGTTCTGGAAATCTCAGAAAGCATCTTTGGGTGATCTTGAGAACATGGCTTATAAACAAAGGCTTCTGAATTGTCTTCCCTAGGCACGCTCGTGCCATGATGAATGGTTACGCTCTTCAAGGCCCTTAAAGGCTGCTTCACTGGGTCAGCCCTGGCAGTGGAACATCAGGGAACAGACCAAGTGACACATGGACAACAGCACTGTGTTAGGAGCACAAAGATCTGTGTCTGAAACCTAGTTTTACCACTAACAAGCTATATGACTGTTGACAAATCTCAAAGTCTAAACTTTTTCATATGGAAAAGGAAAATAAGCTAGATCATGATAAAAAGAAAACAAGAATTTTTTTTTAATTCTATCACTTATGAAGCCCTTATTATCTGCCAGGTACCCTGTTAAGTGGTTTTCAAACTATTCTATTCAGATCTCATTGTAGCACTAGGATGACCACCCCATCTTCTAGGAGAGGAAAAATGAGGCAAGTTTTAATAATTTACAGGTCATTTAAGTGGCAAGGCTAGAGTTCAAATACAGATCATCTATCTTAAAAATGCTGCTCTTAACCACTGAATTAGGAGGTCTCCCTAACGTGTCCCCTATTGGAAGACTCCTGTACTCCTGTAGCAATAGTAGAAAGACATCGATCCCTCAAAGCTTGTAGGCTTTGACAAAGTCTCCCAGAGGCTTCTCCTTTCATGCTCTCTTAAATTATGACAAAAAGGGAGAAGGAAGGTTTTGCTTTTTTGTGCTGTGCGCTGTGGTTACTGCAGCAGGAGAAAGCAAATAGCTGGGGGCAGGATTTGCCTTCTTGACTCCTGATTCATAAAAAGAAAGCCAGACAGAGCTCTTAGCCGTCTGCCAAGAAGAAGTTTCTGAATTAGCTGCATGGCTCCCATGGATGCATATCTGAAGTAAAGAATGCCTACAATGATGTTCCCTGTACTTTTTCATATGAAAATTAGCTACGCCCCTCCAACTTCAAAGCCTCACTTTGAAAACAGTTTCCTCCTGTACAAATGTGGCTCTCTGTGGGTTATTATGCTCTTGGGTCAACTATGGTTTTTCTTCCTGTTTTAATGCCTGCCTGCTGGCTCTTCTTATGCTTGGTTCCTCCCTGCCAGCTTTGGCATCCAGCATGATGGGAAAGAAAATGACTGTGAACCCGTGGGCAGACACCCGTACATCATGTCCCGCCAGCTCCAGTACGATCCCACCCCACTGACATGGTCCAAGTGCAGCGAGGAGTACATCACCCGCTTCTTGGAGTAAGTGACAGTGTCTTGTGATGCCCTCACCTGGGTCTCTTTAAATCAGAAGCTGTGTTGAGTTTTACACAGAGAAGCTGACGCCTGGAAAAGGCTGGGTTCCATCCCGCAGGCCACCGTGTCAGGGTAGCATCAGAAGGGGCGGATCTCACTTCCGCATTCTGATCCTGAGGTCTAGATGGGCTCTGCCCTCTGGCTACAGGCAGGTGAGCATCCTGTCCCATCCCAGATTGCTGTTGCCCTAGAATAACTTTTTATGAGCCAATTATGAATTAAGTCCTTGGGAACCGGCAGGAACACTCAGCGGAGATCAGAGTGGTCACTCAAACCTCATCGAGAGTAGGATAATGATTTTCTAATTTTACCATGGCTTGTATTTTCTAGATAAACTAAGCTTATGTTGTGGGATATGATTTGCATTTTCTTTAGTAACTCCCTCCTTGGGCCTAGAGGGTTCTCTGCCTTGTAAAAAATAAAGTTAAGACAAAGAGTAAACCAGAGGGAAGTTTCTGGTTGAATGAAAGGCTGAAAGTGAAGGGAATCCTAAACAACTCCTCTCATTTCTGTCAACTTGTTTTCAGCCGAGGCTGGGGGTTCTGCCTTGATGACATACCTAAAAAGAAGGGCTTGAAGTCCAAGGTCATTGCCCCCGGAGTGATCTATGATGTTCACCACCAATGCCAGCTACAGTATGGACCCAATGCTACCTTCTGTCAGGAAGTAGAAGTAAGTGTTGGCTATCTTAGTACCTCTTGGGTATATGCAGGGCTTCAGATCTCCAGCATGCTGAAGGAAGGGCCAGGGCAATATTTGGAAATTTGAGCATCTAGATACAGAAATAGAAGCTTTATATTTAAGTCAAGGGGTGTCTGTAAGGCAAAACAATTAAGCTGGAGTCATATTCCTTGACATCGCCACCTTGGTATTCTACGAAGCCTACATTCCGTTGCAAATGGGTGGTGGTTGAGGCTGTTCCACAGTGATTTTCAGGATTCACAGTGATTCACACCTGCAGACTCCATAGCAACTAACTTAATCCCTAAAATTGCTCCCTTTCTTGAATTTCACATCTGGCTAAAGTGTACCAGCAGCTCCCAAGGTAGAAATAGGATTTATTCACCAATTCATTGTTCTCATTTATTTTCAATGTCCAAATAATAATCAGGATTTGACACCATACCCTCGAAGAATCTATAGCTCTGTTCTGTCTTCTTCACTACCACTGTCACTGCCTCAATTCAGTCTCCCATCATCTTTCCTTGCTATCGTAATTATCTCCTACCTAGTCTCCCTCCTATTCAAATTGTTGCTCAAGTTATTTTTTTTAAAACACAATCTAACCATGGTCTACTCTGCTGTTAGGGTCCCCGCTGACCACAGGATAAAGTCCCAGCTCCTTTTGAGGCAGTCCTTCGTGATTTGGAAACTGTTCTCTGAAATCATCCCTTATAATGCAAAAGTATCCGTGTTAACACATACATATTGACAAGGCAAGTCTTGCTGAATCCCTGCCAGATTCTGTGTTATGTACTGAATAAGAAGAAAATATAAGCACTCAAAAATTAATAAGACAAAGTCTCTGCCCTTAAGGAGCTCATGGTAGAAGAGGCAGGCATACAAACTTTACTACAGTTAGATAAATTCAAACCAAAACACAGAAAAAACTTAAAGGGGAAAGTAAATAACTGTGCTTAGACGGAACAAGCAAAGTTAACAGAGAAGGTAAAGTTGATACAAAAATCCTCACCCCTCACTTCTAACTGGCTACCAAGTTATGCTAATTCTGCCTCCTAATCTTTTTTTTTTTTTTTTTTGAGACAGAGTCTTTCTCTGTTGCCCAGGCTGGAGTGCACTGGCATGATCTTGGTTCACTGCAACCTCCGCCTGCCCAGTTCAAGCAATTCTCATGCCTCAGCCTCCCAAGTAGCTGGGATTACAGGGACGCGCCAACAGGCCCGGCTAATTTTTGTATTGTCAGTAGAGACGGGGTTTCTCCATGTTGGTCAGGCTGGTCTCAAACTCCTGACCTCAGGTGATCCACCCGCCGTGGCCTCCCAAAGTGCTGGGATTACAGGAATGAACCACTGTGCCCAGCCTAAATATTTCTAAAATCCACCTGTTCCTAGATGACTATAGCAGTTTCCTGATTGGTAGAGTCTGAACACTTCCCCTTAACTCTGATTCATTTTCGAAAATGCAGCCTAAGTACCTTTCTAAGTGGAAATCCATTTATAAATGGATTTATAAATACTCCCCTGTGAGTAGAATATCTCATGGCCTTCCTATTTTCTTGCAATAAAGTACAAATTTCCTAAAATGGCTTAAGAAGAGGCTTCAGAATTTGCTCTCCTCTTGCTCTCTGGCCTTATGTTTTAAAATGTTGTTTTAGCCCTTCACTCTCTAATCTGCTACTGATTATATGTATACTGAATTTTATCACTAATCTTCCCTATCCGGGAAGCCTCTCCTTCATATTTTCATCTCTTTGTATCTCTGTAATTTTATATAATTTATCTTTATCCTCTAGTTCACTAGTTCTCTCTTCAGATTTGTCCAATTATACATTATATTTAACCTGTCTATTGACTTTTTAATCTCATTTATCATATTTTTATTTATAAAAGTCTATTTGATTATTTTTCTGAATTTTCTCTCACTTTCATGGTATTTTGTTCCTAATTTTAAACTTTCGATGTAATCTTTTATTTCTTTAATAACATGTGACATATTTATTTTGCAATTTATACTGAGTCATTTCAGTGTTCAGAGTCTATGTGCATCTGTTTCTCCTATTTGGGGTTTCTTCACATATTATGTGTTATTTCCTTTTGTGATTTTTTGCTTTTATTGTGAGCTTTTAGTTATAAAACTTTATGTCAGGTTTTCCCTTAGGGCTCAGATGGCTAGCACATTCTTTCAGAGAAAATTTTCACTTCTATCTCTGGGTCAGTTTAAAAGGTTATTGATTTGATGTTGTGTTGACTTCGTGAGCAGCGTGGTGGCGAGTGTGGATACCGACTCTCAGGACTAATATCTGGCCACTCCTTCCAGAGTTAAAGTCGAAAGAGATAAGTTTTCTGTGTACCTAGATTTCAGGTCACCCTTTTATTCAAAGTCTTATATGAAGGTCTGCAACTTCCTACCTTACATAGGCCCTAGGCATTGTCCCCAGTATCTAAGTGACTAACAAATCGAAGATCTAAGTAATTAGGTTTGCATCTCCAGATTAACATTTCTGCTACATTTTTAGCCTTTGGGGAGTTTCCTTACTTTCTTGGTGACTCAAGGATGCACTTAAAAAAGCATTTAAAATATATTATGCACAATTTTAGAAGATTTATAGAAGTAAGGGTTTTCCAGGGTATCCTGTTGTTTACTAGAAATGGGACACCCTACTTATCTCTGGTCAGCTCCTCTTTTGCACTCCGTGTTTATCTGTCGTGAACAGCCTCCATTCTCTGAAAGTGCTGGGTTCTCCACAACCTCTAGAACCCTGCACACTCTGATTCCTCGGAATCATCCCTTCTGCTCATCATTTGAGTCTCAGCTTAAATATTCTTTTATATCCTATCCTGAATTTCCTATGTCAAAGCTTTATTAGACTATATTTTAGGTTCTTGTTTACTGGACTGTCTCCTTTCCTACCATGTCAGCTCTCTGAGGAAATTTTTATCCTTGACACTCAGCAATGCCTAGCACATAGTAGGCACTCAATAGATAAGTGAATGAAGACTTCAAATCCCTTTATATGGCAGCCAAGATAACCTCATCATTTTCCATATTAACAACACCCTAAAATACCAGAAAATGTAGCATCATCCATGTTATAACTTTTTATTTTGAAATAGTTTAAACTCCAAATAAATTGAAAAAAAATAGTACAAAGTTTCTGTGTACCATTCACCTAGCACATCATCCTTTCTAAATGCTCAGTGAACTTAAAGTAAAAGAAATCCACAGAAAGTAGGGAAAAAAAATAAAAGGAGGAGTAATAAGCATGAATAGATATTGAGGCTGAAGTGGAGATAACAAAAGGGTTATGTGGGTTTTCACATCCACGTTGGAAGAGACAATGATGTATTCTCCTTGAACAGGGCCAGGAATTAGAACCGAGACCTTTGCATGAACTGCTATTCTCATAGAGTTATGCTTCACTGAAAGGATGAACTAGAAGAAATCAACCAAAAGGAAAGAGAGATGAGAGAGAAGCATCTTTCATCTCGGCCTGGTTTCTAATGGGGAAGTGGGGGGGTTGGTGTGTGGAAATATTGGTGAATAACTTTCTCACTTGGAAATTCTTTACTACAGGCCATGCTAATGCTAATCTAGAGTTTAAATTTGTATGCTGTATAGCTTGAGTACCTTCACTGCAATAATAATCATAATAATAATAAATAAAACATTTGGCCTGGAGATACCATGGATGCCTGGAAATGAAGGTGAAACTGGCCCAGAGGAACCAACACTCAACCAAGGTGGCACGAAACTCCAATAGATAAAGCCATCCTAGGCTGGGTGCAGTGGCTCATGCCTGTAATCTCAGCACTTTGGGAGGCCGAGGTGGGCGGATCATGAGGTCAGGAGATCAAGAGCATCCTGGCTAACACCGTGAAACCCCATCTCTACTACAAATACAAAAAATTAGCCAGGCATGGTGGCGGGCATCTGTAGTCCCAGCTACTCAGGAGGCTGAGGCAGGAGAATGGTGTGAACCCAGGAGGCGGGCCTTGCAGTGAGCCGAGATCACCCCACTGCACTCCAGCCTGGACAACAGAGTGAGACTCCATCTCAAAAAAAAAAAAAAAAAAAAAGCCACCCTTCAGATGAGTTCATAATTCAGCCTCTAATTCAAAATCTACTGTAGTCTATCTTCAGCTAAGTGAGAAGAGACAATAAGCCCTTAAGAACTTTCAAAATTTGAATTTTTATATAGGGATAATAAAATAAATATATAGGAACGAATTGTATATGAGAAAAAAATACCATAAGATATATGTAAGGCAGATATGATGAGGAATAAATAAAACTTCTGGAAGTGGAAAGTGTGGTTATTGACTTAAAAATTCAGAGGATGGATTAAAGAGCAGACTTGACACAGTTGAAAAGAAAATCAATCAACTGGAATTTAGAACTGAGAAAATTACTTCCCGTCCCATTTGGGTGCTTCTTAGGGGTGTGTGATGGAGGAGAAAGCTTGTTCAGTTTTCATATACAAGAAGATTGAGAGCTGAGGAATATGAAAGTGAGGTTGAAACACAAAGCACAGAATAAGAAGGTCCATCAACAACAATTATGGGTTCCAAAAGGAGAGAAAGGAGAGGCAAAGTTTAGAGAGAGAAAGATTGATAATTTTCTAAAATGGCTTAAAATATGAAGTCATATAATGAAAAAACACATGCAGTGTAGAACACAATAAGTGGATAGAACTATGGAAGATGAATAGACAGAAAAATACTAATAGATAGATGGAAGCAGCTAAGCCATTTCAGATGGCATCTGAGAATCCTGCCAACCTTCTTTTGTCCAGAAATAAGAAGGAATATGCAGCTGTCTTCCTGGAAACTGAAACCAGCTGACTACTTTAGGTAATAAGTGAACAAGCTGAGGCTTTCTAGATGGAAGAGTTTCCGTTTTCTTCACTGAGCAGGCTCAAGTTATAACCCCCAACTGTTAGTAATCAGGTTGCCTTCCAGTCACTGTTTAGATTTACCTTTCATAGATGATCACCAGTTACCCTTCCCAAGGGCAATGAGTGCTAGATATTGTGCCAAACATATAGAAATGACCCTCTCAACCCTTAGAAAATAGGTTTTATCCCTCATTTCCATATTACCTAGTATGATCTATAGACCATTGTTTATGAATGATGACAAAGTCCAAGTTAAGCTTGAACTGCAAACTCTAATGATTACTTTCTGTCACTCTTAGTCACTAGCAACAGTGGCATTTATTATGAGTGTGTGGATGAGTGTGCATATTTTACCGTAGCGATAGAAATGCTTTGGGGCAAGTTTTGAAAATACAAAAAAAAAGTGCAATTTGTTTTCTAGAACGTCTGCCAGACACTGTGGTGCTCCGTGAAGGGCTTTTGTCGTTCTAAGCTGGATGCTGCTGCAGATGGAACTCAATGTGGTGAGAAGAAGGTGATGTGTCAGGCCATGGAATGAGGTGGGAGGGCGGTGGGCAGAGTTCTTCGGAGGAGCTGAGGAGAAGGCCCTAGAGGGCAGCTCTCTCTGAGGGAAGAGCAGTAGATGGAGGTCATACAGTCAGACCAGCCAGAGGAGAGCACCCTACATCCACCACTCCTGGTGAACCTGCATTGGGAGCAAGTAGTTAAGGAGGGAGGGCTGAGGTTCAGTTTCATGCTTCACTTGCAAAACATCTGTTTCATCTTTCCCTGATGAACTTCTATGGAGTTTATAGTCAACATTTCCTAAGCTTATTATCAGCCTTCCTTTTGACTTTTTTTCTCACATATTGAAGATTGAAAAGGGTAAGCCAGCAGCTTCTTCTTCCCAAAAATGCAGGATTTAGGCCACTTATCATCTTCTTTCTCATCATCTGACATGACTGCATTTCTTGAAGTTCTGCTACTTTACTAAGCAGGCAAGTCAGACACCACAGAACTCAGAGAGGTTTGATACCCTCTCAACTGGGTTTCTTGTGGACCTAGAGCTTATGTGTTTAGTGGGCATCTTTACGCAGCTTGAGTGTGGCAGGACCCCTCACTGAGATTATTGAACCCGGATAAAATGCACAGTGGCCAAAAAAAACAAGGGGACAAAAAGGATATCAGGCAATAAAACACGTCCAAATCCTCCAGGAAATGTGGTTATTCATGACAACCACATAGCATTTCCCTTTGTTTTCATTTTTGTATATTCACTCTCCTAAACCGATAGTTGTGGAAGGATTGCCTTGAAGACAGAAGAGAGTGGATGTTTTCTTAGTTGCTTGAAAGGGGAGAGCGGCCGGGCGCGGTGGCTCAAGCCTGTAATCCCAGCACTTTGGGAGGCCGAGACGGGCGGATCACGAGGTCAAGAGATCGAGACCATCCTGGCCGACACGGTGAAACCCCGTCTCTACTAAAAATACAGAAAAACTAGCCGGGCGAGGTGGCGGGCGCCTGTAGTCCCAGCTACTCGGGAGGCTGAGGCAGGAGAATGGCAGGAACCCGGGAGGCGGAGCTTGCAGTGAGCCGAGATCCGGCCACTGCACTCCTGCCTGGGTGGCAGAGCGAGACTCCGTCTGGAAAAAAAAAAAAAAAGGGGGGGGAGAGCTGCAAACAATGGGTAGAGTTAAAGGAAAGCAGTATTGTTTTCTTGATATGATGAAGAACTTCGTAACAACTAGTGTGTTTTGGCAGTGAAATTGACTTTTTGCAGAGGGTGAGTTCTCTGTTGCAGTCATTAAGTACCCAGAGAGCTATAAAGAAGTGCTATTCACTGTGCCAGTCTGTGAACTATTGTGGTTTGCAACAAGATAAGGATCATGCACCAGAAAGTAAATCAACTATGTTACTAAGCAACTATGCTACTAAGCATATTAAGCTGACATGCTTTTCATAACAAGACTTTCTCAATGAAAGAAGTCGTATGTTGATTTACAATCTCCGGCGCAATCTGCCATCCACACTGTGTGGCACCTCTGTGATTAGGCAATGTAAAGTTTCCTTCCATTCCTGAAACTCTGATTCTAAAACCCAAGACTCTTGGCAGAAACTTGTATGGGTCCCTCCTTGTTTGACATCTGATGTTTGACTGTAGAAAGCTGGCTTGCTTACAGGAATTGGGTTTAGACTTCTAGGGCTCTTGGCTCAGTTTGCTATGGTAACCTTGCTGACACGGCCATCTTCTGTCTCTTCCCTTTCCAGTGGTGTATGGCAGGCAAGTGCATCACCGTGGGGAAGAAACCAGAGAGCATCCCTGGAGGCTGGGGCCGCTGGTCACCCTGGTCCCACTGTTCCAGGACCTGTGGGGCTGGAGTCCAGAGTGCAGAGAGGCTCTGCAACAACCCTGAGTGAGTTCAGATAAATATATTTCCCTTCCCTCCACATGTGCTGGGGATTGGGGGTGGGGACAGTCTTGAATGGCATGACCTCAGTGACCCCAAGCCTCCTCCGGGGAAATTAAATGGGTTCCCCGGGACAAAAAGGAACAAGAAATCCACAGAGAGTGGGAAAATAAGTGGTTCTGTTTTGTGTTGTTTCCTTTTGGCTTGGCACTGGATTCTTATTAAAACTTGGATAAGTAAGCTGATTTTATCATTTGGGGAAATAAAGCAAATTTATTTTAAATGTGCAATCGATATGAAAGCCTCTAGGAGATTATGCAATCAAATCTTTTTAAATAACTCCATTTTATCAGTAGAGATTAGTGAAACCCAATTTTGCTGATAAGATTATAGCTTGTTTTCAATGATAATGAATATACAATGTTATGAGAATATTTATTTCCTTAAGCAACTAGTAAAATAGATACATTTTTGAGGACAATTATTTTTAATATTTTTAGATAAGGATTTTTATAAGCCCTAAAGTTCCATAGTAGCCTGTTAAGGATTCTGTAAATGTCGTTTTACAAGTGACTTTCAATTGTTTAAGCAAATTGCTTAATTTTTCATATATTCTATTTGTATCATAATATTATATATGAGGTAAATTTAAACTTCCTTGTTTTCCAAATACACATTGCATTCTTAATGTCATTATTTTCTGATATACTGTCTCCCAAGTAATTTCTTGAAAGTGTATATGTGATACCTCCTTTAAGTGGAAATTACATTGTTTCTTTTACCTAGATTTACATTTATCTACTTTGAAGAGTAGGAGTCACATTTTTTAAAAGGCAAGCAATAAAAGTGATTTTATCCCTCAGTATCTCAGTTCCAAAGATTATTTATCCTTTTTGTTAATAACTATATTACCTAGATGTATGGTATTTATATATAAGTACATGTATATATGTATATATATGCATGTATACATTACATATATACATATATACACTATATATGTTATATATTTTTTCTAAGGGTTAATAAGTTAGTATGTGTAAGGAATTTAACACAGTATCTACTACAAAATCAGGTGTCAATAAACAGTAGTTATTATGATAACTTTATCATTTACCACATTTATAAACATGCATTTGGAATTCTTCACAAAATTATTTCAAAATTTCACCCTTTGATGAAAGTTGTTTTCATTTAAATATCGGATTTCTGTGACTTCCAAAATTCAAAACCAAGAGTTTCTCATAGAGTACTTTATTTTTAGAGAAAATTGTCATTTAACAGTTTGTTTCCATGTGATCCAGAAATGTGATTTCCATTTTCATTTGAGAGATCAGAAAAGAAAGGCAATTTGCTCTGAGACTTATTGTCAATGCTGTATATTCAGACACCACCAGTGTTTAACCTTCTTGGGAGGCTGGTCAGTGACCTGTGGCTACCCGAGAAGGGAACTCCTAGTTGAGGAGGTGAAGGATGAATCTCTAACCTGGCGTCAGGAGAAAGTAGTTCTAATTCTCACCTCCAAGGCCACAGTTTGTCATAGAGTCTCTTTGGGTGAGTGGACATGCCTGTTCTTCATTGCCGGTTTGCTTAAATTCATTGCTAACACTGCCAGTGGCACCACATCATAGATTCGGATCTGTGATTCAAGTCACAGATTCAGGCCACTGCATGAGCCAGCTGATCTTGGGACTGCATCTTTGCCGTAGGTCAACTGTCTAGTGAGAACCCAGCAGAGCTTGGCTCATAAGAGGCTGTCAGTGATATTGATTGGATGGAAATGAATTGGAGAGATACCAGGTCATAGAGTGTGACTCCATCATCACAAACAGAAAACCAGCCTAACCTTAAATAGCAAGGACAATTCTTGGTACCTCCTACAGGGAGTCA
The DNA here is from genome assembly GCF_043159975.1 of Macaca nemestrina. Classification (NCBI taxonomy): domain Eukaryota; kingdom Metazoa; phylum Chordata; class Mammalia; order Primates; family Cercopithecidae; genus Macaca; species Macaca nemestrina. The sequence continues at coordinate 147,171,546 of NC_092130.1, forward strand.
ACAAATGAGGAGCCTACTATGTGAGCTGCCTTGGTCAAAGCTCTTTCATGAGCGAGGAACACAAGCTTACTCAGGCCATATTGAGGGAGGGGAGGTATAGAAAATCTCATGGGCATTCAAGGAGAACAAAGTACTACAGAACCAACAAGAATTACAGCTGCAACCAGTACTTGACTAGACTGCCAGGATTTGAGTTCTCTGTCTCTCAGGATTTCATGGTCAGGCAGTGTAACACAGTGGATAAGAGCTCAGGCTTTGCATCAAGGAAGATGATGATTCAAATCTTGGCTCTGCCACTACCACCTGTATCCTTCATGGAGTTGTTCTGGCTTTCTGTGTCTCTGGGATATGATTTCATCTGGACTGCTCACTCGACATGCCTTCTGCCTTTGCACTGAGAAGCACTTTCCAGCCATCCTTTAAGACCGTTCTCCAGGACAAGCCCTTCCGTAAATCCTTCCCAACTAGCCTCATTTCCATGGCTTTCCCCCTTCGCAAAACTTTCATTGTACTTTCAGTCTGGGATACATAACTCCTGTCTTAAATTTTCTCTCATTTCTTATATAGGTTATTTTTTTCTCCTCAACTAAATTGTAAACTTCTAGGAAGCATAGAACGTGGGTTGACCTTCGTTTGCACTCTCTTCTCCCTGAACGTAGTGTTGAGCATGTGGTAGTATATAAATACTGATTGATTATTATTCACAATAACCAAAAAAGTGCTATCAGTTATTGAGCTCTCATTCTGTGTTAGCTACTCTACTAAATCTGTGTGTGCATTGTCTCATGCAGTACTCACAACTTGTGAGATAAAAACTATTATGCTCATTTTACAAATGAAAAAAAAAAAAACTGAGGCTCAGAGAAATAAGGTAACTTGTTCAGATCCACCTAACAAAAAGATAATGCCAAATTAAAACTCCAGACTATTAGCACTCCTACAATAGGAGGCACACTCCCCGATTCAGATACTGCCCCAAGATGGAGGCCAGAAGCCATGCCCAGGAACCTTCTCAAAGGATAGTTTCCTCACCTCTCTGAGAGCTGTAAACCCCTCTCCCATTATGAGTGATCCATTGATCCTGACAGTAAGGCTGTTATGCCCTCAAGTGTAACACAAAGGAAAGAAAAATCGAAGAGTGATTTTTCTAAAATAAGATTAACTTATTCACCCATTGAATATCTATTAAGAGCATTCTACGCCCTAAGTACTATTAGGCATCACAGAGGACACAGAGCTTCGATTGTGCCATCAAAGAACTATCTTTGGGAATGATAGGTTCAGGATGTGCAGGCAACTGGCACACACAGTGTCACTGAAGAGGAGAAAAAAAATTACTTCTGGTGGAAATCCAGGAAGGATTCATGAGGGAGGTAGCATTTATTTGGTTCTTCAAGCATGAGCAGTATGTATATATGTGGAGACTTTAAGGGAGGAAAAAATCTATCCAAAGGCGCAGAAAAGAAATAGCAAATAAGGCAGGTGGCACCACTGGAGCAGTGTAACATGAAGCAGAGTGTGGGGAGTAAATTGTTAAGGTGAGTTAAGGCAGGATTGTGAGGGCTTTGAATGCCAAGCTCAGGAGGCTGATGTGACCATTGGATGCCATTAGAGATTTTAAAACAGAAGCTAAAATAAGTAAGGTCATCTGAAAATTTAACCTGATAATTGCTTGTACTGTGGGTTTAATTTTAAAAGTAGAGATAGAAATGGAGATAAGAATTTTAAAAGTAGAGATAGGAATGAAGATAAGAATTGGACTGGTTTGATTATTGTAAAGTTGAATTGTATGAAACAAATGTAAGTAGACAGCTGATGACCAGGCAACTGATTGACTGTGGGATCCAAGGAAGGCACAGATGGATGATTCTGAAATCTGACCCCTTTTAATTCATCAAATATGAATCAGAGAAGGAGCATACTTGGAAGGAAAATGTATCCTTTTTGGCATAGATTTCAGCTGGAGGATATATAGGTGGAAGTAATATATAAACTATTTCAAAATAAGCTACTGCACATTAGGACTGAAATGTTGGCAGGCAAGGAAAAAATGTGTAAAATTTGAAGCATTTATTTAAAAGGTAAGTTTTGAGGGCATAGAGAGACATCGTTTGTCAAGACCAGATACCACAGGAATTTTAAAGGAAAATGTTGGCATTTAAGCAAACTAAAAGAATAGCTTGTCTGTTTCATTTGTAGGCCAAAGTTTGGAGGAAAATATTGCACTGGAGAAAGAAAACGCTATCGCTTGTGCAACGTCCACCCCTGTCGCTCAGAGGCACCAACATTTCGGCAGATGCAGTGCAGTGAATTTGACACTGTTCCCTACAAGAATGAACTCTACCACTGGTTTCCCATTTTTAACCCAGGTAAGGAGCTGTAATGGTGTATCTCAGATCTAGGGAACAGCCATTCTCAAAGCATTTGTCTGTCAGTCAAAGTTTCTGTGATCCATACCAAGTTTAACAAAGAAAATTGTACCCCAGGAATTTTGTAATTTAGAAGATGGAAACACTGACCTGGTTAAGTTGATCAGTAAATGTTGAAGGCTGAATACATTCAACTCTGTCTGGGCTTTGTGGGAGATAAAATAAGTTTATAAAACATGGTGACTCACTTCAAAACAGCTGAGGTGCAAGTGAGCCATTAATAGGGCATGTAGGAATTCAGTAACTAATTGCTTGTTGATGGACACGAGGAACTGACTGTGATTTTGTCAGAAATTCAAAAGAGAAGGTCATTATGGGTTTGAAGTAATTGCAACAAAAAGGCTTCCAGTGAAGCAGCTGATGATTCTGAAGACTACTCATGCTTTCATGAGCAGTCTTTCCACCAGAAGAAAGAAAAGGGAAGGCATTCAAAATAGAGTCATTCTGAGTGGGAGTGGAATAACAGGCAGAAAGGCAAGAAAATAGGAAGGAAAGAACAAAAGCCAGCTCTGGGCCGGAAATCAACATTTTTATACGTACAGGTGTATGAGAAGGGTAAAAAGTAAAATCAAACATCTGAATGTTGCACAAGAGGGATGGGGACATAATGGAGTTGGAGAATGGAACAGCGGCCTTGGCAAAACTTCCAGACACATTCTCTCCTTAAAATGAGGAAGAATCAATGACTGTTAGCCAGAGATCAACATGTAAAAACATATTCGTGTTGGTTGTTGTTATCTGAGTAAGAAATGAAACAGAAAAGATTTTCCTGTGTTAAAGAAATTTAAGGCAAGATAGTAAAAAATAGCTAATCAAATTGTTCATGATTTTTGAGTTCCAAAAAATCCAGGGTGATAGGACACAAGAAAAATCACAGATTTGAGAATCGTGTATTTGGGCTGTTAGACTTATGCAATAGCTTTTGAAAGAAAGATTCTGCAGTGCTTTGCTCAGCTCAGGTATCCGAAATACCCTGATGGCTCTCAGTTGTCAAGGGCAATGATTGCTCCTTGCCCCCAATTGTTTGGTGTCATTTATGCTCTAGAGGGAAAAACCACTCGGTTATTGGTGCAATTTAGTTTCTTGAGTCAGGCATTTGAATACAGGAAAACTCATGCATATACCCAGGTGTACTCCAAAATTACCAAGGGATGAAAGGCACATCCAGTCCGTGCTATCTATGTGTATATCCTGCACATTCTCAATTTGTTAAAACTATTTGGGTCAGTGGTCCTGTAGACTCTGAATGAGCAGCCTGTCAAAGCTAAGATAGCATAGCTGCTCCAGTGGCATCACATGTGCTTAGTATGAGATCCCCCTCCCAGATACACAGTTGAATTTGTGTGTACCTATCTCTTATGGCTCAAGTAGCTGGACTTGGAATAAAAATATTTGATTCAGCTTTGCTTTTCATTTGTTTGCAAGCATTCATCATGTGCCCACTTTTTGACTAGCAAAGCAATAGGTACTAAAGAAGTGAGAGTTACACAAGTTGACATCAATCCCACTCACTTTGGAGTGATTGATTTGCTTCTCTAACTCAGATAAAGTTTGCCACCCTCGACCTTACTTCCTACTCAGTCTATCAGCATTCATCCTCTATCCCAGTAGTTTTTTTACAGATTCCTATGCTATTATTTGGTCATTAGCAGATAATGACTTATCTGCTAACCTGAATAGCTACTACCTTGAACAGCACACTGATGACTTTCCCCATTATACTCTGTCTACAGAGTTGCTATTTTGCTTAGTTGACAGGCATCCCTGGCAGCAGTTCATTCATGTCAACAAGGATGTATGGAGCATTTTTTCTGTGCCAGATATCGAGTGCCTTACAGCCTCCCAGGCATCCTTTTAGAAATCACCAGAGGATAAAATAAACATACAGCAGAGTTTTCTACTCCCTCAGTGAACAGTGATACTTCCCACAACACTTTATATATTTTTTCCTAATTTTATCTCCACAAGAAAACCCTTCAAGGAAAGCTATTTTTGACCCATTTTTACAGATGAGGTAATAGGTTCAGAGGACCTATGTAACTTGCCCAAACTCAGACTATGAGATAGAACCAAGAGTTAGCCCAGGCCTGACTCTGCAGCCTGGTCATTAAGCACAAAAACACACAGGGACTGGGTTAAGTTCATTTCCTTAGGACCGATGCACTGAATTTTGAATTTTCCCTAAGGCAATGTTCATGTCTTTAAAACCTTCGATTATTTCATAAGCCAGGAGCTCTGGTGGAAAACCCAACAACCCTTTTTATTATGATTAAGGCTCAGTTTATTAAACCTATATATCTTGCCCTTGAAAACCAGTGTTTTCTAAACATTTAAACATTGATGACTAATTATTATATTGCTTAAATAATTTAAGTTGTGATTCTAAGTTGACTTCTTAAGCATCTTAACCAAAAGACAGAACTTAAAACTACACAGTAAATAGAAAACTCTTTTTTCTATTTCTATTTCTAGGGTACTGCACTTACCCTAATCTAATATATCAATACAGCCAGGCATAGTGGTGCATGCCTGTAAACCTAACTAGTCAGGAGGGTGAGGCGGGAGGATCGCTTCAGCACAGAACTTTGAGGCTGTAATGACCTATGATTGCACCACCTCACTCCAGCCTGGGTGACAAAGTAAGACCCTGCCTCTACAGAAAAATTTTAAAAATAAAAAATAAAATTAAAATAAAACATCAATGACAAGGGTTTAATTCATTTTAAAAAATTATTTCTGCTTTTGTTTTTATACCTTTCTATGGTTACTATAGAATATAGTCACTTTAATGCCTTCTTATATTTCACTAATACATATTTCCGTGTATTGTGGGGATTACAGTAAGATTACCATATTAGAACGTACAAGAATGCCATTTTAGACTAGCCAAAGAGTTCAGACACTTGGTAATTACTTGACTTATTTTGGGCTGTGATACAGTCACAAGTTTTCATTTTTGTTTTTTCCCCCAAGCCGATTTGATTTTAGTCCTTAAGCTTCCTTTTTAAGTTAAACATAACTTCTTGCATCAATAAAACATTTTAAGTTATGCCTTTTGCTTTGAGGTTTAGTATTTCTTGGGCTCTGTTGAGGAGCGGCAGGGGTGCACAGCACTTCCCTTCATGTGCACACCGCCTTCCCATTTTGGCCTTCCCTTACCCAGCACAAGTTCAAAGGTAAAATGATTAAGAATTGCAAGACAGAGACAACAGCATTCAACCAAGTGTGAGGTCCTGGGTAAAAGCACAGGTCTTATGCCCATGAAGCCCTGCCTGTGAATGGATTTTAGAAACTGGATTCTTTAAAATGATGAAACTCACATTCCAGTCTATTCACAAAACATGAAATGCATCAAAACATTTCCTTACCTAAGAAATATTTTCATTCTTTTTAGCAAGTTAGAGCTTTCATTTCTATCATTTATTAAGATCATTATCCAAAAATGTTGAGTCACCCTGTTTCTGCAAAATTGAAAATGCGAACTTTGATTCGGTAAGCTCATCTCTTTTCCTAAGTTCCCTTTGAGAGGATTAATCAGACAATGTGAGGGTGAGAGTTCACTAGTAAATTAGTTTTAGAGCTTTCACTTAGCTGAATTATAAATGGACTTGAAAGCTCTTGAAAGCTAGAGGGCAAAAATCACATGACCCTACAAAAGGCTGCATCAGGGCAGGGGAATAAATGTGAGACAAGGAAAGTACTCAACTCTATAGAGATGATGAACTCAACAAGGTTGATGTCTGGCACAGAGAATCTCTGATACCAGTGATGACTCCCAAGAATTAAGACCATCCATTAACACCCTTGCCTCCTCCTGTAGATCCCTGTGTCACAGGACAACTTAATGATATAACGAGAGCCCTTCCAGAGCACCATGAAAGACAAAGGCCAGAGAAGGAGGGGACAGAGAAGGAGGACCTCAGGCTCAGCCTTATAAAAGTCTTCAGTAGCACTGAACTTTCCATTTAGGATGATTGCTTTCAAACACAGCGTTCTCCCTGGCCTGAGGCACACCTATAGGTCATGGTGGTGGGAGCTCTGGGAGAGTCACAGCAGAGGATCTGTGTGCTGTCATTGTTGTTATTACAAATGTTATCTCCTAGATAATTTCTAAGACTCCATAAACCACTATACTTATAGTCAACACACATGTGTGTTTCTCGTGGACAGTGTACTTCAGTTAACCTGTCTAGCCTTAAAGCATGTACTAGTCCTGTGTTGTGGAAACACAGGTGGAGGGAAGGGTGGAGGGAAGTTTTGAAATTAGGGCCTCTCTTTATGGAGATGTGTCATAAATATCACTGGGGAAAGAAGACTTTTCCAGTTTTCCTGTGTGAGGGCCAAGACTTATTATTTTTAAAAGGAATAGATGTGTCTTATAAAAATGCAAGTGCACATAATAGAATGAAACAAAAATGAATTATTATTATCCCACTGCATTGAATGTATTCCTCCAAGATAACCATGCTAACAGCAGGTTTTCATTTCCGCACAGATAGAACCACAATTTGCCAATTCTGCCTCTTGATTCACTGAGTAGATCATGGCATCGTGGTTTACTGGTTTACTTCATTCCTTTTAGTGGCTGCATAGCAGTCCATTATGTAAATGCAACTTAGTGAATCTGTCCATTTCTCTCTGAATAAACATTCCATTGCGGCAGTGAACATGCTGTGGTCCCAACTCTTCCCAGCAGCTTTGAAACAGATGATTCCTTAGAAAAGCTCCAGAGTTATTCAGGGCTGTTTTATATTTTTGCTTTATGTATTCCAAATACAAAATCCCAAATCCAATTCTAAAGTTTAAACCAAAGTCTTAATGAAGTAATCCTTGGATTCAGCACCTGGATTGATGTTCTCATCGTTAGGAGAATAGACTTGTTCCCAGGTTGCTCCCTTTAGTACTTCTATTCCAGTTTGCCCAGTAACAGAGCTAACCATGCTGCCAGAAATGGAGCTGCACAATAATCCCAAGTCATGCTTTGTCCCAGAGTCTCGACACTTTTCCACTGGCTCTTTATCCAATTATCTCTTCAACTCATTTTGACTTTATCTTGTCAGACAACTTATCCACTGCACCTTATGTGAAATCAATTGGTTTTCTTTATTTACATATTGGTGTTTATCTTTCTTTTTTTAAATTTTTTTAAATTATTATACTTTAAGTTCTAGGGTACATGTGCACAACGTGCAGGTTTGTTACATATGTATACATGTGCCCTATCTTTCTCTTTTAAGCTTTGTTGTTTGTTTGTTTGTTTTTGGATTCAGGGAGCACATGTCCTTGTTTGTTACCTGGGTATTACATGCATAATGGTAGGGGTTGGGGTTCTAGTGTACCTAGCACCCAAATATTGAACACTGTACACAATATGTAATTTTGAAACCCTCACCCTCCTTCCACCCTCCTTGCTTTTGGAGTCCCCAGAGTCTATCTCCATCTTTGTGTCTATGTATGTCCGATGTTTAGCTCTCACTTAAAAGTGAGAACATGTGATATCTAATTTTCTGCTTCTGAGCTAGTTCACTTATCTCTTTTAAGCTCTGAATAGATGTTTTTGGCCTCAGTCTCAAGTTTGTTCAGTGTTTCAGCATTTGGAGCTTTTGCTCAGGGTTACATGTGTGTGAATTTTGCACTTTCATTTCCTGGCCACATGGATCACTGCACCCTCAAGCAGACACAGCTATCACTGTGCACCTGGTCTTGGCATTTGGTGCCCAGCCCAGTGAGGTGGGCCCATGACGAATAGCCTTATGGCTGGTACTATTGAGCCCTCCGCTGATCACACAAAGAAGCAACTAACAGCCCTGCCCATAATAAACACATCCAGAAGAGACCCCAAAATCCCTGCCAAAGAAGACATTGTTGTGTTTTTCACTTAAAGAAAAGCATTCATTACATTCATAAGAAAATTATTTGAATTCTTCTTATCATATACGTGTATTCACTATTAAAATCTTTAAGGCAATCTGTGATTTAAATGTGATCTATCTTTCTGGTTATTCTGTGTACATACATGTGGGTATGTATTTTATTAAGTAAATATTCCTGTGCTGTAGATCACCCTGTCTTCATTCACAATGGAGTAGAAAACTGAACCTTAGAATGAAATCAGTGTAGGACCCAAGCTGATGGGATGGAGCACTATGAGAAGCAGGTCGGCTTCAGTTTGAACAACAAAAAAAAAATGTTTCCACATGGTTGTCAATCTAAGCACCTCCTAGACTGGAGGAGGACATTTGTTGGGGCAGGTTTATGCTGGTGGTGATGGAGGTTGTGGTAGTAATGAGCTGGCCCTATGGGAGGGGATGCCTGTCCCCTGGAGGTCTACTTACTTTGCTGCAAGAAACAAGCAGGCATCCTGCTTGCCTGGAGTCCTTCATGGCTGGTTGCAATAACTTATTTTCTAAGCTAACCCCAGATGCTCAGTGCCTTATTTTATCAGCACAATTCAATGTTGAATAGAAAGGAGTCATCGTTTACAGCAAAGAATAGAGTGTTTTAAAGCAATCTTTTAATTTAATTCATTATAAAACTTGTTTTCAAAAAGGAAAAATAATCCTTGGATTCAGCACCTGGATGTGTGAAATGTGTCTTGAGGCACATTTCAGGATGTGTCTCAAGCAGGTAAAAAGATAGGATCGTCAGAGTAAATGACACTTGGGGGTTATAAGTACAGAGGAATCCTGGGGAGGATGCTGAGCTAAAAGCTAACTTTGAAGGATTTGCCTTCTTTTTTCCCTTCAGCACATCCTTGTGAGCTCTACTGCCGACCCATAGATGGCCAGTTTTCTGAGAAAATGCTGGATGCTGTCATTGATGGTACCCCTTGCTTTGAAGGCGGCAACAGCAGAAATGTCTGTATTAATGGCATATGTAAGGTATTGGGTATGTTTCATTAATCTACAACTTTATAAAATCATGACTTTTACTAATTTGGGAAGTCAGATGTTCTAAGTTTGTGCTTTCACGGCATTTACACCTCATCTGTTTTTTATATATAGTTCATGAAATGAAAAGACAAGACTTCTCAGTGTTGATCAAAGTCACAGTTTTGGATTGAATGTTTTTTTCCTTCTGCCATCATCTTCATTTCTTGATTGGTTGATGTGCACTATGATATTATTTTAAACATTGAGCATGAAAAAGAAGAATTGTCAGGAAAGCCCAGCCCAGATTATTTCAGTGGCATTAAATTTGAGAAAAACTGAAATTAATAATAGCTTCTATGGTACTTTCCATAATGCATTTTCACATTTAGCTCTCCATTGACTATCAACATGAGCTTCTCAGAGAGATGGCATGACAGTAGTTACAAAACAGGTTTCTGATTTCTATGTAATTTTTCCACACTCACTTCATTAATCAAGTTGATATAAATTATTTAGACCTGATGTGTTGGTGCTTTTAAGTGTGTAACCATTAAAGAATTCCTTCTTGTTGCTTGCATTTTATTTTGCAAGGAACTGAGGAGCAGGACTTGTGATCCAACCCCCAGGCATAAATCTCAGTTTAGAGAGAAAGTGTTTTTATTCGGTTAAAGGAAGATGTTTTGATCAGTTAGTAAATCATAATGGTTTAGCACTGGGGTTTTAGAATATGAACTCAGTACCATCATTTACTAGTTGTATGATCCTATACATCTTTCTAAGACTCAGTTTTCTGTCATAGAACTGGAATTTTTTATGTATCTGCCTAGTTGGGGTTGTCAAAAGATTAAATAAGGTCTGTTAACCTAAATAACAGACAGAGAGAGGCTCTCTAAAACAAAATAAAGCTTATTTGGGAATAGTGCATTGCAATGGGAATATGTATGCCACAGTTAACTATGTGCATATTTAGGAAGGTAAAGGAAGAGAGGGGTTTTTAAAAGAAAATGAAAATTTTTAAAGGAAAAAAAGTTGAAGAGAATTGCAAAATTGTTTTTAAATAATTATAATTTCCTGCAGAGATCAATAACAAGGGTGACACCAATCCGAGGTTGCTCAGGAAGTTGCTGGGCAGATGTCATTGCAAAAGTATTTTTTGTGTAAGGTTGTAATAGCCTTTGCGCAAGGTTTTGGTTTTTGCAGAGCCTTTTTCATCATCAGGCATACAAGGGTGAGAACTAATTTTTCCTAGCCTTCCCTGGCCATATTTATCAGGGTTTTTTCTTAACATTAGTTGCTCCATTTTGATTCTGACAACTTTCACAGGTAATATATGTTGAGCTCTTAACAGAGGCCCTGGTGTAAGATAAACTCTTAGAAAATAGATCTGTAAACTCAACAAATTTTATTTGTTTTTTAAAAATATTTATAATATTTTTTTCCACTGGACAAAATTATTCCCTGTGACAAGCTCTTGCCCCTAAATATTCAGCACTCTGAGAAGGTTCGTATTTCTCTATACAGTTCCTTTTTCATTTATTTTGTTCAAGGCACCTGTTTTCCATCACAGGCTAAAGATGCTATTTCTATAAATGCAAAGTTATTTAGATCTAAAAGATAATTTCAGCATCACATTTACTCCTCAGTGACTAAAGTCCTTAGCCCTAGCTGCATATAATAATCACCTGGGGAGATTTTAAAACATCAGTGCCCAGACCCCACATCCCAGAGATCTGAATTAACAGGTTTGAAATAGAGCCCAGACATCAGTAATTTCTAAAAGCTCTCCAGGCGATTCTAATAAGTAGCCAGGATTGAGAACCATTACAAGTTGGATGTCTTTCTTGAGGCCAATCAAATGAACCCCATAGAATAAGCTAGATTTTATCAGCCTGCCTCTCTCTTTCTGGGTGCCAGTTAAGACCTTTTAGAAGCTATACTTGCCCGCTTTCTGTCTATACCACACTGATTTGAGTTTTTAAGCTGAAAAAAATGGTGTCAAATCAAATATACTTAATAGCCTAAATACTTTATCTTCAAGGATCCAGGTTGTAGGTAGTTCCAGGCCCCTTATTTGCTAGTTTTATTGTTACCCTCCTTATTCATTTACTAGTTTTTTCAAAGGGGATTGAGCATGTATTGACATAAAAACATACGCTTTCAGGAAAACAATGTATGCAGTGTTTGTCTAATCTACATTCTTTGTGAATATGAAAATTTGGTTGCTTATATTCATGTCTATTTTGAAATTACACTCTTTGCCAATATTTTGGTATGTTAGAGTTGCAGATTATATTGTCAAGGAAATTATCAAGCCCTGATCAGAACTGAATTTGTTCTGGGAGGTAACTATCTGTGCCCTTCCCCTTAGTTTTTCTTTAGTAAGCTTGTTTATCAAAGATACAGATTTAAACTGACTTTTCAGGACACCTTCCATTTTAAATTACCAGGATGACAGAATAAGCTTTTAAAAATGAGCAAATGCCCTACTCACCTCCACCCACTTCCAGCTCTGAGCTCTCACTCTCATACCCACTATCTGAGGCCGGCTCGCTAACCTTCCAGCTCTCTCCCCTCTTTCTACCAGTTGCTTGACTTCAGCTCCTGGACTCCTCCCTCTTCACACAGTCAGCATAACATTGGCTGAATTTCCTTCTAAAATAGACCAGATGTTCTGGTCTATCCATCAGCTGCTCCCTAACTTTCTCTTAGCCTTCCCCCAATCTCTTACCCCAGTTCTGGATAAGGTTCTGGATCAACCCCATCACACCCCTTTTTTGATCTTACCGTTAGCCTACTATGCACTCCCTAAAATAAAAATTCAACATTATACATGTGTGTCCTTACAAAGTCAATGTTTTCCATCCACCTAAGCTTTTATCCTTATTTGACAGTCTTCCCACTGTCCTGAGTTAGCTTCCTCACTGATTTCTCTCAAAAACTGATTTGAACCTTCTTTCATCTCCAAGGCCATTTTGGCCATCTCAGTGATACACTAAACATCCCTAAATCAATTGCTCTGAGCCAGATCTACATTCAGAATACCAGGTCCTATCTCCTGACCCTTAAAAGCCCAACAGTTACTTCAATCTTAACATTTCTAAATTAAAATTATACCTAATTCTTACCCCAACCTGTTCTTCTATAGTACTTCTTTTTGGAATGATACTAAAACCATCTATGTTTACTGATATCTAGGCCAGAAATCAGTAAGTCATTCTTGAGTCCTTCTCAACTCTCCTCTCATAGTTAATTACTCGCTATACCACCACCACTACCACACCACCACCACCATCATCACCATCACCCCACTATCACCACCACCACCACTGCTGCCATCACCACCACCATATTGCCACCACCATTATCACCCAGCCATCACTACTACATCACCACCACCACCACTACCACCACCATCATATCACCACATCACCACCACCACCACTACTACATAACCACCACTACCACTACCTCCACCACCACCACCACCATCATCAGTCCACCATCACCACCACCACTACCACCATCACCCCACTATCACCACCACTTCATCACTGCCACCATTACCACATCACCACCACCACCACCACCACCACTACCACATCACCACCACCACCACAACCATCATCACCACCACCATCAAATCACCACATCACCACCACAACCACCATCATCAAATCACCACCACCACTACTACCACATCACCACTACTATCACCACTACCATCAAATCAGCACCATTACCACATTACCACCATCATCACATCACCACCACCACTACATCACCACCACCACCATCAGCCACTATCACCCAACCATCACCACCACATCATCACCACCACCACAACCACCATCATCAAATCACCACCACTACCACATCACCACTACTATCACCACCACCATCAAATCAGCACCATTACCAATCACCACCACCACTATCATCGAATCACTAACACCATCAAATCAACACCACTACCACATCACCACCACTGCCACCACCAGCCACTATCACCCAACCATCACCACCACTACATCATCCCCACCACCACTACCACCAACATCAAATCACCACCACCACTACCACATCACCACTACTATCACCACCACCATCAAATCAGCACCATTACCACATCACCACCACCACTATCATCAAATCACTGCCACCATCAAGTCAACACCACTACCACATCACCACCACTGCCACCATCAATCACTATCACCCAACCATCACCACCACCATGTCATCACCACCACCACTACCACTACCATCAAATTACCACTACCACTACCACTACCACTACCACATCCCCACTACTAACACTATCTCCACCACCACCACAATCATCACTCCACCATCACTACCACCATCATCCCACCATAACCACCACCACATCATCACTACCACCATTACCACATCACCACCACCACCATCAGATCACCACCATCAAATCAAACCACCATCACCATTACCACATCACCATCACCATCATCAAATCATCACCACTACCACATCATGTGCCACCATCACCACCACCATCACCATCATCTCAACCAGCACCACTACCATCAAATCATCGTTACCACTACCACATCACCGCCAGCACCATCAAATCATCATTACCACTACCACATAACCACCACCACCATCATCAAATCATCGTTACCACTACCACATCACCACCAGCACCATCAAATCATCATTACCACTACCACATAACCACCACCACCATCATCAAATCATCATTACCACTACTACATCACCGCCGCTACTATCACCACCATCAAGTCACCATCACCACCACTACCACTACCACTACCACTATCAAATCACCACCACCATCATCAAATCATCATTACCAATACCACATCACCACCACTACTACTACCACCATCAAATCACCACCACCATCATCAAATCACCACTACCCTACCGCATCACCACCACCACTACCATCAAATCATCATTACCACTACCACATAACCACCATCAAATCACCATCGCCACCACTACCACTGCCACCATCAAATCACCACCACCATTACCACATCACCACCACCACCATCAAATCATCACCATCACTACCACATCACCACCACCACTATTACCATCAAATCACTACCTCCACTGTCACATCACCACCACTACCACTACCACCATCAAATCACCACCATTACCACATCACCACCAACACCATCATCAAATCACTACCACCATCACATCACCACCACCACCACCATCATTACCATTAAATCACCACCACCATTACCACATCATCACCACCACCACCACCATCATTACCATTAAATCACCACCACCATTACCACATCACCACCACCACCACCACCACCATCATTACCATTAAAGTCACCACCACCATTACCTCATCACCACCACCACCACCATCAAATGACCACCACCACTACCACATCACCACCACCACCATTATTACCATCAAATCACTACCACCACTACCACATCACCACTATCACCATCACCCCCACCACCATCACCACTACCATCACCCCCATCACCACCACCACCATCAAATCACCACCACTACTACCACATCACCACTATCACCACTGCCACCATTACCCCGCACCACCATCACTATCACCATCACCACCACCACCACCACCATCACTACTGCCATCCTGCCCCCCACCATTATTATCCATCACCACCACCACTACAACATCATCACTATTTTCACCACCTTCAACATCATTACCACCACCACCATCACTATTCGCACCACCACTGTAACTGATAAGATGGGAAACGAAAGTGATGTTTTTCACAAACACACTACCTGTTGGGGTGACTGCCTGGCACATTCAGAGTCCCATCAGCAAAGGGCCATGCCGAAGTCATTTCCCACATTAGGTAGCAGCAGCAGAGCCACCTCTGATTCTGCTGAAGGCAGAAAGACCATACTGTTGTGGGCTTTCTGTGTTGCCAGAGCGTGTTATGAAGAAGACTGAGGTTTGTTTCTTTTCCTCTGAGAGCCCCTTATGGGTTTTTTTTTTTTTTTTTTTTTTTTGAGACGGAGTCTCGCTCTGTCGCCCGGGCTGGAGTGCAGTGGCCGGATCTCAGCTCACTGCAAGCTCCGCCTCCCCAGTTCACGCCACTCTCCTGCCTCAGTCTCCCGAGTAGCTGGGACTACAGGCGCCCGCCACCTCGCCCAGCTAGCTTTTTGTATTTTTTAGTAGAGACGGGGTTTCATTGTGTTAGCCAGGATGGTCTCGATCTCCTGACCTCGTGATCCGCCCGTGTCGGCCTCCCAAAGTGCTGGGATTACAGCCTTGAGCCACCGCACCTGGCCCAGCCCCTTATGTTTTATATGCAACAAGGAAGACTGGTTCATGTCTTCCTAGATCTTCTGTTGTATACTTAATTCAATTTTTACTGTACTGCATGCAGCTCACAGGAAAACTAAATTGGGTGAGTCTCTGCAAGAACCCATTTAATATGCTGTGGGACAGAATGTTGGGGACATGGGTGTGTCTCCTTCCCCCAACCCTGTTGTCTCAGTTATGCAGGCAAATATTAGTTTAGAAATATAACTACTCATTCAAGAAGAAAGACTTGAGCTTCAGATATTTGCTTTTCTGACTTTCTTTCCTTTATTCTTCACATTTTTATATCTATTTCCCTGTTGATAGAGATTAAAGAAAATACTTTAAAATTAATATTCCTCAGAGTCAATCTCCCTAGCAATCATTCCAAATCAGTGAAGGAATGAAGGCCACTGGGAATATGGTTGTAAATGTCAGCTTATTAGAGGGTTCTCAAGCTTGATGCGAACATATTGCTTGTGAAGGGTTGGCATTTTATTCATAGTCACTGAAGGCACCTGTTTCGTACATTGCTTTTTTTCCCATTTTTATTAGCATAATTAATTTTTTTAAATCTCTTAGCACTTTATTTTTTCCCCCAACTGGGTGAAGTAGCACAGTCTTTGAACCTAAAGGAAATTAAAGACAATTAACCTAAAGAATGAAGCTATTTTCTGTTAGTGGGCATTCATTCTCTGTTTAGATGGTAGAGGGTGTATTTAAAGACTCAAAATAAGCCTGGTGTGGTACCTATAGTCCTAGCTACTCAGAAGGCTGAGGTGGGAGGCCAGGAGTTCAAGGCTGTTGACTGTGAATAGCTACTGCACTCTGGCTTGAGCAAAATAGCAAGATTCCATCTCTCTCTTAAAAAAGATTCAAACCCTTCTTCCTTTGAGTAGATTTGAGGTGGCTTTCAAGTTAGAAAGAAAATGATCTTTAAAGATCAAAAAGGAAATGAAACTATCTGGACACAATTGTTCCCAAACAAGAAAGAAAATTATGACTAAAGGAATATGGTATAGCTTTCCCTTGTGATCATGGAAGAAAGCAAGTCACAGAAACGTCCAGGTGAAGGTCAGATATGGTTCATGACTTTCAATCTAAGTGTCATGATTCTTTGGTATCCACTTCCACAGAACACCCCAAGCTTCGTGGCTCTCTTTTTCCAGGATGAGAACACATCTGAAAGAGACTTGCTGCTCTACTAGCTTCAACTCCAAGATGTTTTTATAGTTAGACTTTTGGAACATTTTCATAGATTTTGTTCAGTTCTGCCTCTGACTCAGGAAATTAGAGACCTCACTCAATGTGTGCCTCCCTCGCCTCTGAGCAAGTAGTGCCTTTACCATTGGTGGATGCTTGGATATTCCTCTTGCTGCCACCAGGAACAAACATTTGTCCTTGTACCCTGGTACCTCCTGTCCAGTCTTATGAAGCACCAAAGGGGAAAGGAGAAGTCACAGATCCAGGCAAGAGTGGCATCCCCTGCCTGGGTATTCATCCTCCACCTCTCTTCCCCACAGATGGTTGGCTGTGACTATGAGATCGATTCCAATGCCACAGAGGATCGCTGCGGTGTGTGCCTGGGAGATGGCTCTTCCTGCCAGACTGTGAGAAAGATGTTTAAGCAGAAGGAAGGATCTGGTAATAAACAAATAAATAAAGTGGCAGGAGACCAAAGGTCGGGGGGCAATATCAATGGTTGATTGATTCCTAGTTTTTGTTTTTATTTTTTTTAAACAGTCTGTGACATTCAAAGCATTCAAAATGGAATGTAGCCTTTACCATAAAGGAGTAAGGGTTCCTTGGCAGTTTTAGGAAAGAGGTTGGTTGCTGACAAAACACAAGATACATCACAGTGAGATAGAGATCTGAAATGGCCTTGTGGTTGTGCACAGGAACAGGTGTAAGAGCGTGATCCCTGGGAGAGGATCCTCTTTGGGAATGGGCATCACAAGAGGATCCAGCATTAAAGCCAATGGCATTGGAACAGACCAAGAACAAGGGGAGAGAAGCGATCAGAAGCTGGCTGGGAAGGCTGCAGACACAAGGACAGATTCTGTAGTGAGGACAGAAGCCAGCAATGGGTTTACAGGCAGAAGAATTGGGGTGCACCTTCAATTCAAAGTCAAAAGAGAAGCAAGGCAAGGTTGTATCAAATCTCTTTTATTCCCAATTTCTCCCTGGGAGAGGGTCCCACCCACTGGTGCGTTATGGCTTTCCAGACAGCTCCTCCACGTAGCATCCCCTTCTGATCCATACTTTACTATTCTTTTCCCATAGTCACTTTTTGTGGAGTTTCTTCTCTGTGCAGCTTTGGGCTATGGATAGTCCTCAGGGCATGAAGAGTCCACCTTCAATGGCGGACCCCAATGCAGAGTCAGTTCCCAAGGAAGGCAGCTAAGAAGGGGTGAACCATCATATGGGAGCCACAGCAGATCTTGCTCCCCTGAGTTTTCCCCACCTGAGGGGTGAAGGAATTGAGATAATATACACCACTTTCCACCAGTCATGGGTTGAGGTTACTCTAGGGAGATCAGACTGTTAATTCTCTGGATTACGTGGAGATGCTGGGAGTAGGGAATCCATCATGCACTATTGTAGTAGGGCCTGAGGGGAGGGGCAGCGTCTGCTACACAGCGGTGATGCTCAGCACAGAAAGTGATAGCCACTATCAGAAATGGTAAAGCCCTGAATTCCTGGATTCTAGAAAAACAGCATCTCTCTTCTAAACATTCTTCCTACCCAGGATGAAGTTATTGAGTAGGATCCTGAGAGGATCAAGTGTGTCCTTCAGTTAATTACATGACCTATTGTTCCCTAGTAATCATAACAGCCAACAGTCTAAATTTAATTTACATCCCTCTTTTTCATCTTTGACTATTGGATTACATCTCACAATAAGGTTAAATTGTGAGACTTAATGCTTGTTGTGCCCATGAGAATTACCACTGGAAGATTGTAAAGCTTTGATTGTTAGCTTTATTATGGATGAAAAATATTCTCTGGATTACTTATTTGGAATGTGAATGATAACCCGTGTGTCTTAGGCCTATAATTAAGCACTCTATGATAGCCAGTGTTTTTACAAGCTTTACAAAGGTGTTTTGTAAATATTTTCCATTATTTATAGTGACTTGACTTACTTATAAAAAGTTACACTTAAAATCGTATGTCTGCATTTAACCTGTTTTTGTTGTTGTTGTTGTTTGTTTGTTTTTGTTTCTGTTTTTGTTTTTTTGAGACAGAGTCTCGCCCTGTAGCCAGGCTGGAGTGCAGTGCTGCAATCGCAGCTCACTGCAACCTCTGCATGCCGGGTTCAAGTGATTCTCCTGCCTCAGCCTCCTGAGTAGCTGGGACTACAGGCGTGCGCCACCACACCCAGATAATTTTTGTATTTTCAGTAGAGATGGGGTTTCACCACGTTGGCCAGAAAGATCTTGATCTCTTGACCTCGTGATCCACCCACCTTGGCTTCCCAAAGTGCTGGGATTACAGGCGTGAGCCACCACGACCGGCTGACTTGTTTTATTTAATTTTCTTTCTGAGTTCCTATCTTGGCCTCTGAAGTGCTATTCTTCTAATATTATGATAACTCAATTGAAAACCAGAGTTGTTGTCCCCAGGTCTCTGCCACTTAACCTTTTAATCCTTTAGGAAATCCGACTCTAATTCTGGGTTCTCTCCTCTACCCTGGTCTCTTGGGAATGAGAAAAAGGGATTATAAATGTCTTCTGCTCCCCTCTCATCCCTACCCCTGCCTGCCTGCAAGATCTCAATACCTCTGGCCACATGCCCACCACTGAGCATTTGACATCTCCCTGTGCCTTTGTGTTTTCAGTTCTCTTTCTCCCATGTCCCTTTTCTACAATTCCTTTCCACCAGTTTCTAACAAGAGGGTTATGGTTGCTTGCAGTGTGTTACAAGATTCCAATTCTCTCACAACCCTCTTTTGAGATAACTGAGACTAAGAGTCTAAATCTAAGGCAAGGCATTTTAACTTCTCAAAACATCTACCAGGTACTGTTACTTTTATATATTTCTTCCTCACTCTGTGGTTTGTGAGCCTGTCAAACACTGGTTTGTTTCTGAACCAGACACCTACGTGTCAGTGCTCTCAAGCCTGGGATCAGACACGGACCAGCCTTTCCCGGGAGCCTCCACGCATAAATCATCATGAGACATTGGCCTGCAATGAGCATTGTCTCCAATGGACAGCATAAATCTTTAAAAAGACAAGTTGGCCACTGTAGATAAACTGCCCAGGGTTAATGGTATAACCTCTTTATGAGCACATTTTTATTAGAAATGTCAAAGACTGGAGACCAAATATGCCAGTGAGTAAAGTCCGTTTTTGTGGACCACAAAAACTGTTGGATAAGATGTGTGTTAGCGTCAATAATGCATGATGTCTCTTATCACAATCTCAGAAATGAGGGCCTATCTTTTGCCCCATCCTCAAACATCCTGGTTTTTTGTTTTTGTTTTTTTTTGTTTGTTTGTTTGTTTTGAGATGGAGTCTTGCTCTGTCGCCCAGGCTGGAGTGCAGTGGCACGATCTAGGCTCACTGCAATCTCTGCCTCCTGGGTTCACGTCATTCTCCTGCCTCAGCCTCCCTGGTAGCTGGGATTACAGGTGCATGACACCACGCCTGGCTAATTTTTGTATTTTTTTTAGTAGAAATAGAGTTTCACCATGTTGACCAGGCTGGTCTCAAACTCCTGACCTCATGATCCAACCATATCGGCCTCCCAAAGTACTGGGATTACAGGCATCCTGAGTATTCTTTTAGCTCAAGATGCTCAAGACTGGGATAGTGATGGAATTGTTTCTCCAGGTGGTCTCCTTGGACCCAGAGACTTCTTATTTGAGGTCGGAATTATATTTCTCCTCTTCCCCTAATACTGGTACAAGTAGCTAATGCTTGCACTGGGGAAGATGCAAGAAAATTGATTTGCTGAACAAATATACTCATCATTCTTAATACAGCTGACCCTTGAATAACATGGCGTCGAACCGAATGAGTCCAGTTAGTATAAGGATGTTTTTCAATAACTATATTGAAAAATGTTTTGGAGATTTGTGACAGTGTGAGGAAACTCACAGATGAACTGTGTAGCCTAGATATATCAGAAAAATTAAGAAAAAGGTATATCATGAATGTGTAAGATATATGTAGATATTAGTCTCTTTTATCATTTACTACCATAAAATATACACAAATCTATTAGAAAAAGTTAAAATCTACTAAAACTTATGAACACAAACACTTATAGACCATACATGGCACCATTTGCAATTGAGAGAAATGTGATCAAACCAAAGATGCAGTATTAAATCATAACTGCATAAAAGTGACTGTAGTAATACTATACTACCATAATAATTTTATAGCCACCTCCTGTTGCTATTGTGGTGAGCTCAAGTGTTGCAAATATCTGCTTAAAATGCTGTGTGATGCTCATCATTTCCATGTGAGGAGATCATCTGTCCAGTAAATTGCATATCACAGTAAAAAGTGATCTCCTGCAATTCTTGAATATTTTTCATTGTGTTTAGCACAATACCATAAACCTTGAATAACACCATGGGATTTATACAAAGTGCCACTAAGTGATGCTGGAAATGTTCCCAAGAAGCAGAGAAAAGTCATGACATTACAGGAGAAAGCTGAATTGCTTGATATGTACCATAGATTGAGGTCTGCAGATATAGCTGTCTGCTACTTCAAGATAAATGAATCTAGTGTAAGGACCATTATAAAAAAAAGAAAAGGAAATTTGTAAAGCCATCACTACAGCTATGCCAGCAGGTACAAAAACCTTGCACTTTTTGTGAAACTTCTTATCTTTCATGCAGCTTTCACATCAGTGCAGGACTGCTATAGGAAAGGCATACCACACCTGTAGACTCTGATATGATTCAACATAAAGCAAAGTCATTGTCTGGGTGTGGTGGCTTATGCCTGTAATCCCAACACTTTGGGAGGCCGAGGCGGACAGATCATGAAGTCAAGAGATCGAGACAATCCTGGCCAACATGGTGAAACCCCATCTCTACTGAAAATACAAAAATTAGCTGGGCGTGGTGGCACGCACCTGTAGTCCCAGCTACTCGGGAGGCTGAGGCAGGAGAATCACTTGAACCCAGGAGGCGGAAGTTGCAGTGAGCCAAGATCTCACCACTGCACTCCAACCTGGTGACAGAGTGAGACTCCATCTCAATAAATAAATAAATAAATAAATAAATACAAAGCAAAGTCATTATATGACAACTTAAAGCAAAAGGCAGGAGAGGGATGTAAAGCTGGATAATTTAATAGCTGCAAAGTATGATTTGATAATTTTTGAAAGAGGTTAGGTTTTAACAATGTCAAGATAACAGAAGAAGCAGCTTCTGCAAGAGACATCAGATGAGTCTCCAGCTGCCATTAAGAAAGTCCTTGAAGAGAAAAAAATCTGCCTAAACAGATTTTTAATGTGGATGAAAGTGGCCCTATTGTGGGGCAAACATGCTAAAAAGGACATTTACTAGTAAAGAAGATAAACGAATACCAGATTTAAGGCAGGAAGGAATAGGCCACCTCTATTGTTTTGTGCAAATGCCGTCAGGTTTATGATTTATTAAGGAGCTAACCTAACAGCCTTGAAGGGAAAAGATAAACACAAACTGCCAGTCTTTTGGTTGTACAAGGAGAAGGCCTGGACAATGAGAATGCTTCTTCTGAATTTGATGCATTGATGCTTTGTCCTTGAAGTCAGGAAGTACCTTGCCAGTAAGGAATTGCCTTTTGAAGTTCTTTTGATATTTGGGTAGTTTTGGCTACCCAAAACTCCATGAGTTAAGCACCAAAGGCATCAAAGTGGCCTACTTGCCCTGAAACACAGTGTCTCTAATTCAGCCTCTAGATCAGAGGGTCATAAGGATCTTCTAGGCTCATTACACCCAATACTCTGGAAAGGAGTATTAACATTGTGGAAGAGAACTCTGATAGAAACGTCATGAAAGTCTGGAAGGATTGCAACATTGAAGATGCTGTTGTCTGAGAAAACGCCGTGAAAGCCATGAAGCCCAAGAGTAAATTTCTGCTGGAGAAAACTGTGTCCCAATGTTGTGGATGACTTCACAGGACTTATAACAGAGACAATCAAGGAAATCATGAAAGAGATTGTGAATATGTGAAAAAGGTGGGGGTGAAAGGTTTCAAGATATGGATTTTGGAGAAACTCAAGAGTTGCTAGACACCACACCAGGGGAATTAACAGAAGACAAATTGATGAAGAGAGTGCTTCCGAACCAGGACCAGAGGACTGTCCCAGTAAGAGGATGGAGAAGAAACAGTGCCAGAAAACAGACAGACATTGGACAGTCTAGCAGAAGGGTTCTGTTTACTCAAGTCTGCTTTTGATTTATTTTATGACATAGACTTTTCTATGATGCAGACACTGAAACTAAAGCAAATGGTAGAAGAAGGATTGGTACCTTATAGAACACTTTTAGAGTAATGAAAAAGCAAAATGTCAGACAGAAATTACAATGAATTTCTGCAAAGTTTTACTGAGTGTGTCTGCCTCTCTTCCTCCATCTCCACTTCCTCTACCTTTTCTACCTGAGAGAAAAATCAATCCCTCCTCTTCGTTTTCCTCCTCAGCCTACTCAACATGAAGACAACAAGGATGAAGGTCTTTATGATGATCCACTTCCACTTAATGAGTAGCAAATACATTTTCATTATGAATTTCTTAACATTTTATTTTCTCTAGCTTACTTTATCATAAGAATACAATATATAATGCATATAACACAAAAAATATGTAGTAGTGGACTGTTTATGCTATTGGTAGAGCTTCTGGTCAAGTAGTTAAGTTTGGGGATAGTGAAAACTTAGACACAAATTTTTTTACTTGCATAGGGACTTGGTGCCCTAACCCCTATGTTGTTGATGGGTCACTTGTACTTTGGAGCTATTCTTACTGGTCCTTCTTTTATCTACAAGGTATTCAGAAGCAGTAAATTAAGTATGCGTCTTTCAATCTGCCCATAATAAATATTTCTAATTTTGGATTTTCTCTCTTAAGTGGAAGAATAAAAAGCAAACTCTGTTGTTTATTGTTTTTTTCTATTTCGGTTTTCATTTTTTAAAAGCAAGGAGCAAGATGGTAGACACAGTATTTCATACCAGTTGATTTACCTGCGTGAGCTCTGCTATGAAAAGGCATGCAACATCCTAAGTAAGAATATGACTGCAGATAGCAACACTCGAAGGGCATTTATTTTTTAAAAACATTAGCCTCGATTACATGTGATCAATATCTTCCCCAAGGTGGTTATACATTAGTGGTTTTAATCAGCTGTTCCAGACAAGTCTTTGAGAGCCAAATGGAACTTAATTAAATACTACTCAAACCACATTTTGGTTCCTCTGGATGAGAGCTGTCAATTTGAAAAATGAGGCTGAGGTTGTGATCTGTATCCAGTTTCAGAGCAAATTATTCTTGCTGGACAGTCCAGGGTTTGACCCCCAGGATCCCATACTTCTTTAATGCCAGAGGAACATGAAGAAATTGAGGCACTTTCAGGTGACAAAGAGGAAGGGCTTGCTCATCAGACCAAATAACCTAGTGCATATCCAGTGGAAAAATGACCAAGATCTTCAGCGTCTTAAAACTGTATTTTATATATTTTTTTAAAAAAGCTGAAAGAACAAAGAATAGTTAGCTTACGAAAGAGGAAAATCACTGACTATTAGAGCTGAGAGGGACCGCAGACATCATCATTCAGTCCCCTTCTGTGCAATGAGATTCAAAAAGTTAGATGAATCAATGAAAGTCATAGAGCGGATTTGCAGAAATGCAGAGACTAGAATCCAAGTCTTTCAACTCCCATTGCCCCAGAACTCCTTTCACCATGCCAACCTCCAAGTCCATGTTCTTTCCATTTTATGAGTTATTGGTTCTCAAGAAGCATAAATAAGGTGAATGCATAAAATGTTTAGCATAGAACCTGGCAAACACTGGCAACCGCTAAGCGTTCATTCCTTTTATCACCAGTATGTCTCTTACCATAATGACCATTAAACAAGAATAAGACTGTGGCTAGAGTTGATTGTTGTCTTTAAGTAAATGTCAACATATGACGCTTTTTCGGAAGGCTGAGTTAGAACACATGAGGATAAATTATAAATTGCTATTTCAGCAATATATAAAAGAAAAAATGAGAAAGAAAACTTTCTAATGAATAGAATTGTCCAACAGTATAAAAGGCTGTACTCAGAGTTGAGTTCCTCATAACAGGCTGTATTAAAGATAGCCCGGTGACAAACAATCTGAGATTCCCTCTAGGATTTTCTTAATGAATGGAAGCTAGGATTACATTACTTCTAAGAGTCTGTCTTTAACCTGCTGGCAAAGGGGGGGTGAGGTAAAGTATGTATCCAACGCAATGTTTAGGAAGTCTAATTTAATAGCCACAAAGGGGGAAGCAGAAATACTAGCAGGAAGCTAGCAAGGAGCTTTAGGGTTTTGAACTATCAACATAAAATTACAGAAAAATAAATGCTAGATCAACCACAAAAGCTTCAGAGTCCAATCTGCACTTATTTCACCCCTCCTTACAAAACCAGGCACATATTGAGTCACAAAACTCCTGAGAATTCTGGTCCTGTCCAAGTTCTCGAAAATCCCCCATAATTAGTGCTTCTGCCAATCCCAGTGGCTATCCAGCAAGGGCACTAAATGATGGGGAGGCTGGAAAGAGGATGAACAATGGGTCAGAAACAGTTTGCATTCAGCTGAGAAGCTGGCGTGCCTCTTTCATGATTGTGTCTTCTCTCCTTAGGTTATGTTGACATTGGGCTCATTCCGAAAGGAGCAAGGGACATAAGAGTAATGGAAATTGAGGGAGCTGGAAACTTCCTGGCCATCAGGAGTGAAGACCCTGAAAAATATTACCTGAATGGAGGGTTTATTATCCAGTGGAACGGGAACTATAAGCTGGCAGGGACCGTCTTTCAGTATGACAGGAAAGGAGACCTGGAAAAGCTGATGGCCACAGGTCCCACCAATGAGTCTGTGTGGATCCAGGTAATGCAGAAAGGAGGAAAACTGCTGACGTGTGTACTGGTTAGAATATAGAATACTTCTCATTTTTCCCCCTAGGTATTTGCTAGGTGACATCAAGTAAGAATCTTTAAAACCTCTTTTAGCAAGGAGCAGGGAGGGGAATGAGATATTAGTTTGTGCTGTTAATCCTTTATTGCCTAGATGTTGCTGAAACCCCCATAACAAAATGCAAGGTGCTCTAAAACCACCCACTAGGAGGTTTGAGTTCAGCTTCTGGGCTGACTTATTTGAGGGTGATTGTTCCTCAAGTCTATTGTCATTGTGGCACGGGTTTCCAAGTAGCTTTCCAGCAGAGAGGATAAACTGACATGTTACTCTGTGTTGTCCTGAAGCAAAGCATTTGGCTTTGTGAAATTCTTGCTGGAAGGAGGAGTTAGAATACAATATGTGCTCTTCAAAGGTATAAGAAATTTGTCTTTCATACTGGGCACAGAACTGCAGACAAGGAGTGGAATGGGTATACCAATAGCAGCAAAGCAGATTGAGGATGACAGATGACCAAGGAGTTAGATCCAGCCACAGTCTAAAGTTAGAGAGACATCCTTTCCGAGCCAGAGATCAGAGCGCTCACAGAAGCTGAAGGTCAAGCATGGCAGCTGTGATCCGTGAGTGTCAGGAGACTTTGCTTCCCCAGTCCCAGGGAGCAACCAACCCACTGCCTCTATGTTTAAGGTGAATCCATTTTAAACATGTGATGAGTAGACTGCCTGCAGGAGACGGAAGTAAGAGGAAGATCCCAAGAGCAGCATCGCTAAGCTAAAGCCCATGACCATTGTCAGCTCAGAACTACTATTTGTTAAAGGTACTGAGTAGCCCGAGAGGTAGGGAAAGCCATCATAAGACAACAATAACAAACATCATACAAGTTGACATTCACTGAGGCACTGTTCTAACCACTTTACATGTGTTTACTCATTTAACCCTTAGAACAATCCTACAAATAGACACTATTTATTATCCCCACTTTGTATATGGGCAAACTATGGCACTTACCTATATTCACAAAGCTGGTAAGTACGTAAGAACACAAAGTAACCCATCAGCCTGTTGTTGGAAAGGACACTCCTCGCCATTTCCACAAAGTACTCCCCATATGATTTGATCTCCCCCTTTATGTGAACTGAAATTCCCATGGGAATCCAGCCAAGAAATAATTAGATGGAGAATATATAGCCACAGAGGTAGAGGTGGACATATAGTTATGAACTTAGACACAGACATAGGTATAGATCTATGTAATGGCATTTGTTCCAATGCATACTCCCATTACTAATTTTAGATGACTGACATTGTGTGGTGTTTTTACATGACTGGCTTACAGTATAAAGTCATGACAGTTTGACATGACCCCTCTCTTGCCTTTTAGCTTCTATTCCAGGTGACTAACCCTGGCATCAAGTATGAGTACACAATCCAGAAAGATGGCCTCGACAATGATGTTGAGCAGCAGATGTACTTCTGGCAGTATGGCCGCTGGACAGAGTGCAGTGTGACCTGCGGGACAGGTGAGAAACAGTCGCTGTCACTATGAAACCATGCCAGCCTCAGAGCAGGTCATAGAGGTGATTACACCAGTGATTTGCTTTGTGCTGTCTGCCCATGGATCTACAGGGCTCCACTGAGATGGCCAGGGGCCTCTGTGGACAGTGAGCCTGCAGGGTCATGGTTTGAAGAGAGGCAGTTTTTCTTTTACCAGCTCTATATACTGGCCTTTTATAGAGCTGATAAAAACTTTGAGGCCGGGCGCGGTGGCTCAAGCCTGTAATCCCAGCACTTTGGGAGGCCGAGGCGGGTGGATCACAAGGTCAGGAGATCGAGACTATCCTGGCTAACATGGTGAAACCCCGTCTCTACTAAAAATACAAAAAACTAGCCGGGCGTGGTGGCGGGCGCCTGTAGTCTCAGCTACTTGGGAGGCTGAGGCGGGAGAATGGCGTGAACCCGGGAGGCGGAGCTTGCAGTGAGCCGAGATCACGCCACTGCACTCCAGCCTGGGAGACACAGCGAGACTCCGTCTCAAAAAAAAAAAAAAAAAAAAACTTTGATAAAAGTTTTCCGTAAAACCTTTGTTTAAAGGTTTCGTTACATGTCGAACAAAAAGCATTAACAACCACTGCTCTGGTTGAGAACCTGAGGACCACAAAAGTGGAACAACTCCTCAAACATGTACCATAAATCTTGGCCAAATTCAAACTACAACCAGCTCTTCTGATTCCTAACCCAGTGCTCTTTCTCCATCTCCTGTTTATCCGTTTTTACACGTATAGCAGGGGGGCAGCTTACTCTCACAAAATCAAGCACTGGAGAGGTTCACTTGCTACCATGTATTAGTCAGGATGAGATAAGTTCTGCCACAAGACAAAAACATTGAAATCTTAGTAATTCAACACAATGAAGGTTGATTTTTAACCCATTGTATGCCTGAAGCAGGTTAGAAGACTCTGCTTCATTTCCTACATAAGACATACAAAACACATGGTTTCCAGCTTGCCCCGTAAGGGAAGAAAGATGGGAGAGGCACCCTGGCTCTTTTGACAGCCTTGGCCTGGAAGTGCTGCAAGTCACTTCCACTCACATCTCATTGGTTGGCGGTAGTCACATGGGTACCATCTAACTGCAAAAGGAGGCTAGCAATTATGGAGGGGTACATGGACATTTGAGGAGCATGGGATCTCTCTGCTGCAGTGCTGGATGAACTTTCCCAAACCCTATGAAGGCAGGGGTCAGGGCCTGTTGAATACATGGGGCTGTATCACTCATTTAGGGGGCTTTAGTAATATCACCATATGCAAAAGCCTCTGCCTCTCTTTCTCCTTTGGGTCACATCTAAGTCTGTTCTGAAACTTCTTGCCTCTAGCGTATAACTGCAACCTGCAAGACTAGGGCAGCTATAGAGTGATGTGCCAGAATTGGTAATGTAGCAAAAGGGAAGAAAAGTGAAGCAGTGAATGGACCAGAAGACCATGGCCTACTCCCCTACAGGCTTCCCTCTCACATGCCAGGTCTCTGCAGCACCTGCTCACTGGCTTTCCCACCCCTGAGAGTTGTGCACCATCAACCTTATAAACAATTTTTATATTATCAGCTTCTTTCTTTCCCCATTTCAGCACAGAAAGCCAAGGTTAGTTTTTAGAATTCATGAGAATAAAACATTCATTCTAAATTGTGTGATATTTTAACAATGCTAACTAACCCTCTGGAAATCTATCAAGGTCAAAGGTGCAGTCAGTGGCAGCAGCCATGAGCGGTGTTGATAGGAGAGTCAGTCCTGCCATTCCTACCGCTGCCTATAGCATTTCCAAACGTACTGCCCACCACTGCCCAGGGTTGGGGGCTGGGCCTAGAGTTAGGCAAAGGCAATTTAAGTAGAAAATAAATAGGTGAAAAAATCTTCCCCTGAGGAGCAATGGGAGGAAAATGAAGTCATTGTGACTATAAATATAAATACTTTGTCGATTTGTCATCCCCTTTGTTCTCATCTGTCTATGAAGTACAAGTTTAAGCTCTAAGTCATTTGTCCCAGGACACCATGGAATGAAACAGCCAGTGCTGATGGCAGGGACTCCCAAAAGAAGCAAGAGAACATCCTCCGCCCTCTTCTATTTCAAGATAGAATGGACCCTTTGCATCACACAGACAATATTTCAGAACACCAGGAATCAAGAGATAAGTGGCTGACGTGTGCAGTGATCTTAAAAAGACATCTGAAGTCAGCTAGAAAATTGGACATTCTTACCAGATGTAAATCAGACATTTGGTTTTGTTACAGCCTAAGCCTTCAGCAGCACCTCCACCTACCTAGGTAAATGTCACTCTGATTACTAAGCCTTAATGGGAAAGATCACAATGCTCACATACTCACCTGAACTTCAGCCTCACTGTTTGTTTGAGTGAGGGCGAATCTTAACTCTGGCAAAGAAGAAAGACAGCATAGCTACTGTAATACTCTCAAACAGAGAGGATGAAATGCTATTATTCACACAGGACACACATTGCTAATATAACATTGGAATGTTGCCTGAAACACTGAATCATTCAGTGGTGGATTTTTATTTTATCTAAGCTAAAACTTTAAGCTTAACTTTAAAAGTAAGTTAAACACATTACTGAAACATGAAAAATTGTCACCACCCTAACACATGCACTTTTGCTACTTTTCTTTCCTTTCAATGCATTTTTTTCTAATCATAGATGTATAAGTTGTATGCATACAGATGCATTTATGTACATGACACACATGTATTTTTGCTTATCACAATAGGGATACTTTTTCAGGTGTTATACAATCTTCATAGCTATCAATTTTAAAGATGCATTTAATTTGCTGAAAAGATAAAGCAAAATTTCCTTCACCAATTCCTTATTGCTGTTCTTCTGATGAGCATTTGGGGACCTGTGTAAAAAAATGGTCTCCTGAGTTTTAATTTCTATGTGAAATTTCTAGGTTCAAAGAATATAAATATTCTGATAATTGACTTACACCAAATTACCAGATAATATTAACTTATTGCCAAATTGATTTCCATACTAAATGGGTTACAAATAGGTGGTAGCAATCATTTTATTTTTTAAATTATTGTGTTATTTTAGTTTTACTGAGAAACATTTCAAGCATACTAGCAAAATAGAGAATGTAGTAACAAATTCCTTTGTACTAAGTACTCAGCTTTATTGCTCTTACCATTTTGTTGTTTGTTTCAATCTTTACTATTATAGACAAAAAAAAAAAAAAAAAAAATCCCACAACTACAATCAAGAAGCGCATTCCACCTCCACTTCCTTCACTTTTTCCCCAAAGTTCACTAGGGTCATGAAACTAGTGTTTATTATTCTATGTATATGGTTAAATACTTTTACTATACATATGTGTAGCCATACACATTATATAGGATTGTTTCTCAGGCATTTAAGCTTTCTGCAAATAGTATCACATGCACTATGCCATGCTTTGTCTTTTTTTCCCTCAACATTATGCTTTTGAGATAAATCCACATTGATTAAAGTAGCTCTAGTACCTTTTTGTTCTGTTGCCCAGGCTGGAGTGGAATGGCAAGATCTTGGCTCACTGAAACTTCTACCTCTGGGTTCAAGCGATCTCTTGCCTCAGCCTCCCAAGTAACTGAGATTACAGGCATGCACCATCACATCCAGCTAATTATTGTGTTTTTAGTAGAGACGGGGTTTCACCATGTTGGCCAGGCTGGTCTCAAACTCCTGACCTCAAGTGATCCGCCTGCCTTGGCCTCCCAAAGTGCTGGAATTACAGGGATAAGCCACTGTGCCCATCTCTCATACATTTATTTTAAGGGTTGTGTACTATTCTATTGCATGAATATATCATGACTTATTTATACATTCTACTATTTTGCAGCTATAAATATTTCTGCAATTCTGTAATGAATACCTTATGATTATTCCCTTATTACCTCAATATTTGGGCTTCTTTAATATGTATACCTAAAAGTAAAATTCCTAGGTCATACAGTCTGTGCATATTATAGGGGTAAATCTGTGAACTTATAGGGTGCCATGGAATATTTTAAATTTTCCAGGGAAACAATGAAATGTTAAAGGGAAACACAGTAAGAGTTAACATTTCTTGGACATCATGTGTCTACTATTAGCTCGAGGTAGTTCAAGGTTAAGTCATACTACATTCTTTTCAATGACATTCTATGTTTGTGAAACTGGTTTTTCAGTGGTTGCTTTGATTAAAAAATCAATTACCACCTGAAAATCAACGTGAAACCGGAAATATGGCATCTAGTCTCATTCCAAGATTTGAAAAATTGTACAATATCCAATAGATTCACACATCTCATCAACGTAAGTTAGTTTAAAATGAAACAAAAATAGTATTTTTTCTTCTTCTTTTTCTTTTTTTTTGTTTTTGTTTTTGTTTTTTTTTTTTTGTTTGTTTGTTTATTTGAGATAGAGTTTCATTCTTGTTGCCCAGGCTGGAGTGCAATGGCTAGATCTTGGCTCACCGCAACCTCCACCTCCCAGGTTCAAGTGATACTCTCTTGCCTCAGCCTCCCGAGTAGCCAGGATTACAGGCATGCGCCACCACACCTGGCTAATTTTGTATTTTTAGTAGAGACAGGATTTCTCCATGTTGGTCAGGCAGGTCTCGAACTCCCTACCTCAGGTGATCCGCCCACTTCAGCCTCCCAAAGTGCTGGGATTACAGGCGTGAGCCACCATGCCCTGCCTGTTTCTCAGTTTATATGTATTATTTTTTCAGATGGCTACTAAGTTGTTGGACCATAAATCTTTAATAAGTTAGGACTGAATTATTTAATGAATGTAACTGTTAAATGTCTTATTTTGCATAGAGGCCACATGAAAAATGACTGAAACCTGAAGGACAATATGAACCAAAAATGTTGCAAGTCTCTGTTCTAGTCTTTGCCTTGTCTTTTAAACTTTGTTTGCATTGACTTATTTACATTGAGTAGAACTCATATTAAGCAGAAATATTACACTTTGTGAAGCAGGAAATCACTTGTGCCCAGGATTTCGAGATCAGCCTGGACAACATGGTGAAACTCTGTCTCTACAAAAATTACAAAATGTAGCCAGGTGTGGTGGTGGTACGTCGCTGTAGTCCCAGCTACTCTGGGGGCTGAGGCACAAGGATTACTTGAGCCCAGGAGGTTGAGGCTGCAGTGAGCCGAGATCCTGCCACTGCACTCCAGCCTGGGCAACAGAATAAGAACCTGTCTCAAAAAAAAAAAAAAAGTTAAATTTTTAATATAATGAATTTGTCTGTGTTCCCTTTAAAGTTTGTGCTTTTGGTGTCTTAACTAAAAATACTTTTCTATCCTATATATAGATATGATCCTATATTTTCTTCTAAAAGTTTTAGAATTTTGAATTTCACATAGGGAGTTTAACCCACCTAAATTTATTTTTGTGTGAGGTATAAAGTAGGAATCCATTTTCGTTAGGAATAATCAATTATTCCAACCACATTTATTTAGTATGACAACCCCTCCTTGTTGGCACTTTTAAAGCTGTTATTATTTTAATATCTTATTTTAAAGAAATTGCTGAGAATTTGACAAAACTAACATGGATGGCTATAACTGCACTTGACAATATCTATATGGAGGAGGAGGTGAAATCTCTAGAGAGCACTTAGAATGAATGCTCTCATCCCACCCCACCTACATGTAATTCAGGTTAAATGTGTACGCATCCTAGTAGCTGGAACGTCTGTTTCTAGGTTGTTGTTTCTCTTGGCTGCTTTTCAATTGGATTTCCTCCATCAGATCCCAGGCTTGTCACTACAGCCAGGGTTTGTTAAACATTACCACTGTCCTGCGTTAAATAGGAAGGCCAAGACTAAGCTAATAACTTGCCTGCCTTTCCGACCGAGTGATGCTCTCCATGGTCACTTACCATGTGGCCTCCTTGGGAGGGTCCTTTTCTTTATCCGTACCTCTGGGTGGAACTGGTTTTCTTTCCTCTTGTTCCTGCAATTGCATGTGAAAAGATGCAGTTCATTGTGGCTTCTCTGGGGCAGCTGTGTGGTGCTTTGCCACTGTCAGAGAGTCAAAGGAATTGCATCTCAAATAACAAACTCGCTGTTTCCTATCTGTGAGAACTCTAAGCGTGATAAGTGATGATTCTCTTTTGTTTTCCTTTTTCCATCCAGTTTTGTAAGCATAGCTGTAAAAAGACCCAACTTTTTAGGAATTGTAGTCATTAAAATCTCATTAGCTTGGTTTTTAACAGAATTCTATTGTTAAAATGATCAAACTACATCTTCATCTGCCTCTGATTATTTGCCAACTTGTAATTTTAATTATAATATTTGTGTCCACATCTTATCTCCTTTGTCAGACTGTAAACTCCTGGATGACAGGTTCCATGCTTGATTCTTTTTGTGTGTCCTTCCTCCTTCCCAGGTGTGGCACAGTGCTACTTACTGGTTTCTTATAAAGAATGTTACAAAGGAAACGGATGAAGAGATGTACAGGGCAAGGCGTGTGGAAAGGTCACAGAGTTTCCATGCACCCTCTGGGTGCTCCACCCTCCCGGAACTTCCATGTGTTCAGCCATCTGGAAGCTGTTTCACTGGCATTTATCCAATTTGCTTATAGGTGTGGGTCTATTTCCCGTCTCCTATTCTGTTGCAATGATCTAGTTCTCTAATTTTTGCAGCTTTATATATGTGTTAGTATTAAAATTCCTTATCTAGTTATTTCTCTTTAAAAATCTTCTTGTCTATTCCTGGCCTTTGCTTATTTATTAAATTTTAGGATCAATTTGTAAAACTCCAAGAAAATCCTTATTGGAATTGTAATCAATTTGTATGTTACTTATGTGAGGATTGATACCTTTAAAACTGAGTTTTCCTGGGTCTGAATACATACAGCTAACTAGGGAGGTGAAAGATCTCTTCAAGGAGAACCACAAAACACTGCTCAAAGAAATCAGAGATAACACACAAAAAAAATGGAAAAACATTCCATGCTCATGGAAAGGAAGCATCAATATCATTAAAATGGCCATACTGCCCAAAGCAATTTACAGATTCAATGCTATTCCTATTAAATTACCATTTAGATTCTTCACAGAACTAGAAAAAACTATTTTAAAGTTCATATGGAACCAAAAGAGAGCCTGACTAGCCAAGGTATGAATACAATAGATCTCTCTATTCAGGTCTTTGGGATTCTTTAAGAATTATTTTCTCCTTAGAGATACTTAGGAATGCTCTTGATTTTTGTGTTTTAATTTTGTATCCAGCAACCTTTCTGAACTCTATTATTAGTTCTCAGTTTGTCTGTAGAACTTTTTGAATTTTTGTTTCAGTAATAAGAAAATTTTTATCTCCTTTCCAGATGTTTTACTCTTTGTTTTTTGAAGTCATTGCATTGCATTGCATTGGACCTCTAGCAGAGTGCTGAATGGAATAGATCATAATAGACAATAAGAGACATGTATGCCTTTCTCCTGACTTTGATAAGAATGCTTCAGATGATCCTTATCAGCAAAAAAGATTTTCTTCTATTCCTGGCTTATTACCTTATTATAAATGAGTGTTGAATCTGTTTAATTTTTTTTGCATCTACTGAGATGATAATATAGTTTTTCTCTGTTAATATGCTAAAAGAATTGGTTATTTCATGAATAGATTTTCTGTTATTGAACTGTACTGGCATTCCTTTGATAAAGCTTACTTAATGTGGTATAAATTCATACATGTATTATATGCACTGTTGAGTTCTGTTTGCTAATATTTCACTTAGGACTTCTGTATCTGCGTTCATGAATGAGATCTATCTTTAATATTCCCTTCCAGCACTCTCCTTGTTCAGTTGGGTGTCAAAGTTATAGAAGGCTCATAAATGAGTTGGGTTACTTTTCCTCTTTTTTCTCTGCAACTTTATATAAAATAAGAATAACAGTGGTTTTTGTCCATTGCTGTTCTTGCTTCCAAAGAAATTTCTCCACTGGTTCTAGTCAGTCCTACTTTAGTTAGGTGGGGGAGATTTTTCTTCATGCTTCTGTCCTCACATAGGACTCGGGAATGCATTCAAAGGTAAGTTGTCTGCAGATCAAGTGGCTAGAGTGGGCACGCAGTGGTCTGTGCATGAAGGCAACTCATCCTTATAGTTTCTTCACACTTCTCCTTGACCATATGGGTCAATAGGTACTCCTCATTTTCTCATTCATTTATATTTTCTTTCTTCCTGTTGACTGACTACTATTTTCCTTTAAGATAGAGATGCATTCAGGCAAGTGTCTCCTGCAATTGTATAAAATCTTCCCTGGTCCCATGACTCTCTTTCTCATTCTTAAGTAATAAATAGTCCTATTAGTATATCATGGTAGTTCATTAAGATTATAGCCTCTGGGATGGGCGCCATGGCTCACGCCTGTAATCCCAGCAGTTTGGGAGGACAAGGCAGGCAGATCACCTGAGGTCAGGAGATGAGACCAGCCTGGCCAACATGATGTAACCCCATCTCTACAAAAAATACAAAAATTAGCCGGGCATGGTGACGCGTGCCTGTAGTCCCAGCTACTTGGGAGGCTGAGGCAGGAGATTCGCTTGAACCAGGGAAGCAGAGGTTGCAGTGAGTCAAGATTGCACCTCTGCACTCCAGGCTGGGCAACATGTTGAGTGAGACTGTCTCAAAGAAAAAGAAGATTGTGGCCTCTGGAACCAGACTGTTCAGATTTAAATCCCAGCTTAACCAGCTATCAACTATATGACCTTGTGTAACTTCTTTGTGCTTCAATTTCTTCATCTATAAAGGTGAGAAATTTTGTATGGTTGGTATGAGAATTAAATGAATGAATATATGTAAAATGTAATTGTTAAAAAGAAGTGCCAGAAAATTCTTAGTAATTATCTATTTAAATATTACTCATTGATTATCCTCTTTATTCTCTGTTCTGTGACTCCTATTATATGAAGGCTGAAACTTCTCAATCTACCCTGTACACATCTTAAATGCTTTTTATATGTTCCAAATATTTTTTCCTTTCGAACTGAATTCTGAGTTCCTCAGAACTTTATTCAACATCACTCACTTACTCTTCAACTGTGTCCTGTCTAGAATTTACCCTCAACACAGCATTTTTTATTTCAATGACTATATATTTTCCCCAAGTTTTCTAGTTGTCATTTTTATATTTATTCTTGTTTCTTCCATTTTTGCAATTTATTATGCTCGAGTAATAGAAATTGTATCTTTTTAAAATTTATTTGAACATCCTCAACATTTTATTTCTGTGTTGGAGAAAAGTACAAGAGGTAAGGAGAAGAGATCCAAAGTTTTTGCAGCGGTCAAGAGAAATAATACAGTGGCTAGAACTGAAATTAAAGTGACATAGATGGAAAAATTGTACAAATGTGGAGCTATTTAGGAAATAGGCTAGACTGGGCTCAGTGGTTGATTCCATTTACCTATTAGTAGAGAGTGATCTGAGCATAGGGAAGATTGAAAGGTAACACCCTGTGTGCCCCGTTGAGTAAGTAACCAAATGGTGGTATCATTCACTGCGACAAAGAGCATATAACAAGAAACAGGTCTGAAGAAGAGTTTATTTTTATATATGTCTAATTAAAATGCCCAGAGGCAGTAACATGCTTATTTTAAGGCTTATCAGAGTGCCCTATCAAATTTATTTCACCCAGAGTGGATTCCTATTCTAATTACTTTGTAGCTTGTCTTAGCATTAGATTTCTCTCAATGTATTTTGGAATTATAATTTACAGGCTTGATTAGAGTGTAATTTCCTTTTAGTACCTTTTTCTTTTTTCTCTCTCCTGCCTGTTTTCTCCCATCTTCTCTCTGTATGCACCCCACCCTTTCTAACATTTTTGCAGTTTTACCTGACCACACTGCAGGACCTCATTTCAGGACCAGGATTTGTCATGATTGTTTAGAACTGCTGTCTCATGGTGACATTGATAATATACTGGATAAAGTGATGGAGCCAGCAGGTAGGTCGGCTGAGCTCTTGATTAAAAATTGAATTCTTGTCTTGCTAACTTCCCAGGCCTAAAACTCTGCAAGAGTGATTGTGCTAAGTAGTTGGGGGTGCAGCAGTGGTTGTTCTTCCTTTGCTTTTTTTTTTTTCTTATTTTGAGATGGAGTTTTGGTCTTTTTGCCCAAGCTAGAGTGCAGTGGCATAATTTCGGCTCACTGCAAACTCCGCCTCCCAGGTTCAAGTGATTCTCCTGCCTCAGCCTGCCAAGTAGCTGGGATTATAGGCATGCACCACAACACCCAGTTAATTTTGTAATTTTAGTAGATACGGGGTTTCACCATGTTGGCTCATACTCCTGACCGCAGGTGATCTGCCCACTTCATTCCTGCTCCTTCAGATTTTTATCAGGGAAAATAAATTTTCTTCTATTCCTAGTTTATGACATCTTTCATTATAAATGAGTGTTCAATCTGATATTTTTCTGTATCTACTTAGATGATCATGTTTTATATCTATTAATATGCTAATTTGGTTACTCCATGAATAGATTTTCTGTTACTGAGCTGTACTGGCATTCCTTGGATAGAGTTTACTTAATATGATATAAGTTCATACTTATATTAACTGCATTCACTCTTGATGAGTTCCAGGCCTAGGAAGGTAGTAAGACACTAACAAGGCCAGGAGCCTGACAGAGCTCTGTTTAAGTTAAGCACTTCACTTAAGTTCTGCTCAGTATTTTGCAGGGCTGTTTGACTACTTTTGAGTGTGGTGCCTTATGTTTTGTATTTTATAATCTAATTTTGTTTACATGTTTACATGTTATATATTACTGTTACACATTTGGAGCAAAGAAATATTTAAGTATAAATTCACTAAGATGTTGTTTTCTTATTTTGAATTTTTTAAATATTTTATTACCTTTCTTCTTGATCAGAGATCTATGTGAAAAACTGGCAAGACAATAGTCTAAACTGAGCTCACTGGTATGAGAGCCAGCCTGTTTTCCACAGTTTACTGCTCAGAGGTCAAGGGCACTCTCAGAGAACACCAGTGACATTCTTGTCTCCAAGCCAGTATCTGTTCTTCTCTCCCCTCAGCCACATTTGCTTTTACTTCTGCCTTACCATGGGGAGTGACGCTCTGACTTTAGGGGAATTTAGGACTGACTACTCCTCAGGAAACTTGGAAGAGAATTGCCATGCATTACGGAAGGCTTAATGAAAGTCATTTATCTGAGTCACCCATCAAAAAATCACCAATGAAAGTTCAGCCAATAGATTATCTGTGAAGAAATATCTGCAGAAATGGCTTGACACAGATATGCATCTCCACAGGAAGCTTCAGGACTCCTTATAAGAAAATATTTGGCCAAAGTTCAGGATCACTTTTAGAGAAATGCAAAAGCCACCTTTTTCCCTCATTGCAGCCCTAGTACTGCAGAGTTCTGTCAGTTATAATAGAGACTAACCAAAATTTCCTGTGTCCTGGAATGGCCCTACTTCTGGAAAACAGCTCCTCACTTCTGAACGTGACCTTTGCCATTTCTGTGCTCAGTGATCTTGTTTCTGCGTTTTGCGGCCTGTAGGTACAACAGTGGCCTATACAAAAGAGGGAACACTTTCTCCTGCCCTACCCTGGGCTTCTCCTTTTCCTTTATCTCCTGGGTAAATTCTCTCTGGAGTTTAGTCATTGTCCCTTTGTTCAAAAAATGTCATGTGCTGGTAGGGAAAAGCAAATATTGAGAACTGCAAAGATCATGCCTGCAAAGTTGCTGGAGATTGTATTTGACTGTTCTAAACTGAGTTGTAAACTAGATCACATTCATTGGAAATAAATTAGTTTGGAGCAGATACTTCTGTTTACTGAAATTAGTTCCTACAGGATTTATCCAATAGTATTCCTACTAAAGCTCAGCATAACCATGCTTGAGATACTGTCCACGTATCCTTGATAAAGCACGAGATTCATAAATAGAAGCACCTGTTCCACTATAGCCCTGATTTGTGACCATATACTGATATTTAGAAAGCAGAATACACTTCTTTGGAAATTCAGAGTCAGATACTTCTTTAACATTTTCAAAGTGCACTCATCTTGGTGCTAATCCATCTGATTTGTCCGCCATAATGGTCAGGTAGGATCAACCGAGTTCAGATATTGATCTGTCATAATGTAGGACTTCATAAAGATAATAGGAGCATGAATTCAGATGATTTTAATGGAATTAAACTATTGGAATTGAGACATGGATGCTCTGGAATGAGGATTATATAGTTCACTAAACGCATAAATATATAAAATAAACTACTAGTAATATACAGTGGAGGTCTGATAACCTTTCTGTTGTAGTTCACTAATGAAGAAATGAGAATCCTTAATCAGAGTGGCTAATCGAATGGTCTGTTATTTAGTCTTCCTAGTTCCATTTTTACCCTGTGCGGCCAGCAGAGATTCATCCTGCCCTTATTTCAAGCCCTTAGTTTTGTTCTCTAATAATGCGGTTGCCTGGAATTTCTCAGTTGGTTTCTGTGAAGCTTTGCCTTGCTCAGTGTGCTCTGTGGAATGCTGACTGCCTGCTTTTCTTGTTAACCCATGGGAGCTGTGAGACATTGCAGGCCTTTGATTTTCTTTAAGTGAATGAGGTCCCTGACTTGGAGACAGAAGGGGAGTCATAATCAGGCAGGAATACTTCTCAGTTGTGGTGAATTTTTAAAATATCTCCTTCATAGGGCAGAATTTTTCTGCCTAAGACTGTTAAACATTCTTTAAGCACCTTATTTAAGCATTTCTTATATAAATTCTTATGTTACCCATAACCATGACAGTTAACTTATGAACTTACGTAACAGTTCATTGGCATTTCAGGGAGAGAAAAAGTAGTGGCTTGGAGTTTTACTGATGTGAGAGGTATGGGTTTCAACAAATGATGATAGTAAAATAAAATCTTATTATCTAATATACATTCAATATTTGTAGTTATTGAAGTCAATGTCAATGTTCTTTTGAGCTAGCAAATAAAAATGAATTGTGTAACAAGGGTCTAGTTGCTTGTAGGAAGGAGTTTACATCACAGGAGTATGAAAACTAGGGCTTTAGTGAATTGGCTGAGTTGAGTTTGCTTTATTCCCTAGTCTCAGTATGTGAAGCCAACCCTGATCTTATGAGGTGCAGGAAGCAGAATTTTAGAGGGAGTTAATATTCATGATTGGATGAGTGGGTTACAGAGAGGCTTTGGATTCAGGTTCCAAAACTTTTCTCAGGGTGCCTCTGTGTGCATTCAGCATAGTACTAGGACTTAGGGTACATAGTGGGCATATGAGGATGCGTACATACATCGTTTTGTCCTCACTACAACCCTATACTATAATCTTTTGCCATCATGAAGATGAGGACAAGGAAACTGAGGCTTGAGAAGGTTAGTAGGATTGTCCATGATCACTCAGTAAGTAAACGTTAAAAAGCAGGATTCAAAACCAGTTCCAGTTTTGATGGTGCTGTTGATGTTGTGATTGTTTTTGATCACACACACATACACACACACACAAACACCCGCACACTTCAATGTGTTTGAGCTTCTATAGTCATGAGACGCAAGCTGTCTTTGACAAAGCCTTCATTATGAAGGATGGATTTGAATTCATAGAGCATGAAAACAATTGAAGAAACCAAGAGATCCAGAAAGAAAAAAGGTAAATATTTAGTGGGAACCGAAATTGAAAGTTGGCTAAGCACAGCAACATGGCACAAGTATACATATGTAACAAACCTGCACGTTATGCACATGTACCCTACAACTTAAAGTATAATAATAATAAATAAATTTTAAAAAAAAAGAAAGTTGGCTAAGAATGGACTCATTGACAAGAGAGATGGATATACAATTCCTACACTTCTCTTCTTCCTGTGAAGTGAATGTTTGCTACTTGTTTAGGAGAACTGTAAGTGACAAGCTCTCTATTGAGTCACAGGATTGTTATCATTTTTTGTTATTAAAATCAATGTTATGTCTAATTTGGGGAGGATTATAATTTATATGCTAATGTGCAATTGAACTTGTACTGTTATCATTCTCACTTAAATGGTTATTTTAAAAAGGGGACCTTACCAGTATTTTAAAGACTGCGTCTACAATGCCTTGAAACTTTCATATGCTGTAATTAAATGTTCACTGTCTTAAGTATCTAATCTTAAGTTTATACATAATAGGAAATACTATAATTTTTGCCATAAGTCATTACAATGAGCTATGTCTTCAATTGTTTTATCTAAGTCTTTCAGTTGTCTAAACTGAATTTTTGAATCAAATTAAATTAACCATAACAAATTCCATCGATTTTATAATCTCGATATTGAATTGAGAAACTGATTAGCTATGTCATTTTCTTTTAGACATAAGGAACATTGCTTGTTCCTTATATTGAGGCATAATTTTCATTCAAGATGAGTACTCCTGTTTAAACTATAGGAAGACAGTTCTTTCAAAGGCACTTAGTTGACCTTTCACTGCTAGTATCCGATGAGATTTAGTAAGTATTTACTGCTGCATGGCAACGTTCTGGTTGCTACATGGGGAAAGGCATTCAGAATGGTCTGGAAATAACATTTTGAATTTAGTTCTCATATATTTTGGAATGCGACTGATTTTTACTTTGTGTCTTTTGAAGTAAGTGCTTCCAGATAAACAGTTAACTTAGTGCTGTGGCAACATACTGATTGATTGGCATCCTTAATTAGCTGGAATTTCTTTTGGGACTATATTTAGTATAGAAGAGAAAGGGAAAAATAGCAAGCCAAATAAAAAGCCAATATCAATTATTTTTCTTTAATTTCCAGGGAAAGATCAAAGTCACATAGACTTAGCTGAACGTGTTGTATTTCCTGCATTTGCAGTGTCAATAATGATAACTGCTCTTAAAAGGGTGACTGATTCGAACCCCCTCCACAAGAGATATTACAATATCCTATGTCAAAGAAAGATTTTGTTA
This sequence comes from Macaca nemestrina, assembly GCF_043159975.1. NCBI lineage: Eukaryota > Metazoa > Chordata > Mammalia > Primates > Cercopithecidae > Macaca > Macaca nemestrina. Next base: position 147,213,745 of record NC_092130.1, read on the forward strand.
TTTCAGTAATTGATTTTCAGAGTTAACGAGTGTGTCACTGAAGAGGAATAGTTTGGGATTTTTACTGCAAAGGAGATATCACCAGTTAGGGACCCAGCAGGAAACAGCTAGCACAGTCAAGCTGACAACCTTGCCTACTTTCAAAGATACGGGTAGGGTTTAGGGAAATTAGGAAAGGTAATTTATTGCCCCTGCCCATTAACAGTGGAGGGTCAGGGGAATCAGGCTACCATCCCTAGGCCTAAAGAACTAAGGGGAAGGAGCAGTTAAACAAAGAGATAGTGCCTTCATTTCCCAAATCTCATGGGAAGCCACAGCAATTCACAGGATGAGCTTCTTGAGGTTGACAGCAGGGAAGAGAAGTGGGCACAGTGGATCTGGAGGGAAAACAGAAGAACTGTAGCACAAGAGAAGAGAACATGAAAAATCAATACAATCCATCATGGTTGGACTATAGCAAGCCAAGCTCAATTGCAGCTCTGGGTCCTGACTGGAGGAAAGAAGAAAGCTCACATTTATTGAGTGTTCTTTCCATTACTCATGGTATATAACAAACCACCCTTAAATTAGTGTAGTAAAACACCCACCCCTTTATTATGCCACAGATCCTGTGGGTCAGAAATTGAGACAGGACACACTGGGTATGCTGTGCCTCTGTTCCACTATGTTTGGCACCTTGGCTAGGAAGACTCAAATGCCTGGGGGCTTGAACCATCTGAATGCTCTTTTATTCATGTGACTGGCACCTGAGCCGGTTGATCCAAAGGCTAGGTTCATCTGGGACTGACTGTCGACCTACATGTCATTCCAAGGGTGCTGAGTTTCCCCACTGTGGTAGCTGGAGTGTCCTGAGAGTGAGACACAGATGCAGCAGATGAAATTTCTTGGCCTTTTCTAATCTGGCCTCTGAAGTCACACAGCATCACTTCCGCATTTAGTTCAAGGCCAGAAGAATTAGACTCAGTGTCTCAGCGAGGGATGACAAGGTCATATTGTAGAAGAGCACGCTGAACAGGAGAATATTGTTGCAGCCACCTTTGGAAAATATGAGCTGCCACGTGCGCACTCACGAAGGCAATATGAACTGGTATCATTTTGAAACATTCTGACAGTTGTTGCAACAAACCATTTTCTAGGTTAACCATAAAATTATATTAACCAGATCCTTTCATTATCCAAGGTTTCCAATGATTAAACTTTGTCTTCCCTTTATGGAGCATTGCTTTTAAATGTAAGAGATGCTTCCAGGATAAACTAGCTGAGCTTCCTGCCCTCCAACAGCGTGAGTATCACTGTTCTCATTTTCCCACAGACTAAACCCAGTGATGTGTAGAAGGGAAAGTAGGGACTAGAACTCAGGACCCTTGGATTCTATTTACTTTCTCTTTTTTTTATTATTTAACCAGAAATAGATGAGAAATGAATCGATAAATTAAATTTTACCAAATGAACACACAAGCATCAGATGAGAAAGAAGCACTTGGCCAGGTATTGCTATCCTATAACGTCAGGGAAGTCGACCTACTGGGTTGGGGCCCTCATTGGAAGATTGGGCTTAGCTTGGTACCTGGCACATACAAGGGCTGTCGTATATAAGAATGCAGTTGCCGAGAGAAGAGTAATGGTCACCAGGACCATTAATGTCAGTGGAGAAACTCTGACACATAGTTATCCCTTTTCCTTTTGCCCTTGATGACATCTTCCTGGCCTATCCGTTCATCTCCCAGCTGGTGCAGTGGATTGACCCATGCAATGTTATGAACTTTCCGAAGGGGATTTTATGTAAGGTTTTGTGCCATTCTGGAGACAGGAACACTAAGCACACTTATCTTTGCTATTCATGCACAGACACAAGCCTTTGGGGACTGTTTCCAACCTATTACAGTCATCTGACAGTCTTTTTCATGTTTTGACATCAAGAATTTGCCAAACCACCCAAGCTTCAATGAAACTTCTAAGCAGCTAACCTTTTTTTTCCCCTACTCTCCAATGGCAGATGCATGTCAGCTTCTCTGATGTCAACGATCCAACTCTCTATTCCACTGACATCTGTTAGTTGAGAAAGCCTGAGTGGTTGAAGGTTTACTTTTCTCTTGAAAACACAATTTTCTCCAAAAACAAATGTTCTTTTTTAAAGGATTTACTTACTGTTTTGCAACCCCTACTGACACTTTTTTAAGTGACAAGATGCCATCTGGCATCAGGGGGATTTGGCTGAAGCGAGTCCATGCTGAGGCAGAGCGAGGTGGTGGGTGGTAGGACAGCAGGTTCCAGGTCAGTCCTGCCAGCTGTGTGACTGTGGGAAAGCCCCTCAGTGTCCTCGGCGGTAAAGTGAGGAGGTGATCAGCTCACTGGATTGCTCAGGGCCTTTCAAGTTCTGGAGTTCTGTACACCAATGAGCCCACACAAGGTCTAGACATCCTGAGAGCTCAGGGTGCCAGCCTTTGTACAGATTGCTCTGCCTTTCAGGGGTCTTAGTCTTTAGTATTCTCACCCAATATTTCACAGGTTACATTGAAGCACTAGCCCGTACAAGGGAGATGCTGAGTTACTTCTTCACTGCCCCTTCACTTCAGTCCATGACAGTCTGGCCATTCCTCTACGTTCCCTTGCTAATGATGTCCTAGTTATCAAAGTCAGTGGTCCTTTCCCTTTCTCAACCTTTGTGACTTCACTGTGCCTCAGTTTCTTCACCTGTCAGATAATGATAAGGATGGTGCTGAACTCATTGGGTTGTTGAGAGGTTTGAGTTATTATACATCATAATAGATAGCAGGTAATATATTAATGATATAAATACACATAGTTTAGAACAGTGCCTGGGACAAGGCGTCATTTGCCTATAGACTCTGTGTGAGTCCCCTACTTGCACTAACTGTCTGGTCTCTGAAGGCAGCAGGATTATCAATCCTTGCTATCAAATCCCTGTATTTTAAAAAACATAACATCTCAAACTTCGCAACATTATTTTAAATTGTATTTCAGTCTCTAAGAGTTTACCGACCTCAACTAATATAAATATACCTGTCTCTTCTATCCTTTAATTAATGTAGCAATTGCCTCGTAACACCTGTTGATGACATCTACTTTCATTATTAGTAGCAGTAGTATTTTGGAGATGGAGTCTCGCTCTGTCGCCCAGGCTGGAGTGCAGTGGCACGATCTCAGCTCACTGCACCCTTCGCCTCCTGGGTTCAAGCGATTGTCCTGCCTCAGCCTACCGAGTAGCTGAGATGACAGGAGCCCACCACCATGCTTGGCTAATTTTTGTATTTTTAGTTGAGACAGGATTTCACCATGTTGGCCAGGCTAGTCTCAAACTCCTGACCTCAAGTGATCCACCTGCCTCTGCCTCCCAAAGTGCTGGGATTACAGGTGTGAGCCACTGCGCCCAGCCTACTTTCATTATTTAAATCTCATTTGTTTTCCATCTGGCGCGTGTGTGTTAGTGTCATCTCCACGGCTGGAATGTAATCTGTGGAACAGACTTTACCTCCTACCTCTATGACCTGCAGTTTTTCCTAGGCAAGCTCTCCTCCTCCCCTTGCCAGTTGCAGCATGAGGGTGAATCACAAGAGGTCCCCATTCTTCATCCCTTCTTTAAAAACCAAGTAACTTTTGAACAACTTTCCCATCAGCCGTCAGCATGATCGTTGACATGGTCAAGCACCTCACCTGACCATGAGCATGTGGGCTCAGGATTCAGTACATGTGAATCTTTCTGTCCGACCCCCAGGTATCCGCCGCCAGACTGCCCATTGCATAAAGAAGGGCCGTGGGATGGTGAAAGCTACATTCTGTGACCCAGAAACACAGCCCAATGGGAGACAGAAGAAGTGCCATGAAAAGGCTTGTCCACCCAGGTAACCATCGCTAACAGCTGGAGCTCTGTGTGTCTGCCTACAGTGATGTCTGACTCAAGAGTGACCCAATGCTTGCTGATAAAGAAATAATGTGTGGCTTTGTTATTTGGATAAACACAAGAACGCTGTTAGAAGTTTCTGTGGCTATGCTGTTGGAGCCTGTGGCAAGCTGTGAGGACATATTCTCCCAAGAGCAGTATTTTCACAAGGTGATGTGTTCTGTGTTTAATTATTTGGCAAGACTAAGTGCCAAAGCATTGGTGAAGAGAATGCTAAGTGGATCACGCAAAAGTAGTTTCACTAATACAGTTGTCTTTTCCAAGGACTTTACCAGTGCAACTCCAGCCTTCAGACAAAAGGTTGTCATCTTCTAATCACAGTGCCCACTTGTACTTCAGGCTGCCCAGAAGAGGGGGCTCAGAGAGCAGGTTTTCCCAGCCTCGACATTACTGACATGTGGGGCTAGCTGACTCTTTGTTGTGGGGGGCTGCCTTGTGAATTGCAGGAGACTTAGCAGCATTACTGGCCTGTGTTTCCTTAGATGCTGGTAGAACTCCCTCCTTCCCAAACCAGGCTATGACAACTAAAAATGTCTGCAGACATTGACAGATATCCACTACAGGGTAAAATCATCCTCAGTTGACAGTCACTGTTATAGAGATATTCAGCAATATTCAGGGTATTGCTAACCACATTGGTTCAAGAGATTGGAATCCTAGAAGGTAATTGGGATGTTATTTTGCCAGGCTTATGTTTAAAAAGAGAGAGAGAAAAGAAAGGAAAAAGAAAAAGGAGGAAGAAGGAGAAGAAGAAAAGAGGGAGGGAAAGATGGAGAGGAAAGAGGAAGAAAGGAAGGAATATTGGTTGATTTCCAGAAAGTGTCTTCATTCTCTGGCGACCTTAAACAGGGATGTATTTATGTTACAGAGTCCAGCAAGCGTTCATCCCAGTTCTATGCAGACACACTATGAGGCATTTAAACAAGGGGGAGACTCATTGGTATCATAAATCAAACAGGTGACAGGGCGGATTCTAAAGAAGAGCTAGAATGTGACAAATATCCAAGAACTAGGTTAGAAAGAAGAGTCAAGACAAGACTCTTGTCTTGAAAAAACCGATGTCAGTCTCTTAGTGGTCCAAACTGGCAGGACCCAGAGGCCAGGGTATTCTCAACTCACAGAGAGGTTTATTTTCTCTTCTGTTCCGTGGCTTTTTCTAGGTAGGAGCTGGACCCCACCACTATTGAAGCAGGAAAGCAATGTGTCATCGCCTCGCCTTGCTCTAGCTCCTTCCTGTGGCTTTTTTGCCAGGAAGAACTAGAAATGACCAGGGAAGATAAGGTTAGCACTAGGTTTTATATGAAATTGCAGTTATGTTACTTTCTCAAGGAAGAATGAGCCAGGAAAGAGAGCCTTTCTTAGAGCTAGTCCATCGCCTACTACTCCACAGAATTCATGAATTGTGAGATTTTTGACTCCTGAGAATGTTAATTAGCATAATATAATACTTATAGGTTCAATTTCTGAAAATGCGCTCTCAAGTGGGATATGATAAGCTAAGTAGAATTCTATGAAACATTCAGATATAATGGTTGTATTAGTCCTTTCTCACACTGCTAATAAAGACATACCCAAGACTGGATAATTTGCAAAGAAAAAGAGGTTTCAAGGACTCACAGTTCTAAGTGGCTGGGGAGGCCTCACAGTCATGGCAGAAGGCGAAAAGCATATCTTACATGGCTACAGACAAGACAGAACGAGAGCCAAGTGAAAGGGGTTTGCCCTAATAAAGCCAACAAATCTTGTGAGACTTATTCAGTAGCACGAGAACAGTATGGGGCAATGTGCCCCCGTGATTCAATTATCTCCCACCGGGTCCCTCCCACAACGTGTGGGAATTATGGGAGCTACAATTCAAGCTGAGATTTGGGTGGGGACACAGCCAAACCACATCAATGGCCAGTTTACAAAAGTCCTTTTTATTTACGACTGCATTTTAGCTTCTACAGATATTTATGAAATAGTCATAAGACAGGGTATGGGTATTACTCTGAGGTGCTATATGAGGAGATAAAGGTTCAGAGAAATTTGATGCCATACCCTAGGGGAAATGGCTGCAGAGAAAACTAGCACTTCTTTTTTTACATTTTACTTTAAGTTCTGGGATACATGTGCAGAACGTGCAGGTTTGTTCCATAGATGTACATGTGCCATGGTGGTTTGCTGCATCTAGGTTTTAAGCCCCACATGCATTAGGTATTTGTCCTAATGCTCTCCCTCCCCTTGCCCCCCAACCCCCTACAGGCCCCAGTGTGTGATGTTCCCATCCCTGTGTCCATGTGTTATTGTTCAACTCTCACTTATGAGTGAGAACATGAAGTGTTTGGTTTTCTGTTCCTGTATTAAAAACTAGTACTTTTTAAGAACCCACTATTTTTCAAGCTGTTTCCACATAACCATATCATTTAAACCTGTAAGCAACCCTAATTTGTAGATACGTTTATGCTCATTATACAAATGAAGACTCTAAAGCCTTCACAAAAATTTTCCTCGGTCACTTAGCTACAAGTTTTAGAGTCAGGATTTGAACCCAGATCTGTCTGCTCTGCTGCCTCTGTATGTGCTGCTACACCATGCTGCTGCCTAGGATCTCAGGATAAGCAGGTTTCAGTGCTAGAACCAGAATCCCCTACATTTAAACTATTTCTCTCACATTAAAACACAATAAAAATGTTATGAATGCGCAGAAAAGGCTGACTCCAAAACTAAGTCATGCCTCCAGGTCCAAGCGATTCTCCTGCCCCAGCCTTCTGAGTAGCTGGGATTACAGGCGCATGCCACCACATCTGGCTAATTTTTGTATTTTTAGTAGAGATTGGGTTTCACCATGTTGGCCACACTGGTCTCAAACTCCTGACCTCAAGTGATCCACCCACCTTAGCCTCTGCAAGTGCTGGGATTGCAGGCATGAGCCCACGTGCCTGGCGATTTGCCTTTTTTTTTTTTTTTTTTTTTGAGATGGAGTCTCGCTGTGTCTCCCAGGCTGGAGTGCAGTGGCGTGATCTCGGCTCACTGCAAGCTCCGCCTCCCGGGTTCACGCCATTCTCCCGCCTCAGCCTCCCAAGTAGCTGAGACTACAGGCGCCCGCCACCACACCCGGCTAGTTTTTTGTATTTTTAGTAGAGACGGGGTTTCACCATGTTAGCCAGGATAGTCTCGATCTCCTGACCTCGTGATCCACCCGCCTCGGCCTCCCAAAGTGCTGGGATTACAGGCTTGAGCCACCGCGCCCGGCCCGATTTGCCTTTTTAAGAATAAATAATAAACTAATATTATTTGTTTTTGCAAACTTAGTTCACTAGTTTCCTTGTATATGAATTTCAAGCTGCAATATCTTCTCCTGTCACCTAATTTCCATGATCTCTGAAAAGTTCATACCCATCACTGAGACCTGTCATTTCTTTTCCCAAAAAATTTCCTGTGCAAGGTTTAATCTTATTTATTTCTTCAGTAAATCTTCAGTAAATAAGAAATTTCTTCAGTAAATAAGAACAAATCTTATTTTTTCTTCAGTAATATCTTGTTTTTACAGCCAATTTCAACATTCTGTGTTCTTCCCCAAAGGAGTATTTGAGACAGATTTTTTTAAGATTTAATCAGAACTTTTGATTAAACATAAAAAAATGTATTACATAGCCAATGGCTTTCAGGATGAAAGCCTTATAGAGCTTGTTCCAGGAGAGAGAAGACTGTCAAGAAAGAAATTCTTTGAAAATTTAATATATCTGATTCCAGAAAGAGGTTATTTGAGTCCCTTCTCCCTACTGACTTCTCTCTGAACTTTGGTTTTCAGAAAAGCAAAACTCTGCTAGGTCACAGCTGTGGCGGTGCCTAGCATATCCGAAGTACTCAATAAACCTCTGACAGTGACTTTTTAAAACTGTGGCAGCTATATGTAGGTTTCAGTCCACAGAATAATGGCATATGACTTAAATCGAGGTTTCTCAACCTCAACACTATTGCTGCTTTGAGCTGGAGAGTTTTTTGTTGTGGGTAGCTGTCTCATGCCAATGTAGGAGATGTAGCAGTATCCCTGGACTGTATCCACTAGATTCCAATAGCAACCCACCCCCGCTTCCCTGTCACCACCGATTTGTGATGATGAAAAATGTCTTCGGACGTTCCCACATGTCCCCTGGGGAGGGAAGCTGCAGAAATCTCTGCTGATTGAGACCTTCTGATCTAAATGAAAGCAATGAGATCATTGAGACTGGGAAAAGCCCATGAAAGAGGGAAAAAGGACTGAGCATGCTGTGTGTAGGGGACAAGAAAGCTAGGGAAAATGAGGCTGAAGGAATGGGATATAATGGGAATATGGAGACAATGTGTACACAGGACCAGGAGGTAAGAGTGCTTGCACTGTAGTCATGGTTTTGTCAGAATGTGAAATGTTTAGTTGAATTGGATTTTGGAATGTAAATTCTATTAGGAAAAAGATTCGTACAAAGAAAGATTATAATTATAAAAGTTGATTTCTTAAAGGAAATTACTATTCTCAGCAAGGGTTTAACCAATTCAGTTTTGGACTTTCATTTTTCTGAGTAATGAAATTTAGAAAGAGTGAGGTGTCCTGGTTTGTTGGCGATCAGCGCTGTTGACGCACATACTGATAGGGGAATCAGTAGAAGCTACTGATAAAAGAGGGGTTATTTTAAAAATAAAAGAAAGGTTCAAAGGGTCTCTAACCCATCCCTTCTACTTGATCTCAGAGAAGACTCATATCCAAACTACAGTAAACTTTTACAGAATTCCAGAACAACTACAGGCTCTTCAAAGATCTCAAACATAGGCACACACATGTACACACACACACACACACACTCTTAGTCATTTAGATAAAACATAAAATCTCCATAAATGTAAAAACAGTATTCTATTAGAAATCTCCTACAAGAGGTGGGGTTATGGCAAACACCCAAAAGAATGAATGGACAGCAGAGAACAGCTGGACCATGGCTCCTGAGCCCCGGGCCTGGAAGACCTTTACAGCAAAAAAAAAAAAAAAAGAAGATGGTTTTCACTTTAATCTTGTGAGAGTAAGACTAAGCTGTTTTAGTCCGTTTTGTGTTGCTGTACCAGAATACCACAGACTGGGTAATTGATAAAGAACAAATTTATTTCTTGGCCAGGTACGGTGACTCACTCTGTAATCCCAGAGCTTTGAGAGGCCAAGGCAGAAGGATCACTTGAGCGCAGGAGTTCAAGACTAGCCTGGGTAACGAAGCAAGACCCTTTCTCTATAAAAATAAAAATAAAAAATAAATTTCTTTTAAAAAGAAACATTTCTCACAGTTCTGGAGATTAGATGGCCAAGATCATGGTACCAGCATTTGATCTGGCGAGGGCCTTCTTGCTGCATCCTTATAAGGCTGAAGGAGGAAGGGCAACAGAGGACAAATATTTGTGTAGAGAGTGAAAGGGAGTAAACCACTCCCAAATCCTTTTTCAAGTGGCCTTAATCCACTCATGATGGTAAAGCCCTCACGACCTAGACACCTCCCATCAGACCTCACCTCCCAACACTGTTATATTGAGGATTAAGTGTCTAACACATATGTTTTAGGGAACACATTCAGACCACAGCAAAATCACAGGCAATATGTTCCCTAAGGGACTGTAGAGAAAACTCCAAGAAGAGAAAACAAGAACGTCCATTATCACTTTGTAGTGATACAGCTGAAAGCCCTATAGCAAGTACTTAGATAAATTAAACTTTCAATCAACTCAGATTAAGGCCTTTTCAGAATGGCATTTTATAGATTCTCTTGGCCTGACCTCCTTTAGAAAAGCCTGAGGTAGGACAAAGTAATTAGATTAATACAGTGGGGCACTTATTGGTTTCACATCATACTGTTCCAATATTATTAGCTCTTTACCCACTAAGGTTAAACACCAAAGATTAAATAAGTAATCTCAATTACTTATTAAATGAAGAATATGATTGAATTGAGGAATTGCTTTCTTCTGATATTTTTAACTTGAGACTAAAAGTGTCACAATCAAAAGAAATTGTACAGAAATAAATTCAATATTTAGTAAATAAAAGTAAAAAGTTTTATCTTTAAAATTACCAAAATTCAATGCTGTCTCAAGTCAGGAGACTTTCTTGAAGTCAGGAATGAAGGACTTCCCCCAGTGTACTATTTTCCCATGAGAGATAAAGGTGTCCCACTTGTTACTATACGGAGGGATGGAAAAGTGGGCTGTGCAGAGGAACAACAATGGACCCAAACCACACTGAGTGAAGACACCTGTTCTATCTTCGGTGCTGGGGAAGATTTGCACAATAATGGAGAAGAGGGACAAGAGATGGCTCCCTGCCATTTTCAAAAGTTACTTCTGTGTAACCAGTGGGCCCACATCCTAGATTCTTGAGTAAAAAATGATTTTATTTAAGTTTATTCTTTTTCTACTTATTTCTTATCAAAGGGAGCAGTGAAAATATTAACAAGTAGACTTCAGGAGATAGGGAGAAAAATAAAGGCAATGTCCCTAATTGATCACTTCCTAAATAATTTAAAAATTTATGTTAAAGTGCCTACTTTCCATTCAATTAAGAGCCAGGAGACCTAGAGTCTAATTGGACTCTTTTACTCAATAGCACGGTCAAAATAACAACAAATCATAACAAATGCTTGAGTTTTGTTATATGTCAGGCTCTGTACTATACACTTTACATGAACTGGTCTTTCATTTAATGCGCAGCAACGCTCATATATTTTTACACCCATTGAATAGATGAGAAAGTGAGACTTAAACTTGCTTCAAGTTGCACAGCAGAACCCTGGACCTCAGTTTTCTTACTGAAAAGAGAGGGCATGCATATATTTTTTTTTCTCATTCAAAAACATGCGTATTTAGCAACTGCTTATGCCAGGCACTCTGCTGAGCTCTGGAGTTTTGATTGAAGACACCGTGGCCCTGTCTGCAGCACGCCCCCTAGTGGGTTGGAGTGTCTCCATGGCCCTCCCAGCCCTGTGATCTGCATTTCTGCCCCTGCTTTCTCAGTGGTTGAATGGAATGTATGCTTACGTTGGCGATCTTCTCTCACATGTCCATGTTTGCCTGCAGGTGGTGGGCAGGGGAGTGGGAAGCATGCTCCGCGACATGCGGGCCCCACGGGGAGAAGAAGCGAACCGTGTTGTGCATCCAGACCATGGGCTCTGACGAGCAGGCTCTCCCGCCCACAGACTGCCAGCACCTGCTGAAGCCCAAGACCCTCCTTTCCTGCAACAGAGACATCCTGTGCCCCTCGGACTGGACAGTGGGCAACTGGAGTGAGGTGAGCTCAGGGCTCAGAGGGGAAACTGGCATTATTCAAGCTTCATCAGCCTCTGCCTTCCTTCTCATTATCCAATCCAAAGTGACCCTAGGTAAAATTGCAAAATATCCCTGGCCTGCTCATTTTCCATTCATACGGGATCTTGCTCTCACTTGCTCAATGGTCAGCTTACTACCTGGCAGGGGTGAGGTAGACTCCGCCCCGCCCCCCTCCCCCACTACAGGATCACAACGACTAATTAATAAATCAGAAGCTTGGCCGGGCCTGTTGTTAAACCATTGGTAGCAGATCAGGGACCTCCCACGCACCCCAAAAGTGATTTATAAAACATTGACCAGCACATCACTATAGTTAACCCAAACCAAAAGAGTGTCACTTGACACTAAGAAAAATCCCCTCAAATTATCCATCTGTTCACCATGTGTCAAGGCCAAACCAGACCAAGGTTTATAACATCTATTATAAGACACATAAGTTCAGATGAATGTTGCATTTTCCCCAAATTAATTTGATCTAATTTTCTGACTATAATTGGAAATCAGTAAGCTGGAAGGTTATGAAAAGCTCTCCCAGGCTTTAATTTTCTTTGGGTCACTTTGGCATCTGGTTTTGTCAGGCCTTGTCATGTTCCCAGTTATTAGTGGAAGGCCCCAAAGCCTCCAAGGGCCTCAGCTCTGCTTCCCTATATGCAGTTCAGTGAATAACCTAAGGAATAACTAGAAAATACATGTTTTTTAAAAATTAACAGGCCAGTGTTTAGAGATGGATGCTGACTTTATCTTATGAGCTTCCTTGAATAGCCATATGCTTCCATAATAATGCTCCCACTGGCCAGGCACCTGTAATCCCAGCACTTTCAGAGGCCGAGGCAGGAGGATCACTTGAGCTTAGGAGTTTGAGACCAGCCTAAGCAACATGATGAAACCCCATCTCTATTGAAAATACAATTAGCCTGGCATGGTGGCATGCCTGTAGTCCCAGATACTTGGGGGGGCTGAGGCAGGAGGACCACTTGAGCCTGGGAAATTGAGACTGTAGTGAGCTGATATCATGACACTGTACTCCAGCCTGGGTGAGAAAGTGAGACTTTGTCTCAAAATAATAATAACAATAATGCCACCATTGCTCAGGATATTTTAGGAACTCCTATGAGGACTCGGGAGAAAATGGAGAATATCTGATTCAGGAGAATGCCACAGAAAGTCGATTAGAATGGGGCCTGATGGATAAATGAATAATGTGATCAAAATTTTTGTGTTTAAAAAACATTTGATTATAAATATGTGACAGATTGCTTTGCACCTGCTCTGAAAGAAGAATTCTAAAATGTGTGTAAGCAAAGGTACCATCTCTGAAGATACCTATTTGAAAGCAAAACATTCATTTAAATACAGCAGCTTTGATGAAACCTTATTTCCAAGACTCCCTTTTATTAGCTTATGTCACAGTTTAGGTTTATTTACCTTCTGAATCTGTACAGGCTGTTCTCTTGGGCATCTAGGTGAAATTTAAAAAAAGAAAAGAAAAGAAACAGAAAGTATGGTCCCTAGATGGTAAGAACTTCCATCCAGTGGGAGAGATAGGATCCAGAAAAGAAAAAGAAAAAAGGAAAGAAAGGAAAGGAAGGACAAAGGTATGCATGTAAAGAAATATACCTACATACACATATGGGTGTATTACTGATTCACTCACTAATGTATGTACACACATCAGTGATAAACCAAACATTCTTTTTGCTATTCCTGGGGGAGTATAATCACAGCATTTGGCTGTCCTGCCTTATTAGTCCACCACAACCTAGGTTTCTGTAAATTACAGTGTTGTCGAAATAAGGCTGAATAGAGTATTGTGACTGGCCTATTAAATCTGTTTACCAAAAATGTGTTGGCTGCATCCAAAACTGTTAATAATTCTTGTCATGTAGAATTTACTAATTGCCAACATCTTAATGCTTTTTCAGAGGACTGCAATTACAGATTTGGCTGAGGAGTTCTTATTGTGTTCATGTTTATGGGAAGCGTAGTAACCTGTCTTAACTGGAGAACAAGAGACCAAAAAGTTGGCATGATGTAAGAAGCACTCGAGTGTGTGGTTCCATATGCAGCCATTGCACAGTCAACAGACCACACACGGACAGTTTCTAGCTTCCACTTGACAGAGCTGAGCAGAAAGGCTGGGCCAATGCCGTCATTCAGAAGATGTCATTGGAGTGCTTTTGGTTAAATCAGTATCAAAATATTCATCAAATGGGTCTTCCTTTCTTCTCTCTGCTGTCTTACTAATAACCTTCTAATGAACTTTGCTGGAGTATGATGAAATGTCTTTGACATTCTAACTATGCCCAGATACTTTTTTTAAAGAGAGATGACATAGCGATTCTTGGCAGGCAGTACTTATTGTCTAGATTTTGTCTGGAGACCAACATTATTTGAAGCAGGATAGTGCTCCAGCCATCATTTGGTCTGTACTGTGTCATTTGGGTCACCCTGGATGGTCTAAAACTGTAAGGTTACTGATCCAAAAGGCCCAAGAACTGACAGCCTTCTAGACTGCTATAAAATGGCCTTCTCTGGGCTAACCTAAGAGGGAAGAAAGAGAAAGTACATTCATGAGCTCCCTTCCCTATCAAAGCACTCCACCAACTCAAGCAGTAAGGGAAGAGTGGGCCCAGCCGTGCCAGGTCGGTACACTCCTCCCTGTTCCAGCAGGAATCACAAAGGGGAGTTCTCTCCCCTGCTGCCCCAGGCAGGCTTTCCTGCCCCCTGTGACCAGCCCCTTTTCTCTAAGCTTATGTTCTAGATACCAGACTCCCACCTCCAATCTCAGGTTTTACCAATAATCTTATCCTGGTTTTGCCCACCCTACTTTGTGGACTTAGAGGGTAAAGAAGGGAACTCTATTTATTGTAAATAGAGACGAGGTATCAAAGTTATTGTGGCTCCCTTGCTTCCCAGATACACCATTTCAGGGGCATGCCTTGTGAGAGGCAGCCAGTCTAGTAGTGAAGAGCACAGTACCTAGAGCATGGCTTCCCGGGTTCAAATGTGTGTGTGTGGCAAACAGGACACTCCAGAAGCCAGGATGTGTGTGTTTGTTTATATAGTTTTCCTTTCCAAAGGCATTTCAGGCAGTTTACAGTAAAAGGGCTCTGGACATTGAAGTGGTGAACTGGAAGTTGTAGCCATGCCTGGGAGCAGAGAGCAACATGCTAAACATGAGAATAATAGGGTTATTTTGATGAAGCTTTCAGTTTAACCCAGTGCATCCAGACAACCAGGGCAACAAGGGCAGCCCAGTGGGTTCCATAATTCTTTCTATCTGATAGATGGAAGGGTACCTCTTCTTCAAGAGACACCCCTGGTACTCCCAATGAGAGCTTTAAAATAACTTGCCAAAATTACATGAGATTTTTAATAATGACTCCAAGGATATAACTAGAGAATGATTCAGTCAGATTCTTTGTAAAAAGCTGTGCCATCTTTTTCCTTGGATGGATGGATGGATGGATGGATGGATGGATGGATGGATGGATGCATGGATAACCACCATGTACTTAATAAATGTTTGATTAGTACATCCTTGGCAGAAAGGGAAGTGGGAAGAGTCCTGGCTGAGATCACAGAGAACCATCTTAGTTCTGGTCTTGTATTGCATAAACTTGTATTGCATGTTATACAGTCTTAGGAAAATGATTTTTCCTTATAGGACCTCAGTTTCCTCAACTATAAACCAACATGTTATTTCTCCTAGTAATTAGACTAATAGTAATGATGGGTGATAATTTTTCTAGATTTTCCAGCCCTGGCAATCTCTAATTGTGTGGCCTTGAGCCAGTGTTAATTCTCTCTTAGCCTGTTGTCATTGAGAAACATAGGATTATTGTAAGAATTGAAGAAGATAATTCATGCAAACACTTAGCATAGTGCCTGGTAAATAGTAAGTGTTCACTAAATTATTATCAGACAAGAAGACAAAAGTCTATTTTCCATGCTAATCTGATTTTGCAAACCTTGCTCAATCAGTTGTACCCAAAGGTGCTGAAGGAACTGATCTGTGGCCCCGTAAGTTTTCACCTATCCCCTCCCTGAGCTCAAGGAGCTCATTCATTTTATGCATGAAACACTGTAAGTGCAGTGCTTCTGGCCTACAGATTTTTCAAGGGCCTATACAACTATTTGAGACCTGAAAAAAAAAAACCTCATGCATTGCTTCTATAAAAACAAAAGGACCCTGCAAAATCAGAAATCAATATTTAATTATATATTAATAGCAAATACACACCAAGCATTTTGTATGCATTGTTACTATGTATTATGTATGTATCTATTAAGTACTTTTATGGTTATTAGCACATTTAATCTTCACCATGACTTATTGAGCCCCATTTTATTAATACAAGTGAAGAAACTGAGGCATAGAAACATTTAGAAATTTGTCCAAAGTCACATGTTGCCAGGATTTGAATGCAGGCAGCACAGTGTCTACTCTGAATGTATACTTTGCCATACTGCATCTCAGATATCTGCAAAATGTAGCAATATGACAGTTTCTCGTATTCATAAGAAATGTTTTCCGTTTGGAAATGATTTGTAGGCTGGCTTTTCTCATTCTGTTGGAATTTCAGACTGTGCATAACGATTGCTGAGAAATCAGAGCCTCCCCAAAATTAAATGTTACCCTCACTGAATAACTTCAAAAGCGCAGGAAAAAAATAAAGCCTTTCGCAAAAGATTTGAATAGACATTTCTCAAAAGAAGGCATACTCGTGGCAAACAGGCATATGAAAAGGTGCTCAACATCATTATCATCAGAGAAATGCATATCAAAACTATAATGAGATACCATTTTTACCCCAGTTAAAATGGCTTACATCCAAAAGACAGCAAAAACAAATGCTGGTGAGGATATGGAGAAAGGGGAACCCTCGTACACTGTTGGTAGGAATGTAAATAGTTTAACCACTGTGGAGAACAGTTTGGAGGTTCCTCAAAAAGGTAAAAGTTAAGCTACCATGTGATCCAGCAATCCCACTGCTGAGTATATACCAAAAAGAAAGGAAACCAGTCTGTCAAAGAGATATCTGCACTCCTATGTTTGTTGCAGTACTGTTCACAATAGCTAAGATTTGGAAACAACCTAAGTGTCCCTCAACAGATGAACAGATAAAGAAAAGGTGGTACATGTACATGATGGAGTACTATTCAGCCACAGTAATGAATGAGATTCAGTCATTTGCAACAATGTGGATAAACTGGAGATCATTATGTGAAGTGAAATAAGCCAGGCACAGAAAGAGAAATATTGCATGTTCTCACTTATTTTAGGACTCTAAACATCAAAACAATTGAACTTACGGACATAGAGAGTGAAAGGATGGTTACTAGAGGCTAGAAACAGTAGTGAGAGTTTGCAGGGAAGGTGGGGATGATTAAGGGGTACAAAAAAAATAGAAAGAATGAATAAGACCTATGATTTGATAGCACAATGAGATGACTATAGTTAATAATAACTTAATTACACATTTTAAAATAACTTAAAGGGTATAATTAGATTGTTTGTAACTGGAAGGATAAAAGCTTGAGGGGATGGATACCCATTCTCTATGATGTGCTTATTTCACATTGCATGCCGGCATCAAAACATCTCATGTACCCCATAAATATATATACCTACTACGTACCCATAAACATTTTTAAAAAGTGAAATGGAAAAAAAATAGTTTCAAATTTTTTTTATAGCAAAAGTTACATTTTACTTGAGATGAGAAATGCATTTGAATATATTTGATGGGACATTGGTGGAGGCTCTAAAAGCAGACACACCCAGAGTCTAGGAAGATCTTTAACGGACCCTTCCTGTGCCTGACAAAAACACACAAACAAAACATTCACTTAACCAAGGTACTGAGAATCGATAAAGTACAAAGCTCATCACAGGGGTGTTGGAATGCAGAGTAACCAAATAGACCAAATGCTGATGTTCACAGATGAGCTCTCTCTGGCTCTTGGGACAGAAGGCGTGGCTCAAAAGGCAATGCTATGTCTATTGCTAAGTGGGAAGCAAAGCTAGACTCATGTGAAGTCCCTGCCACCCGAGGGAAGAGAGAGCATGGAGGGATAAGGACATTTTTGAGAGTTGCTGACCCTCTGGATTCCCCAGTTCCAGGCACTCCTGTGGGGCTGGCCACCTGATATTCTGACCTCGTCACTCCCTCTTTTGGTGTGGAGTGTCATTAGTGTTAACATCTCAGTTCTTCCCAGGCATCAGTAGCCTGTGCTTGGCCAGGGTGTCTGGAGAACAGATATGGGCACCTCTGTTTGCAACAACTACTCACAAAAAACCAGCTGAGAGCTATGTTGATTGTCCTCATCAGGTCTGATTTGTTTTAATTATCTAGGCTACTGTCTCAGTTCCCGAGGGCTGCCCTAACGAAGTGCCACAAACTGGGCAGATTAAACAACAGGAATTTATTGTCTCACATCTGCAGAAGCTACAAAATCAAGGTCAAGGTGTTGGCAAAGTGAATTCCTTCTGAAAGCTGGGAGGGCTATTTGTTCCATGCCTTTCTCCCAGCTTCTGGTGGTTTGATGTCAATCTTTGGTGCTCATTGGCTTGTAAATGCATCACTCCAACCTCTGCCTTCATCTTCATGACATTCTACCTGCCTGTGATCTCTGTGTCCAGATTCCCCTTTTGATATGGATACCATTAGGCCCAACCTAATGACCTTCTTGTAACTTGATTACCTTTTTAAAGATCCTTTCTCCAAATAAGATCAAATTCTGAGATTGGGGGCATTGGGATTTTGACATATCTTTTTTGAGAGAGACACAATTCAACCCAAAACAGATACCTATGTGTTTTAGCTTGTTTTCAAAGCTGGTGTTTGTATGAGAGTTAATTATTCATGTATAAATTTCTGAGATTGTGCATTCAATGTTTTAATGCCCAAAGTATTCACTGTTTCTCTACTCAGCCGTTTAGTCCAAACCCTCTGATAAACTCCGACTGTGTTTTCAAATAAACTCTTTCTCAGCGCTACAGCTCAGTGCCAATTGTGAGCCTCCTCACCCCCAACAGTGGACCACAGGTTGGTGGAGTTGATAAATTTGGCAGCAAACCCCTTTCTCGGTGGGTTTCCCCACAAGAAGCCTGTATCCAGGATGGTGACAAGTGAGGGCAAAATGACTCCCAGAGAGCAGGGTAACAGATTGACATGCTGCTTGCATAGTCCAGGGTTCAAAATTACGAGGTAAGGGTGTACGATAATCATAGCTGAAGTTGTTTTGGAGAATTCTGAAACTACCAATTGAGATGGGTTTGGAGTGTGGTGTCGTGTACTGCATTTATCTCATCTGTAGAGCTTGACAGTTCCTGAGCAGATTAATACAGTTGGAAGATGTACTGGAAGAAGCGTGGAGCTGAATACAAAGCAGCAATGCCTGTTCTGCAGTGACTAGGAGAAAAGGCAAGTTCGTATTCAGGCCCAATAAGCTTGGTAGACAGCTAATACTGTCCAGCTGGGCATACTGTGTCCCAGGACTAAGGAATGGCAATCGTGGGTTATTTGGAAGATTCAACGTCTGCTGGCTAAGAAAAGTAGATGTGGATGAAAGGTTGGTGCACTGAGGGACGTATAAACTCCTAGATCCCAGGTCTTCATTAATCAGGTTTTGGGTTGCTATTTGGGAATGAGAACTATAGATGAGATCATCAGCTTTTCCAAGAGAAGTTAAAAATCAGGAATTTTATTAACATAAAATTTCTAATTTTTAAAATGTTGGCTACTATTTTGGTTTTTGTGTTTTGTTTGTTGGTTGGTTGGTAGATTGGTGGGTTTTAAGATTGAGCAAGCCAAAGAATACATGTCAGTGGGCCACATGTAGCCGTTAGGCTGCTACTTGGAACTCCTCTTCAAAAACCATCTTCTGTTTCAAAATATTAAAATCTAATGTATTTTAACTCAGCAACCAGCTAGATAGCTGAAGTGGTCTGTCTCTGTGTCCCCACCCAAATCTCATTTTGACTGGTAATCCAAATTGTAATCCCCATGTGTTGAGGAAGGGACCTCATGGGGAATGATTGGATCATGGGAGCAGTTCCCCCATTCTGTTCTTGTGACAGTGAGTTCCCTTGAGATCTGATGGTTTTATAAGAGGCTTTCCCCCTCTTCATTCTGCACTTCTCTCTCCTGTCACCATGTGAAGAAGGACATGTTTGCTTCCTCTTCCACCATGATTGTAAGTTTCCTGAGGCCTCCCCACCTATGCAGAACTGTGAGTCAATTAAACCTTTTTCCTTTATAAATTTCCCCATCTTGGTATTTCTTTATAGCAGCATGAAAACAAACTAATACAGTAGCTATTCTTTACTCCTGCCTTACTCTTTTAGGTTGAGCAAATTCACACCATCAGTAAGATTACTTAGTTCTTGTTATTTGTAAATTTGAAAACCACATATCCATCTGTTAGCTTTAGGAAATCTGAATCTAAAAACATGCAGCAGTAAACCATTAGGGGGTGTGTGGGTCTTCACAGTATCTTGTAGACATGTGCCTGCACCCACCTCACCAAGACAGCTGCTCACTTCACACCTCCCTAATGAGACAGTTCTGTGTGTCACCCACAAGGGCAGTGGAAATTGGGGAACCCCAAGCCTTTTGTTGTGATCACTATTATTATTATCAGCATCATTATTAGAACAGTGATAATAATAGCTTTCAATCACTAATTGTCTTCATATATTATGCCACCTCTGTTAAGCCTATTGTTGAAGGTAATCCACACAGTAGCCTGCAAAGGTAGGTGCTGCTGTCTCTGTTTCCAGGTGAGGAAGCTGACTTAGCCACTGAATCGCGCAGGGAGTTAATATGATAGATCAGGGAATTTAAGCTATTTCTCAGAGGTTTTATAGTTTTTTTCTTTTTTTTTTTTTTTTACTTCATAGTTCACTGGGGAGGTGGAGGGGATATGCCCCTATAATTTTGCATTTTAAAAATTTTTGTAAAAGTGTACAAGTAAAGCTAACTTTTTTAGAGATATTAGCAACATTTCAAGTCAAAACAAAAAGAAAAAGAGAAAGAAGAGAAAGAAAAGAAAAATAGAAGCATTTCCTATTATGTTACTATCTAGTCTAATACTTCATGGAAAGGAAAGCCAAAAGAGGGTCACCTGCTGCCTGAGAAGAGTTGGCAGTAGCTGGGATCTCAGTTATCAGTCAGCTCTCAAGACTGAGCCTGCCTGAGGCAGCCGGCATGGAAATGTGTTCACACATACAAAACTGATGAATTTTACAAAGTGGGGATTTGAAAATCTAAGAAGTTCAGATTAGAATGTAACAAATGGAGAGGGACTCCGCATGACTAAAATAGATGGAGCACAGAGTATCCTCCTACAGAAGAAGGGAAGAAACAATGCAGCACATCAGGAAGATAAATACCTCCTGCCTTCCCTTTCCAGGTCCAGGGAGAAGTGAGTCATGGACCATGCCAGAAGAGACTGTTGCCTCCCTGTCAGGCTCCGATACTTGCAGTTGGTAGCTTCCACTTTGGTAGGAAATGAGTGTGCATTAAGCATCATTTCTGCCCAAATTATTTTTATTATTATTTCAAAACTAACCTGGAAGTTCCACCTTGGAGCAACTTGTTTTAATATTTTGTGGACATCTTAAGTCAACAGCTTCTCTGGTTGGGTCCAAATCCACAGTTGGACACTCCTTCAGCTGTACATTCTCCTGTGCTCACAGCATCTCCTGCTTTTCAAAAGAGCTGATTTCACAGAGCCGTTATACATCAGTGAGTGATTATGTTTGATTGAAACAAAATAAAGGAGAAGTTTTCTATGTCAATATTATGTTCCTACTTAGAGAAAATTGAAAATAGAACTTGAGAAGGCAAGGACCTTAAACTAAATGCAGAAGCTCATGAGTGAGAATTTTTCCATTCCTGATTTTTTTTTCCAGGTAAAAGAGTCACTTAATTAATACATACAAGGTGATCACTGTGTCCTCAGAACTATCCTGGAATTCCATTACGAATAAAAAACAGTTCCTGCCTTTGGGTAGCTTTTCACAAATCAAAAGTCACTGAGTAAACTCCATGGACAGCTACTTGTACAGTGTGTTGTGCTAGGTTTGGGGATGGGGGTAAAAATAAATCTAATGGTGGCTGCGCACGATGACTCACACCTGTAATCCCAGCACTTTGGGAGGCCGAGGAGGGAGGATCATGAGCTCAGGAGATTGAGACCATGGCTAACACGGTGAAACCCCGTCTCTACTAAAAATACAAAAAATTAGCCGGGTGTGGTGGCAGGCGCCTGTAGTCCCAGCTACTCGGGAGGCTGAGGCAGGAGAATGGTGTGAACATGGAAGACAGAGCTTGCAGTGAGCTGAGATCGCGCCACTGCACTCCAGCCTGGGTGACAGAGCGAGACTCCATCTCAAAAATAAAATTAAATTAAATTAAAAATAAATAAATAAAGCTAATGCTTATTCTACAACTGACTTGCTGCCTTTCAAGTGAGTTCCTGGGTCTCAGGTTCCTCACTTGTGGAAGGCAGAATAACAGTTCCTTCCTTGTACATCTCATAGGGACGTCGTGTATATCACACAGAATAATGTCTGTGCAGCCCTCTGAAATCATTATGCAGTCCCCATCCTTAAGAAACCTGCTTTGAGGTCAGGGATACATGACAAAGAAATGTAAAATGACCAGAGAAGACCCCTGGGTGGTCTGTGTTCAAGTACCAACTGTTTGGTGGTTGACTTCAAATGCCATTGGAAAGAGAAGCTAAAAATGGAACTGTTTGGTAAAAGTATGGATTTTTCAAAATATTTAGACATTTCGTGTTTTATAGCAACTCTGTATCTGCCATCCACATGTGTTGAAATTGATGCGATGAACATTCTTTACCATGTATCCTGAGGAAGGCCCGTTCCATTAGGATTCCCCCAAAGGCAGTCTAGCTGCTTGGGCTTCAGCGTGGCATACAGAATATGGAGGGAACATTGGGGAGGGGCCCCTACCAGTTCCCCAATGTGTACCTCAGTGCCATGCTAAGGGATTCACCTAACTCCTTGGGAAGGGCTATTTCCTACCTTTGATTAACTATGTACCTTTAAATTTTAGCGTAGGTCTTGGATCTATGCACCTGTGTGAGTATGGTGATTATCTAGATTTTAATCTGATTCTGCCTGCCACAGGCAAGTGAAAATGGAGCTTAAGGTACCTGGGGAAAATGTGTGAGTTATGATGGTTGCTTTCTAAATATAAAGGGAAATGTTCCTTATACCAAATTTCATATTCCAGAGAATATGCACACATTATACATTAATTTAATAAGATCACAATCCCAGAAAAGAGATAATGTGACTTACTAGCTCTTTAAAAGGTTCGGTGACTTGTGTAAACCATTACACTCATTGTGGATCCCACCATCCATGGTTCACAGCCCAAAGGGAATGTAGTTTGACTACGTCATGGTTTACATTTTCAGTTTGTGAAGAATAAATGATTGAGACTGAGTCCCAGCTGGTCTCCAGGATATACATATTTCCGTGGAAAACTGAAAGAGCACAGAAACCAAATGTAGAGATAGCAGACAATTTTAGCTGCGTAGTTCAGTTTCCATCAGGCCTGTTTTGGTCTATTATAGACCTGACCATGAGAACAAAAGCATCTTCTCTCACCAGACTAACAGCTGTTTCTCTCTTCTAGTGTTCTGTTTCCTGTGGTGGTGGAGTGCGGATTCGCAGTGTCACATGTGCCAAGAACCATGATGAACCTTGCGATGTGACAAGGAAACCCAACAGCCGGGCTCTGTGTGGCCTCCAGCAATGCCCATCTAGCCGGAGAGGTCTGAAACCCAACAAAGGCACTATTTCCAATGGAAAAAACCCACCAACACCTGAGCAGGACCCCGTAAAGCCCGTCCCTCTACCTACATCCAGGCCCAGAATGCTGACCACACCCATAGGGCCTGAGTCTATGAGCACAAGCCCTGCAGCAATCAGCAGCCCTCGTCCTACCACAGCCTCCAAAGAAGGAGACATGGGTGGGAAACAGTGGCAAGATAGCTCAACCCAACCTGAGCTGAGCTCTCGCTATCTCATTCCCACTGGAAGCACTTCTCAGCCCATCCTCACTTCCCGATCCGTGAGCATTCAGCCAAGTGAGGAAAATGTTTCCAGTTCAGATGCTGGTCCTACCTGGGAGGGAGGCCTTGTAGCTACAACAAGTGGTTCTGACTTGTCATCTTCCCGCAACCCTATGACTTGGCCTGTGACTCCATTTTACAATACCTTGACCAAAGGTCCAGAAATGGAGATTCACAGTGGCTCAGGGGAAGACAGGGAACAGCCTGAGGGCAAAGATGAAAGCAACCCTGTAATATGGACCAAGATCAGAGTACCTGGAAATGACGCTCCAGTGGAAAGTACAGAAATGCCACTTGCACCTCCACTGACACCGGATCTCAGTGGGGAGTCCCCGTGGCCAACCTTCAGCACAGTGATAGAAGGACTGCTCCCCAGCCAAAGGCCCAGTACTCCCAAAACTGGCACACCCAGAGTTGAGGGGATGGTTACTGAAAAGCCAGCTGACACTCTACTCCCTCTGGGAAGAGACCACCAGCCAGAACCCTCAGGAAAGACAGCAAACCATAGCCATCTGAAACTTCCAAACGACATGAATCAAACAGAAAGTACTGAACCAGTCCTGACTGAGGAGGATGCAACAAGTCTGATTGCCGAGGGCTTTTTGCTGAATGCCTCCAATTACAAGCAGCTCACAAACGACCACGGCTCTGCACACTGGATCGTCGGAAACTGGAGCGAGGTAAGACATTTCCTACCCAAGGCCTGGTGTTACATGGAAAAAAGCTAGGAGTGTTAAATTCATATGAAAATTTCAAAATGAACTTGCATTACTGTGAAAACAAAAGGAATCAGTCAGACCATGCCCTCACCTCCCTCCTTACCCCCCTAACTCTCCAAATGGAAAAAATAAAATTATATAAATTACATAACTTGTGAAGTTTTATAGATATATTGTCTAGCTTTTAATCTGGTTCTACCTGCCACAACCAAATGAGAGTTCCTGCCTTGTACATTTCATAGGGATGTTGTGTATATCACACAGAATAATGTCTGTGCAGCCCTTTGAAATCATTATGCAGTCCCCATCTTTAAGAAACCTGTTTTGAGGTCAGGGATACAAGACAGAGAAACGTAAACTGACCAGTGAAGACCCCTGGGTGGTCTATGTTCAAGTGCCAGCTGTTTGGTGGTTGACTTAAAATGTCATTGCAAAGGGAAGCTAAAAATTTATATATAGGGAAGGAGAACAAATGCAGTGAGATATACTGAAACGTACCCTGAACTAAGCCAGGAAGCCTGGGCAGTCAGCTGTGTAATCACGGCAAATTCATCTATCTTTCTGAGCCTTTTTTTTTTTTTTTGCCTACAGAATGATAAGGCAAGTGTAGATTATCTCTAATGTTCCTTCCAGCTATAAACTGCAATGATCCTATGATGAAGGACGACTGAAAAGGCCTGAGTTCACATTTCAATAAAAAACCTAGTTTTGAGACATGGTTTAAAATTGTGAAGTAATCACAGATAGAATGGAAACCTAAGACAAAACTTGTTAAAATAATTGTATAGCTCGCCATATCAGTGATTTTTTTTTCCTTTACTTTTTGGTTTGTTTGAGTGCTTGCTTTTAAAAAATTCATTTTGGCTTATTGAAAGAATTGTAATATAGAGGAAGAAGAAAATAAGCATGATGACATCATGCTAGCCCCTATTTTCATGCTCCAGAAATTTGGCTAGATATTTGTCTTTCCATTTCTAGAACTAATTACATCCTTTGAAGCACCAAAATCATTTCTTACCTATTTGAAATCTGAATATGCAGTATACAAACTTGTTAATATAATGTAACAATGCAAAAGAGGACTTTGCAGCAAAGTAATCACATGTTCAAATCATTCAGCATTTTTATGACATTTCATGACTCATCTCCCCAGCTAAAGGGAAGTAAACTATTAGCAGCTAATATAAAAATAGCAATTTTCAGTATAACAATTTATAAAACATGTAATTCACAAACCATTTTCACAGGTAGTCTCTTATTTTTGCCTTTTGATGGTCCTGATGAGTAGGTAAGTGTCTCACTGATACCAATTTACAAATAGAAAAAGAGATTTGTAACAGTTAACTGATTTCTCCAAAGACACAATTGGATGACGAACCTTCTATCTCTTCCCACTCTGATCTGCTATCTCTCTAGTGGATTTTAGCACCACCTGACAACTATACAAAATTCTTTTATATAAATTAATCAACGTCATTGGTCATGGAATTGACTAGAAGCAATAAATAGGTAAATTCAAACCATCTCCAAAATTTCTTGCATTAAATAACATAATTGTTTGCATTTGAGCTATGTTTTCACTTTGATTTATGTTTGATTTCTAAAATTAGTTATCACATTTTCTGTCATCTTATCATCTCCATTTAGAGGTAAAGAATTCTGATTCAGAGATAGAGAAGATTGTCATGCTTACAGTAAGCCAATTTGTTGAAGGAAGGAGATGAATGGGTCTCATGACTCCTGACATTTCAGTCCTGTTTCTTTCCTAATCAGTTTCTTTCCTAAGCATGCATCAGGCTTTATAAGCATGATTTTATGCTAATGAGCATAAATTCTCTCATTTAATCCTTACCACGGTCCCAGGAGATTGGTAGTATTTTCCCTATTGCAGAGGCAAGGAAACTGAAGCTGAGAGAATTTAAGTGGCTAGCCAGAATTGTACAAACCTGTGAGCTACGGGAATTTGAACTCAGACAGATGGGCTTCAGAACCCATGACCCCTGGCTCTGCAAATCAGAAAATATTACCATCCTCTGTGTCTTTGATTTTATTTGTTTCTTCTTTGGTCATATTACATATGAAAATAATGCCAGTTATGTGGTGGCCTTGGGTAGACAAATGAGAAAATCACATAGTTCACAAGGAGGTTCTTTAAAATAACTTGGAGGCCACTCATGGTTACTTGAGTTCACAGGGGCAAATTGTCCCTCTATTACCACAGTGGGTCCAGGCTAGATGTTTTGAAACAAAATGGATCTGTTTAGGTGTTTTTGAAGTGATAGCGTTCGGATTCCCCCAAAGGCAGTCCAGCTACTTGTGCTTCAGCATGCCCTGCAGAATGCAGAGGGAACACTGAGGAGAGGCACCTGCCAACACCTGTCAAACAGTACTCTCAAGATATATATTTTCTTCCTAAATCATGGTATCCCTAAAGGGCAGATAAGCAGGACTACTGTCTTCCTTCAGTCGACACGGTTTAGACAGTGTGTGGCTTCTGTGGACTGAAAAACAAAGAAAACAAGTTGTAGAAGTGGAGGCTACTAATTAATTTGTATTTTGATATTTAGTTAATGGCAATAAGGTCTGAAAGCACTTACAATTAATGACACTGTGGGCCATGAGAATAAAACAGCCTAGGTCAAACAGAATAGGAAAGAGTAGACGATAAAAGGCATACGTGTAGGATTGATATCAGAACCATTCAAATACAAATGACATGTGTGCGTATGCATATGTAATTAGAAATCACACTTGCCTACATTCACACACATTAGGAGGGCTAGGCTTCTGTAACAAATAAAGCCCAACGAGTAATGGCTCACCAGAAGAGATGTTGACTTCTCAGTCATGTGGCAATACAAGGTGATTCCAGTCTGCAGTGCTGATGGTAGAGGATGGTGCAGTCATTGGGGAACCCAGGCTGACAATGGCTCTACCATCTTCCCATCATCAAATTTGCCCTGGGGTCACCATCCCAGTCAATCAGAAAGGGAAGAGAGCATAGAGGCACTCCTGCAGGAGGTTGTATGCCCCAAGCCTTGAAGTGCGACAAATCACTTCCGCCTACATTCCATTGTCTAGAACTAGGTCACGTGATGAAACCGAACTCAAGGAAGCTGGGAAATGCAACCCAATTATGTGCCCAGAAGAAGAAAAAGGATCATGGCAAATACCTAGCACTCTCTGCCGCTGACTGTAGGGAGCCTGTTCCGAAGCAATGAGGATTTTGACCTGTTGGGAGGTTATTGCAATAGTCCAGATGAGGCATGAGAACTATAAGAAGAATGTTCAGGATGAAGAGGGGAAAATATATCTGATATATATTTGAACTTAAAATCAGGGTTTGTAAATAATTGGATATGGGGAAGGAAGAAGAGAGAGGAGAAGAGAAGGAGTCTGTCACTGACTCATTGACTTTTTTTTGAGACAGGGTCTCACTCTGTCACCCAGGTTGGAGTGCAGTGGTTTGATGATAGCTCATCGCAGTCCTGAACTCCTTGGCTCAAGCAATCTTCCCACCTAAGTCTTCCGAGTAGATAGGAACAGGTGCCAACCACTGCACCCAGATAATTTTTTTATTATTTTTTGCAGAGATGGGAGTCTTGTTATGTTGACCAGGCAAGTCTGGAACTCCTGGCCTCAAGCAAAACTCTGCCTCAGCCTCCCAAAGTGCTGAGATTATTGGCATGAACCACTATTCAATTTGGGTTTTTGGCTATTCCATTTGAATTGACTGTCATTGGCTATTCAATTTGAATCAACTATTTAATTTGAATTTTTGTTTGCTGGATGGTGCTCCTATGAATTGAAATTGTCTCTAAAAACAAAATGGTTGTATGATGACCCAGATATTAGTTTTTTTCCCGTCCTCTTATCTTTTCATTCATCACCAAAACCCAGAGCAGTTGTGGAATTATGGAATTTAAGTGTGTTTTAATTATTTTGTCTTGAGAATATTTAATACATGTTAATTAATTGATAAATGTTAATTGATTTAATGAGACATTACTATATCCGTGCAAACTAAGCCAAAATAAAGTACACATCAACTATGATTACTGTTTGAGCTCAAAGGTTAATTAACACGTTTTGATTATAGTAAATCAAAATACAAAGAATTAATTCTATCTCAAACGTCAGTATCTGACTTTGACAGAAATAAACTATTATTGAATACATTATAGCTCACAAAAAAAACAAAACAATAAAAAAAAAACCTGGCAACAACAGTGGAACCATTAACAGCTATTAATTCCTGGCAGTTTGGCTGGAAAAAGAATATTGGCTCAGATTCTAGAGTTTTCAAAGCTGTAAGGACTATTACTAGAATAGAGCTCCGCATTCGGCAGGAGTCCCCCCTTGTGACAGGGCCTGGTGCCTGCTCCCTTTGTGCATGTTGTGAGAGAAAATGTTTAATAAATAGAACTGAAGGCCAGCGCAGTGGCTCACACCTGTAATCCCAGCACTCTGGGAGGCTGAGGTGGGTGGATCACTTGAGGTCAGGAGTTCGAGACGAGCCTGGGCAGCATGGCGAAACCCTGTTTCTACAAAAAATATAAAAATTAGTCAGGCGTGGTGGCGCATGCCTGTAGTCCCAGCTACTCAGGAGCCTGAGGCATGAGAAACACTTGAATCCGGGAGGCAGAGGTTGCAGTAAGCCAAATTCAAGCCACTGCACTCCAGGCTGGGTGATAGAGTGACACCCTGTCTCAAATAATAATAATAATAATAATAATAATAATAATAATAATAATAATAAATAACTGTCAGAGAAGTCATGGTTCAGAATGAAAACGCTGAGTTTTGAGTTCCTCACTGTCCTTGATTTTTATTTCTGCCTATTCCTGAAGCTATTTCTTTGGGGTTGCCTCTCTCCATAATGAGTCACTTATCTCCCATTCACCACATCTTAGAGCCCGTAGAATCACCATTTATATCAATTTTCCTCTGTCCTACAGAAAAAGAAATTGTAATCGTTTTTCAAGTCAGTGTCACCTTATCATTCCTGTCCTCTCCTCTTTATGTCCGTTGTTAGTCTAAGGCCCAGTGGTTTCTAATCTGATGGTAGGAGGAATTTACAGATGAGGGAAGATGCTTTTGTTTGTTACAACAACGTGGGGAAGAGGCTGCAACTAGCATTCAATGTCTGAGAGGCATGAATGATAAAAGTCTCGTGACATTCAGCAAAGTCCCTTATAAGGAAGAATTGTTGAGTCCCAAATGCCAGTGGTGCCCAACAGATGAGAGTGAAGGACCTCAGTTACTACTCCTGCTTAGAACACCTGCCCTTGCCTCCTTGCTGGTCTACACATCTCCAGCCTCTGCCTTCTCCTATCTTTTCCACACACCGTTGCACAAGACATGAGTCTGCCAAATTCATCCTCCAAAAAGCTATTCTAATCATTCCAAACTCCTGCTCTAAGTCTTTGATATCTCCTCATTTCATACTTGTTCAGATAAAATCTGCTGTAACCCAATATCCAACAGCCTTCCCAGGCTTACATAATCAAGCTTTCAAAACGTACTGCCTCCTACTTTTCTTCATCCATGCTAAGCTTCAACAGCTCAGTTGCCTTAAACCTCCTGCCTCTCCCAGTCTGGGGTCTCTGTTCATGCTGGTTCCTCTCCCTGGAATTTCCTTCCCCTTCTCCTCTGCCCTTTTAAATCCTACCTGTTCAGGATCAAGCTTTGAGTCTGATCTTACACAAAGCTTCTCCTGATCCCTAAAACAGGAATTGATTTGAAAAGTTCCTTCGGTGTGATCTGAAATCGCTCTTGCAATGTCCTCCCGCCTTCTGGCCTGTGGGAGTCTGTCCACAGCCCCACTGGACACAGCACGTTCCTTTAATTGTGTTTTCAAATATTAAGTAATTGATATAAAAGCTGAGCTAACACTGTAAGTAGGTATAAACCTTGAAGCCAGACTTTCTGGGGTTTAGTCCTGACTCAGTAAATTACCAGCTGTACATCCTCACTCTACCTCATTTCCCTCGTCTATGAAATGAGGATGATGATAATGCCCAACTCATATGACTTAGGAGATAAAAGGAATAACTCTGCGTAAGGTACTCAGAAGAGTGTCGGGCACATAGGAAGTACTCAGTAAGTGTTTGCTCTGATCCATATTTACAAAACAGAGAACTTCAGTGCTATGCAGCGTGCATGGGTATGGCTCTTATTTTGATAGAGACTCACCTGTCATTGAATTGCCTCATCATTCAGTCAGATCCCTTGGGCCAGTCAGTTAACTGTAAACTGTGGTCGTATAGAATGGAAGTGACAGCACAATTTTCCACAGCATTTCAGAGCAGTGTTCATATGGTGCTGATGTGACCCCGAGCATCAGTTCCAATTCTGAACACCTGGACACTGACCCTTGACTTGGTTAGTCAGTCACCACAGGGTCACTGGGTGTAATGAGCCCTCATCCTCCAGCAGGCCAGCCCAGGTTTACTTTCATAGCAGAGGCAGGGGTCCAAGAGCAAGAATGGAAAGCACCAACTGTTGAGAACTGGAACAGCATTATCCACTGCATTCTGTTGGCCAAGGCAAGTCACAAGAACAGCCCTGATTCAAGAGCCGGAGAAATAAATTCCACCTCTGGATGAGAGAAGCTACAAAGTCCCCTTGCAAAGAGCATGGGTTTAAGGAAGTATGAACGACGCAGGCCATTAGTGCAATCAATCTATAGCACTTCAGCTGTTATCTCTATTACCTAGATACATAATATGATACAAAGGAGAAAGTGCCAGGAACTTAACAAAAGAAATCAAATCCTAAAGAATTTTAAGGAGAATGTATTACCTCTATAACTGACCCACTTGGAAAAGATGATGATGTAGTAGAAAATAATTTTGACTTTTCTCTTTCTGTGATCTACAGATTATCTACCTAAGAACTCTATTATGTTATATATGTGTTATAACACAAGAATGTGCACAAAATGAAACATAAAATTATATGGAGAGTGAAGGCTGGGCGCGGTGGCTCATGCCTGTAATCCCAACACTTTGGGAGGCCAAGGAGGGCAGATCACCTGAGGTCAGGAATTTGAGACCAGCCTGGTCAATTTGGTGAAACCCTGCCTCTGCTAAAAATACAAAAGTTACCTAGGTGTGGTGGCACTCACCTGTAATTCCAGCTACTTGAGAGGCTGAGGCAGGAGAATTGCTTGAACCTGGGAGGCAGAGGTTGCAGTGAGCCGAGAACATGCCACCACACTCCAGCCTGGGCGACAGGGCGAGACTACATCTCAAAAAAAAAAAAAAAAAATATATATATATATATATATATATATATGGAGAGTGAAGATACAACAAGAGAAACATAAGTCTGGTCTTTATTTACAGCCTATCAAACCTTAAGCATGTCATAGATGGAACCTCCACCCTGTCTTTTTTTAGTTCAGCACAATGTTTTGCTCGTCCAGAAACAGCCCCTTTTAATGAGGATGAGCAGCGGAGAGGGGATGCAAGAAAAATCAGTTACAGGAAAGAATCAGGTACATAAAAGGGAACAAATTACGTGGTGGACATTTGCATCGTTTTCAAAGTGACCCCCTGCTAAACCTGAGATATTTAAGAATTATAAACAAACAGAAACACTTTGAGGGGAATGAGCTGAGCTGTATGTGTGGCAAAAGGCGACTGAATTCTTCACCACCAGTGGATTGAGGGATGAAAAGCATCATGCTATAACATCTTTCTAACTCCAAGCGTGATCTGAGGACCAACAGCATCGGCAGCACCTGGGAGCTTGCTAAAAGGCACAGTCGCCTCCCCTTCCCAGATCTACTGAATCAGAATCTGCATTTAGCAAGGTCCCCAGGTGATTCATATGGTCCCTAAGGTTTGAGGAGCACTACTGTAACAAATATTGTTCTGAGTTTTAGAGACAGAAAACCCTTTGGGCAGGTCAGTTCTGAAAGCCTGTCTCTTCATCTACACCATAATGATACCAGTCTACAACGCAGGTTTGTCATGGAGGGAAATAGGTGAGATAGTATCCTTCAGTGTTAGAGAGGAAAGGCAAGGGGCAGACACCTAGACCTGACATCCACTGTGAACAGCATTGGTAGGAAATGTGGCAGCTTCTCTGCAGCCCCCTGGGCAATCATGCCAGGATAATTAATTTTTTTTTTCTTTTGAGACAGGATCTCACCCTGGCACCCAGGCTGGAGTGCAGTGGTGTAATCATAGCTCACTGCAGCCTCAAATTCCCAGGTTCAAGCAGTCCTCGCCACCCAGCCTCCTAAGTAGCTAGGAATGCAAGTACACAATACCACACCTGGCTAATTTTTAAATTTCTTTAGAGTTGGGTTCTCCCTATGTTGCCCAGGTGATCTGAAACTCCTGGGCTCAAAGGATCCTCCTGCCTCAGCCTCCCAAAGACTGAGGCATGAGCCACTGCACCTGGCCTGCCAAGATAAGTTTTAAAGGGAAGCAAATTTCCATTTGCATTGGATTTTTCTTCCACATACAAATCAGGGTTTCTCAACTGTGGTTGTTTGTTAAAATCAGCTGGGGAGTTATTTTTAATACTGAGCATCCCTGGGTCCTACCCCAAGAGATTCAGATTAATTTCTGTGGGTGGGGTGTCCCAAGTGTTGGTAATTTTTAAAAAGCTCTATGGGCAGTGTTAGTGAGCAGCCAGGACTGAGAACTGACTCCAGGATCCTAGCAATGGGGCATGTGTGGGAAGGTGACACTCAGCCTCTGTCATCTCTCTCCTTCCCTGCCACAGTGCTCCACCACATGTGGTCTGGGGGCCTACTGGAGAAGGGTGGAGTGCAGCACCCAGATGGATTCCGACTGCGCGGCCATCCAGAGACCTGACCCTGCAAAGCGATGCCACCTCCGTCCCTGTGCTGGCTGGAAAGTGGGAAACTGGAGCAAGGTAACTTATCAGGCTTGGCAGAGTCTTGGAGGTAGAGAAGGTGGGGATGGGTTGGGAAGGGAATCTTATATAAGCACTTGCCAAAGTCGAGTTTTTTTCTACCTTTCTGTTTCCCTTTTGCGTCTTATAAAATCAGGGATGAGTAAATCATGGGCATTACCATAGGCCTACTTCAAGTTACACAAAAGTCTTAGTAGTACAGTTTTTATTAACCCACATGTGGTAACCCACCTGTCCTTTCTCTTATAAGGTAAACCAGAAAAGTTAAGTTTGGATTATCAATTGCTTCTCCAGCATGCAATGCTATTTCTATATTACTTCAATTTAGCATTTTAATGAATAATCCTATATTATCACATATATAATTAAATCATGAATCACCTGTGCTTTACAAAGCAAATATACAGTTTAATCTTCCAGACCCAAAATGAAAAGAAAGCTGAGATATAAAGAATAATTGGTCTTTAAAAGCGTACTCCCCGCACTGATCTTCTTATTTATTTTTATTTTTATTTTTTTGAGACAGATTCTCGCTCTGTCACCCAGGCTGAAATGCAATGGCGTGATCTAGGCTCACTGCAACCTCCGTCTCCCGGGTTCAAGCGATTCTCATGCCTTAGCCTCCTGAATAGCTGGGATTACAGGCATCCACCACCACGCCAGGCTGATTTTTGTATTTTTAGTAGAGATGGGGTTTCACCATGTTGGCCAGGCTGGTCTCAAACTCCTGACCTCAAGCGATCCACCTGCCTCGGCCTCCCAAAGTGCTGAGATTGCAGGCATGAGCCACCGTACCCAACCATACTGATCTTTTTGAAGTGCAATTTTACCATCTTTGCTAATCTTACTGTGATTACTCATTTTGCTGTGCTGTCTGCATAGTTCCTTGTGAAAAGAATGTATCTGGTTTTCAGATTAGTTAGCCTTGGTGCTTTGAGACACTAACTAGGCCTGATCTGCTTATCACGGCTGGACTAGGGCTTAGCCAGCCCTTGGGGGATAATTCAGGGCTCTAAGACACTGGTCAGCGGTGAGATTGAGGGTCAGTTGGCAGGTAGGGAGTACAGAGGTGTGAGCTGTGCATATACCTGTTGGCCATACGTGCTCAACTCTAGGAAGCCTGGTCCACCCCTGTCTTCTCTCCAGGAAGATGGTTCCTCTTGATAGCTGAGACACAGGAGACAGGAAAAGAAAGAGCTATCCAAGAGGTTTAGGGTAGATGATGTCACCTCTAGACATTTGTTTCTTCATCTAGTGAAGAGCTCATGTCCCCAGACAAACAGGACCCAGAGGTGTTGCACTGGGCATTTCTGTCTCTGGTTCTCCTGGCAGACTTAGCATCAGACAGGAACATGGGATGCTCCTGTCTGATGGTTGGTCTTTAGGACCCTTTCCCAAAGCAAGGCTCTGGTCTTTGGAAGAGAGGGGCTGTGAGGCTACTCCTTGAGAAAATTACCACCTTCTTTCTCCTTCTATATCATTTTTCTTTCAAGAATCAATACTGGTCTTTTTTATTTCTCTTCCAATTCATAACAAACTCAGAATCCAACAAGGACTGAAAGTTTGGCTACAACTTCTCTTCCATATCCAGAGGAATCTCAGGAAACATCTCATATACCTGAGCTTGCCAAATGTTGACCAAGTCTTAAGTTCCACTTTCCTCTCACTGGGAATAGTCATTTCGCTGGAAATTACATGGCTCATGAAAAGGGCAGATGTGTGAAATAGCTTGCGTTTTGAAAAGGTCAGCTCCAGCCTGAGGGACTCTAGCCAGTGCAAACCCTGGATGAGAGATCAGCAAGCTCATCTCTGGGGTCCGGCCTCCTAAGGAAAGCCTGGCTTGACTCATTGCCTGGCCTATAGGGTCTCTCTCATGCCTCTCTCTCTCTCTCATGGCCTATAGGGTTGCAGATATATTGGTGAATCTCTGTAGTGCCCTGAGTGGTTTTGTAGGAGTTATTTCCAACATATCATCAAATTCAGCTAGAATGAGGTAACTGCTATATCTAAAATCTAATCCTCAAAATTACTCTATTCCTACCAGTAAAGAAAGTGTCTCTTTTATTAGATAACAGATGAACCTTATATCAAAGACACTATTTAACCACTGATTGTCAGTTGCCCTGATTTTTGTTTTTTCTGACTACTATTATGGGTATTGCATACATCAGCAGTCCCTAACCTTTTTGGCACTAGAGACCAGTTTTGTGATCTCTACAAAATTCTTTTCCACGGACTGGGGAAATGGTTTTGGGATGATTCAAGCATGTTACATTTATTGTGTACTTTATTTCTATTATTATTACATTGTAATACATAATGAAATAATTACACAACTCACCATAATGTAGAGTCAGTGGGAGCCCTGAGCTTGTTTTCCTGCAACTAGACAGTCCCATCTAGGGGTGATGGGAGACAGTGACAGATCATCAGGCATTAGATTTTCATAATGAGTGTGCAGCCTAGATCCCTTGCATGCACACTTCACAATAGGGTTTGCATTCCTATGAGAATCTAATACTGCTGCTGATCTGACAGGAGGTCGAGTTCAGGCAGTAATGTGAGTGAT
This sequence comes from Macaca nemestrina, assembly GCF_043159975.1. Taxonomy (NCBI): domain Eukaryota; kingdom Metazoa; phylum Chordata; class Mammalia; order Primates; family Cercopithecidae; genus Macaca; species Macaca nemestrina. The sequence goes on from NC_092130.1 coordinate 147,249,287, forward strand.
GGGGAGCAGCTGTAAATACAGATAAAGCTTTGCTTGCTCACCTGATGCTCACCTCCTGCTGTGCAGCCTGATTCCTAACAGGCTGAGATATAACAGACTAGGGATTGGGGACCCCTGGCATACATGGCTTATCTTTCCTAGACATATTAACTTAAATTTTATCTCAAATCTTGATTATTGTGACCCCTTTTTCTAATTAATATTTTTTTTGAGGTGAAGTCTCACTTTGTCACCCAAACTGGAGTGCAGTGGCCCAGTCATATCTCACTCCAGTCTCAACCTCCTGTGCTTAAACAGTACTCCTGCCTCAGCCTCAAGTAGCTGGAGACCCCTTTTTCATATGGATGTCTGAAGTCCACATCATGTGCTAGGAAAGATTTGAAGGCCTTCCCTCTCAGCTTCATTAATTCTGATAGGCCTTTTATGCTCTCTTTGTGACAGACCTCCAAAATCTAGAGCAGGAAAGAGGATCCCTGGTTTTGCCTTTAAATATCCAGAGAGTTTAGATTCTGCCAAATTGATCATTTGCCTTTTCACAGATACTTTCTCAGAAAGAAAAATTCTAATTTTACCTGGAATTTTCTGCATTATTCCAGCAATCTCTCCTCCAGATCCAGAAACACTTTAATTCTTGTAGGATGACAGGGTATGCTGCAGCCTCACCTGAACCCACAGGTATCATACCTGAGGCATCCAGGTTACTCACCAGGAACTTCTACCACTGTGATTGCGGTCTGGATTGCGGTTGTTTTACTGGCTTATTTCTCTAATACGATACTTCTTGATGAAGCCTGATAGAACTGCTGTAAACATTTTCTCATATACATGTGTCAGGTTTATGACTATACCAAAGGTCATGTTGCAGTCCGAAGGGAGTGGGTGGATGAGCAGAAAGAACACTCGGGGGCCGTAGGCTGGTGAAAGATTATTTTATTCAGCACCAACTCTCATCAGCAGCTTTCTCACACTGCCCGCCCCGTCTCGGCTGCTTAGTCTGGCTCCCACATACAGCTGCACGGCTGACTCTCCCTTGCTTTCAGGGTCAGCAGCTTAACTCTTTCTTTTTCTCTGGGCATGAGCGAGTCAAGCTGTGTCCTGGCTCCCCTCTGTCCATCTTTGCAGATGGACAGCTTTGGCTCTCTCTCTTTCTCTTGGTGCCAGCATGACCGCACAGTGTCAAACAGGGCAGTTATACCTTTTACATACAACAGTGGCTTAGAGCCAAGTGATGGCATGGCCTTCCCGTGTTAGGGCTACATGGCTGTGATAACAAGTGGAGTTACACACCTGCACTCTAAACTTGCTGAGTCACACAGGATGTAAACAGCCTACCTCGGCCTGTCCTTCACCAAATCACAGCCATGTTCCTTACAACATGACGGAGAACCGAGACATTCAGATCTCTACCTTTCCAGTTTCTGGAAGTAGTTTATCACAGTGGCTTGCTTCCTCTTCATGCATTAATCTGTCTGAAACAAAATCAAAGTTGTCATCCTCAGGTTTGTCCCAGAGGCAGTCTTGTAAAAATGCAGTTCTGCAGTATTGAATCGCAGAGGGGCTTGACTTGGAATCAGACGGATCTGGGATAATAACCCTACTCTGTCACTAATCAGCACGTGACACTGGCCATTCATCTAACTGCTTAGGAGCTTTAGTTTTCGCACTCCTGAAATGAAGTGGATGATATTGCCTCTACTTACTTTGTAGAATTGTTGTAAGGATCAAAAGAGAAATTGTATGCAATGAACTCTGTACATGATAAAAGACCATTCAAATAAGGCCCTGGACAAACGTCGAGCTCTGGGTAAAGGTTAGGGCTGGCTATTGGACATTTACGAATCTCTTGCTTCCTGGACTTGGGGCAGGAGGCCTGTGGACAGGTTAGTGAAGTAAGCCCTGCCAATGGAGAAAGTGACCTGAGAAAGTGTTCACTCCCTAGTACTACACAGTCAGGGTGCTCAACATGTTCCTGAACTCTGGAGGATTTGACCTACCGTGGGTGCTAGTGCTGCCACGTGCCTGACATTGCATGGAAACTTTGGATAAACAATTTTATTTTTACCATAATACAGGACTTTATAATTCCCACTAAAGAAACTAGGGCTTGGAGTATTTAAATCATCAATATATACTTGATCACAAAACTCATATTAAATAGTCTCAATTCTAAGAAACTGTCACCTGGGGGATTATGTCATTTTAACTACAGCTTTTCAGAAAAAAATGAAACACTACACAATTAATGTGTACATCAGTTGTAGGACACATGCCAGTTTCAGAATGTTAAAATTTGTATGGGAGAGGCTGGGCGCAGTGGCTCATGCCTGTAATCCCAGCACTTTGGGAGGCCAAGGCAGGTGATCACTTGACCTCAGCAGTTCAAGACCAGCCTGGGCAATATGGCAAAACCCCATCTCCACTGAAAATACAAAAAATTAGCCCGGCTTGGTAGAGCGCATGCCTGTAGTCCCAGCTACTCAGAAGGCTGAGGTGGGTGGATCACTTGAGCCCAAGAAGCAAAGGTTGCAGTGAGCCAAGATTCTGCCACTGCACTCCAGGCTGGGCAACAGAGTGAGACCCCATTTTAAAAAAAAAATTCATATGGGAGAAAAAGTGATTCTTCTGATGGAAGAAATGTAGTAAGAGATAAAAATGAGCTTGAAAAATCCTCAGCTGGGGTTGACAGCAAAACCATGCATCATCAGCAGCTCCACACACTTCCTCACTGACATTTTGTCTGCTTCTTCTGAAGTTTTGGGAACTGCTGATTTGACAACCCCTTTATTACTTCTGTTAGAATGAACATTGCCCTTTTCATAGTTGAGTCTAGCAGACCTTGATTTATTTCTGAAATGAATCAGAAAGATTTTTACCTTTTATTTGTAATAATCTGTCTTCCCACAGAGGCAACGTTGCCATTTTATTTTAGCGGTAACTTTATCATCTAATTTATTTGCTGGAAAGTAACAGGAAGTGACAGCCATTCCTTATGGCCTTGGATTTCATGTATTTGCTAACTAGTCCTTCTGTCTTATTCTAATTCTTGTCTCCAAGTTTATTGAATTTTACAGATTGTCTGTGGCAATGCTGCATTTTATGGACCTGAATTTTTACAAATGAATAAAATGGGGGAATAGCCTTTGTTTTGCTAAATACAGACAAACCATACTTTCATACACAGCATGTTCCCAGAAACATTTACTAAAGTCCAGTGTGCAAAAGTCAGAACCTAGGATTGTATGTTATAGGAGAGCTTCTATCCTATGAAGGCAAAAATTGAGTAGCAGAAAGGTGGATCATACACTGTGTATCCCTGCATTTATTTTCTGCTGAGACCAGCTCAGTTGGGAAGACCCCAATCCAGTGACCCTAGAGGAATTAAAGACACACACATAGAAATATAGAGGTGTGAAGTGGGAAATCAGGGGTCTCACAGCCTTCAGAGCTGAGAACCCCGAACAGAGATTTACCCACATATTTATTAACAGCAAGCTAGTCATTAGCATTGTTTCTATACATATTAAATAAATTAAAAGTATCCCTTATGAGAAACAAAGGAATGGGCCGAATTAAAGGAATAGGTTGGGCTAGTTAACTGCAGCAGGAGCATATCCTTAAGGCACAGATCGTTCATGGTATTGTTTGTGGCTTAAGAAGCCTTTAAGCAGTTTTCTGCCCTGGGCAGGCCAAGTGTTCCTTGCCCTCATTCCCGTAAACCCACAACCTTCCAGCATGGGCGTCATGGCCATCATGAACATGTCGCAGTGCTGCAGAGATTTTGTTTATGGCCAGTCTTGGGGCCAGTTTATGGCCAGATTTTGGGGGGCTTGTTCCCAACAGTTTTCCTCTTGATACAATTTTTTTCTGTGTCTAAACCATCACCTGTCTTGATATCCCTGAGCATTTCAGATTGAGAGATTCTCAAGAAGAAATGGTTAGAGAAGTGCCAATTAAATGGAAGCCTTTAGGAACATATAAGAAACGACCCCAAGACCACCAATGTCCAGACCACAAGGCTCTCCATGATGGCCTCTGCCCATCTTCTCTGTCTACCCCTATCCCCTTAGCATTCTGACCAACTTACTGTTCCTAGTCAAGCCGTGTGGGTTCACAGCCTCTGTGCGTGCCATTGCCTCCACTTCAAATGTCCCCCACACTATTTTGCCAGTCACGTGAGCATTTACTCATTAAGATTCAGCTCAAGCTTTGACTCATTTATTTAAGCTTTTCTTGACTTCTTCAGGTGAAGTTGACTGTGTCCTCCTTTGTGTCCTCACTAGATTGTAGATAACTATGGCTTGTAATCTTTATTTCTTCTATTCATTTATGTGACTTCCCCTGCCCCAGCTAGATTGCAAACTACTTAGGGTAGAGGTACAGAGCTTGGAACATAGTAAGTGCTCAATGAGGGGAAAGTGGGATGGGGAGAGGGACAGGCAGACCCATGAATTTTGATGCTGTTCTGCTTAGAATTTTTGGAATAAAATTTTTTTAACTTTTATTTTAAGTTTGGGATACAAGTGCAGGTTTGCTACATAGGTAAACTTGTGTCATGGGGGTTTCTTGTACAGATTATTTCATCACCCAGGTATTAAGCCTAGTGCCCATTAGTTATTTTTCCTGATCCTCTCCCTCCTCCCACATTCCACCCTCCCTTAGTCCCCAGTGTGTGTTGTTCCCCTCCATGTGTCCATGTGTTCTTATCATTTAGCTCCCACTTATAAGTGAGAACACGTGGTATTTGGTTTTCTGTTCCTGTGTTAGTTTGCTAAGGATAATGGCCTCTAGCTCTATCCATGTTCCTGCAAAGGACATGATCTCATTCTTTTTTATGGCTTTGTAGTATTCCATTGTGTATATTACCACATTTTCTTTAACCAGTTTATCATTGATGGGCATTTAGGTTGATTCCATGTCTTTGCTGTTGTGGATAGTGCCACAGTGAACATATGTGTACATGTGTCTTTATAACAGAATAATGTATATTCCCAGTAATGGAATTGCTGGTTCAAATAGTATTTCTGTCTTTAGGTCTTGAGGAATCACCAACACCGTCTTTCACAATGGCTGAATTAATATGCTCTATTACCAACAGCATATAAGCATTCCTTTTTCTCCACAGCCTCGTCAGCATCTGTTATTTTTTTACTTTTTAATAATAGCCACTTTGAGAAGTATGAAATGGTATCTCATCGTGGTTTTGATTTGCATTTCTCTAATGATCAGTGATGTTGAGCTATTTTTCATATGACTGTTGACCTCATGTATATCTTTTTTTGAAAAGTGTCCATGTCCTTTGCCCACTTTTTTATGTGGTTGCTTGTTTTTTGTGTTTTTTTGTTTTTGGGTATAAATTTAAGTGCCTTAGAGATGTTGGATATTAGAGCTTTGTCAGATGCATAGTTTGCAAAAGTTTTCTCCCATTCTGTAGGTTGTGTGTTTACTCTGTTGATAATTTCTTTTGCTGTACAGAAGCTCTTTAGTTTAAGAGATCCCATTTGTCAATTTTTGCTTATATTGTAATTGCTTAAGAACAAAGCTGGAGGCATCAGGCTAAGAGACTTCAAAATATACTACAGGGCTACAGTAACCAAAACAGCATGGTACTGGTAAAAAAAACGGATACATGGACCAATGGATCAGAATAGAGAACCCAGAAATAAGACCGCACACCTACAACTATCTGATCTTCAAATTATTTTAAGGGTCTTATGAATGTGTTTAGCATAAGGAAAAGGTCAGAAAGGAATTCTTTCCATATCGCAATTTAGTATTTGATGTATAACTTTGAGAGGAAGAAAGTATTCTGAAATCAAAACAGAGCACAAACTCAGTGATCTCATACATTTATGACACTCTAGAATGCTGTGATAGTTTAATCATCTAGTTTATCCTCTTTTGAATACCAATGGAGAAATGGAGACCTAGAGAAGTACAGTGATTAATCTGCAGTGACATAGCCACTTGATGCCAGGGTCATAGATGGATTTGGTCTGTTAGTCCCCCAATCCTATGTTTACTAGTTGTGCTATACTTCTCTGAACACTCTGTAGGAGTCCAACCTGGGAAGTGTATTAGGAAGACTTCATAAATCAAAAATAGCACAAGAAAGAAAAGGTTTTGATTTCATTTTACCTCTGCCAGTGGCCCCAGTAAGCTAAGGGTATTTTTCATTCTAACTCAGTTTGCTTTGCAAATCATAGGAGTTAAACAAACTGATATAGTGATGTGGTAACTGGATTCTATCAGACCTGTTTGGTTTCAACAGGGCATTCGCCAGTCTTTCTGTTCTCATTAGCCTGCCTCTTGTCCTCAGTCTGGTTCGCAGACTTTACATTAGGAAAACAGGAATACAAACGGCCCTCCTCTCAGGCTATAAGAAAATGAGTATCGCAATTGTCATTCAGCACACAAAAGCAAAAGAGCATTAGGACTGGAGTGACTTTATATGCTGTCACTTCCCTCTTGCTAACAGAATCAGAGGCTCTTTTGAAAATGGAATGGAATAATCATAGATTTAGTGAGTGTCTTCCCTTATTACTGACTTCAGCATATTAATAAATTTTATTTCCCACTGAATGTGAACATGCTCTTGACAAAAGAGTAATGCTAATTTGAAAAATAAGTTTAGGAATAACAGATTATACCAACAAATGGAAAATAAAAAAGTAAAGTCTCATTTTATGCTTATGTCTTTTAAATCCCCTTTTCCTAATAAAAAGTACTCTTGTTTTAACTATGTGCTATTTCCTGGAAATTTATTTTGTCAGACAAATAGTTGCTTTGAGTGGAAGCTATTAGCACGCTTTCTCATTTGTTCTGTGGTGAATTTTAAGTTTGCTGTTACTGTTTTTCTTTGTGTGTTTATTGTGTGGCAGGAAAATAAAGTTTTCCATTTGTACTTCTGGGAAGCTGTTAGCAAGTATTGCTTATTTCTGATAACCTAAACACACTTGATTTATGGAAGTATCAGAGCATCAATCTGCCCCCTTGTCACATGGGCCCATGTGTTTCCAAGCTACAGACCGATGTTCGAAGTCAGGTGAATTGATGAAATCTGCCAATCAGAGGAAGAAGGGGGAGCAGTGTTTTGGGGTCTATGTCTACTGAAAAGTCTTGAGGAATTTTCTTTCCTCAACCACAGCCCTAGAATCATGGCTATTCCACCATAGCCAGAAAGACAGCGTGGTCTTTTACCCTTCAGAGAGAAGAGCCAGATGAAAATATACCTTACAGCAAGGGACACCCTTTCTTGGTGACTTGTTTCCTTGGCCAAGACTGCCAATGAGATCATTGATGGAAGGATTCAGAGGATAAAGAAACACATTATTTATCCTGTAATTACCAGAGATCTCTTTAGCCCATTGGGAGCCCTCCCAGCTGGCATTTTCTCATAATTCAATGTTGATTCAACAGCTTCATAATGGCCATCTACACTGTGCCTGTCCCTGTGCTAGGGACCCATGGTGCGATGCAGAACAGGGCAGGGCAGGCTCTGCTTTCATGGCAGTGATGGATAGTAGAAAGGATGGACAAAATCAATAAAAGTTGCTCTGCAGTTTAGCTTTATGGGATTAAAACAGAAGAGTAGCTGAGACAAATTACAAGAGAAATCACCTCCTTTAGATCAGGTATTCCAGGAGGACCTCTCAGAAGAGGTGCCATTGAAACTGAGGCATTAAAAAAAAGAACAGTAGTGGGTAATGCAGAGAATAGAGGAAGGAACATTCAGGACATGGGAACCCCAAGGTCATTGTATTAACCCGAGGAGAACCTGGGGAAGAACCTGGGCTGACGAGCACAGATGTTAGCCTCCATCCCACCTACCTCAGTTCCCCACCTCAGTGTGGGCAGTGACAAGACCCATCAGGTCAGGTCTGGCCATGAGACACCAGGCTGCAGAAGGAAGATAAGCAGAAGGGCTATAACAAGCACTAGAGTTCTAAATAGACCAGAGAGCAAGTCCCAGACACTCAAGTTATGATCAGATAAAATCTTTATAGGTGGGGGAGTGGGGAACTGCCAAAATCCAAGTGGTCAGAGAGTCAACAAAGCAGCACTCTGGAACAGGCTGGGTAAACTTGGTTGTAGGTGACCCAGGCCCATCAGTGTTTATCACCGTCCAAGGGAAGTCAGCAGCCTGCTGGGAAACCTGGGCTGCTGCACAGCGGGTGGGGTCAGAGAGGAGGGGAGTGAGTAGGGCCTGTGTAGTGGCTATCGGGGGCAAGTGCTGAGAAGACTCTCAGTGATGGCTGCAGGTGATGGCGCTGCAGGAGGAATGGTGAGGATGGGGGCAAGGACAGCCTTTGCTCACACCCATGAGTCAAACCACTGAGTAGTTATGCAGCTTATTTCCCTACTCAAGACCCTTCATGAGAGAGACATACTATCCTATTCTGCATCCAGCATCATAGAGAAAACCAGCATTCTGAAGGAAAGGTGGAGAAGGCTTAGCAGCAATGCCTACTCCTGGGAAGGGATAGGCAGGCCACTCTCCCTCCAGTAAATACTGACTTCCAGAGGGAACGGCCACCCACTGGGGCAGATGCTGTGCCAGCAGGCACTCCAGCCCCAGGGTCTATAATCTCCCCACAGCTGTGAGGTAGCAGTTATGACCCCAGTTTAGAGATGGGACACCTGAGGCTCAGCGTACTTCAGTCACAGGCCCAGGGACTTGTGACTAGTGAGTGGCAGAACTGGAATTCTCACCCACCTCTGTTGGCCCTCAACAGAGTTTGGGCCAAGCATGTGTTTCCCGGTATCAGGAGCTGCTGGGGTACCTCCTGCTCTGTGGTGTAGGAGGGAAAGCAGGGTTCACCAGAACTAGACCTAACCGCTCTTTATGACTGGATGCCTGGCACCTCCACGGCTGAGGGGAAGGAAGGGAGGCCTGATGCCAATGACTCAGAGATCGCCTTTGCTTTTGCTTTCCATACAGTGCTCCAGAAACTGCAGTGGGGGCTTCAAGATACGCGAGATTCAGTGCGTGGACAGCCGGGACCACCGGAATCTGAGGCCATTTCACTGCCAGTTCCTGGCCGGCATTCCTCCCCCATTGAGCATGAGCTGTAACCCCGAGCCCTGTGGGGTGTGGCAGGTGGAGCCTTGGAGCCAGGTATGGCGCCCAGAAAGGGAGCGATGTCTTCACACAACCTGGCAAGCCATGAATCTCAGTGTTACTGCATAAATGTAGAAATCAGGGAAGACCATACCTGCGTCCTGCCAATGACTGGCCTCTGTTCAGTGACCCCACCCTGTATCTGGGAAGCCGAATGGGTCTAACACTTTCAGGAGGTGAAAAAATTCCATGGAGAAGACAATGTGTTATGGTTTTAATCACAACAGTTCAGTGTTATGTTGCAATCTGGTCTCCCAATGGATATACCGGGGAATTGGTGTTCCTGCTGGGGAAATGAATACAATGGGATTATTTGAACAAGGACGAGTCTGATGAGAGCCATTTGCAGACAGAGCCTAACATGCCTCTCTGAGGCTTCTGCAGTCGGGCTGGGAGAAACAGCCCTATCTTTTCCACACAGTATAATATTAGAGTTTCATCTCTTCCATCTCTCAGATCATTGTACAAATAGTGAGTGTGTGTGTGTGTGTGCTCTCTTTATGAGGGCCCTGGCTCTGCTGGGTCTTAGTTTTACTTTGACACATGGAAACAAGGTTACTTTGGTGAGGTTCTTTGGTGAAGTGTGATGATCTCATTTTTCAACAGGCAAATGTTTAAATATCTCAACAGCTAAAACATACTCCCAACTACATCCACAAATGATAGAAAGAAGACCAAAAAATAACAATAAAGAAAAGGAAGCCCCCATATTTTGAGTGCGTCCAGGAACTAGGCAGTTTGCCTACGATACTTGGTTTAATTCTCTCCATGACCTGGATGGTAGGCATTTTCAACCCTATTTTATAGGGGAAGAAATTGAGACTTAGGTTGAGAAACCTACCTGAGACACACAATGAGAAAATAAATAGAGTTTTAATTCAAACATAAGGCATTCGCAACGAGAAATATTTGATTGCTCATCTTTGATTGCCCATCTTTGATCCTGCTGTGCTATGGAACTTAGCCCAATGGGCATTGAACAAAAAGTGAACTAAGGAGAAAGAATGAATCAATAACTACTTTGCGGGGCACTTACCATGTGCCAGTGAAGCGAAGGCAAAGAATCCCAACCTGAGGCTACAGAGTTAGTGTCAAAGCCTGTGGAGGACTGAGCCCCGACTTACTTACCACCCACCGGCCAAGCATCCACGCTGATTCCTGAGGCTCTGGGCCACTACCTAGAGTTTTCTGGGGCAGCAGCCACCACTGTCCCCTCTTCATCCTCCTTCCCCTGCCTACTTCTGGAGTACATGAAGTGCCTGCTACTCCCAGGCTCTGAACCCAGACCTCCAAACTCTCCATAGGTACTGAGCCTGGCCTGGACCTGTTCAGGCAGCAGCTTCCAGAATCCAGGAATTCAGAGAGGAGCTTAGGTTGCCCTGTCAGAGAAATGGCATTTGCAGGCGATCAAAGATGAGCAATCAAATCTTTCTGGTTATGAAAAAGATCTATTCTTTATGTTTCCTCAGTAGCTTCCAGGATCCCCATCAGGAGCCTGTTCCCTGAAGCCCTTCTCTCACCCTTCTTTCTAAATTGCCTGTTTTGAGCAAACCACAAAGGTGGTAGAGTTCCCTCTTAAGCAGCAGTAGAGATAGAAAATGTAAAAGTCAGTTGAGTACCCGGAGCTGCTGTTAAGGAATTGGGCATCTTTAGGTACTTTCCCTGCCTGTGGTGCTGATTGCCATCCTGGGAATGTTATGAACCCATCTGGCAAGCATATCGGCCCGCCCTGACTACCCTCCAGGGCAGATGCATTTTAGCTATGGGACCATCTCTACACCAGTGGTAGTCAAGCTTTATCATGCTTCAGGACAACCTGGAGGGCTTGTCAATGCACAGATGGATGGGTCCTACCCCCAGAATGGCCAATTCAGGGGATCTGAGGTGGGGCCTGAAATTTTGCATTTCTAACAAACACTCAGAAGATGCTGAAGTTGCTGGTCTGAGGAACATTTGAGAACCACTTTTTTGACCCCCTTTTCCTGGAAATAACTTGGCCAGGTGGTGCTGAATCTATGTGCACATAGGTAGGTATGCACAAGAACCCTAGATGTGGAATTCCTCTCCCTGTCTCCTCAGATGGGGTTAAAAACAGATTGAATAAGTGGGAAAAAGTTGATGTTGATTCTCAAAGCTGGAATATTGTGAAGGTGCTACATTAGTTCTTTTATTGAGCAGAAAAGATTAATTGCATATAATTTCCCTGTCTTCTATGATACTACCACACACACACTACCTGATGTGATGGACATGATGTTTGCAAGACAGCCATAATTATCTTGTTGTTATTGTTGTAACCATGCTAAAACTAAGATTTTTCAAAGTGCTTTTCAAAATACTCAAAGAACTTTTCAAATATTCTTGGCGAATTATTTTATTTCCTCCTAAAAAAACTTAATGTATCTTATAGAATTATTCTAGTAAGCAAAAACCTGACATGTTTCAGAATTCTACCCCTTTGGAAATCTGACTTGTCATCTTGAATTTATTTTATGAGTATTACAGCCAATACATCTAAGTCCTGAGTGAATCCATCCATTTTATTACTCCTACTATGGACAAATTTAATTCTAAAACTTTATGCAGTGGAAAAGGAAGACTAAATCTCATTTTAATAGGAGGCAAACAAAATTGTATTGCAAATGTGTGCCCCCCTTTTGGGCTGTCGGAGCTAATCATTATAAAAAACCTAAATTTTACATTTTTGTTACTAAAAAACTTCTTTCAGAACACAAAATGTGGATAAAATAATGTCCATTCTGGAATGACCACTCATTTAGGTTTTTTAAAAAAAATTCCTTCCTTTTGACATATTGTTTAACATTAGACTATTTGGCATCTTCTGACTTTTCTCCTCCTTATGTCTTCAGGATTTGCTTCATCAATATTTCTGCCTCTCTCTAATTCTTGTTTCCCCATTTAAAAGAAAAATAGTGAGTGGTCATTGTAAGGAACTTGCAGGAATGCTATAAATTCCAATACAGATACCTATATTCCTAATAACACTGTACACAACAAAATGACAATACGAAATTCTTCACTTATCATTAAACGTGTCTCCACCCGACTTTTACCTAATCTTGTCACTGCTGTGTATCAGTGCTCCAGGTCCTGTGGAGGCGGAGTTCAGGAGAGAGAAGTGTTCTGTCCAGGAGGCCTCTGTGACTGGACAAAAAGACCCACATCCACCATGTCTTGCAATGAGCACCTTTGCTGTCACTGGGCCACTGGGAACTGGGAGCTGGTAAGACTCGTTTATACATACTTTTTTTACTTTAGCTTTTTTTTTTTTTTTAAATACTTTAAGTTCTAGGGTACATGTGCGCAACATGCAGGTTTGTTACATAGGTTACATGTGTCATGTTGGTTTGCTGCATCCATCAACTCATCATTTACGTTAGGTATTTCTCCTAATGCTATCCCTCCCCCAGCCCCCCACCCCCTGACAGGCCCCAGTGTGTGATGTTCCCCACCCTGTGTCCAAGTGTTCTCATTGTTCAATTCCCACCTATGAGTGAGAACATGCAGTGCTTGGTTTTCTGTCCTTGCAATAGTTTGCTGAGAATGATAGTTTCCAGCTGCATCCATGTCCCCACAAAGGACACGAACTCATCCTTTTTATGTGGCTACATAGTATTCCATGGTATATATGTGTCACATTTTCATAGTCCAATCTATCATTGATGGACATTTGGGTTGGTTCCAAGTCTTTGCTATTGTGAATAGTGCTGCAATAAACATACATATGCATGTGTCCTTATAGTAGCATGATTTATAATTCTTTAGGAATATACCCAGTAATGGGATTGCTGGGTCAAATGGTATTTCTAGTTCTAGATCCTTGAGGAATCACCATGCTGTCTTCCACAATGGTTGAACTAATTTACACTCCCATCAACAGTGTAAAAGCATTCCTATTTCTCCACATCCTCTCCAGCATCTGTTGTTTTTTGACTTTTTAATGATCGCCATTCTAACTGGCATGAGATGGTATCTCATTGTGGTTTTGATTTGCATTTCTCTGATGACCAGTGATGATGAGCATTTTTTCATGTGTCTGTTTTACATAAATATCTTCTTTTGAGAACTGTTCATATCCTTTGCCCACTTTTTGATGGAGTTGTTTATTTGTTTTCTTGTAAATTTGTTTATGTTTTTTGCAGATTCTAGATATTAGCCCTTTGTCATATGGGTAGATCGCCAAAATTTTCTCCTATTCTGGAGGTTGCCTGTTCACTCTGATGGTAGTTTCTTTTGCTGTGCAGAAACTCCTTAGTTTAATTGGATCCCATTTGTATATTTCGACTTTTGTTGCCATTGCTTTTGGTGTTTTAGTCATGAAGTCTTTGCCCACGCCTATGTCCTAAATGGTATTGCCTAGGTTTTCTTCTAGGGTTTTTATGGTTTTAGGTCTAACATTTAAGTCTTTAATCCATCTTGAATTAATTTTTGTATAAGGTGTAAGGAAGGGATCCAGTTTCGGCTTTCTACATAAGACTAGCCAGTTTTCCCACCACCATTTATTACGTAGGGAATCCTTTCCCCATTGCTTGTTTTTGTGGGGTTTGTCAAATATCAGATGACTGTAGATGTGTGGTGTTGTATCTGAGGCCTCTTTTCTGTTCTATTGGTCTATATATCTATTTTGGTACCAGTACCATGCTGTTTTGGTTACTGTAGACTTGTAGTATAATTTAAAGTCAGGTAGCCTGATGCCTCCAGCTTTCTTCTTTTTGCGTATGATTGTCTTGGCAATGCGGGCTCTTTTTTGGTTCCATATGAACTTTAAAGTAGTATTTTCCAATTCTGTGAAGAAAGTCATTAGTAGCTTGATGGGGATGGCATTAAATCTATAAATTACCTTGGGCAGTATGGCCATTTTCACGATATTGATTCTTCCTATCCATGAGCATGGAATGTTCTTCCGTTTGTTTGTGTCTTCTTTTATTTCGTTGAGTAGTGGTTTGTAGTTCTCCTTGGAGAGGTCCTTCACATCCCTCATAAGTTGGATTCCTAGGTATTTTATTCTCTTTGTAGCAATTGTGAATGGGAGTTCACTCATGATTTGGCTCTGTTTGTCTGTTATTGGTGTACAGGAATGCTTGTGATTTTTGCACATTGATTTTGTATCCTGAGACTTTGCTGAAGTTGCTTATCAGCTTAAGGAAATTTTGGGCTGAGACAATAGGGTTTTCTAAATATACAATCATGTCATCTGCAAACAGGGACAATTTGACTTCCTCTTTTCCTAATTGAATACCCTTGATTTCTTTCTCTTGCCTGATTGCCCTGGCCAGAATTTGCAACACTATGTTGAATAGAAGTGGTGAGAGAGGGCATACTTGTCTTGTGCCTGTTTTCAAAGGGAATGCTTCCAGTTTTTGCCCATTCAGTATGATATTGGCTGTGGGTTTGTCATAAATAGCTCTTATTATTTTCAGATACATTCCATCAATACTGAATTTATTGAGAGCTTTTAGCATGAAGAGCTGTTGAATTTTGTCGAAGGCCTTTTCTGCGTCTATTGAGATAATCATGTGGTTTTTGTCATTGGTTCTGTTTATGTGATAGATTACATTTATTGATTTGAATATGTTGAGCCCAAGGATGAAGCCCACTTGATCATGGTGGATAAGCTTTTTGATGTGCTCCTTGATTCGGTTTGCCAGTGTTTTACTGAGGATTTTTGCATCGATGTTCATCAGGGATATTGGTCTAAAATTTTCTTTTTTTGTTGTGTCTGTGCCAGGCTTTGGTATCAGGATGATGCTGGCCTCATAAAATAAGTTAGGGAGGAATCCCTCTTTTTCTATTGATTAGAATAGTTTCAGAATAAATGGTACCAGCTCCTCTTTGTACCTCTGGTAGAGTTCGGCTGTGAATCCGTCTGGTCCTGGACTTTTTTTGGTTGGTATGCTCTTAATTATTGCCTCAATTTCAGAGTCTGTAATTGGTCTATTGAGAGATTCAACTTCTTCTTGGTTTAGCCTTGGTAGGGTGTATGTGTCCAGGAATTGATCCATTTCTTCTAGGTTTTCTAGTTTATTTGCATAGAGTTATTTATAGTATTCTCTGATGGTAGTTTGTATTTCTGTGGGATCGGTGGTGATATCCCCTGTATCATTTTTTATTGCATCTATTTTATTCTTCTCTCTTTTCTTCTTTATTAGTCTTGCTAGCAGTCTATCAATTTTGTTGATCTTTTCAAAAAACCAGCTCCTGGATTCATTGATTTTTTGAAGGGTTTTTTGTGTCTCTGTCTCCTTCCGTTCTGATCTGACCTTAGTTGTTTTCTTGCCTGCTGCTAGCTTTTGAATTTGTTTCCTCTTGCTTCTCTAGTTCTTTTAATTGTGATGTTAGGATGTCGATTTTAGATCTTTCCTGCTTTCTCTTGTGGGCATTTAGTGCTATAAATTTCCCTCTACACACTGCTTTAAATGTGTCTCAGAGATTCTGGTATGTTGTATCTTTCTTTTCTTTGGTTTCAAAGAACATCTTTATCTCTGCCTTCATTTTGTTATTTACCCAGTAGTCATTCAAGAGCAGGTTGTTCAGTTTCCATGTGGTTGTACAGTTTTGAGTGAGTTTCTTAATTCTGAGTTCTAATTTGATTGCACTGTGGTCTGAGAGTCAGTCTGTTGTGATTTCTGTTCTTCTACATTTGCTAAGGAGTGCTTTCCTTCCAATTATGTGGTCAATTTTAGAATAAATGTGAGGCGGTGCTGCGAAGAATGTATCTTCTGTTCATTTGGGGTGGAGAGTTCTGTAGATGTCAAATAGGTCTGCTTGGTGCAGAGCTGAGAACAAGTCCTGGAGACCCTTGTTAACCTTCTGTCTTGTTGATCTGTCTAATATTGACAGTGGGAAGTTAAATCTCCCATTATTATTGTGTGGGAGTCTAAGACTCTTTGTAGGTCTTTACAGACTTGCTTTATGAATCTGGGTGCTCCAGTATTGGGTGAATATATATTTAGGATAGTTAGCTCTTCTTGTTGAATTGATCCCTTTACCATTATGTCATGGCTTTCTTTGTCTCTTTTGATCTTTGTTGGTTTAAAGTCTGTTTTATTAGAGACTAGGATTGCAAACCCTGCTTTTTTTTGCTTTCCATTTGCTTGGTAGATCTTCCTCCATCCCTTCACTTTGAGCCTATGTGTATTTCTGCATGTGAGATGAGTCTCCTGAATATAGCACACTGATGGGTCTTGACTCTTTATCCAATTTGCCAGTCTGTGTCTTTTAATTGGGGCATTTAGCCTATTTACATTTAAGGTTAGTATTGTTATATGTGAATTTGAGCCTGTCATTATGATGTTAGCTGGTTATTTT
Source organism: Macaca nemestrina (assembly GCF_043159975.1). Taxonomy (NCBI): domain Eukaryota; kingdom Metazoa; phylum Chordata; class Mammalia; order Primates; family Cercopithecidae; genus Macaca; species Macaca nemestrina. The sequence continues at coordinate 147,265,734 of NC_092130.1, forward strand.
GCCCATTAATTGATGCAGTTTCTTCATAGCATCGATGGTCTTTACAATTTGGCATGTTTTTGCAGTGGCTGGTACCAGTTGTTCCTTTCCATGTTTAGTGCTTCCTTCAGGAGCTCTTGTAAGGCAGGCCTGGTGGTGACAAAATCTCTCAGCATTTGCTTATCTGTAAAGGATTTTATTTCTCCTTCACTTATGAAGCTTAGTTTGGCTGGATATGAAATTCTGGGTTTAAAATTCTTTTCTTTAAGAATGTTGAATATTGGCCCCCACTCTCTTCTGTCTTGTAGGGTTTCTGCCGAGAGATCCACTGTTAGTCTGATGAGCTTCGCTTTGTGGGTAACCCAGCCTTTCTCTCTGTCTGCCCTTAACATTTTTTCCTTCATTTCAGCCTTGGTGAATCTGATAATTATGTGTCTTGGGGTTGCTATTCTCAAGGAGTACCTTTGTGGTGTTCTCTGTATTTCCTGAATTTGAATGTTAGCCTGCCTTGCTAGGTTAGGGAAGTTCTCCTGAATAATATCTTGAGGAGTGTTTTCCAACTTGGTTCCATTCTCTCCATCACTTTCAGGTACACTAATCAAACGTAGATCTGGTCTTTTCACGTAGTCCCATATTTCTTGGAGGCTTTGTTTGTTCCTTTTTACTCTGTTTTTTCTAAACTTGTCTTCTCACTTTATTTCATTAATTTGATCTTCAAACACTGATACTGTTTCTTCCACTTGATTGAATTGGCTACTGAAGCTTGTGCATGCATCACAAAGTTCTCATGCCATAGTTTTCAGCTCCATCAGGTCTTTTAAGGTCTTCTCTTCACTGTTTATTCTAGTTAACCATTCATATAACCTTTTTTCCAAGGTTTTTTATCTTCCTTGTGATGGGTTAGAACATGCTCCTTTAGTTCAGAGAAGTTTGTTATTACCGACCTTCTGAAGCCTACTTCTGTCAACTTGTCAAAATCATTCTCCATCAAGCTCTGTTCCGTTGCTGGTGAGGAGCTGTCATCCTTTGGAGGAGAAGAGGCACTCTGGTTTTTAGAATTTTTCAGCTTTTCTGCTCTGGTTTCTCCCCATCTTTGTGGTTTTATCTACTTTTGGTCTTTGATGTTGGTGACCTACAGATTGGGTTTTGGTGTAGATGTCTTTTTTGTTGATGTTGATGCTATTCCTTTCTGTTTGTTAGTTTTCCTTCTAACAGTCAGGTCCCTCAGCTGCAGGGCTGTTGGAGTTTGCTGGAGGTCCACTCCAGACCTTGTTTCCTGGGTATCACCAGCGGAGTCTGCAGAACAGCAAATATTGCAGAACAGCAAATGTCGCTGCCTGATCCTTCCCCTGGAAGCTTCGTCCCAGAGGGTCAGCTGCCTATATGAGGTGTCTGTCGGCCTCTACTGGGTGGTGTCTTCCAATTAGGCTATACAGGGATCAGGGACCCACTTGAGGAGGCAGTCTGTCCGTTCTCAGAGCTCAAACGCCATGCTGGGAAAACCACTGCTCTCTTCAGAGCTGTCAGACAGGGACGTTTAAGTCTGCAGAAGTTGTCTGCTGCCTTTTGTTCAGCTATGCCCTGCCCACAGAGGTGGAGTCTACAGAGGCAGTTGGCCTTGCTGAGCTGAGGTGGGCTCTACCCAGTTCGAGCTTCCCAGCCACTTTGTTTACCTACTCAAGCCTCAGCAATGGCAGATACCCCTCCCCCAGCCAGGTTGTCACCTTGCCGTTCAATCTCAGACTGCTGCGCTAGCAGTGAGCAAGGCTCCATGGGCGTGGGACCTGCCAAACCAGGCACGGGAGAGATTATACTTGTCTGCCAGTTGCTGAGACCTTCGAAAAGTGCAGTATTTGGGTGGGAATATTCCATTTTTCCAGGTACAGTCTGTCATGGCTTCCCTTGGCTAGGATAGGGAACCCCTTGCACTTCCCAGGTGAGGCAATGCCCCGCCCTGCTTTGGCTCGCCCTCTGTGGTGCAAGGACAGCTGCACCCACTGTCCAACCAGTCCCAGTGAGGTGAACCAGGTACCTCAGTTGGAAATGCAGAAATCACTTGTCTTCTGTGTTGATCTCACTGGGAACTGCAGACCGGAGGTGTTCCTGTTCGACCATCTTGGAACCTCAATCTACTTTAGCTTTTTAAAAAAATGGTTTCTTGCCACTATACTTAAGCAAAAAAATAAAAATAAAATAACATGTATTTTCTTTTGATTACAAAAGTAATCTATATTCATTGTAAATATTCAATGTGTTCATTGATTTATAGTATGTTTCTATATACTTTGGTTTTCATATTTCTGCCACTGAATACCTCTAAGTCTGCTAAAAGTTGACCCATGGCTGCTGTGGGTCTTGAGTTCAGAAGGGAAAAGATCAAATACTTTCAAAAGAGAAAAGATCAAATATTAAAGCTATTCCAGAGACATACAGCCTAAGAAACAGCTGTTTTATACCCAGCACCTTGGATGCTCTGGCTTTTCCTAGAGCAAAGAGGAGTTGGCATCTGTCCTAAAGCTTTAGACGTAGTCAGACTTAGTGAGTTTCAGGCCTCTTGTCAGTCCACAGATCAGTTTGCCAGATGGCCAGCCTGTTTGATGGAACAAAATAAACCGTAAATGAAGGAAAGAGGTATTATTCTCCCTAAGTTTGTTTATTGCATAAATAACACTCTATCAGCAATATTGAAAATAAAATTCTGGCCGGGCATGGTGACTCATGCCTGTACTCCTAGCACTTTGGGAGGCTGAGGCAGGTGGATCACCTGAGGTCAGGAGTTTGATTCGAGACCAGCCTGGCCAACATTGTGAAACCCCATCTCTACTAAAAATTTAAAAATTAGCCAGATGTGGTGGTACATGCCTGTAATCCCAGCTACTTGGGAGTCTGAGGCAGGAGGATCACTTGAACCTAAGACGCGGAGGGCACAGTGAGCCGAGATTGCACCACTGCACTCCAGCCTGGGTGACAGAGCAAGACTCCATCTCAGAAAAACAAAATAAAGAAAATTATCCCATGGACAGATTCTGCCATCATTCTGACTTGTCTTATCCTGGATTTTCTATCAAATAAAGTCTCGAGAAAAAATTTAACTTTATTCGAAAATTCAATGCCAGGGAAGCAGGGGTGACAGAAAAGAGAAAGGAGGCAGAGAAGGGGAGTCAAAAATGAATTGGTGTGTTACTAGACTGATTATCTTACCTAACTGACCATCGCTTGGTGTCAGGAGCAACTGATTGCTGATTCTCACAGGAAGGCTTCTAAAAACTGTGTGAACTACTGCGTGTTATGGCAGTTTATCCAGGAAGGGAGGGACGAGTAGGAAAGGAGAAGAGTTATCCACTGACTCCTGTCTCCCTTTGGTGGAGTCTCCCTTTAGAGGGCTAATATCTCCATACTTCTGAATTGTCCAGATATGGGCACTGAGCAAGTCCCATTGTGTCTCATTTCTCATTGGCAACAAGAAAGCCCAATCAGAAGCAGGGAGGCATGAGGCATGGTGATATGGTTTGGCTCTGTGTCCCCACCCAAATCTCATCTCAGATTGTAATTCTCACGTCTTAAAGGAGAGACCCAGAGGCAGGTGAGTGCATCATGGGGGCAGTTCCCCTATGCTGTTCTTGTGATAGTCAGTGATTTCTCACAAGATCTGATGGTTTTATAAGGGGCTCTTCCCACTTCACTCACCACTCTCTCTCACCTGCTGCCATGTAAGACGTGCCTCTTCCCTTCCACTATGATTGTAAGTTTCCTGAGGCCTCCCCAGCCCTGTGGAACTCTGAGTCAATTAAACCTCTTTTCTTTATAAATTACCCAGTCTCAGGTATGTCTTTATAGCAGTGTGAAACCAGGCTAATACAAATGGCATGAGGTGAAGGCCACTGGGTTGTGCTTTCAGAAAATTGGTTGCCACCTCAGCTGGGACAGATCCTAGGGCCACGAGCTGGGAGACAGGGGAGCCAAGATGGTCTGATACACTAACATCACAACTACTAACATTTTTATAAAGTGACTTGTTCCCATGCATGTATGTTTCGATGGTTGTAATTATTACACACACGGGAATGCAGTATTTTGCCCAACATAATGCCCCCAGCTATCTGTAGGTTGCTATACAGTTTGTAATTCTCATTATTCATAGCTGCATAGTTGCACCAGCACAGCCATGATCCACTCTAATGCTGTGTCAAATTGGCGGTCTATTGGCAGTCAGACATGTGAGGCACAATAGGCTTGACTCTAACACCAAATTCACTTAGCTGTGTAGAAGGATACAAGCAGGAATTATATTAGGCACAACAGCCTCATCTCTGCAGGAGGTTGCTACCGAAGGATACAATTTCAGCAACTATCCAAGAGTACAACTTCATTTGCTTCCTTGTCTGTCAAGCGTGGTATGTATGGGTAGCAAGAAATGAGAGCCAAGGTGCACACAGGTCACCTTGACACAAAGAAGCCTCAGCCTCAGTTTCCTGCCAATATTTTAAACTATTTTGGTCACACATGCCAACTCACAGGCCTCCAGTAGGGAACAGTTCTACAGTCAGCAATTTCCTAGTAGACACGACAGTCATCATCTTTTGCATTTACCTTAACTCTGTAGTGTCCAAGAAAACCATACTTCAAGGTCATTTTTCTCTCCAATTACTCTGAACCAGGACCAATGTTAATCCTTTCTTTACAGTAATATTCCATCAAGTTGATTGATCATATATACTTAACAGTTTCCCCTTTGTTAGGATGTTTATCTGTTGTCACCCAATAAATAGTTACCAAACTAATATTCACTGCTATGAGCAAGATTTGTGTGCCTAGTCTAGCCATGAACTTGCCGAAATTCATCATTAGAATCATGGCAGATTGGATCAAGGCAGCAGTGGCCTTCTCCAGCCACATGGGCCTGAGCAAAGGCCATGCTTACTCCTGGCAGGCCTTGCCCCAGCTGCCTAGATATATTTCAGGACTAGGCTCTTCATAAATATCTCAGAACTCTGTATAGCAAAATAAGTACCTCTAATCAAAGCAAACATGACATCTAAAAGAGAAAATGTGATGTAATGTGAAGTCATAAAAATGCTGTAAGTTTGGGCCCATTTAGAGAAACAATCTCATGGAAGATTAAAAATTGTAAGAGAACATTTTTAAACCTCCCTTTCAACTCCCTGAAGGAGTTCCAGGTGAGTCTATTGGGAGTGGACATGGGTTGAAGTTCCTTAGAAATGCTGTGTGTCAGGAATTCACCAATTATGCATAGCAAAGAATGGGAGGATAATGAGAGAGTGGTTAACACCTACCAGGCCAGCCTTTGGAATCACTCATAACCTTCATGATCTGTTATTAGGTGAAACTACACAAGCTATGGATTGAACATATACATTTTCCTTTGTTCCCAAAACTCCACTAAATAGGCAGAAGGGATAAAATACTACAACTGGCACAAGCCCACAAGGACAAAGATGGGGGCAGGAGACAAGAGCAGAGAGATGGGTCCATACAATTTTGGAATCTGTAAAATTACCCTGGTCTATCTTTAGCTCCCCCTCACCAAAAAAAAAAAAAAAAAAAATTGGAATCTGGAAACAGATGACTAAACTTCCAGTTGACTTAGCGAGTGTGCCAGAGGAAAAAGTAACCAGGTGTGGTGGCACACACCTGTAGTCCCAGTTACTTGGGAGTCTGAGATAGGAGAATCACTTGAACCAGGGAGAGGGAGGTTGCAGTGAGCCGAGACTGTGCCACTGCCTTCCAGCCTGGGTGATAGAGCCAGACCTTGTCTCAAAAACATGGTTTAAATGGTATATTTTATGTTTTATATATTTTACCTCAAAAAATAATAATTTAAGAAAAGAGCATATGTGGTAAATTCAGGCACATTTTTTTACATCCTGAAGAATCTTATGTAAACTGCTTCTACAGGCCAGCGAATCTCCCTCCTGCAGCCAGGTGGGTGATCATAACATTGCAGTGGAACCTTATCGTTAGAATGGCTTGAGAGGACCTGGTCCGGCTAGTCACAGAGCCGGGTCTGCTGTTGCTCTGTTTCTTCCCCAGCTTCCATGCTCAGCCCTGTCCCTACCCCCATTCCACATTCTCTCCATGCCACTGGGGTCTTTCCCTCCCACTTCTCTTTTTACCCAATGCTCATCTCTCCTAGTAGCTCCACCCCTTTCCCTCACATCCAATCCCCAGCCCCAAATCAAAATTAGTTCAGACCAAGGTACCACGACCCAGATATGGAATTGTATTCTGCTTTGCTTGCAGTTCAGCCTCCCTCCATATGTTTCACTCCATATACTCATGATGCAAAGATGAATGTTTGGGTTGGGAGTTCCAGCTAGAACCAAGGGTGCGAACCCCATGGGCAATGCCTCCCTCCTTCCTGTTCCTCTCTAAGCACATGCTTCATTCCATTCACCTTTTCTTCCATTTGGTTTTCATTCATTTTACTTGGCAGGAAATGTGACCACCAACAACACCCAAGTTCTCAAATTTCAGCCTTAGATGGAATTTCTTGCTGCGTCTCAATTCAAATTCCCAAGGAAGTGACTTATTGGCCCCGCTTGATGCAGGGACCTTCCCTAGACCAGTCTTGTGTGGCCTGGCTGGGTCCCACGGCACCAACATAGGTTCCTGGAGCCCAGTGCTGTAGTCGTGTGATGAGAGGCATCAGACCATTCTGAAATATGTGAAAGAGGAGAACGTTCTGCAGAGAACCTAATAGTAAACTCAGTCAGATCCAATCCACACGGCCTATAGTATAGAGTCTTTCTAAACTCACATCTCCAAATTATTAGTGCCTTTATTCTATGACTCCTTCAAAAAGGTTTCTGGTTATTGAGACATTTCCATTCTTGACCACAGTGGGGTTGGAGGTGTTCTACTGGTGTTTCCTTGGGAGTCGTGGGGATGACTTCCGACTCTCTGTTCACCCTCTCTTTCAGTGTTCCACTTCCTGTGGAGGTGGCTTTCAGAAGAGGACTGTCCATTGTGTGCCCTCAGAGAACAATAAAACTGAAGACCAAGACCAATGCCTGTGTGATCACGAACCCAGACCTCCAGAATTCAAAAAATGCAACCAGCAGGCCTGCAAGAAAAGTGCCGGTGGGTGAATGGGTTTGCTTGGGGAGAAAGAGATCTTTGCACAAATGTCATCCTGCATGATATAACTTGTAGATAGCTTTACATTTCTTTTACTCAACAGAAAATCTTAATGTTAAAGAGGTCAGCCGGTAACCCTGGGAACAAGCTATCTGATTTGGTGAGGTTTGAATCTTAACTTCTTGAGAGAGTATCTCATCCATTTTTCTTTTTTATTTTTTTAATTATTTTCTTTTTAAATTATTATTATTTATTGACTGTCATAAAATAGTCTCTCTAAGCCTGTTCACACTGATGTCATCCAACATGGATGAGAATTACTTCTGTGCTTTCAAAGATGTCTTAAGAGATATCCCAGCCTTTCTCAGGAACCCAGTCAAGTGTGAAATGGTCCTCTCTATAAATCTGGTACCACTATGTTAGGCCAGGTTCCCCAGAGGCAGGTTCTGGGGTGAAAGTGTGTGTGCAAGGGGTTCATTAAGTATTTCCAGGGAAGATCATTAAGGGAGTGGAGGAAGCCACATGGAAAAGGGAGGAGACACAGCCAGGATGCCTTCTCAGGAACCTGAGTCCTAGCTTCAGACTGCTCCTCCAGGCAGCTCCGGAGCATAGGTTGTACCCCCGAGTTGTCTGCTCCTGAGCCAGCAAGCTGTACATTCACACTCCCACGCTCTTCAGCCATTGGACAGGGCCTACCCCAGGAGAAGTGAATTTGCAGGAGGCTCTCTGTGTGAGAGACAAAGGAGCTCCTACGGGCTGGGTAGGTTCAGCTATGATCTATAATGTCCATTCCACTGATTGTCTGGGCTTCATTGACATGTAAAATTTCTAAATTAAATTAAAAACAGAGAAGTGAGTACATTCAGTAGCTCATTAAAAGAAAAATTCGATAGCCCTTTGTGCCAGGAGAAAGGAGAGAAAGGCTAATGCCCATAATTTTGGCTTGAGCAGCTGAGTAGATGAAGCTACCATGCACTGAGAGAGGAAGCCTAACAGGGGCTTTGGGAAAGAGAGAAGGTAGTGAGTTCTGTTTGGAACGTGTTTGTTAAGGAGTCTGTGAGTCATCTAGGTAGGGGTGTCCTGTGATTCGTTTGTTGTACAGGTGTGGAGGCCAGGAGAGAGATCTGGTCTGGAAATCCTGATCAAAATGCACTGAGCAAGGAAATGCTTTAGGTATGATTATCACAGGTAGCTTCTTACTGACTTGCACTTAAGGGTGGCTTTCATTGGCCTTACTTGAAATTCCAGCAGAAGTCACCTAGAGCTCATTTTCTGAGGTGTTATTCATGTCTTCCAGACTCTTGCTTCTCAAAATATGGTCCCTGGACAAGCTGAATTGGCATCTCCTGGGAATTTGAGGCTCTTGGGCCTCACTCTAGACCTACTGAATTAGAATCTTCATTTAACAAGATCCCTGGTGATTCACATGCACATCAAAGTTTGAGAAGCACCTTGTTCTAGACCAAGGGCCCAATCTGAGACTCTTTTCCTTTCATTTCATCTCTTTCTATGGTACCATACTTTAAACAGTTGAGGCTATAGAATCCCTTCTATGTTGTGTTATTTTTTATATAACTGAAGCAGCCACTTACTCTTGGTTGACCATGCCTAGTGTTAGGGCTTGTTATTTTGAATTATATGTAGGTTGTCTTCAACTGTCCTATGGCTGGACAATAAAATCTTCAATAATCAAAACAGGGTTAAGTGCATAGATTGTAGTTTTCATCTTGAAATCTCACACAAAATAAATGGTGACCAATAGTTGGCTGGCAATTGATGTGCTTAACAATGAATTCCATTCACTGACAAATATCAGGGCCACAAAAGTTAATTACTAGCTTCTGAAGGCAGAGCCATGCCTACTCACATAGAAGGAAAATGAAAGAGGAGCTGTAAGAAATTCCTTGATTTAAGAAGCCAGCCACCCACCCTGACCCCTATAATTCTCTAAAATTCTTTGAAAATATTCATTCAATGCCCAGGTTCTTGTCAGTCAGCTTTCATAATAAACATAACATAATCCTAAGTATATTTTATAATATCAGGTATGAATTCATATAAGATTTAGTTTTCTCCAGGTCATTTTACTTCTTTTAGAAACCATCTGAAGTTTTAATGACTTAAAATCTAAATTGGAACTACTATTTCCACATTAGTGCCTACAAAACTCTTTCCATGTATCAATGTGGAAAAAAAAATCAAGAAAATTCATTTACCAAGTATAACCTTTATTCTCAGCATTACATTCATATTGATTAAAAAACAAAAGCAAAACCCTTAAGCCTACCATTCCTGGGGTTGTTTTGTTGTTGCTGCTGCTGCTACTTTTAGGTAGAAAAGGCAAAAAAAAAAAAAAAAAAAGAAAGAATACTTAGATCCAGTGTTGATGTGTTGATACAAATGAACATTTGTGTTGGTAAATTTTCTACTGAAGAATATTCTGCCAGATGAATAGGATCTCATTCATTCACTTATTCAACAAAATATTATTGATCACAAAATGTCTCAGAGAAGTGCTAAGAGCTGAGAAGAAAGACATGAGTAAAAGACAGCTCTTAGCCTCAAGGAACCCAAAGTCATGGAAACTGTATTTGTCAACAACATTGAAATTGTTTTCCAGGCTTCTTTGGTGAACAAAATATTATCCCCTGATAACACAGATGACAACAAAGATACAGGCGTATAACTGTCCCTTTAAATTTCCAAATGTGGTTTCTGTTGAACCAGCAGAGGCAAACTGGGATCTCCCCTCCAAGTTGCCCATAATTATAAGCATTGTATGTACTTTGGAAGTGGAATCCAATTGACTGATGAACACAACAAGCTTTCATTGTTTCACAGCAATAGGGAGAATTGATGTAATTGAGCCCTGTCACCATGTTGGGCTCATGGTTATCATCTAAATGAGTTGCTAAACATAGCTCTGGAACACAGACTGCCAATATAAGCCACTCTCATCTTCCACTCTTCCTTCTGGTCCCCCACTCTCAAAAAGGAGGGCCCCAGGACCTAGCATGTATCCAGACTCCAAGGACTATTGAAAAGCAAGGCTCTTGATCTCATGGTTTCCAGGAGCATATGAGGATTCCAGGCTTGGTTGAGTCTCTTTCAGTCATTTAGGTGTTGACCTAACCTGACAAGTGGGCCTCCTGTGTTGAGGAAAAAAGATGTTCTGGGCAGAGAAGACCTATTCATGTGATCTTCTCCTGCCCCATCACCAGTACACAAGATTCACTCTCTCAGAGACAAAGCTTGGGAGCTATTGAGACAACATTCAGTTTCCAGTGGCACCATCTATATGCCAGCTGTGTGATGTTGGGTCGATTGCTAAGCTTCTGTGGAACCCTCAGTTATTAAAAGAATAGATGCACCCACATCTATTGATTTCTGTGACAATCAAATGGTATAGTATATGTCAAACATTGCCTAGTATGTGGTATATGCTTAATAATTTGTGTCTGTGTTTTTTCTACTTTCATGGAGGAAGGGGTGTATTAGCTTCCTGGGCTACAAGTACAAATATTCATGCTGCCATAACAAACCGTAATGAACTAGGTGACTAAAGACAACAGAAATCTATTCTCTCACAGTTCTGGAGGCTAGAAGTCCAAAATCAAGGTATTGGTAGGGCCACAGTCATTCTCCTGGCTTCTGGCGGTTGCCAGCCGTCACTGGCATTCCTCAGCTTACAGAAACTGAATTCCAGTCTCTGCCTCCATTACCACATGGCTGTCTTTCCTCTCTGTGTCTGTGTCTCAGCACAGCTTTTCCTCCTCTGTTTGTGTGTCTGTCTCTGTGTCTCTTCTCCTCTTTTTATAAGGACACCACTCAGGTTGGTTGAAGGGCCCACCCTAGTTCATAGTGACCTCATCTTAACTGACATCATAATTCTATCTACCAAGATCTTATTTCCAAATCAGATCACATTCACAGATACAAAGGGTGAGGACTTCAACGCTGGGGTACATTTCAAAGGATACAGTTCAACCCACAACCAGGGCAAAGACTTTGGGGGCCTCCTAGAGGTCCTTTTTATAATGGCAGATACCTTTGAGAGAGCTCGCACTTTAGCCCTTAGCACACTCCATTTACAGAGCAGTTCAAGAGAGGGTTTGGTGCGGTGCCCTAGTGTGTAGTACAATAATGCCTGTTTGGACATGGAGACAGAGGGGACTCATGTGGGTCAGCGCTGCCAGAAGAAGCTTTGTGGAACGGTGGCTGTCAGCTGAGCCTCCACCCTTCCTGTCTTTCTCCTCCTGGGCAACGGCCCCAGAGCACTCACGGACTCACAGCGACAAGATTGTGGGGCAAAGAGCTGCCCCTCCTGTGCTCTCTCCAGCCTCCATCCATAGAGACTTCAGGAGAGGCTGGCTAAGAAACTGGAGCGGCTGTGTGATGCTTGGACTACCCTGCCAGGGGCCTTCCCAGAGCCCAGGAAGGAAGCCTTGCCTTATTCTGATCAGCAGCGCACACAATGCACGGCCCAGGTCCCATGAACAACACCCTCTGCTCTGCTGGGACACGGGAGATGAAGAGCTCGAGGCATATTCCACAAGAGACATGCTTGGTCAAAACATGTACTCTCTGAAGTTGAATTTTGAGGAAGAAATTTAAAACAAAAAGAAAAACAAGGCCAGGCGCAGTGGCTCACACCTGTAATCCTAGCGCTTTGGGAGGCCGAGGCGGGCAGATCATTCAAGGTCAGGAGTTCAAGACCAGCCTGACCAAAATGGTGAAACCCAGTCTCTACTAAATATACCAAAAAAAAAAAAAAAAAGTAGCTGGATGTGGTGGTACATGCCTGTAGTCCCAGCTACCCGGGAGATTGAGGCAGGAGAATCACTTGAACCCAGGAGGCAGAGGTTGCAGTGAGCCGACATTGAACCACTGCACTCCAGCCTGGGCAACAGAGGGAGCCATCTCAAAAAACAAAAACATGTACTCTCTCTGAAACTTCCAAGGGTGTCAGGCAATTTCCTGTGGGGTTTTAAGAGAGATGAGGTTTTTATAAGAGGCTAAAAGCAGAGCCCTGAAGAAGGAAAGATGAAGACTCAGGTTTTGGATTCTAGGAGCATTATATGTTACCAATTCCTAAGGGCACTTAAAACTTGAGCCCCAAACGGGACTCTAGAAGCTAACAGAAGACTTTCATTTGTTCACAAAAATAAGGCACAGTTAAGAGAATAAGGAGTTCTGAGGAGATAAAAAGAACTTTTTGCCTTTATGATCTGAAGGGGGAAAAAGCATAGAGACGCAAAGATATTGTCACACATTTGGGGTGGAGAGGATCTTATTTCCATTTCTACTTTTCCTGACTGTTCCATTTACAAAGGATAGCGGCCTGTTTATGAAAGTGCTTTTCTTCAGAACTATGAAAATCTTTTCTCTGTAAAGGAGAAAGACGAGAGCTCCAAAAGGCACTCAAGGCAAGCTTAAAACAATTTCACTTTCTAGAAAAAAAATATCTAATTGAATTCTTTACAGACCCAGAAGCTGTGGGCCAGTGCCCTCTGAGAACCACCTGCCAGGAGTGTGTGGGGTGGTCCCTGAGCAACCCATTCTCGTTCCCTGACTCGTGTGGGAAAAGCAAGGCCAAGAAAATTAAGGGACACACTTACCCAGAGCTAGTTAGAGGAGAACAAGGGTTAGAACTCAGGTGACTAATTGTATACTTACTTACTAATTGTATATACTTACTCTGGGAATTATTTGTACATGTCTTCTGCCTTCATCTCCGTGGTAAAGTTCTGCAGGGCAGAGATCACAGTTTATATGTCTGTATACCTCACTCACTCTGGAAGCATTGGTTTGTTGTTTTTTTTTTTTTTTTTTTGAGATGGAGTTTCACTCTTCTTGCCCAGGCTGGGTGCAATGGCACGATCTCAGCTCACTGCAACCTCCACCTTCCGATTTCAAGCGATTCTCCTGCCTCAGCCTCCCGAGTAGCTGGGATTGCAGGAGCCCACCACCATGCCCAGCTAATTTTTGTATTTTTGGTAGAGACAGGGTTTCGCCATGTTGGCCAGGCTAGTCTCGAATTCTTGACCTCGTGATCCACCTGCCTCGGTCTCCCAAAGTGCTGGGATTACAGGCGTGAACCACTGCGCCCATCCCGGAAGCATCAGTTATTTTGCTGACTGGTTGTTGGCTTGACACTCTGAATAGTATGATTGATGAGAGCATGAGCTCTAGAGTTAAGACTGCCTGTGTTCAGATCTGGCCCTGCCATTTATCAGCTGGACAGCCTTATACAAGTTCTTCACTACTTGAGGCCCTACTTTAGTCATTTGTTAAATGGAAAAAATACTTGTCTGCTAGTAGCACTGTAAAGATTAAATGTAGTGAAGCATGGAAAACACTGCGTTCAACTATTTCCATAGCAATATTGCATAGCAAAGCACCCTGACACTCAGGGGTTTAAAACTATAGTCATGTATTTTTTTTTTAATTTCAATAGTTTTGGGGGTACCAAAGTAGTTGTGGGGGATAACCAAAACCCACATTCCTTAGTGGTGATTTCTGAAATTTTAGTGCACCCATCAGCCAAGCAGTGTATACTATACCCAATATGTAGTCTTTTATTCCTTACCACCCCCAAGTTTCCTCCCTGGGTCCCCTGGGGCCATTATATCATTCTTATGCCTTTGAGTCCTCATAGCTTAGCTCCCACTTATAAATGAGAACATGTATTTGGTTTTCCATTCCTAAAGTTACTTCACTTAGAATAATGGCCTCCAGCTTCACCCAAGCTGCTGCAAAAGACATTATTTCATTCCTTTTTTTTTTTTTCTTTTTTTTTTTTTTTTTTGGTTGAGTAGTATTCCCTGGGGTATATATACCACATTTTCATGTATCCACTCATTGGTTGATGGGCCCTTAGGTTGGTTCCATGTCTTTGCAATTGTGAATTATGCTGCTAGAAACATGTGTGTGTGTGTTTTTCATATAATGCACAGTCATGTATTTTTTGCTGAGCATCTATAGGTCAGCCAAGGTTCAGGTGATTGAGCTGGGCTTTGGTTGGCCTTGGCTACTAACTGTAGGTTGAGTCTAGGTCTGCCCCATGTGTCTCTTATCACCCTCGGTGGCTACACAAGCCAGGTTCTTCTTATGGTGACAACAGAAGCTCATCAGGGAAGGCTTGTCCTCCTGCACATTCCAAGTCACTACACAGATCGTGTCTACCAGCATCCCATGGTCTAAAGCAAGTCACAGAGCTGAACCCAAAGGCAAGTAGGTGGGAAGGATTCTCCACCCACCAGGCAGCCATGGCAAGGTGGGAATGTTCTGTATAACACAATTACATGGGAGTGAAGAATTGTGACTGATAGTTCAGTCTAGCATAAACGCTTTGCACAGTGTCTGAAACATAATAAACATTCAGTAGATACCGCCTATTATGAATTGTTATGGCTCCTTTCTTGGTAGACATATAAAGTCTTACATTAATAGAAGTTGTGCTTGTGTATCTACAAAGGATAATCTTTGGACTTTTTTCCTTATTCTTTTTCTCTTTCCACAGATTTACTTTGCACCAAGGACAAGCTGTCAGCCAGTTTCTGCCAGACACTGAAAGCCATGAAGAAATGTTCTGTGCCCACCGTGAGGGCTCAGTGCTGCTTCTCGTGTCCCCAGACACACATCACCCACAGCCAAAGGCAAAGAAGGCAACGGTTGCCCCAAAAACCCAAAGCACTCTAAGCCCAAAAGGAAGCCACCTTCCACCAGACTGCAGCAGCCTGCTGACCGTGACATGCTTTAGCTCTGGGAGCTGCTTCATTGAGGTTTTGCTTCATATATTTCAGGTTCAGCTTTGGGTCATAGTGAAACAAAATCCATTGTGTTCCTCTAGCCACAAAATGTCCCTCACAGGAGGCCTAGGCTGCCGTACTTGCTGCTCCCTGATAGGAAGGTGAAATAGCTAGGAGAATCAGGCAGCTCCTGGTATCGGCTCCTGGGAAAGGTGCTAGGTTACAGATTTGTGAAATGTTGTATTTTTGTTCTCCCTTGAAGATAAAAACAAAGAGACTAGTTTTCTCCCCGACTACCTCAAGAGTATCAGGCAACAGAGCCACCCTTACCCAGGGGACAAATAATCTTCTTAATTTATCTTGATGAATACGTTTCTTTTTTTTTTATTTCCTCCCTGCCTGGGGCAGCTGCTATTTGAAATGTCACAGTGGAGCTTTAGGAACATTCCTTTAATTTATGCAGGCAGAGGACTGCTTTCTTCACCCCATGTTCCACTAGGGCAGGAAGAGAAAGTGCTTGTTACATCCCTCAGTCTCTTCCTCCATCCCTGTAGGGCTCCACATCTGGGCTGCTTAGAGTCTCCTGCCAACCTCAAGACACTAGACTAAGAGGAGACAGGCATAAGAAACACAGCCTAAGGGATTTAGGTCACTCACAGAGAAAACACTTCTGGCTTGAAGAGCATTCTATGAAAACTCTTAAAAAGCAAATGAGCAGAAATCAATTTCTTACTATTATAGAAAAGGAACTGTAGGCCTTTATTCTTCCCACTTTCCTGGCAAATACACACTCCTTCGCAGAAGGAAAATGAGTCTTCCGGGCTGATTTCCTCTCTTCTGTACTGTCCATACAGGAAGCCTGAGCTCAGGTGCCACCATCGTCTTGCTGCAGGGGGTGTATAAGCTAAGACCACTATGACCAGCTCTAGGGCTGCCACCTGTCCTCACCTCCCCTCAGGTTGGAAAATGGAGGTTCCATATTAAAATATTGCAAAGAGCCAGGTAAATTGTACTAAGTACAAGAACATAGTGCAAACTTCTAATCTAGAGAAAAAAAATTTTCTAAAAAGTAAGGTAAAGAGGATCTACTTCTCAGTGTACCCAATATGTCTTATTGGACAAGTATTTTTTCCATTTCACAAATGAAAGTCGTAAAGGTCTTTCACCTTGGGGAGAACAGGTGAATCACGGAGTCCAAGGAAACTGAAATAAAAGTTAGAATCCTTGCTCTGGATGTTCCTACCTCCCACCAGAAGTCAAAGTAGGCTTGGTCTCAAATTCAGGGCAAATTTCTAGACAAAGTGATTTCTAAGGGAAGGTACTTACATGAACTGAACCCAGAGAAAGAGGGTAAGTGGGTGGGTGGAGGGGCATAAGCCTCAAATGGAAGAAGATCTCGGAACCAATTCTTGGCAGGGAGAAAGGCAAGGATGTGGCCTTCATGTGATGGGCAGCATATTTTCTGACTCATGCACAGATACACTTAATACTCCCCATGGAACACAGTGTCCTCTGTCTCCCTTTACCTATCCGTTCAGCAGAATGGTGCTATTTAAAAATGGTGCTAATATCTAGATGGTGGCAGAACTAATGTAAACATAGATAGGCATACAAATGGGTAAGTGTATGTGAAACTCTCCATATAGCTATTCTGTTAAACATGTAATGGTGTTGCTGTCCAATGCCAATTTTATTGCTTGGGTACCTTGAATTTAAGATTTAATAGTATGTGCTTTTTATTTTTTTCCAAGCCATTAACATGTATTACTCTCATGAATTCCTGTGGAAATTAAAACAGTGGGATTGGGATGAAATTCAAGATAGACCAGAAACAGGAGGAAAGTAGAAATGTTTACCTAAAGCCAGAGAATTTATTTCTAGATGATAATTACGTTATTGTATTCTCTGCCTTTAAACGTAAACATTGCTGGCCGATAGCAATCTCTGGTGAATAATGGTTTTCGAGGATAGGAGACAAATTGTTAGTGACATGAGTGGAGAAGAATCTGATATTTACTAATGAGGCAGTTTGCAAAGACTGTCCCTGAAGTGTAGTGTAGGCTTTCAGGGGGATTCATTTAGTACGCTAGATTGATTTAACCTGGTACTGTACTAGCAGAGGGTCAAATACATGTCATCAGAGACCTGGATATGACCAGGCTTACAAAACTCAGGAACAAACTCAGATTCCTACTGACCTCAACAAACTAAACTAGGCCAAATTTCTCAGTATACAAAATGGACCAAGTTATTTACAACCCACGTGGTGGAGAAGATGGTAGACATGTGGCGAGAGTTTGGCCAGGTGCTCCATTCCAGGTCTTTTTCCAGTTTCTCAAAGGCAGAAAATTGGCTCCTAATTCTTTGCCATGGGTATTTGCTTCCTGTACCGGAGCTATGTTGTAAGACAGCTGTGTGATGTCCATCATTCTTGACTCCAGAATGAAGACAGGGCTCGCTGTTTTCTGTCCTGATGGTATCATGTGTTGCCTGGGCGATCACTCAGTGATGAGTCGTCAGTATTTTGCCAGGTCCCGGTGCTTGCTGTATAAAGGGGACTCAGATCAACAGGAAGACTCTGAAGGCAGGAACCTGAATGGTGTCTTCACATCTTTGATACTTGGGTGCTAACATGAAGCAGAGTCATTGGTTTGCTTTATCTAGGCCCTTCTCTCTTCTCACCTGGAACAAGCAACTGAGAAGTGTATCAGGAGACACTGGCTACATATCTCTATGAAATAGGGCCATCGCAGGGCCTGGTACTTAACTGCATTAACGTAAAACCCAGTTTGGTTTACATTGTCTTTCACAGTAGTATATTTAGCTCTTCTCTGGACAGTTGTGGGTTAATATAATTCTTTAACATAAAAATGTAATTAAACACACCACGAGAGAACAATATTCCAGGAGACTTAATAGCGATTACTTTCTTCAATCAGGAAATCGTTTCAGTGCCTCCTTTGTAGGAATGCTTTGTTTTTTGATGGCTTTTCTTAAAGAAGAGCACACCGCCGTCCAGTCTCCTGAGACAGCCACGTCTCCGCTGACATCCCACTGTGATGCTTTCAGATAGTCAGTGAATGTTTCTGATAACCTTCATCTAGTATCTGAAACACAATGTGAGGGATGATATTGTTTTCGATAATAACACCCCATTCAGTTGACTAAAATCTTTCAGACTCTGAAAGCTGCACGCTGCTACTCCAGTGAGTGCAGGTCTTAGCTCTTCTGCTTTCTGACTTCAAGATGAATCTCTGGGACGATGTATCTGGTGCTCAGTCCGCAGTGATTCACTTTCGAAGGAGAGGCCACATGACATGAACTGCCTGGTGTTACAACCTCGCTAACATATTTGATGCTACTCCTGTTGTCTGTACTGCTAATTCAAGTATTATTCTAAGTTATGTTATTAAAAAAAACGTGGTGGGTAAAGCACAATCCTACCCGTCATTGTCCTCCAAAATAATTGTATGACATACACGGCCCAGCCCCGTTGCCCTCCCTGCATCTCTGTGCTGCTTTGCCATTTTCCCTTCTACCCAGCCTCCTCAAGGGGTACCTTGGTGGGTATCTCAGTACTTAAAACCAGATTGTAATCATAGCCTCCCTTTGTGTGGCATCAATAAATGGCCAAACTCATTGATGTTTCTGTGTGATTCCTTTACCCCTGCTGTGAAACTCCCACCACCCACCAGTGTTACCACGGATTTTAGCAACCTGGGGAAAGATGCTGTCAATTTCTTCCTCCCACACTCTTTCCAGATTCTCTCCTACCCTACCCCTACATCAATACATCATCAGATGAGTCACATCCCAGGTGAGCTGGTCTCTTCTCATGAATGTGCAACAACTGCCACAGTCATATGATAATGCCATATGATAATCTGAAGTGATGCCTAAAATTCCCCAAAACACTGAATTCGACATATTCATGCTGCTCACAGCATAACCTACTCCTTCATCTCTCCAAAGCATAGGCTTAATGCGTAAGAGAAAATGACCCATCTCTAGGGGGAATTTGCTTTGGGAATTCAATCCTTATTCAAAGATGGGTGCACAGCTCAGTAAATGCAACTAGCAAAAGCAGAATTTGTACATATAGCGATCGAGTCTATTCACAAGGAATAAACAAAACCATAGAGGTAGTGAAGAGCCAGGCCTCTTCAGGTGATCCCTAGGATGTTTGAGGGCATGAATGGGAGTAGCAAGAAATGTAGTTTTGGTCAAGAAGGCATCGCGGAGAGCCATGGATACTTCCCTGATTATACCTTAAAAATTATTCTGTGACTATGAGATCTTGCTAATACTGCAAAGCCCAGCTCAAATGCTACTTCCCCTGGGACACCTACCCTGACCCTGCCAGAAAGACAGGGTCTGTTTTCCACTATACTCTGCTCCCACTATACTAGGTATATTTTCCACTGGAAAAGTAGCTCTTAATCAGGGGTGATTTTTGTTCCCCAGAGGATCTTTGACAATGTCTGGAGACATTTTTGTTTTCCACAATTGGGCAGTGGGAGAGGGAGGGAGTGCTACTGGCATCTAGCGAACAGAGGCCCAGAATGTTGCTGAACATTCTATGGGATGACATTCCCTCAACAACAAAGAATTGTCTGGCTCATAATGTCAACAGTTCCAAAGTTGAAAAACCCTGCACTAAAACAATTATCACCTTGTAGTGAGTAGCAGGGGATCTTGGTTGAGTAAAACCAAACTTTCACTAAAATTCAGACTTCTCGAAAGGACTGATGAGGTAAGTCAGAAAACCTCAAAAGAACTAAAAAATGCATCAGGGTTCAAAGCACACCAGCCTGATTAAAGAATCTTGATGTTGAAGCGGATACATGATAATGAGCACAGCTCAAAAGAGTCTTAAACCAGCCCCTAGGGACAAAGATGTTTCGATCCTAGAGCTATGGCAATAAATCAAAAGCAAGCAAACTGGAAAACTGGCATGTTAGGAGTTTGAATTAATCATCCTCCTCTAATAGAGATTTCTAATCAAACTGAGAATAGACATAATCAGCCAGATCAAAATATCAGCTTCAGTGGTGGTGAAGCTGGCTTGGAGAGCATGTCTTGGGTGCAAATGGAAAAAAGGTTTTCCTACCCTTCACATCTGCATGCCCGCATGGGAAGCAGCTGGAGATCTGCAGGCCTCCCTCCAGTGGTTCTCTGAGCTCCAGGCTTCAAGCTCAAGAGAGATGGGGATGGAGTAGAAAGAAACAGAGAGAAATGGACCATTCAACCTATTAACCTCAGTTACTAGGAGTCTCATGGCCATCAAACTTTCACCAACAGCAGCACCCTCTCCTACCCTGGGAGAAGCATGTAAAAGGGTTATCATAAAGACCCCAAAGGGATATCTCAGTACTATCCATTCTGGAAGTGGAGGTTTCATGCCCCTATGGGAAAGAGGTAACATTAGCATGAAGGAAAAATCAGGTAGAGGAAACACTGATTAAAAACTATCACATGGGCTGGACAGAGTGACTCATGCCTATAATCCCAGCACTTGAAGGCCGAGGTGAGAGGATCACTCCAGACCAGGAGTTCAGGACCAGCCTTGGCAACGTGGTGAGATCCCATCTCTGAAAAAAAAAAAAAAAATGAATTAGCTGGGTGTGGTAGTGTCCACCAGTAATCCCAGCACTTTGGGAGGCCAAGGTGGGAGGATCCCTTGAAGCCAGTTTGAAACCATCATAGGTAACATAGTAAGACCTTGTCTCTACAATAAATATATATATATATTTAATTAGCTGGATGTGGTGTTGCATCCCTGTAGTCCTAGCTACTTGGGAGGCTGGGGCAGGAGGATTGCTTGAGCCTGTTAGAGGCTATAGTAAGCTATGATCAGGCAACTACTGCTCTTCAGCCTGGGCAACAGAGCAACATCCTGTCTCAAAAAAGAAAGAAGTATCAAATTTCAAGTTCTAAATACAATAGATCCTCATTATTTGCAGATCCATATTTGCAAATGTACCTACTTGATAAAATGTATTTGTAGCAGCACTTCTGCGGACATGCACAGAGTAGTGAAAAATTCCAGTCATCCTTATACATATGTTCATAGCTGGGTTCCGATGATAAGATACTTTGCATTCCTTTTTTGCTTTTTCTTTTCTTTTTCTTTTTTTTTTTTTTCGTGACAGAGTCTCGCTCTGTCGCCCGGTGTGCTGTGGCACAATGTCAGCTCACTGCAACCTCCACCTCCCTGGTTCAAGCAATTATCCTGCCTCAGCCTCCTGAGTAACTGGGGTTACAGGCACAAGACCACGCCCAGCTAATTTTTGTATTTTTAGTAGAGACGGGGTTTCACTGTGTTGGCCAGGCTGGCCTTGAACTCTTGACCTCAAGTGATCTGCCTGCCTTGGCCTCCCAAAGTGCTGTGATTATAGGCATGAACCACCACACCCAGCCTTTTGCCTTCCTTTTCAAGGCCTGTTTAGTGCCATGTCTTTTGCATGTTTATTTTGGTGATTTTTCTATTTCAAATGGCCCTCAACTGCAGGGCTACAATGCTGTCTGATGTTTTGAAGCACAAGAAGGCTGTGATGTGCACACTAAAGTTTGAGAGCCCTTGGGTTAGAGTGATTTCCACAGAATATGGTGTTATATAACCATGGGGTTTAGAGGTGAAGCAGTCATAATGTGTTCTTTTATTATTGGCCTGCAAGAAGTATGGTACCTGTCCAAAAAGCCTGTACAAGAATGTTCATTACAGCTTTATTCAGAATCATCAAAAACTGGAAATATATCTGGCATCCATCAACAGACAAATGAATAAACAAACTGATATATTTATTCAGTGGAATATTACTCAGCAATAAAAAGGCATCTGTCTGCCTTCTGTTCCAGAGCACCCTCACATATGCACAGCTCTGAAGTGTGAAGGAGTTAAGACCACTGGACCTCTCATCCTTCAGATGCACCAATCTGGGAGGATTCTGCATGCTTTGTATGAGGTCCCAGCATTGTTAAGCCCCAATTGCCCACAACAGCAAGCTTTATATACACCCCCAGGTTTGTCCTTTCTCCTTCCCATCTCACCCTTCCTACTCTCTTGCTTTTATTTCCTGAGATCACCTCCTAAATAAACTATTTGCATCCAAGTCCTTGTCTCAGGTTTTGCTTTGGGGAAGTAAGATAACTGGGTGGATGTTGGGAAATGAAAGTACACTGAATATGAGTACAAGGGAAGTGTATGATTCTGTTCTCATGCTGCTAATAAAGACATACCTGAGACTGAGTAATTTATAAACAAAAAGAGGTTTAATGGACTCACAGTTCTTCATGGCTGGGGAGGCCTCACAGTCATGGTGGAAAGCGAAAGAGGAGCAAAGGCACATCTTACAAGGCAGCAGGCAAGAAAGCTTGTGCAGGAGAACTGCCCTTTATAAAACCATCAGATTTCATGAGACTTATTCACTATTACAATAACAGCATGGGAAAAACCCACCCCCATGTTTTAATTACCTCCCACTGAGTCCCTCCCATGACACATGGGGATTATGGGAACTACAAGATGAAATATGGAGAACAGTGGCCCTGAATGTGCTGCGTTGCTACCAAATCTGGCATTTCCCATTTGAACCTAGTGGGCCTACCTGATTCTCCTGCAAAACAGAATCTACCCACTCTTTCAGTCTGGCCTTGGTCAGGCCACAGCCTAGGGTGGTAGTGTGGTGTCACAGAGATGAGTACAGATGGGTCAGTATCAAGCTCCGTTCTTCTTTTTTTGGGAGGTGGGAGTGGGGAGCAGGGTCTCACTCTGTTGCCCAGGCTGAAGTGCAGTGATGCAATCATAGTTCACTGCAGCCTTGAACACTTGGTCAGGATCCATTCTTCTTACGGGTCACTCATGCCCATTTCTCAGGCCGCTCACTGGGTTCTGACCTCTCACTCTCGCAGATGCTCTGCCTGACCTCTGAGTCCCTTTGGGAGTCTCTCAATCACATTAAATGCCTCACATTGCAGAATTGGATTCTGCTTTCTTGGGCTTATGTCACTTTGCCTTATCCTTGTCATTGAAGAGACAGGTTGGTAAAAACTGCACTTCCCAAGCTCTTTACATACCGAACACAGAAAGATGATCATATTTGCATAGCCCACTGCAGTTACTGTGAACCACTAGCAGCCAGATGTGACCAGGCCTGACCACCTTGAGCCCCAAGGAGTTCAGTATCTCGGGCACACCTGTAGCCTCCATCCTATTGAGTTGTGTGGTTTTGACTCTGAATCCTTCCTGTCTTGAGTTGTCTTAATTTGATGCCTTATAGATCTAGATCTAAGGTATGTGGGGATCTCTTTTGCCCTAACTCCTTCCTATATGCCAGGCAACCTTAAACTACACCCTTATCCCCAAATATTAATAAACACAGACTATCAATACTCACAGGAGGAAGAAAAATAGTGCGCTGGAACTCAGGGAATGAAGTATTGTCAACCCACAGTGAAAGAGTATGTGGGGACAGTGAGCCCAGCTTTGGGTGCCCTCCATTCTTTCACATCCTGAGAAGCTGGCCTACAACTTATCATCTCTGCTCCCCTCATTCTGAGTCATGGGTCCAGGGTCTGGGTGGGGTCAGTTGGTTGCCAGAATGAAAAAAAAATCGGAAAAAATATCTCGAAAGACCAATCTTAGGTTTTACAATAGTGATGTTGTCTATAGGAGCAATTGAGGAAGTCACAAATCTTGTGACCTCTGGCCAGAGGTTCTGAGCGTAGGGGATTATAGAAACTATGCCTGCATATAAGCAGAATTCAGGCCCCTCCCATAATCCTAATCTCCTGGACTTTCATTAGCTTTACAAAGGCAGTTTTCGGTTGCAGCAAGGAAGGGATCAGTTTTAAGGAGGGACTGTTATCATCCTTGCTTCAAAGTTAAACTATAAACTAAATTCTTCCCATGGTTAGCTTGGCCTATGCCCAGGAATGAGCAAGAACAGCCAGCCTCTGAGACTAGAAGCAAGATGGAATAAGCCATGCTAGACTTCTCTCACTGTCATAATCTTTGCAAAGTTGGTTTCAATCATACCCCTAGAAATAGAATAAGTTGATATTTTGGTTTATATATCAGTTTCTTGTGAACTTGGTCAGTGTATGTTAATTCTTCCAAATCAGAGAAAATTTTATTTCTAAAGCTGCCAAAACAAAGGTCAGACCTTGAACTATAGTTGATACATTCCCCCCAAAATGCCACTTCTTGAGGCCCAGTGTGAGCAGCCATCTGACCACCTACTGTGACATTGCAACCTCCACTCTCCCTGGTCTCACTCAGCAAGTGAGTGGTAGGGATGTTCAGAGAACTCCAATGTCTAGCATAGCTCCCAGCATATAGTAAGAATTTCATAACTTGTGGAAATCATCTTTATTTGTTCGCCCATTCATAGAAAAGATGTCTTGAGGGAGGAGGGGGTAGCAAACAAAGAGTTGGGGTGGGGGAGAGAGGAAAAGGTAAGAACACACAGGTCATGCTTAGGGACAAGAGAGCAGACGATGGGGTGGAGAATGTGGTAGGGTGTGTGTGTTGAGGTCACGGAGAGGAGTTGAGGTGTAAATATCAGAGGCTGAAGTGCACAGATACAGTGTCCTTCCCTGTCCATGCACTATGGCAGGAGACTGAGGGCACAGATGGGGCCATCTCAGAAGGGACTGGGGGGGAGAGTACTTCCTCCCTATGCTTGCACTAACCTGAACCCTCCTCTTGTCTCTGCTAATCCCAGCCTGTTTGCAGCTCAGGGAGTGGAGGAAGCCATGTGCCGGATGCTTCCCCAAAGTTGTGTATGGCTTCTCTGTCAGGCAGGTGGTTGGTGTGCTCCTGCCCATTCTGGGATGCTTGCTCCAGGCCTACTCCTTAGTTGAGGCCTGGGGTAAGAGTACAATGGAAGGAACAAACACCAAATGTATAAAGGTTTAAAAGTCATGAAACAAGCTACATTCTAGGCCTGGCCTAGAATGTCTCATCCAACATCTCACAGCCATCCTCCCAAGGATCAGCCATGTGATGGAGAGGCTAAATTAGCTAGCACTGGGCCAGCCCTGCCTCCTGAGAATTTGGTGGCTCACACCCAGGTCTCCAAGGTGATGACTAAACCCAAATCCCTGATGGAGACTGACCTGGCCAAGCTCCCTAGGGAGTCTGGAGAGGTAGGTTACTTGCTCCCATGCCTCACTTTTCCACCTCATAACCTGCAACAATTCTAAAAACCTTCCAACAATATCACAAGGGCAGAGAAAAGGGAGGGAGCCAGTTATCCGCAGACCTGGTCCACCCAGGCCCCTAGACACTCACCATGGGTGCTATGGGGTGGCGAACTATAAGCTCAGCTCTTTCCCTGGTTTCCTTGGGCCCAGACTGTGATTTTTGCATCCCCAGCCTGCACTTATAGGCTGTCAGGCCCATTCCCTTCTCTGGCCTGGCGAGCCCAATGTGTGTATTGTATTTTGATAATTCTTATTCACTCAGTCGGTTACAAAACTCAAACAAAGTTTTGTTTCCAAGCCACAAAGACAAAAGTATTTGCATTTAAGCCTTTTGGAATACTGGCCCTTAGAAAGCCAGGCTTGGGGCAGGGGCTCCTCTTGCCAGCCCTAGAAGCAGTACTGCCCACTCCAGTGTAGTTCATGAGAATTTCCAATTATGAGCAAGATGCTTGTGGGAAAAGGACCTTGTGGCCAAGTAGGGTCCAGGCTTATCCTGGGCAATAGGATAGATGAATGACTAGGAAAGTTGTTGGCATGCTCCAGCCCTGAAGCCCAGGTTTTAGAGGGCTACTCAGGAAGGCAAGCTGTTAAGTCATGACTGACTGGCCAGAATGGGATCAACAAATTAGAACCAACGTTTCTTGAGCTCAAACTCTGAGGTGTGCTTCCAACCCACTTCCAGCCCATCAGCCTCCACTCCTGCCTAATGAAAGGAATGTGATTCACAAAGGACCCAGAAGAAAAAGACATAGGCAGAGGGGCTATATAGGCAAAGCCTATTTCAAATGCACCAATTATCAGGCTGGGCATGGTGGCTTATGCCTGTAATCCCAGCACCTTGGGAGGCTGAGGTAGGTGGATCACTTGAGGTCAGGATTTCGAGACCAGCCTGGCCAACCTTACGAAACCCATCTTGTCTCTACTAAAATAAAAATAAAAATTAGCCCGGCATGATTGCACACACCTGTAGTCCCAGCCACTCGGGAGGCTGAGGCAAGAGAATTGCTTGAACCCAGGAGGCGGAGGTTGCAGTGAGCTGAGATCGTGCCACTGCACTCCAGCCTGGGCAACACAGCAAGACTCCATCTCAAAAAAAAATCAAGGTCAAATGTAACAATTATCTTTTCTCTGCACTCAGAAAAAGAATCTAATTATCACTCTGAATCATTAATAAACTATTGGGATTTTACAAAACGTTCCCATATTTCACTCTAGGAAGCCAAACTCAGTAACTCCTTATTAAGTTATCAAGCATGATGAATACATCTGGAGGTTGAAGTAACAGCAGGACCATTTGGGACTTTGCTTCTGTTGTTCCCATATAAGGATTATCGGGAATTGAATGCCCAGAAGGGATTTCAGGACCAGGTGCCAAGAGACAGCATATCTGTTACCTCTTTGCACATCAGTAGGATGGTGTTAACAATATTTGGCCTACCTCAGAACCTCTCAGTGTGGCTGGGGAGCTAAAACAGAGTACAGGAAAGGGCCTGGCAAAGATGGTGGGCCCAAGATACATCCACTGCCACTCAGCCACCCATAGGAGAACCTGCGTCCTTGAGAGTCACACCATCCACCTAATATCCCTCTTTCACTCCTTGTCTCTATCATCTTTCATCCCTCCTCCATATTTATCAAGGCCTTTGGCTCCTGCTTCAGTCTTCCTTCTGGAAATAAACAAAAACCAACCAAATGAGAAAAATAAAGTCTATTTATTCTGAACTTACTATAGCAAGGGAGTCAGCCAGTCAGTGTCTTTTGGCAGAGACTCAAGGACAGATAGAGGAGTGGGAAACCTTACCGTGGACAAAAGGGAAGGCTTCAGGTGTGCCCTGATGGGAAGCTGTTGGCTTGGGAAGCTGTAGGAGGCTAATGAGAAGCAGTCATCCTATGTCATTGATTAAGGGTGCATATTTGACTTTCTCTGTTTGGTCCTAACTTACAAATAGGGACAAAAATTTGGGAAGCTTTCAGTTATTAATCAAGTCCTGGTCATTTGGGGCTGATTGCTACCAGAGTTGTTTAGCTTCTTGGATTGTCACTAAAATATACCAATCTAGGCTGGAAATGGTGGCTCACACCTGTAATCCCAGGACTTTGGGAGGCCGAGGCAAGTGGATCACTTGAGTCCAGGAGTTTGAGTCCAGTCTGGGTAATATGGCAAAACCCCATCTCTACAAAAAAGCAAAAATAAAAATAAATTAACTGGGCATGGTGGCGTGTGCCTGTGGCCCCAGCTACTCAGAAGGCTGAGGTGGGAGGATCACTTAAGCCAGGGAAGTGGAGGTTGCAGTGAACAGTGATTGCACCACTGCACCCCAGCCTGGACAACAGAGTGAGACTCTGTCTCAAAAAATAAAAACAGCAATCTGGCTTCCTGCAGTACTGACTTACAGCAGGCTGGCTTCTTGGGTTGCCTATTGTAGATAAAGAGGTTGACTTCCTGGGAAGGTTGCTGTAGGTTGTGGGTCAAAGTTCTATGGTCTGGACATTGTCTATTTGTATATTCATCCTCACTTCCCATTGCCAGTCCTACTCTTTTTTTGAGAAATTCAGTGTCTAATGACCCATCTAATTCCCCAGCCTTGTGCTCTCAAACTTCAGTTTACACAAGTTACATGGAAGAATTTTTTTTAAATGCAAGCTCTTTGGCCCCAATTCCAGTGATTCAGGAGGATTTAGCAGGTCTGGTGTAGGCCCCAGAATTTTCAGGTGATGCAGAGACAGATGGCCCAAGGGTCACAGAGCAGTTCTCTATTCTCTCAATTGCTTGGCCTGGTCAGCAAAATGGACCCAGGGTCTCGCAGAGGTCTTGAAGAGTTCTAGGCCATTTCTATTTTTAGAAGATTCCAGCATATTTAAAAATGAAGAATTATCAAAGTTATCAAAATGTAAATGTTTATATAAATAGGAGACACACACACACACATACCCCTAATTGCATTTGAGGTAAACAGCCAAAGTCTAAACATGAAGCCTTCCTAAGGTGGTCAGCCCTGGTACGATGTGTAGGCGCAACGGTCCTGAAGGGAACACGCAGACCAACCTAAACCCTTAGGGCTTCTTTCTTGTAGAAATAAGCCAGAAAAATAAAAGTAAATTTTTTAAAAGACACATTAACCAATGAAATAAACATATGGTGAACTGATTTTTGATAAAGATGCCAAGAACACACAATGGGGGAAGGACGGTCCCTTCAATAAATGAGAAAACTGGATATTCACATATAAAAGGATAAAAGTGTACCTTTATCTCACGCCTCATACAAGAACCAACTCAAAATGAAATAAGATGTAAAACATAAGACCTAGAACTATAAAATTACTGGAAGAAAACATATAAAAAAAAAACTCCACGACATGGCCTGGGCAGTGATTTTATGGATATGACCCCAAAAACACAGGCAACAAAAGCAAAAATAGACAAATGGGATTGTGTCAAACTAAAAAGCTTCTGTACAACAAAGGAAACAATTAACAGAGTGAAGAGATAAGCCCCAGACTAGGAGAAAATATTTGCAAATCATTCATAAGGGGCTAATATCCAAAATACACAAGGGAAATCAAACTATCCAATAACAAGAAAACAAATAACCTTATTTAAAAATGGGCAAATGACTTGAATAGACATTTATCAAAAGAAGACATACAGATGGCCAATAGATACATAAATGCTCAACATCTGTAACAATAAGAGAAGTGCAAATTAAAGCCACAATAAGCTATCACCTTACACATGTTACATAGGCTATCGTCAAAAAGATGTAAGATAACAAGTGTTGGTGAGGTTTTTGAGAAAAGGCAATCTTTATACACTGTTGGTGGTATTATAAATTATTACAGCCATTTTGGAAGACAGTGTGGAGGTTATTCAAAAAACTAAAAATAGAATTACTATATGATCCAGCAATCCCACTACTATGTATATACCCAAAGGAACTAAATTAGTATGTGGAATAGATATGTGCACTTCCACATTTATTGCAACATTATTCACACTAGCCGAGATGTGGAAGCAACCTAAGCATTCATCAATGAATGAATAGATTTTTAAAATGTGGTATATACACATACAATGGAATACAGTACTATTCAGCCTTTAAAAATAAATAAATAAACAAAAAACAAAACCCAAGAAATTCTGTCATTTGTGACAACATGGATAAACATCAAGGACATTATGTTAAGTGAAATAAGCCAGGCACAGATACGGTACGATTTCACAGCATGTGGAATCTAAAACATTCAAACTTACAGAAATAGAGTGGAATGGTAGTTACCAGAGGCTGCTGGTTGAGTTCCTTCAAGCAAAGATTTCGAAACTCTGGTGATGTTGTTCATACTCAGAGTGACCTATCAATACGGGCATGCATGAGCATGACCTGAGTATTTTGCCAGACTTCCTTAGTGGTCCAGACAATGGCTGGTCCAGGGAGAGATCCAGAGCATGCGTGGACTCCTGTGGTGATGAGACTTTTGAAGTACATATCAAGTTATTGGGCTTTAACTCTCAATGTTTCTTCAGATCCTTGTGGGTGGGGTGTGGGGAAGGCCAGCTACAAAGCAACCTAGAGTTCCAATAAGAATCTGAGCAGTTAGGATGTAATTCTCAGTGATGCCACATCAGGAGGTAGAGGGTTGTGGCTAGATTTTTTAAAAAATGGAAGAATTGAAAATTTGGTAAGAGTTGGCGATGAATGAAAGATGACAGGATTCAGTTCAATTTCTAGGTAAGTAACATGTTAACATGTTTTGGAGATTTTTTTCATATTCATTAGTTACCTACAATTAACAAAGAGATGCTATATAGCTCAAAGACAATGGATATGATCAGAATCTGATAAACCACAATAGTGTGCTATAATTTTCTATGAAAAACGAAATTTTTCTCAATAGTTATCCTTTTATGGTCAAAGACAATCCCAAAGAAAAATTTTTCTTGACTATAAAATAGGGTCAATATCATTAGATTTGGCCTGATCTTTTACATAAATACAGCAAGAATGGTAATTTATACCATGGACCTTTTTTAGTTTGCTTTACTGAAATTTTTCATAAGGAATCTGAGTTTAGACTTCTAAAAGCATGTCAAGGCTAGGAAGCCAGGCCAATAACTCAATACCAGACTTTACCTTCAGTACCTTTAGATTTGGATGAACTCCTCTCTTCTCAAGGTTTCCAAAATATTGTAAAGTTTCCGGGCCTGCCAGGATGTGACCTTCCTTACTCACCTATAAGGCTGGAAACTCTGTAAGCCAGATACCAGGGTGGGTTTTCCCAAGAGAGCTTTGTAGGCATTAGCTACATAAAATCAACCTTAGCTCCTAACAGTTGATTCTATGTTTCTATGACCGTCATTCTCAAATATGACATGTCAGTCAAGTCAGTCAAAGCTTTGGTTTATATAACCAATGTTTCTAATTATGTCCTGTTAACAAAGGGGTCAGAGTCATTGAATCTATGCAGAAAAATTATGTTGCCATGAAAATAAAAATATAAGAATTTGCAGATTCTGGAAGAATCAAGCCAAGGAAAAATATAATTGTTCCAGTTCTGTTTGCAAAAGTATAATCTACTAAATTGTTACACGTTACAAAGAATGTGGAAGAGAGAAAGAGTTTCCTTATAATCAAGACATAGAACAGCATCCACAAGATTCCAAACAAAATCCAAAATCATTTTTTATGAGTCCTGTGTAATTCATTCAAAGAACTATAATCCATTCAGTCATATATAATTAATTATTATTCTGTTCAATCCTGGGTTAGCAATATCATTAACCCATTGGCTTCTCCACTAGAGTTCTAGAAATCTTGACTCAGTACAGTGGTATGGTCTCAAAAATAATTAAGAAATGCCGTCAGCCTGGGCCTGATGGCTCATACCTATAATCCCAATACTTTGGGAGGCCAAGGAGGGAGGATTGCTTGAGCCCAGGAGTTCAAGACCAGCCTGGGCAACATAGTGAGACCCAGTCTGTACAAAAAGTTAGATAACTAGCCCAGCATGGTAGCACACACCTGTGGTCCCTGCTACTTGGGAGGCTGAAGTGGGAGGATTGCTTAAGCCCAGGATATCAAGGCTGCAGTGTGAGATGTGATTGCACCAGTGCACTCCAACCTGGGCAACACTGTGAGACTCTGTATGAAAAAAAAACCAAACAAACAAGAAATGCCATCAGAAGCTTGTGCCCTAGAAGCCTATGACCCAGAGTACCTGAAATAGTCCTTTCCATGAATCTCTGAGACAGTTCTTTTTTCCTAAAGATGACTGGGTACTTTACACATTCTCTCTTATTTCTCATATTTAACAAGACACTTTTCTTTTCTTTTTTTTTTATTATACTTTAAGTTCTAGGGTACATGTGCATAAAGTACAGGTTTGTTACATATGTATACATGTGCCATGTTGGTGTACTGCAAAATCTCACTTTTATTTGAAGCATAGAAAAGTGTCTTGCTATTTACATTAGGTAAACACATTAGGTATATCTCCTAATGTAAATAACAAGACACTTTTCTATGCTTCAAATAAAAGTGAGATTGTTGACAAGTGATATGGTTTGTCTGTGTCCCCACTCAAATCTCATCTTGAATTGTAACTCCTACAATTCCCACATGTCTTGGGAGAAATCTGGTGGGAGGTAATTGAATCATGGGGGCAGGTTTTTCCCATGCTGTTCTCATGATAGTGAATAAGTCTCACGAGATCTGATGGTTTTAAAAATGGGAGTTTCCCTGCACAAGCTCTCTCTGTCTCTGCCCACCACCATCCATGTAAGACATGACTTGCTCCTCCTTGCCTTTGGCCCTGATTGTGATGCCTCCCCAGCCATATGGAACTGTAAGTTCATTAAACCTCTTCTCCTTCCCTGTCTCTGGGGTGTATGTCTTTATCAGCAGTGTGAAAACGGACTAATACAACAAGTAATTTCAACGTACTTTCCAGGTAAGAAAGGAGGAACCAAGATATAAACATGCAAAGTACTGAAACATTCCCTTGATAAGAATTGAGTCCTTGGCTTTATGTGAGATGAGCTCATTATCACTAGGTATATTACAGGTTTACTCTAATTTCTCTAATTTGATAGATTTGGAAATAAGGAAGTCTTTGTTCTTCCTTCAAAAAAAAAATAATACTAAAAAATTCTGAACTTCTAAGATTCAATTTTGGGCCATTAATTTTAAAAATGTATCAAGCTGATGTTTTGTGATTAACCTTTTAAGATTCAAATCCAAGGCAATAAATGAATTTTTAAAATAACACAAGTGAAGGAGTAATAATCTTCAGAAAGCTGAGAGTTGTAGTCTGTCATTCAGGGATCTTGGTTCAGTATTCATGTCAAATGTAACCACAAAGACATATTTTCTCAAGTATTTTCTAAAATAATTTGGTTCTTAAAAAATGTTATAGCCTATTTATGCCATATGTGCTTTTTCCCCCAACATCAGAATAGAGGCTGGCTGTTATAGGAGGTTCCTGGTACTAAGAAGAAAGAAAAAAATGAAAGGATTGTCTCAGCTATCAATGGGTTGAAAGAAGACTTTGTTTTAATAAAGTTGAAATTGCATCTTATAACGAGATTTTTTTTCTTTTTTACTGGTCAGTCACATGAAAGGTATCATGCTCTGTTTAGTATACTACATTTTCAAAACAATATTAACAAAGAAAACTTTTTTTTTTTGAGACAGAGTCTCACTCTATCACCCAGGCTGGAGTGCAGTGGCACAATCTCAGCTTACTGCAACCTCCGCCTTCTGGATTCAAGCAATTTTCGTGCCTCAGCCTCCAGAGTAGCTGGGATTACAGGCATGCTCCACCACACATGGCTAATTTTTTGTGATTTAAGTAGAGATGGGGTTTCACCATGTTGGCCAGGCTGGTCTCAAACTCCCGACCTCAGGTGATGCGCCCACCTCAACCTCCTAAAGTGCTGAGATTACAGGCATGAACCAGGTATACACCATGCCTAGCCAAGAAAACTTTAGAGAAGCATTCACCAAAGTGAATACTGGTGAACATAATGCTGCAAACCTTCCCCCAAAAAAGAAGATTTCCAGGGTCACAAAGGATTAGAATACCCTGAATTCTCAATATTCTTCCTATAGTTTCACACTGCACTTAGCATATTAAAAGCTCTAGGAAGTCCTAAAAATATGGAAACTTTTTTCATTTTGCTTAGCACACTATTTTCCAATTTTTTTTTCGTTTTCTTTGTCATAACAACAATTGTCATTTCTGCTCAATCTGATTTTGAAGAACATCACTTTGGGAAGCACTAATCCAGAAAAGGACCAGAATGCTGACAATGTGTGTGTGTTTTATTGGTTACACAGACCAGCCCTCATACAACGTGGGAGGGGACTAGACAAGGGTGTGAATATCAGGGAGCGGGGATTGCAGGGAGTCCTCGTGGAGGCTGGCTACCACATCACATTTTGAATAACTCCGGCAAAAAAATTATTATCACCAACTCATACTAAAACTCTTCCCGCTTTATACTTTTGCCTAGATTCCATTCCAAAACTGAACTGTTACATTTGGCAAGTAATACATGGCAAGTAATACAAAATATCTGTAATATTATAACAGATAAAACAATAACCTATTGTTACATAATAGGTTTGATAGTTTTCAGTATGGACGATAGAGTCAGGCAGTTAGAAAAATTCAGCATAGGGCCAGGCAAAGTGGCTCACACTTGTAATCCTAGCATTTTGGGAGGCCAAGGCAGATGGATCACTTGAGATCAGGAGTTCAAGACCAGCCTGGCCAACATGGTGAAACCCCGTCTTTACGAAAAAGGCAAAAATTAGCTGGGTGTCATGGCACGTGCCTGCAATCCCAGCTACTTAGGAGGCTGAGGCAGGAGAATCGCTTGAACCCAGGAGGCAGAGGTTGCAGTGAACCGAGAATGTGCCATTGCACTCCAGCCTTGGAGACAAGAGAGAAACTCCATCTCAAAAAATGAAAAAAAAGAAAAAGAAAAGAAAAAGAAAAAGAATAAATCAGCATATTCTTTGTATTCTGTGGCTTTGTAAGGCAAAAACTACATATCCATACAAAAGACTCTTTGGGGGAGCATGATCAAACACTGAAACAGATGGCCTGAACATCCTGATATTTTTTTGGAGTGACTGATCAAAGAGAAGATACTGGTTTTCACTGAGCCCAACTTGGCAGGAATTGTTGGCCTCTGACCTTCTCATTCCTGTACTCTAGCCACAATGTCTCCTTTTATAAACTGAGTCCCAGCATCATGCATGATCAGTCCTGCCCCATTCTGGGAGTGGAAGAGGAGCTCCGAAGACAATGTGCCCAGGGTCAAGCTCTATGCTTGGTGCTGGTGTCCGGTTTCTTGTTTCCTGTTGGCCTAGGCCTTCAGCTCTGTCTTTCAACTGTCCTGGAATTCTGGTGCCAGGGTCTGACCTCACTGATGTGGACTCGCTGCCTTGACCCACAAAACCTCCATTCCATGCTGACTCCCAGCCCTGCTCCACACTCTCTGAACTAGCTGGCCTTCCTTGACCTGACCTCTGTCCTGCCTCATTTTTTTTTTGTTTTTTGTTTTCTTTTTCCACGTATACATATACATATATTTTTTTCTGTAAAATGTCCCAGTTCTTCCAGAACTTATAAACATGATTTATACCGAGGGGTAGATGGGAAAGTGGACAGCGGCAGGGCAGACTGACCAGGGATGGGGAAATCCTCTCACTGCCCCCTTGAAGCAAGGCCAGGCCCTTTGGAGGATGGGGACTCCAATACATTCCTCCCTGAGGTTGTCCGGCTGCCTCTACCCCTCGTTCTCAGAATCCTGTGTGCCACTCAATTCCGGAATCCCTTCCAGGACCGACCCCAGGCCCACTGGACATGCTGCCCCTGGTACTCAGAATCCAGAAGCGCCAGTCGGTTCCAGAATCCCCTTCTCAGCTGCTGGGGTGGTTGGGTCCCTCCTTTCTGCTGTCCACCTGACCCCAGAGGAGGGGAGGGGAGCCCAGGTCTACCCTCTGTGGCAGGAAGAGGGTGGAGGTAGAATCTGAAGGAGGATAGGGTATGGAAGGGTCAGGAGGGCTTAGCCGATGGTGAAGCCAAAGCCACACCATAACTTGTTCTTGCAGTGATTCAAGAAGGCCCCGAGGGCCGGTATCAGAGGCAGGGGTGGGAGCTTCTCCAGCGTGGCACCCAGGATCCAGTTGCTTTCCACAGACCCTTTGAAGAGGAGGTTGATCTTTGGCAGGTCCAGCTTTTACCCAAAGGAGACATTGGTGTCCTGCAGCCTTGTACTGGCCTCAAACTCCACATCCACCTATAGCTGGTCACTGGGTTTGTGGTATTATGTCCAACCCAACGTTACCGTTGCCAACCAGTTGTTCGATGTGTATTTCCCAGTTAGAGACTTGACAGTGCCCTCCTCCCCAGGCCGTCGGTGGTAGACCCGCTCTCTGCCCAGGGCCAGGCAAGGCGTTATGCTCTGTAGATAGTGGGTTATGAGGATTCCTGAACCCATCAGGACGTCTGGGTTCCCCAGGGTGACATCCACTATGAAGTCAGAGCCCTGGTACTCCCCATCCACCTGCCAGTTCACAAACTTCGACTGCTAGGTCTGGATGGCCATATTGGACCTGAGGCTGGGGCCCAGCTGGTGAATGACCTGAGCATTGAGGCCGCCACTGTTGTCCATGTCACCCACCAGTACAGGGAATGCCTCTGTGGGACTCAGCTGCTTTGTTCCCATATACATGACACCAAAGTGGTAGTTGGACTCCCTGATTGTGCTGAGGGTTACGGTGTGGTTCACCTGAAAATGCTTACTCAACCCTTTGTTCACTGTGAACTTGACACCTTCCATCCACAGCTCCTTGAACTTCCGGTGGCACTCCTCCAATGTGCAGGGCTTGGGCAGGCAGCCGCAGGCCCCTTCCTCGGCACCCTCTGAGGCACTGGCGGTTGCAGTCCCGGGTGTCCGTTCCGAACCTCCACCCACACTGGTCCTGGCGCCCAGGCCGCCTCCCAGCGGCTGCAACCTGAAGCCCGGATGCTAGGACGGAGGTGGCCGCAGCCCCACGAGGGCGGGCAGAGGTGGTGGCGGCTGCCCTGCAGGCAGCGAGCTGGCTACCAACATGTTCCCCATGGTCACCTACGAGGGGAGAGGTCAGAGGGCGAAGGTCGGGGCCTGCGCGCCCCAGACTCAGCCCCAGCAAACTCCCGCTCAGCTCAGGGCCCGGGTTCTCACTGGCGGCGGCGCCTGCTCCGGGCCTGTCCTGCCTCATTTAAGTACCTGCTGTGGTTACTTCCACCTGGGCTGGCTGACTTGGCCCTAGATTCGCACATTCCGGCCTGACACAGTCTTGTCTTAATATGACGTGTCCATTGCTTTCCTTAGCCTCTTTTCTGGTGCAAAATTGAATACCATCACATACATTTCCTTATATAAAAGATTGAAACATCGTTATTGTCTATGTCTCCTGTCTGTATATTTTTTAAATATTTTCTATTTTTTCTTATTTCTATCAGAAATAAAATCTTAGGCAAAATAAACATTTTATACCTTTTTTTATTATTTTATTCATTCATCCATTCACTTAATGATTCAAGCTTACATACCTTCCACATACCTGGGATATTTCCCCAACTAAAGCTTCCATCCCTCTTCACACCTGTCACGCCTCTCCATTGACAGTGGAGTCTATTTCCTTTCTCTTTGAATCAGAGCTGGCCTATGGTTGCTCTGACCCACAGAATGTGGGAAAAGAGGCCCCCTGCTGATCCCCGGCCTGGGCTTAAGAAACCTGGCAGTTTCCAGTTTGCTCTCCATGGCCATAAGCCACTGTATTAAAAAAATGCAGTATGCTGTTGGAGAAAAGGCGGCAACTAAGGCAGCAGCTATGTGAGTCAGACATGTCTAGCCCCAGTTAAGGCGTCCCAGCCAACACCATGTGGAACAGAGATCAGCATGCCCTACCCAGTCCTGCCCACGTGGCAGCATCCCACTAACAAGGATCTGGGTTTTGTTGTTTTCAACCACTAAGTCTTGGGGTAGTTTGTAATGGAGCAGTAAGTAGCATACATTAAAAACATGAAACTTTGAAACAAGTAAATATGAAACTTGTAAATTAACACAAAAAAATATATCCGGGGAATAAGAGTCAACTTCTGGGTCTACCGTCTACTCTCAGGACTGAATCATGTTTAATTGGATCCAAAGAAAGTTATTGGTTTTAAAAAAGCAGAGGACTCAGCATCCAGCTTACAGGAAATTAATAAGAAAGCGATTAGTGAAAATTGGAAACAGGTAGGTAGAGAATAATGATTCCAGAAATTAGAGTAACCCAGTGGTTTTCAATCCTGCCAATAAACCAGAATCATCTGAGGCCTTTTTGAAAGTGCAGATTTCTGGGTCCCATGCTTTAAGATCCTGACTTAAATAATCTGGGGTGGGATCCAGAATAGCATTCTGAAATACTGCTGGGGTTTAGAAGGGACTGTGAAGAATAAAAATAAGCCTGCAGCTGAAAGGGCAATGGTTAGTAAATAATGTATTATGTATTTCAAATAGGAAAAAGAGGATTTTAAGGTCTCATGACAAAGAAATGATAAATACTTGAAGTGATGGATGTGCTAATTACCTTGATTTGATCATTCTGGCACTGGTTTCCAGTTTCTTGTTCCCTGTTGGCCTGGGGCCCCAGCTTTTTGTCTTTCAACCATCCTGGATTTCTGGTGCCAGGATCTGACCTCACTGATGTGGACTTCCTGCCTTGACTCACGAAACCTCCATTCTACACGGACTGCCTGCTCTGCACTCTCAGAAGTGGCCTTCCTGGACCCGACCTCTGTCTCGCCTTACTTAGGTACCTACTGTGGATACTTCCTTCCAGGGAGTATATATTTATGACGTACATCAGATTGTACACCATAAATACTCACAATTATTATTTGTCAATTAAAAATCAAACTTTTTTAAAATAAAAAATTGGGTTTGTTAATTTGTTGTTGTTGTTGTTGTTTAGAGACAGGATATCTGTTGCCCAGTCTGAAATGCAGTGGTGCAATCATAGCTCACTGTTACCTCAAACTCCAGGGCTCAAGTGATCCTCCTGCTTCAGCCTCCAGAATAGCTGGGACTACAAGTGTGCACTTGTGCAGCTAATATTTTATTTTTATAGAGAGGGGGTCTCCTTACGTTGACCTCCCAAAGTGCTGGCATTACTGCTGTGAGCCACCATGCCTGGCCCCTAAAAATGTGTTTCAAACTTCCAAATATACGGCTTGTTGCTTGTTTGTTTGATTTTTCTATCTAAATTGCATTGTTATCTGAGAATGCAATCTGCAATCAGGCTAGGGTTAGAAATTTGGGCTAGGGCTTTATCTGTAATTTCTGTTGCATAACAAAAAATAAATATTTTATAATATAAAAAGCTTATATAAGGTAATGAGAAAAATATGCTTTTCTTAACATGAGAAAAGGATAGGAACTAGTAGTTATGGCCTCAAACTAGCCTAGAAACATTAAAAAAATCCAAATTAAAAACAATACACTGTTTTATCGACAAAATTAGCTAATGTTTATAAAATTCTAACACAGGAGAACATTGTGTTAGAATAGCCAAAATACCAAAGAATAAGAATTCACAAATAGAATAGAATTATCAGCTAATACCATATTTCAGAAAAGCAATTGGGCCCTATATATCAAAGAATGTTTAAAATGTGTATGCTCTTTGACTCAGTAGTTTCATTTTCAACACTTATTCTCTCAAAATAATAAATACCAACAAGAGATACATATATAATACCTGTATTGGGGTAGAAATGGAATACTAAAGTTATAAAAAGGAGGAGGAAGTATATACTTCCCAAAAGGCTAATATCATAAATGAGAGTGATGTCAATTCTATCCGTGCCAACCTAGAAAAGAGTGATACAATGTGTTGCATAACGCTTGGAATGGGAAGTAAAGAAATCAATTTTTTAGAATGAGTTTAAAATAAACTCATCATGTGGTGCCTTATATAGGACACACTGTAGGTCATTTTAATCAATAACCTGAATGGTTTTACAGCAAATCTGACCCTCACATTGTCTAAAAATTAAACTAAATAATGAGTAGGAGAGGACCAAGTTAATGTCACATAAATATATAGCTTTATTGTAATTAATGTAATATAAAGATCTCACAATTCAACAGAAAAGTAAATGAATAACATATTCCCTAAGACAATCTGGACTAAACATCATTTTCCTCTGCTTAGCTGTTGAAAGTAGTGAAATAATCGATAATTCAAGGTTATTTTCCAACTAGAAAATTTTTGGAGCAGTTATCATCCATTTTGTCACAGCAATGTTCCTGCAGAGTGGTGGATTCTGAACGGGGTAATTTCCTGATGCACCTGCCAGAATGAATTAGCTACCTATTGCACAGCCAGGCACCTGCACGCCATGATCTGTTGCATGGAGCTATTTAAATTCTGGTGAATGTGAAGGAAGCCAAATTATTTCCCCCAAGATATTGAGGGTTGTTAAGTTAAACACACTGAATGAACTTAGGGAAATACTCTGCCCCAGCCTCTGTTTGCCCAATGGCAGGACATCAACCCTTCCTGACTGCAGACAGCACTGGCTCATCGGCCCAGACCAGGTACCAGCAGGTACCAGAGGAATCTGGGAACAGATTTTACTATCTTCCCACATTTCCCCACTATTATTTTATTTATTTATTTATTTATTATTTATTTATTTGAGACAGAGTCTCACTCTGTCACCCAGGCTGGAGTGCAGCGGCACAATCTCGGCTCACTGCAACCTCTGCCTACCTGGTTCAAGCAATTCTCCTGCCTCAGCCTCCTGAGTAGCTAGGACTACAGGTGTGTGCCACCACGCCCAGCTAATTTTTTGTATTTTTAGTAGAGATGGGGTTTCACTATGTTGGCCAGGCTAGTCTCAAACTCCTGAGCTCAGGTGGTCCAGCCGGTTCAGCCTCCTAAAGTGCTGGGATTACAGGCATGAGCCACTGCCGCCCAGCCCCTACCCTTTAAAAGACTAGAACTGAGCCAAGCACAGTGGTTCATACCTGTAATCCCAGCACTTTAGGAGGCTGAGGCTGGGAGACCCCTTGAGGCCATGAGTAGGAGAACCACCTGGGCAACACAGAAAGACTCTGTCTATAAAAATTTAAAAAGTAACCAGATGTGGTGGTGCACACCCATAGTCCTAGTTACTTGGGAGACGGAGGTGGAAGGATTGCTTGGGCCTGGGTGATGGAAACGTCAGTGAGCCATGATTGCCACCGCACTCTAGCCTGGGTAATATAATGAGGCCCTCTCTCTGACACAAACACAAAAAAAAAAGAAAAAGAAAAAGAAAAAGAAAAAGGAAAGGCTAGGCTGGGTATGCTGGCTCACACCTGTAATCCCAGCACTTTGGGAGGCCAAGGTGGATGGATCATGAGGTCAAGAGATCGATACCATCCTAGCCAACATGGTGAAACTCCATCTCTACTAAAATTACAAAAATTAGCTGGGCAAGGTGGCGTACACCTGTAGTCCCAGCTACTTGGGAGGCTGAGGCAGAAGAATCACTTGAATGCGGGAGGCAGAGGTTGCAGTGAGCCGAGATCGCACCACTGCACTCCAGCTTGACAAAAGAACAAGACTCCGTCTCAAAAAAAAAAAAAAAAAAAAAGGCTAGAACTGCTCTCTCCTTTGCTTTGTCACTATGTGGGATTTATGGCTCTTTGTTAAAATACCATTTAAGCAAAGCCTCTAAGCCACTTTCTTGAGAGAGAACTACTGTTGAACTGAGGCCTCTCCCCCATGTTGAATACAGCACGGGTTAACAAACTTGTGCTTGTTTTTCTCTTGCTAACCTTATTTTGTTTTCAGGAGAGCGTTTCAACTAAAAACCTAAGAAGAGAAAGAAAAGAAATTATGTTTTCTCACCTACAAATACCTAGGGAGGGCAGTAATTGACACTTGAGCCATTCTTTCTGGCAGAAGCTAAATAGTAGGAACATTTGCTTATAGAGACATTAATACATACTAAACTTTATCATAGCCAGGTGAGGTGGCACACACCTATAATCCCAGCTATTTGGGAACCTGAGGTGAGAGAATCGCTGGATCCCAGGAGTTCAAGGCTAGCCTGGGCACTATTTCGCGGTCCCCATCTCAAAAAAATAAAACAAATTAAATAAATAAAACCCTATCATAAGCATATAAAGACATACTTGTGACTTACTTTGGCAAACAGGTTTGGATTCCAGTTACCAAAAAGTGGCCTCCCATTAAAGAAGCGTAAGTTAAAGAATAGGTTAGATAAAACATATATTTACGTTTTATAACCCTAGAGACTGATGTTGGATCTCACCACATTTTCTTGGCTCCCTTGAATTTTGAAAGGGCATCAAAAAAAGGATATTGAAAGGCTTTAAGATTTAGGGGTCTCTACTAAGCCCTGTAAAAGTTAAAGTAAGGATTGTCCAACGAGTGACCAGGTTCTACCTGGTTAGCAGGGTGTAGTGTTATGA
Organism: Macaca nemestrina; assembly: GCF_043159975.1. Lineage (NCBI taxonomy): Eukaryota > Metazoa > Chordata > Mammalia > Primates > Cercopithecidae > Macaca > Macaca nemestrina. The sequence continues at coordinate 147,307,295 of NC_092130.1, forward strand.
TATGTATGATATAGACGCATGCATACATATAAATACATACCTATGTATACAGACACAGATATATATACACACACACGTACATATACACATGTGTATATATATTGGTTTTTCGTCCCCAGCTCATAAGTCCCACAACCCTTGTACACAGTCTTTTGTTATCATGTTCGGTATGTTCGGTCTCAGGAAACAGAATCTCTCTGACCTTCTCTTGCTCCAGCCTTTCTGAATGTGGGTCTCAAGACCAGCCCCAGAGAGGGTCCCACCCTGTAACTGGGAGAAGAAATGCCGACTCAAGAAGCTTCCATAAAACCCAAGAGAACTGGGCTGGGGAGCTTCCCAATGGCTGAACACAAGGAGAGTGGTGCACCCAGGGAGGACAGGGAAGCTCAGCGCCCTTCCCCCATACCTCACCCTACACATCTCTTCACTTGGATTTTCTGTAGTATCCTTTATAATAAACCAGTAAACCTCAGTGTTTCCCTGAGTTCTGTGTGCTGCTCCAGCAAATTAATCGAACTCAAAGAGGGGATCATGGGAGCTCCAACTTGACATAGTTGGTCAGAAGTTCCAGAGGCCCAGATTTGTGACTGGTGGGAAAGAGGGGGCAGTCTTGTGGGACGGAGCTCTCAACCTGTGGGATCTGATGTTGTCTCTAGGTAGACGGGTCCAAATTGAATTAGAAGACAACCAACTGGTATCTGCTGCCTGCTGTGTGGGGAAAACTCCTACGCATTTGGTCACAGAAGTCTTCTGTGTTGATTGTGATGGTGGTGAAAGAGCAGAGGAAAAACATGATTTGGGAGAGTTTTTCCAAAACACAGGGCAATGGCATTTTTCCTTTTTTCAGTGGGAGGGACTACCCTCAAACTCAGTTTCACACTGGTGACCCCCAACATTTTCAAGTTCTGGACCACTGTCACCTGTGCTCACATTGCTTAGTGTTAAGGCACATTTGTCCCTTAGCCGCACAAGATATTCTTACACTTACTGCTTAAAACAAGAAAGCAACAGAGGTTATTGTCCCTTTGCTGGTAAACAGTCCAGTGTGTCCAGGCACATCCCAGCCCAAGCCAGACTCTCTACAAATTCTGGAAACTGAAAGACCGTATGGACAGACTGAGAGACACCCGTTAACCTGCTCAAAAGTGGTGCATCCTTGGGTCTAGCCCAAGCCCATTGTGGGATAAGGCCTTACAAGCCTGGCCCACATCTGAATTTAGTCTATAAAATCAAAAGTGGATTAGATGTCAGGGAATGTTCATTGTTCTTGCCCCATTAACTGGTCTTTAAACACAAAACAACCCTCTGCTCCATAGCTATTGACTGGGGGCAGATAAATCTTCATAGTCTCTAATACATTCTCCTGTAGATGGCTATTAATTCACGTCTTTCGTTAGTCAATCTCCCCATCTCCCTTTTTGGGGAATGGGAGTTGATTATTTTGTAGCTCTCGTAGTTGCTGTTTATAAAACTTTGGTCAGTTGCATTGTCTTAAATACTTGCTTGATTTGGATGCATCTCTTTTATCAATTTATTTATACTGATTTTTAAATGGGCATAAAATTCAAAAGGTACAAAACAATGTAATATAAAACTTTCTTTCTTATTCTATTCTCCCAAATAAGTACCCTGTTCTGATCTCCAGAGGTAGCCATCATTACGAGACTTCTCATGTAATCTTCCTAAGATGTTCCATGCATATAAGTTGATTTTTTAAACAAACAAAAATAGCGTAGCATAGACATATTTCTGCATCTTGATTCCTTTTATTCAACAATATATTTTGGCAATTATTTCTTATTAGTACAAACTTGCTTCATTCATTTTTAAAGTTGCATAACATTTCATTCCATGATTTTACTATTATTTATTTCATCACTCCACATTGGTGAATGTTTAGTTTGTTTCCTTTACAATTATAAATCAAGCTAAGATTAACATCTTCATATATTTGTTTTTGCCTCCACTAGTGAGAGAGTATGCATGTATTTCATTTTAATGGCTAATTTTAATAGCTGTTGCCAGATTGTCCCCTGGAGAGGGCTGTAGTAATTTCCTGTCCCATTTCCTGTTTCTCTACACAATTACCAACAAAGTGTATTATCCAACACTTTGATAATCATTTTAATCTGTGTGAATCTGACTGGTAAAACATATTTTATCTTTATAGTTCTAATGAAAAATTAACTCCTTCTTTCCTATTTTGTGCCTTTTATATAATTTCTCTCTGTGTTGTATTAGCTACTACCTCCAGAAAAATGTCAAATAATTACAGTAAGCATGGATATTCTTGTCTTGTCCCTAACTTTAAAATGAAGAAGTTTGATATTTCCCATTAAGGAGCTCTTGGATTGAGCTACAGATATTTTGCCAGTCTCAGAGACTGTTTCCAGGGAACACAGTCTAAGACACGAGCCTGTGAACCACTATGTGATAGGTATTTTCCATTTGTTCCTCCAGGCCTCCACTCTCCCTCCTGACTTTCTGCCTCCAGAGGCTGACTTGTGTGAATTACATGAACTGCTGTTCCTCCCTCCCTTGGATCCTTTGTGGTGGCACTCTTTTGACTACACCCAACAGAAATCCAACGGGAACTGAAGTTATGTGCCCCGTTGGCTTTCTGTTGGGTTTAGTATGTGACATTTGACTTTCTGTTGGGTTTAGTCAAAAGAGTGCCACCACAAAGGATTCAAGGGAGGGAGGAAAATAAGGCTGGGTAGTGTTGAAGTCAAAATAAAAATATGCAAACAAATCTCTGAAATTCAACATTTATTTCAGGAAGAAGGAATTGCAATTCAGAGCATACATGCAGACCAGGTGTTCTTCAGAATATCTGAAGAACAGGGAAGGTCAGAAGTTTTATAAAAAGGAGAAATGTTACATATTGACCACTGAGAAAGTTCATTGGCACTAGTAAGTTTCTGGAGAGCTGGGAAACTGATTTGTGAGCAACACCAATGTGCAAAATTAGTCTTAAAGTTGCACATGTTATCTCAGCAACTATAGATAAAACTGGTTTCAGGTTACAATAGGTAGTTTCAGCAGCTGGACTTGCAGAGAATTACATTATTGGAGTAATATTGTGTGTCTTGAGTGCTTTCCCCACAAGCTTCTCCACCCTGTTTTAGTTTGGTACTACAACAGTGACTCGATTCATATAATCATATAACCATAAAATGTCCATTTTTCAATGCACATGGCAGGTCAATAGCCAGACACTGAGATGCATCAGAGAAAGAGATTCAATCACAAGGCTGGTCAACGAGGAGACAGGAGGAAATCTCAAATCCTTCTCCCTATGGAGTTTGGGGCTAGGGTTTTTTTGTTTTTTGTTTTTTGTTTTTGAGACGGAGTCTCATTCTGTCACCCAGCCTCTAGTGCAGTGGCATGACCTTGGCTCACTGCAACCTCTGTCTGTTGGGTTCAAGCGATTCTCCTGCCTCAGCCTCCCAAGTAACTGGAATTACAGGCATGTGCCACCATGCCAAGCTAATTTTTTGTATTTTTAGTAGAGACAGGGTTTCACCACGTTTGCCAGGCTTGTCTTGAACTCCTGATCCCAAATGATCCACCCACCTCAGCCTCCCACAGTGCTGGGATTACAGGTGTGAGCCACCGTGCCTGGCTTGGGGCTAAGGTTTTTAAAGGTTTTAGAGTGGGACAAAGTATGGAGATCACTGATTGGTTGAAGAGTGCAGTATAGAGTCACAGGACAGAGAGGTGAAGAAACTGTATTCTCATCCTGATTTCATTTCTCTGGTTGGTGTCAGCTATTTTGCTGGAATTCAGGATTTGAAAAAACATCTTAAATAATCCTTACACAAAAGTCTTACGATTCTAACATCAGAAATCCTATCTATAGGAAGAACAGGCATGCAAATGGTCAACATCTAATGCTATGTGACTTTTGGTTACAAGGAAATGGGCCAAAGTGCAGCCCAATTAATGCTTAATCTTAACTATATCTCTGTACAGAATTCTTGTTAACCTGATGAGGATGGATTTAGTCAACTTTCACAATAGTTGCTCCGCTGGTCCAGGTTGAATGTGTTATTTCATTGTTTGTAGGTCAATGCTGCTCTCCAACTGGCCTGTTCAACATGACTCTATCCTTCCATATACTGGTAGTATCTTTCTTCTTCTGTCCCTTCAAACCTAGAGATGGTGAAAACTCTGTTGCTACTATCATTTGTGGTTTTCTTGCACCAGCCATACCTTTTTAACTAGTCCTTCTTGTAAATAAATCCCCCTCAAATCACTCAAGGTCTAATTATGCCATCTCTTTCTTTTTGAGACCAGAACTAATTAATGTACACTCATTAGGTACAAGTGAAACCACTTTTGTAAAGGTTATGACAGTAAGAGAAGTCTAGCATGGCCAACTCTATCTTGCTTTCAGCTTCACAGGCTAGCTGTCCTCACTCATTCCTGGGCATAGGTCAAGCTAACCATGGGAAGAATTCAGTTTATAGTTTAACTTTGAAGCAAGGATAATTATAGTCCCTCCCTTAAACTAACCTCCCTCCTTGCTCAAGGACCAAAGCTGCCTTTGTTAAACAAATGAAAGATCACAAGATTAGGATAATGGAAGGGGCCTGAATTCTGCTAAAATGTAAGCATAGTTCCTATAATTCCTTACTGTTCAAGAGTCATGTGGTCAGAGGTCACAAGATTTGTGAATTCCCCAATTGCTCCTATAGATAATATCACTATCATAGAACTTAAGATTGGTGTTTTGAGATGTTTTGCAGACTTTTGCATTCTGTCAACTGATTGACTCTACCTAGACCCAGGACTTATGACTCAATCAGAATTGTGGCCCCTACCTAGAGGCAGACTCATTGTACAAGAACTGTTTTCCACACCCTTATGATTTTATCTCCAACCAATCAGCAGCACTCATTCCCTAGACCCTTGATCACCAAATTATCCATAAAATCTCTAGTTCTCAGGGAGACTAATTTGAGTAATAATTCCAGTACTTCTGCTTGGCTAGCTCTTCATTAATTTATTAAGCTCTTTCTCTACTTCAATACCACAGTCTCAGTGAATCGTTTTTGTCTATGCAGAGAGCAGGAAGAACCCATTGGGTGATTGCATAGAAAGCAAGATGAATTCTCCCATTGCTTCCTGTCTATACTGAATAAGTTTTAGCCAGGACAAAGGAAGAGGATTAAGGAAATACTAATGGTGATATCTACTGATACTAGCCAGGCATTGTCAAATAAAAACTAAATCTGCACTTAGATAAGGAAAAATTCTATTTTAAAAGATTTTTTCAAGAAGTAGAGCTGAGAGGAAAGAAGGGATTTTGCAATACAAGGAGGGAGACTACTGCAACAGGGAGAAGTCTTCAACAAGATCTGCAAATTCAAGAGTTAGGCAAAATGGTAGGCCAAGCATGGTGGCTCATGCCTGTAGTCCCAGCACTTTGGGAGGCCAAGATGGGAGGATTGCTTGAGGAGTTCAAGACCAACCTGGGCAATATAGTGAGATCCTATCTACACACAAAAAAAATAATAATTACCTGGGTGTGGTGGTACATGCTGTAGTCCCAGCTAACTGAGCTAACTGTGGGGCTGAGGTGGGGAGGATTGCTTGAGTCTGGGAGGTCAAGTGCAGTAAGGTATGATTGTACCACTGAACTCAAGCCTGGGTGACAGAGTCAGACCCTCGGCTAGAAGGAATCTGGGGTGGGACAGAGAAATGAAAGAGTGAGATGGCTAATCTGATAGTAGTAGGTCAGAGAGTGCTTGACCCTGGAGCCAGCCTATTTTCAGGAGGGGCTGTTAAGAAGGAGTTGTATGCTAACTCAGGTTGAGGATGGGTCAAATTTTGGGATTTAGGGAAAGGAGATAATCTTTTTTTTTTTTTTTTTTTTTTTTTGAGACGGAGTCTCGCTCTGTCACCCAGGCTGGAGTGCAGTGGCCGGATCTCAGCTCACTGCAAGCTCCGCCTCCCGGGTTCACGCCATTCTCCTGCCTCAGCCTCCCGAGTAGCTGGGACTACAGGCGCCCGCCACCTCGCCCGGCTAGTTTTTTGTATTTTTTAGTAGAGACGGGGTTTCACCATGTTAGCCAGGATAGTCTCGATCTCCTGACCTCGTGATCCACCCGTCTCGGCCTCCCAAAGTGCTGGGATTACAGGCTTGAGCCACCGCGCCCGGCCAAGGAGATAATCTTAACCAAAGTTTGATTAACAAGCACTTTATTCAGATTTAGATTCCATGGGCACAAGCAGTTCATCTAGTCAGTTACGAGGCAGAGAATAGGAATTTAGAGGATCTTTGTCTGGCCTTGTCAAAGGTGAAGGAAACCAAATATTTCACCTGAAAATATTTCTCCTGGGTATGATGAATATTTTAAATTAAAGGCCCTTAAAGATCAACAGAGATCTAGACGAGTCTTTTTCCCCTATGTACATAAAGACCCCACAGATCCACTAAGGAGAACAATTATTTTTCTTTTCTCTCCCTGTTACCTCATTACCCACCAGGGGAAAAAAAATGATGAAGATGCAGAGTAAAAAGGAAAAAAAAAAAAGAGAGAGAGAGAGAAAGCAAGATTGAAGACCTGATGAATGTAACCACCCTGAATGCACCCTTTCACAAGATAGTATCTTCTTTTAGGCTCGTTGAATTCCCAAAGAGAAACATTTACAAGTTAATCTCTGTTTCCTCATCCATTCACTCTCCCTGGTAATCATTTATTCCTTCTCCCAGAATTACCATATTCCTCAGTTCCCCCTCCCCTCTGAAATAAGGGTATGTAAGCTTCTGTACCCCACTGGGGAGTTCCGGTAATCACTCTGTGATTCTCTCCCCCTCGTCTCTGTACACATTAATAAATTTGTATGCCTTTTTTCTTAATCTGACTTTGGTCAGTTTTCCCTTGGCCCTACAAAGGTAAAAAAGCGAGGCAACTGTGCATCCTATCTAAGTCATATGGGAAAGTATGGTTCTTGGCAATAAAGCAATATTGGGAACACAGATAGTGGGGGGTATCTTTAACCATGGTTGTTTTCCAGGATCACAGGGCCCAGGTAAAATTCAACATTGTCAGCGCTTACCTTAGAGTTTTATTTATTTATTTATTTTTAATTACCTTTTATTTTTAGAGATGGGGGCCTCATCATGTTACCCAGGCTGCTCTCAAACTCCTAGACTCAGTGATCTTCCTGCCTTGGCTTCCCAAATTGCTGGGATTACAGGTGTGACCACCACACCCAGACAATCTAAGAGTTTTCAGTGGTGATCTTGGTAGTGGCAGAAGGCAGTCAAATGCCTAGGCAGATGGAAGCGGGTCTCTGGTGAAACCTGACCTTCAAGCTGAAGACAGTTTAAAGTCTGAAACCAAGCTATGGGTCTGAGATAAATCCACGGACTGGATTGAGAATCTGTCTTCCCATTTGGGGCACTTTCCTCTGATTGATCCCCACCCTTCACTTATTTTACATATACCTACCCTTCCCTAATTGTTTTTTTTGTTTTGTTTTGTTTTGTTTGCACTGCCATGCCCATCTTTGAGTGGTGCCTTTTTTTTTTTTTTAAATCCTTTTTTGCATACTCACAACCCAGTCAGTATGCACTCTCCCATTCTGAGCCACACTGGGAAACTACCTGCCTTCAGGTGGGGGACCACCCGGGTCCTTGAGTCGGCTCTCCACTGAGAGCTGTTCCATGACTCAATAAAACTCTTCTCTGCCCTTCTCACCCTCTGGTTGTCTGCATAACCTCATTCTTCTTGGATGCAGGACAAAAACTTGGGACCTGACAAACAGCAGTGACAAAGGAGCTACTGTAACACTGTAACTCTCCACCCTCTGCTGGTGTCCAGCAACTGCCCCATGCAACGGGAAGCAGTGGCAGGGCCAGGCCAGCCCCAGAGCCGCCAGCCAGAGTGGGGCAGCAGGACTGAATGAGCTATAGTACAAATAGGCTGAAACACTCCCCATTCGCCGTGCTGTGAGTAGCAGGAAGGAAAGAAGAGCTACAACCCTTTTGCATACCTAGACTTCGGGGCTCCCCGAGCCAAAATTGTAGCATGCTGTAACACCCACTTTGGGGCTTCAGGGTTGCTGACATCTCCAAGTTTTTTGGGCACCACCACGTTCCCCTCATCCAGACGCTGGCACGCAAAGTAGAAGTAGGTCCCGGCATGTCCAGCCCAACTGCAGGCTCAGAGCAGATCCCATGGTGAGTGAGGGATCAGGGCTGGAGAACAAGCCAAGTGCAGCCCACTGAGTCGAGTAGGCGGGGTACCTCCAGCAGCAAGCCCAGAGCCCAGCAAGGCCCAGGCAAGGGTGTCACTGGCTGTGGAGGTCCCTGGCTGGCAAAGCAGCACCGAAAATTCCTGCATCGATCTTATTTAATTCTTTCCCCATATCTACTTGTAAGTACAGTAGAGTGAGTAAGGGAGTGCTAACAAGACAAACATGGGCAGGTCATTTAATGGTATTTTCCTCTAGTAAAAGGGGATTAATAACAGTTCTGGCCTCAGGATTGTTGTGAGAGCTCTAAAACTCCATACACACAAAGTGCTTAAAACAGACCTGGGATGTACTAAGTATTCAATAAATGATCCCAGGAGAATAATCTTTATTTTTCCCAATTTACAAATGAAGGCCCTGAGGCATAAGGAGGGTAAATAATTTACCCAAGTAACGATTAAAACTCACCCAGATTATAGGCTTTTATCTACAGTCTTCCCTCCTGCACTTCCCGAACGGGGATAAATTAATGGATAAATAGAAGCTAGGCATGGTGGCTTGCACCTGTAATTCCAGCTACTCAGGAGGCTGAGGTGGGAGAATCTTGAGTGCAAGAGTTTGAGGCCAGCCTAAGCAATATAGTGAGACTCCATCTATTAAAAATAAAAGTGGGCAGATAAAATGGAAGAAATGTTGGACAAAGCCTTGATAGGTTTTCCAGAGTTACTGCATACAAAAAAAAAAAAAAAAAATGAATCTTTTTTGGTTTTTTTGTTTTTTCTTTTTTATACAGGGTCTGGCTGTGTCACCCAGGCTGAAGTGCGACGTCCTGATCTGGGCTCACTGCAAACTCTGCCTCCTGGGCTCAAGCAATCCTCCCACCTCAGCCTCCTGAGTAGGTGATACCACAGACATGTGCAACCACACCCAGCTAATTTTTGTGTTTTTGATAGAAATGGGGATTATCCATGTTGCCCAGGCTGGTCTCAAACTCCTGAGCTGAAGCAATTCACCTCCTTGGCTTCCCAGTGTTGGGATTACAGGCATGAACCACCACACTGAGCCCAAATCACTTTTTTTATTTTTCTCAAAACTTAAAGATTCTTGAGGAAGTCAGAGTAAGAGAACATTCTTATTTCCATCAACCTGAAATAATCAAAAGGATCAGAATTCAGTTTTAATGAGTTTATTTGAGTAAAAAGCTGGAAATTACCATCCAGGAAACACGGACTCCAGAGAAATGGGGTCAATGCTCTGAAGTTATGATCTTGCTTATATAGGCAGAACACAAAGAAATTTACTGGGATTATAACATTTTCTAAACAAGCCTGGCTTATAAACTATAACAATTTAATTAGTTACAATGTGTTTTCTGTACAGCCTGTTTTGTTTTCTTTACAGCTTGTTTACATTTTCTTTCCAACTGAAAGAGTGTATTTGACGTTCTATCCCAGACAGTGTGTTAGGAAGTCTGTGTGACACAGTGAAGAGAAAAACTGGGGAATTAGTAGGCACAATGCTCAGAAAATGGTTAGTAAATGACTCTTTGGGAATGTGAAGGGTGGAACTGCATAGAAACAAAGATTGTCTTATTATGCAGATAAGGTACCCCAGGCAATCTCTAGGAGCTTCACTCAGAAGAATAGATGAAAAGTCTGTCTGGGAGTAATGAGGACTCCCAGTCTCTTCTTTCCTCTGGGTGGTTGATCTTGCCTGGTTATTTGATGAGATTTTTAGGGAGGGGTCTTAAGACAATTGAATGTCATTTGGAAAGAGGCTTTCTTAGTCAGATAAGGAAATTCCAGAGAGAATCTCCACCTGCACTTGAGAGGGGGACCAGGGAAGGTTAGAGGGGCTTTGATTATAAGGCAGCTCCTAAGGCTTCTTAGCAAGTCAGAGAGCCAGTCTTTGAGGTATTGCTTTCTGAGCCCCAACAAAGCTTATATGTCATTCAAGAGTATGCAGCAATTTTTTACAGCCTGAACAACAACAAAATCTTGTTTAGGGAGAGGTATTTTATCACTAACATTTTCCAAATTGCTGGTGTATGGTTGGTTTTTATTATGGTTTTAAAATTCTTCATGGAAAATGTACCTAATTATTGCCTGCACCAGGAGCAGACCACTTCCACTGCCTCACTCTTAACTGGCATATGGTCAAATACACAAAGGTCCTTCTTTTAGAATGATACATGTTGAAGTATTTAAGCATGAAGTTTCACAATGTCTACAACTTAATCTCCAATGGCTAAGACATACACACACACACACCCCACACACACAGAGCGCATAGAAATTGATAGGGAAAATACAGACACTTCTCACCATACGATGAGACTGCGTTCCAATAAACCCACCCTAAATCGAAAATGCATTTAATGTACAGTCCTTTCAACATCATAGCTTACCCTAGCCTACCCTAAACACTTATATTAGCCTATGGTCAGGCAAAATAATCTAACACAAAGCCTATTTTAAAATAAAGTGTTATTCATTTATTAGAATTGCAGAGTACAAAATAAATATGAAAAATAATATTAAATAAAGTATTGCTGGGTGCAGTGGCTCTCATGCCTGTTATCCCAGCTACTCAGGAGGCTGAGGCAGGAGGACGACTTGAGTCCAGGAGTTCAAGGCTGCCATGCACCATGATTGTGCCACTGCACTCCAGCCTGGATGACAGAGCACAGTTCTAATAGAACTTCAAGACCAGGCCTGATATTATGTCCTGCAGAAATGCCTCTCCAGGGAACAGAGGTGGAGAAATTGTAGGTTCAGTATTTTAAATGGGCACCTGTAATCCAACTCCCAAACCTCACCCTCTTCAAAGTGTACATATAAGTAAGTTGAGAGTCTACCGTAAATTGAGATAGTCACATTACTTACTGCTCTCAGTAACGTCTGCCTCACTATGGAGCCAAGTTAGATTAGGAGAGTTTTACTGGAAGGAAATCAGAGAGCACACCCACACACACACACCCACATACACACACAGCCCTCACGCTCATCTTGGTTTTCTTTTACCTCTCTGCCTTTGGCAGGAAGAGTTTGAATAACACCTCCTGTTTTTTCGTTTTTGTTGTTTTGTTTGTTTGTTTGTTTTTAGACAGTCTCGTTCTGTCCTCAGGCTGGAGTGCAGTGGCATGATCTTGGCTCACTGCAACCTCCATCTCCCAGGTTCAAACGATTCTCATGTCTCAGCCACCCGAGTAGCTGGGATTACAGGCATGCACCACCATGCCCAGCTAATTTTTTTGGCATTTTTAGTAGAGACAGAGTGTTGCCGTGTTGGCCAGGCTGGTCTCAAACTCTTGGCCTCAAGTGATCCACCCACCTCGGCCTCCCAAAGTGCTGGCAATTACAGGAGTGAGCCACTGGGCCCAGCCACACCTCCTGTTTTTAACCCAGACTGCTTTTGATGAGAAATTCAGGAAATCGTATATTTATCTCTTTGTCTGCTTTATCATAAGGGGGATAAATAAAGTCCTGAAGGTTTTATTTAAGTCCTAAGAATAAAATAGTCTTGAAAATATTTTATCTTTCCATTAAATCTATTACTTAAAAGAAAACACTTTCTAGAAATAAAGACTTATTAAGAGTCAAGTTGCCCTTCTAAATGACATATGCAGGAGGCTGGAGAGCTGGGTCAAGGATCTCTTTCAACTGCATTTGATCAATTACTTTCTTTGTTCTGCTAGCTACAAGTAATTGTCCATACTAGCCATTTGGTTAGAATGTCTTCACAGAACAAATGGCAATCTTTTGCATATTCTTTTCCTTATGTTCTGTTTGAAGACTATAATCAATTCTAAGCAACAACGACCTTTGTAAATTCAGGTCTCCCCTCAACCCCTGAGCTAGGGCTGGGACCCTCCCTTCTGATTCTTTGAATTTGCTGGTACCTTCCATTAGTCCTGAATGACATAAACCATTACAGCCCACCTCAATTCTATCCCATGCCCTAATCTACTTCATCTCTTTTGCCCCAGACTAGTTTTCACAGCTTCCTGTTCATTTGTTCATTCCACCCTGGGTCTCTAAGGAGAAGAAAGAAATCTACCTGATCTTACCTCTTTCCCTCTACAACATGCTATGAACAGGGGCCTTGGCGTCCCAAAACCTGTGTGCAAAATTTTAACACTTATTAGTTACTTCACAGTATAATAATAATACTGTCCTCGTACAGTTATTGTGAGGGTTAAATTAGTTAATACATGTAAAGCATGTAAAATAGTGCTATTCAAAGGATATTCTTTGAATCTATACCATCCAAAAATTGCTTGCTACTAGCCTGCAACCAGATAGGTATAAAAGTATAGAATGTTTACAAATGAACTAATCAAATCTTCATTGGATTGATAAATTTATAAATCAAAAAAAAAGTTCATTGGGGGCATTAAAAGCTTTAAATGTTGATATATACAGCATTTATTCAAAGTGTATATAAAGGGCTGGGCATGGTGGCTCACACCTGTAATCTCAGCATTTTGAGAGGCCGAGGTGCGAGGATTACTTGAGGTCAGGAGTTCGAAACCAGGCTGGCCAACATGGTGAAACCCCGTCTGTACTAAAAATACAAATAATTAGCTGGGCATGGTGGTGCATGCCTGTAGTCCTAGCTACTCAGGAGGCTGAGGCAAGAGAATCGCTTGAACCTAGGAGGTAGAGGTTATAGTGAGCTGAGATTGAGCAACTGTACTGCAGCCAGAGCAACAGAGCAAGACTCTGTCGCAAAACAAAACACAAAAACAAAAAAACAAAGTGTACATAAAGGCCCTTAAAATGGGTAATCATTATTTAACTCATAACTTTTTGTGAAGTTATGATTGTTAAATAACATGCAGATGTTTTTAGTATAATAATTTTCTATATTAAACACTTTACATCCACTTTCTTTTTTTTTTTTTTTTTTTTTTTTGAGACGGAGTCTCGCTCTGTCGCCCAGGCTGGAGTGCAGTGGCCGGATCTCAGCTCACTGCAAGCTCCGCCTCCCGGGTTCACGCCATTCTCCAGCCTCAACCTCCCGAGTAGCTGGGACTACAGGCGCCCGCCACCTCGCCCGGCTAGTTTTTTGTATTTCTTAGTAGAGATGGGGTTTCACCGTGTTATCCAGGATGGTCTCGATCTCCTGACCTCGTGATCCACCCGTCTCGGCCTCCCAAATTTACATCCACTTTCAACGTACAACATATACAAGTTTTGTAGTTGTTTTTCTTTTTTTCTATGTCATTTTCTAGGAATTAAGGTTTTTTTACTTTTTTATTTGTTAAATATTTATTGAAGTGTTTGTAGTAATTTATAACCAATAACTAATTTGTACAGTGATTTCAATTTTAAGGTTTTTTAAAAAAAATTTTCATTGGTCACTGTAAAATCTCATAGGAAGTAACTTTTAATGTACTTTGCAGAAATATTGATCTGTCACAAACTGGAAATTCAAGAAAAAAGTTAATCACTTACCACAGAGAGTTTGAGAAGCACTGACTTATTACAGAGCTCTGCCTGGCACATTGTAATATGAAACACATTAAAAAGTGCTAGCCAAATAAGAAGTGTTCAGTGAATACTTGCTATTACTACTTTCATTTGATAGATGAAGAACCTTAGGCAGAGAGGAGTTGAAGAACTTACCCATGTCTGGTGTCCATGATCCTGGTCCACTGAGGCACACTGCACTGGACTAGAAATACCTGCCTGCCTACCCCGGACAAACTGATAAAAGGAGTTTTCTTTATTGAGACAGGGGGCCCTGCAGAAAATCCGGGACAGAAAGCAGAAGCCAAACACATATTGCAGAGTGTCCCCAAGGTGTTGATGTTGCCATCAAGAGCCGGATGAAATGGAATTGCCCAGAAAGCACCTGCAGGTGCATTGCCCAAGCAATAGTCACAACCCTAAGTAATAACCACCCAGAAGTTGGCATTGGAGACCAACAAGGCATCTAGCAACCCAGCAGAAAAGAAACATTATCCAGATGCCAGGAGATCTACTGGGGACCCCAGCTTCCCCACAAAACAAAAGGTCAAATAAGCTATATCCTTTCCGGATTCTACACAATCTTAGAGAAACAACAAAAGATAAGCTGTTTGAGGCACTGAGCACTTTTGGCTAACAGAAATTGAACCCCACAAAAAGGGAATAAACTTCGGTTGTGTTAGAGATGTCGTTAATTGTCTCCTCGTATCCCCTAAGGGAAAGGGCTCAAGAGAAAGTTCCAGTTACAGAGGAAAAATCTCCTTTTCATTGTACCTCTGAGTTGTGAGATGAGTTGAGTTTTTCTGTCACTACAGTCACGTTGGGAGAAAACTAGAGAATGAATTAAGGAACCTGTGAATCTCACGCTTCATGATTCATTTTTTCCAACTCCTTCCCTCCAAGCCCCTGTGAGAGCAGAGTTTGCAGTGCCTCATGTCTGCTGGCCTTGGAGCAAAGTGTCAATCAACGTGTCCCAGCCCATTAACCAAACTTGAGGACAAGGGAAGTTAAGTGCCGCAGCCCACAGGGGAGCATGTAAGTGGATTTAGATTCCCCAGGGAGCATAACACCTTAAGGACTGTGCCTGCAACGGCTGGGGAGACAATGAGACAGGCGGGCAGTGATTCTTCGAGAGACTAATGAGGCTTTTCCTGGCAGAAGCACGTCTCTGCCTACACTGCACTAATGCAGCATTAATGGAGAAAGGAGAGGAAATGCGAGCATTTTCTTCTGCGGAGGACAGATCTTGGGTTACGTCTTTTTGTTTCCTTGATTTATTATAAGGTTTTTAACCTTTTTTATGAGTTAAGTAAATTTTAGTATTACATGTTATATATCTGTATATTTGAAAGATAAATGTAATAACAGCTTTAATGTTTACACCTGTAAAATAAAAGAAAACATTTCTAAAAACCCAATTAATTCCTTAACAGTTTTAAAAGTAAGAGGCTTTTGTAAAGTTTCCCTACGTTGTTTGTAGTGGTTACATGACTGTATATGTTCCTCAAAACTCATTGAACTAGGCCAGGGGCAGTGGCTCACGTCTGTAATCCCAGCATTTTGGGAGGCCGAGGAGGGCAGATCACCTGAGATCAGGAGTTCGAGACCAGCCTGGCCAACATGGTGAAACCCTGTCTCTACTAAAAATACACAAACTACCTGGGTGTGGTGGCAGGTGCCTGTAATCCCAGCTACTCTGGAGGCATGAGAATCACATGAACCTGGGAGGCAGAGGTTGCAGTGAGCCAAGATCTTACCAAGCCACCGCACTCCAACCTGGGCAACAGGGTGAGATTCTTTCTCAAAAAAAAAAAAAAAAAGATATCACTACACACCTATTTACACACCTATTAAAATGGCAAAAACAAACAAACAAACTAAAACCTCACTGAACTATATATATGTTCAAAAAGCCTGAATTCTCAGCATGTTAATTATTCTTCCATTTGAAAAAATATATTAATTTATTAAATCCCAAAAGCAGTTTTAAGGAAACATGTGAATATTATAACAGACTTTTTGGAAATAACTTCAAACCTACGGAAAATTTTCAAGAATAGTAGAAAAAACCTTATTTTTTTCCTAAACTAAATATTTGAGAGTAAAATGCCTATTTTACTCAATCTCACCTTGTGTTATTTAGAAAGAAAGGAAGAGAAGGGAAGGGGATGAAGAGGAGGGGAGGGAATGCAGGGGAGGGGATGAAAAGGAGGGGATGAAGGGGAGGGGTAATGAAGAGGAGGGAGAATAAAGGGGAGGGGATGGAGGGGAGAGGATGAAGGGGAAGGGGAATGAAGCGGGGGATGGAGAGGAGGGTATGGAGAGGAGGGGATGGAGAGGAGGGGATGGAGAGGAGGTGATGGAGGAGAGAGGATGGAGGGGAGAGGATGAAGGGGAAGGGGAATGAAGAGGGGGATGGAGAGGAGGGGATGGAGAGGAGGGGATGGAGAGGAGGGGATGGAGGGGAGGTGATGGAGGGGAGGGGATGGAGGGGAGGGGATGAAGGGGAAGGGGACTGAAGGGGAGAGGGAATGAAGGGGAGGGGATGAAAAGGAAGGAGATGAAGGGGAAGGGGAGTGAAGGGGAGAGGAGGGGAGGAAATGAAGGGGAGGGGATAAAGGGGAGGGGATGGAGAGGGGATGAAGAGGAGGGGAGGGGATGGAGGGGATGAAGAAGAGGCATGAAGTGGAGGGGTGGGGATGGAGGAGAAGGGGTGGAAGGGGAGGGAAGGGTGTCACGACTGATTTCTTCCTGGAGGCTCTAAGAGAGGGTCCACTTTATTGCCTTTTCTGGCTTCTAGAGGTGATCTGCTTTCCTTAGCTTTTAGCTCTTTCTTCCATTTTCAAAGCCAGCAATAATGGGTCCAGTCCTTCTCACATCACTCTGATCTCCTTTTGTGCCTTCCTCTTCCACAGGTAATCCAAGGTAATGTCCCCATTTCACGATTTTTAGCTTAATCACATCTGCAAAGTTCCTATTTCCATGTAAAGTAATGTATGCATGAATTCCAGGAATTAGGATATGAACATTTTTAGGGACTCACTATTCTGCTGGTGTTTTGGGGTTTGTTGTTGTTGTTGTTGGTTTTTGTGTGTGTTTTTTGTGACTGTCTCTCTCTGTCACCCAGGCTGGAGTGCAGTGGTGAGATCTCGGCTCATTGCAACCTCTGCCTCCCAGGTTCAAGCAATCCCCACCTCAGCCTCTTAAGTATTCTCACCACGCTCAGCTAATTTTTCTTTTTTTTTTTTTCGGTTTGCAGGTAGAGATGGGGTTTCACCATGTTGCCCAGGCTGATCTCAAACTCCTGGGCCTCCCAAAGTGCTAGAATTACCAGTGTGAGCCACCGCGCCTGGCCCACCATTCTGCTGTTAAATCAGCCACCATGCCTGGGCAACTATTCTGCTGTTTAGCCTAAAGTCGTCTTCTTCCACATTTTAAGTTCAGCCTAAATGTTTCTCTGTACATAATGAACTATAACCTAAATGGAAGTGCAAACAGACTGTAACCTACTCTTGTGCCAATCAGAAAAAGTTTTGGCCAATCTAAGGGGGCTAACTGATCAAATCGTGTTCAAATAAGGTAGACACCCAGCTGTAATCGATCCATGTTTCTGTCCCTCTGTTTTTCTGTGTGCCACTTTCCTTTTACTGTCTATAAATCTTCTACCCTGTGGCTGCATTGGAATCTCCCTGAACCTATTCTGGCTCAGGAGGCTGAGCTATTCATAAGTCATTTTTTACTCAATTAAACTCTATTAAATTTAATGTGGTGAAGGTTCTTATTTTAATACTGACTACCACAAAAAGGAAGGATGGAAGAAAGGAAAGGAGGGAAAAAAGGAAGGAAGAAAAAGCCTTACCCAAATGTTCATATATGGGTTTTTATGGTCTTACTAAATCATCCAGAGGATACCTAGAATTCATTGCCTCCTATCTTGAAGTTCCAGCACTAGAAGGACCCTTGCAATGGCTTCTTTTCCTCCCCTCACTCATCAGTTTTGCTGTTTCATAGCCACCATCTGCACCTCTAACCCTAGCAGCTGCTGCACAAGTCAAGCCCACCACAAACAAGCTCATGGCTGAGGGCTCTTAGTGTGTCCCCGTGGTTTATGGACCAGGTGCCTTCCTGCGTTCCCATTTCTCCAGAGGAAAGGGGTACTTGCAGGGTCTTGAAATGGCACCTCATGGTTAACAATTAGAGGCTGAAAATATTTATTTAAACTAAAAGAAAAATGCTTCTTGGAGGGATTTCAGGTCCTGTGACTTGTCACTGAGGAAAAAGGATGAGGAAAGCTATTATTCCCTGAGGCCCCTCCAATGCTAACAGCAGGCCCTCTTGCACCCATTCCCAAAGTTGCCTTCTTGCACCTGTGAGTCTCTGGTTATGGGAGGATCAGGTGTCAATCCAATGCCACATTTTCATCCCAGGTGAGGAGAGGCCCCATCGTCCTCTCCCCTTCCCTGCCCCCTCTTCCCCTGACCAGCTGTTGCCAGCACCTGAGCTCAGAGGCTCCCTAAGAACCAGGCACGAGCCTCATCTATTCACGCTGGTTAACTGGTTACAGCTTGAAGACAAGAGAACATTCGTCCATTTTTGTTTGCTCTCTGATATGCTGGTGACCCTTGGCAGCTTTCAGACTAAGATTCAACCCCAGAAGGATCTGGAAGGCCTGGGATGTGCTGACTTCCACCAAGCCATGAGCTCCAATGGACGCCCTTGTCACCTGTTTGGGTAACACCAAGTTCTTCCTCAGCCTAGTTAGTAAATGGTTCTGCTGTCATTCCGAAGGACTGGCAGAATGTCCAATCAAAGACTTTTGCTGCTTCTGGTCTAGAAGTTTTGGACATTAGCCCTCAGGTTATGGGGATCTGGTCCTGACTATCTAATGGTGAGATTGTGTAGGTGGGGATAGGGCAGGAGGTGAGGAGTAGTGGGAACCGGTGAGGCAAGACTCTAGCTTACCAGTTAAGAATTGGGTGCTGAACTCTGACTACCTTGTTTGGAATTCTAGCTCTGTTGCTATATAAGCTTAAGCTCTCTGTGCCTCAGTTTTCACACTTTAAAATGGATATATACCTTCCTCATACTGTTACTGCTGTTTCTGTGAGGAAGGTTTTGTAGGGCCAAGGGAAACTTCCTATTTGCCCTCTTAAGGTTTACTGAAAAATCAACTCACAACAGTCTGTTTACCTGGAGAAAAGACACACATTTTATTAACATGTACACAGGTTGAACCACAGAGTGATCACTCACCCCTCAAGAGTGTTCAGAAGCTTAGAGACCATCCTGGCCAAACAGGTTACGGGAGGGGAAAGAAGAGGAACCATGTTGCTGCGGGGTGGGGGGAGCAATAAAGGATTACTAGGGAGAATGAATTGATTCAGGAACAGAGATGAACTGGTACTTTATCTTGTAAAAGGGTCTGACCAGGTGTGATGATATTCTTTGTCTTACAAAGAGGTAAAGAAAAAAACAATTGTTCCTTTTGGTGGGTCTGGATCTTAGGTAGATAAGGAAACTTCGACTTCATCTTTGGGAGAGTCAGTTGCGGGCAAAGTCAGAGAGACCATGAGGCTTCTCCAAAACACCATATATTGAGGTAGTTGTTTCTGAGATGTAACAGCTGATATTTACCAAGCACTTCCTAATACTACTATTGTTTTGTTCTGGGTGGCATTCAGCTCCCGAGGGAAACAGGGCTCTGAATGAGACTTCCTCAACAATTAAAATGGCTCCTTCTCCGGGTATTACTGTGACTTCCCTGCCTCTGTGCTCCTTCTGATTAGATTTAAATCAGAGAATAAACAGGAGTGATCAGACACCTCACTGGAGGGGAGGCTGGGGACCTGAATAGCAGTTTGGATTTCTGCTCCCAAGACTGTCCATGGGACCTGCAGAGCTTACCTAGAGGCAAATCCAGAATATGGGGTCTGGGACTGAGACAATTTGGGGAAACCTCTTTCAGGAAAAAAATATACAGAATCACGAGTATAAAATGAGGCAGTAGCACATGAACATATTGCTGGGATGCTGCTGGAGGAACAGCCCTGAAGTATTATCCTCCTTAGCTTTGGAGTGAGTTCACTCTGGCTGATATGGTTTGGATGGTTTTCCCCTCTAGATCTCATGTTGAAATGGGATTCTCAGTGTTTTGGAGGTGGGGCCTGGTGGGACGTGATTGGATCATGGAGGCGGATCCCTCATGAATGGTTTGGCACCGTCCCCTTGGTGATAAGTGAGTTCTTGCTCTGTTAGTTCATGTGAGATCTGGTTGGTTAAAAGTCTAGGACCTCCCCGCTCACCCCCACCACCCCATGTCTGTACTCCCTTGCTCCTGCTTTCTCCTTGTGATGCCCTGCTCCCTCCTTGCCTTTCACCATGATTGTAAACCTCTTAAGGCCCTCACCAGAAGCAGATGCTGGCCCCAGACGTCTTGTACACCCTGCAGAACCGTGAGCCAATTAAATATCTTCTCTTCATAAATTTCCCAGTCTCAAGTATTGCTTTATAGTAATGCAAATAGACCAATACACTGGCTAATTTTCAAGGTTCCTATGAGGAGCTCTGTAAGTGTCCCCTCTGTGCAGAACCTCAGAGATTCTATCAGCCCTCAAACGGATCTTCAACAGAATGCAGGCCCTGGGCTGGACAGCTCCCAGAGAGGTTTGCCTGCCCTCTTGGGAAGACTGAAAAGTGTTAGGGGTGGGGCTGTCTCTGCCCTCAGAAACTGCCCCAGGACATTCTGGGAGCTACCCAGCCTATTGGGTGAAGGCTCCCCGGCTTCGGTATCCTTCCGCAAAGAGAGAGGCTGACTGACCATGATGTGATGGAATGCGCAACCTCTTCACTCTGTGATCTCGGGGAAGCCAACCTCTTTGATCTTCAGATCCTTTAAATAGGGTAATAATAATAATAATGCCATCCTCACAGGGTTGTTGTCGGGAATAATCACAAGTACGAAACTCTAAAGCCCTATGTAAAAGTTGGTTCTATTTCACTGCCCTCAGCAAGACTAGTCCACAGATGAGAAATGATGGTGAGCAACTGGGCGGTGGGAAGGACTTCATCTCCTCCTCCACAGCTCACTGCATCTGCATTCTTCATGAGTCTGAGACTAATTTGTTACCATCTTTCTTAGGCAATTGAATTATCTTCATCATGATTATGGCAGAAGAATAACCACAACATGAGGAGCTAGGATTGCCCAAGTGGAGTTTGAAGCGTGGTCCTTGTGAGAGACAGGACTAGCTGGATTTCCTAGGCCAACTAAGAATCCCTAAGCCTAGCTAGGAAGGTGACTGCTTCCACCTTTAAACACGGGGCTTGCAACTTAGCCCACACCTGACCAATCAGAGAGCTCACTAAAATGCTAATTAGGTAAAAACAGGAGGTAAAGAAATAGCCAATCATCTATTGCCTGAGAGCACAGCGGGAGGGACAAGGATCAGGATATAAACCCAGGCATTTGAGCCAGCAACAGCTACCCCCTTTGGGTCCCCTTCCCTTATGCGGGAGCTCTGTTTTCACTCTATTTCACTCTATTAAATCTTGCAACTGCACTCTTCTGGTCCGTATTTTGTTATGGGATGGAGCTGAGCTTTCGCTTGCCATCCACCACTGCTGTTTACCACCATGGCAGACCCTCTGCTGACTTCCATCCCTCCGGATCCAGCAGGGTGTCCACTGTGCTCCTGATCCAGCGAGGCACCCATTGCCACTCCCGATCGGGCTAAAGGCTTGCCATTGTTCCTGCACGGCTAAGTGCCTGGGTTCCTCCTAATTGAGCTGAACACTAGTCACTGGGTTCCATGGTTCTCTTCCGTGACCCACGGCTTCTAATAGAGCTATAACACTCACCGCATCGCCCAAGATTCCATTCCTTGGAATCCGTGAGGCCGAGAACCCCAGGTCAGAGAACATGAGGCTTGCCACCATCTTGGAAGTGGCCCGCCACCATCTTGGGAGCTCTGGGAGCAAGGACCCCCAGTAACATTTTGGCAACCACGAACCAACCTCCAAAGCGGTGAGTAATATTGGACCACTTTCGCTTGCTATTCTGTCCTATCCTTCCTTAGAAATTGGAGGAAAATACCAGGCACCTGTCAGCCAGTTAAAAACAATTAGCGTGGCCACCGAACTTAAGACCCAGGTGTGAGGCTATCTGGGAAAGGGCTTTCTAACAACCCCCAACCCTTCTGGGCTGGGGATGTTGGTCTGCCTGGAACCAGCTTCCACTTTCAGTTTTCTTGGAGAAGCTGAGGGCTGACTAGAGGCAGAAAGCTGTTGTCCCGAACTCCCAGCATTAGCCGGTTGAGATCACGGCACAGCCAGAAGTCTCTACTCAGCAGTCGCCCATGTGTGTGTGTTGGAACCGAACTGTCGATTCCCTCCTGGGCAGGGGTCGCCGCGAAGGACCACCGACACAAGATTCACAGCAGAGAGTTATTTATTACTAGCGCGCTAGGGTCCCAAGCTCTAAGTTGGCCCTGGGACCCCGACTGCTTGTTACAGGCTGTTTATATAGGCAAATACAAGTTCAAACACAGCTTAGGGCGCGAAATTCAAACAAAGCTTTAGGCGCGTGGTAATTGGGTCTAGCTATGGCCTGAGCAAGGTGTTTTGTTCTAATTGGTTAGAGCAGGACCTTATGAGGTTTTTTTCTTGGAGTTGCTGATTCCGGGAACTTCGAGGCAGGGTGGGACCCCTGGAATTGGCAGGGTGGGACCCCATGGGGTTGTTTCCCGGAATTGGCAGGGTGGGACCCTATCAGGGTGGGACCCTATCGAGGCAGGGTGGGACCCTATCCAGAGCCACCTGGTGTTAACTTTTTTCTATGTGAGGCCTAGTTTCTAAGTTTTATGAGGCCTAGTTTCATTCCCTCCTCTTTTTGTGTCAGAGGCTCAATCTTGAGCCTCTTCTTCAGTCCTGAGGGTCTGGTATTGTTGGGTCAGAACCATAGCATGTACTATGTTTAATCTATTTTTAATAAGGGTGAGTAAGCGGTTGAGTATGCATGGCCCGAAAGTCAGGATGAGCGTGAGCAGGATGAGGGGTCCTAAGATGGTGGAGATTAGGGTGCTAAGCCAAGGGGATTGGTTGTACCAATTTTCAAACCAATTTTGCTGAGATTCTCTCTCTTTTTTCCTCTTGTCTAATCTTTCTCTCAGTTTTGCCATAGAATCTTTAACTACTCCTGAATGATCTGCATAAAAACAACATTGCTCTTTCAGGGCTGCACAGAGCCCTCCCTCTTTCAGAAAGACAATTTCTAGTCCTCGTCAGTTCTGTAATACAACTTCAGACAGAGAAGTCAAGGACTCTTCAAGTTTTGTGATAGATTGTTCTATGGCTCTAAGGTCTTCATCTATGGCTATTCTAAGTTGTTGCAGATGATGGTTACCATGCACTAGGGCTGCTGTCCCGGTCCCAACTCCAGCCGCTACCCCAATTCCTAACATTACGGCGAGGGTGAGGGAGATAGGTTCTCTCTTTGGTCTAGTATGAGTTTTTTGCTCATACCGGAGATCAAAGGAGTCTCCAGAGTGATAGTATACTCGGGGAACAACTTGTACCAACACGCAATAGTGGGTGCCACTGCTAAAAACGGCTGTGGATATACAGGGGGTGAGCCCAGTGTTGCAAGCCCACCAGTCCGTCTCGGAGGGGACCAGATAGTGATTGGAGCTGGGTACTGTCAAGGTTACATTACAAAGATGCTGATGACTAGGGGGCACCTGGCCTATGCAGGTTCCTGACCCAGAAACTTCAGCCAGGGTTAGTTTTCTTTGTTGTTCCCACGCACATCCAGTAGGATTGGCGGAGTTAGTGAAATTATTAGTGGAGGCGATGCCTTCATAGTAAGGGGGGCCTGTTGCCAGACATAGCCAGCAAGAGGAGGTAAATTCTGGCTTTGTCTGGTTTAAAGCGAAGTAGGAGCCTTTTATGAGATTTAGGAGCCTGTCACCTATTCCCAGGTCAAGGGGCCCGTGGGTGACGTTTTGGGCTGAAGGTGTGTATTTAGAGGAGGTGGAGATTGGAGGCGGGGAAGTGCTTTTAGGAGCTCTTGGTTGGGGCTCTCTCGATGCAGGAACCAGGGGCTTCCCTGTTTCTGATAAAACTTGGTTTGGTCCTACTGCGACAGGGGCTGTGATAGGGTTGACTATTAATTTGATTTGGATGGGGATTCCATACAGTGGCTTTTGGTATAAATATAGGCCCCATATTAACCCGGATATCCAACGGTTATCAGATTTTGCTGCATCTTCAAACTTGATGCGGACCAGATTACAAGTTTTTGAATATCGGGTTCTGGTGCAGCGCTGGACAAAGGACATGGTTATGTACCAGGGTTTCGTGGCCCATTTCCATTCTCCATCATTAGTAGTTATACAGGACCAACTAGCGCAAAACAGGGCATCTATTTCTCCACAAGTTTTTTTCATTTCTCCTGTCCTGAATCCGGGACAGGCATAGAACCCGTTCCGGCTTACGGACACCCTTCTAGCCTGTTTTCTCCATTCTCCCCCTTCCATGTCATCTATCTTTGCTATTTTGTCTAGGTTGAAATAGAGGTCAGGGAACCAAGTCCCCATAGGAGCAATTTTTGAGGTTTTATCTAAGACCTCATGAGTACTAAAATCAATCACCTGCCAGGTCAGGTTATATGGCCGGTGGGGGTTATTACTGCCAGCGACGCAGGGAAGGAGGGCTAGTAACAAGCAAGGGGCTAGATACGAGAGAGTCTTATCTTGAGCGGGTCCTCGGAGCGTCGGAGTTTCCATGTCTCAGGTGGTGTTGGTCCGGGCGTCCCTGGAGCAGCCTTGGCGTGAGATGCGTGGATCCAAGTGGAGATTCCGTCAACCTTTATGGCTGTGGGTGTGGTCAGGAGAACAATGTAGGGTCCTTTCCACCGAGGCTCTAGTCCTTGAGTGCGATGTCGTCTAACGTAGACAGAGTCTCCCACCTGGAAGGGGTGACTGGTCTGTGGATGTCCTGGTTGGTACAGTTCTGCCAAGGGGGCCCAGATTTGGGCCTGTACTGCTTGGAGTCCTTTTAGCCGGGCCTGTAGGTCAGTCTTAGGATCGGAGGGGGAGAAGGAATTAAGCAAGGTTGACAAAGGGGGAGGTCCTCCGTAGAGGATTTCATATGGAGTGAGCCCAAAACGGTTAGGTGTATTCCGGGCCCTTAACAGAGCTAAGGATAGGAGGCGTCTCCAATCTTTTAAACCAGTCTCTAAGGTCAATTTAGTAAGGGTCTCTTTTATTGTTCTATTCATTCTTTCTACCTGTCCTGAGCTCTGGGGTCTATAGGCACAATGTAATTTCCAATTAATCCCCAATATCCTGGCGAGCCCCTGACTTACCTGAGAAACGAAGGCCGGCCCGTTATCTGACCCAATTACCTTGGGAAGTCCGAATCTAGGAAAGATTTCTTCCAAAATTTTCTTGGCTACTATGTGTGCAGTTTCTTGCCGGGTGGGGTAGGCTTCTACCCATCCTGAAAAGGTATCTACAAACACTAGTAAGTACTTATATCCAGCATAGTGAGGTTTTACTTCAGTGAAGTCTATTTCCCAATAGACTCCTGGGCGGTTACCACGAGTTCGTTTTCCTTCTGGCACTCGGGTAGCCCCAGCGTTTACCTGCTGACAGACCTTACAGGCAGATGTCACTTGTTCTACGAGGGTACTTGCCTTTGGGATTAGAAAGTCAGTTTTTTCAATCAGTAATCTTAGCTTTCGATTACTCAAGTGTGTCCAGGCATGCATCTGCTGGATCATTGCCAGGGCCTCCTTTTGGGGAAGGACTATTTTCCCTCCTTTTTCCCAGTTTTTAGTGTCTTTGTTTTCTATAGCCCCTATGGCCTTTGCTTCTTCCTGGTCTTCTGGGGTATAAGTATGTTCAATAGTTATGTGGCTGCTTTCGTCAGGTTCTGTGGCTAGGGTCAGTACTTCCGCCATGGCGGCTTGCCTGGCTACTTGGTCAGCCTGTCTATTTCCTACTGCGACTGGATCCTGTCCTTTCTGATGCCCGGGGCAGTGAATTATAGCCACTTCTTGAGGAAGAAAAAGGGCTTTCAATAAGGCAATTATTTCAGCTTTGTTCTTGATTTCCTTTCCTTCTGAGGTTAGGAGACCTCTTCTTTCATAGATACTTCCATGAGTATGAGCCGTTGCAAAGGCATACCGGCTATCAGTATAAATGTTAGCTTTCTTTCCCTTGGACAGCTCTAGGGCCTTGGTTAGTGCTATTAACTCAGCCTTCTGTGCAGACGTGCCAGGAGGTAGTGATTGTGCCCAAATGGTGTTGTGGCCATCTACTACCGCCGCTCCCGCCCTCCGGGTACCTGAGTCAAGGTAACTGCTGCCGTCTGTGTACCAGGTGTGATCCGCGTCTGGGAGTTCTTGGTCTTTAAGGTCTTCTCGTGTTCCATGGGTCTCAGCCAGTACTTGCCGACAATCGTGTGGGCTTGGTTGGTCTTCCGGTACCGGCAGCAGCGTAGCAGGGTTTAGGGTGACCGGAGGGCCAAACTGGACGCGGTCCGTGTCCAGTAGGAGGGCCTGGTAGTGGGTTAGGCGTGCGTTGGTTATCCACCGGTCCGGGGGCTGCCGCACTATGGCCTCTAGAGCATGCGGGGTAATAATAGTCAGTCGCTGCCCAAGGGTTAACTTAGCAGAGTCCTTGACCAGCATAGCGGTGGCTGCCATGATACGGAGACACGGGGGCCAGCCAGCCGCTACAGGGTCTAGCTTCTTAGACAGGTATGCTACTGGTCTTTTCCAAGGCCCTAATTTTTGGGTCAAGACCCCTTTGGCAATTCCTTGCCTCTCGTCCAGGAAGAGGGTAAAGGGCTTTGAGGTGTCCGGTAACCCAAGGGCCGGGGCAGACAAGAGTGCTTGTTTTAGTGCCTCAAAAGCCAATTGATGCTCTGTCTGCCAGGTGAAAGGGGTGCTCTCCTTGGTGAGTGCATAAAGGGGGGCGGCCAGTTCAGCAAAACCGGGTATCCACAAGCGACAGAACCCAGCAGTTCCCAAGAATTCACGTACCTCCCTGGGATTTCGTGGTGGTGGAAGGCGAGCCACTGTCTCTATGCGCCCAGGGGTGAGCCACCTTTTCCCTTCACTCAGGATATACCCCAGATATGTTACCTTGGTCTGACAGAGCTGTGCCTTCTTGGCGGATGCCCGGTATCCTTTTTCACCCAGTGCCTGGAGTAGATGCCTGGTACCTTGTATACAGATTTCCTTTGTAGGAGCAGCCAAGAGGAGGTCATCCACATACTGGAGTAGAGTCACGTCTGGATTTTGGGTCCGGAAGTCAGTCAGGTCTCGATGAAGAGCCTCATCGAAGAGAGTGGGAGAGTTCTTAAATCCTTGGGGAAGCCGGGTCCAGGTCAATTGGCCTGAAATTCCTTTCTCAGGATCCTTCCACTCAAAGGCAAAGAGTTCTTGGCTTTGGGGGGCCAGAGGTAAACAGAAGAAAGCATCTTTTAAATCTAATACTGTATACCAGTCATAGCCTGGTTTTAAGGTGCTGAGTAAGTTGTAAGGATTAGGGACCGTGGGATGGATGTCCATGGTTCTTTTGTTGATTTCTCTCAAGTCTTGGACAGGCCTGTAATCCTGAGTACCAGGCTTTTTTACTGGCAAAAGAGGAGTGTTCCAGGGCGAGTGACAAGGTCGCAACACTCCGAGTTCTAGAAATTTGTTAATGTGCTGCCGAATTCCTATATGAGCCTCTCGGCTCATGGGATATTGCTTGATAGACACGGGCACCGCCGTGGGCTTTAGATCAATTATGATTGGGGCTTGATACTTAGCTAGCCCGAGTCCTCCTGTTTCCGCCCAAGCTTGGGGAAAATCTTGCAACCAAATATCAGGGAGGCTAGTGATAACCGGAGCGTCGAAAAGCCGATGCTCATCTTGCAGAGACACAGTTAAGATTTGGATGGGCTGACCGTCCCGATTTAATACCTGGGCCCCTGTCTCGGAGAAATGGATTTGGGCTCCGAGCTTGGTCAGAAGATCTCGCCCTAGGAGGGGGTAGGGGCATTCAGGTACCACCAAGAAGGAATGTGTCACCATTCCTTGTCCAAGATTAACTGTCCGGTGGTTAGTCCACTTGTGCAATTTTCCCCCTGTTGCCCCCTGGACCCAGGATGTGCGGGAAGACAGGGGCCCGTCTGCCTTTGTCAAAACTGAATGTTGGGCGCCTGTGTCCACCAAGAAGGTGGTGGGTTGCCCCCCTACAGAGAGAGTTAGCCGGGGCTCGGGGGGGGCTCCAGAGCCTTGACACCCCTATTCGCTATCTTCACCTAGGGTGAGGACAGCGGCAGGTTTCTTTTGGTCTTTAGGATGCTTGGGGCAATCTTTAATCCAATGTCCCCGTTCTTTGCAGTAGGCACACTGGTCTTTTTCCACTTTTGGCCGCCTTCGCTTTTCTCCCTCTCTCCCTGGTCCTTTCTCTTTTACAACTGCCGCCAGGATTTTTGTTAAATGCTTATTTCTCACTCGGTCCCTACGATCCTCTCGCTCCATCTGTTCCTTTGCTAACCTGGCTTCCCTTTCCTCAGGGGTTTCTCTCTTATTATATACTTTTTCTGCCTCCCTAACCAATTCCTGTAATCCATAGGTTTGGATTCCATCTAGCCTTTGGAGTTTTCCTTTTATATCTAATGCAGCTTGGTCTATGAATGCCATAGCTACGGTAGCCTTATGTTCTAGGGCCTCTGGATCGAATGGGGTATACATTCGGAACCCTTCCAGAAGCCTTTCCATGAAGGCTGCCGGGCTTTCATCCCTTTCCTGAGTTATGGTCCTTACCTTGGCCAAATTTGTGGGGCGCTTTCCTGCCCCTTTGAGACCCGCCAACAGAGCCTGGCGATAGATTCGGAGACTCTCCCTACCTGGTGCCGTTTCATAGTCCCAGTCTGGGCGGGTGAGGGGAAATCCCTCGTCTATTTCATTGGGAAGTTGGGTTGGGAGGCCTCCTGGTCCTGGCACATTTTTCCGGGCCTCCAGGAGGACTCGCTGCCTTTCTTCAGTGGTTAGGAGGACCTGCAAGAGTTGCTGGCAATCATCCCAAGTGGGCTGGTGAGTGAGGAGAATGGATTCTATTAACGAGGTTAGGGCCTGGGGGTCTTGGGAAAAGGAAGGGTTATGGGTTTTCCAGTTGTAGAGGTCAGAGGCAGAGAAGGGCCAGTACTGGACCGTGCGATTGACAGTACGGAGGGGAAAAAGGGAGGATTGCCAAGTAGAAGGGCCCTCTGGGTCCTCAGTCCGCCGCAAGCGGAGACGAGGAGGTGTCGGCGGCGGCGTCCGAGGGGTGAGTTTGGGCGGGGCTGGAGAAGGAGACGGGGTGGAGGGAGGGGCCGAGGGAGAAGTTGGAGAAAGGGTAGGGGCCGAGGTGGTAGAGGAAAGAGCTGGGGACAAGACAGGGGGCAAGGGTGAAGCGTAAGGTGGAGGTCCCAGAAGGGGGTTCTGAGGTGGAGGAGGCAGGGGGTCAAGAAGGAGGAGATCCCTCTGGGGTTCATCTGGGAGGACTGGCTTAGGCGGGTCTAGATTCCGATTCTTTGGGGCTTCTAAGGCAAGGAGGGTAGATTGGGATGGGGAAGGGGGATGGAGGAAGGGTTTCACCCAAGAGGGAGGATTTCGGACCAGATCCTCCCAAATAATTATGTAGGCCACCTGGTCCGGGTGTCCGAGTGGCCCAGGATCCATCACTTTTGCTTTAACCTGCAAGATAATTGAGAGGTTAAATGTTCCGTCCCGGGGCCATTCCCCATGGAGGGTTGGCCATTCGGACGAGCAGAATGTTTTCCATCGTCCCTTACGGACTTCTACAGAGAGGTGGTGGGCTCGAGCCCGGACGTCAGGGAAGTGAGTCAGGGTTAGAGACAAAGGAGTCGTCAACGTCTGTCCCATTTCGTCCACGTATAATAAGGACAAAACAACAGAAACAAAAACAAAGACCAGACAAGTAAGGAGAAGCCGCGCGGCCAGAGAGTGGCGCCACAAGATCACAAAATATTCAGACGGCAGGGGTGGCCTGCCTACAGATTTGAAGAGGCTAACTGAGTCGTTAGCCTTCTCCCAGACTACCGCCAGGGCGTCCCCCAGGGTGCAAGTGGGAAGGTGCTGGACACGTCTGTCCCCCTTCCCCACTTAATTCAGAAGGAGTACTCCCCAGAGTTCAGAGTTAGCCGGCAAGACAGACAGAACAAAACGAAAGTACCTGGTAGGTCCGTTCAGTCAGCAGTCCGTGGCCCGGGCCAGATGGGTCTCCGCCGGATGGGTCGGGGGTCCTTGGACGACCCCACTTCCCGGCCAACGCACCAAATGTTGGAACCGAACTGTCGATTCCCTCCTGGGCAGGGGTCGCCGCGAAGGACCACCGACACAAGATTCACAGCAGAGAGTTATTTATTACTAGCGCGCTAGGGTCCCAAGCTCTAAGTTGGCCCTGGGACCCCGACTGCTTGTTACAGGCTGTTTATATAGGCAAATACAAGTTCAAACACAGCTTAGGGCGCGAAATTCAAACAAAGCTTTAGGCGCGTGGTAATTGGGTCTAGCTATGGCCTGAGCAAGGTGTTTTGTTCTAATTGGTTAGAGCAGGACCTTATGAGGTTTTTTTCTTGGAGTTGCTGATTCCGGGAACTTCGAGGCAGGGTGGGACCCCTGGAATTGGCAGGGTGGGACCCCATGGGGTTGTTTCCCGGAATTGGCAGGGTGGGACCCTATCAGGGTGGGACCCTATCGAGGCAGGGTGGGACCCTATCCAGAGCCACCTGGTGTTAACTTTTTTCTATGTGAGGCCTAGTTTCTAAGTTTTATGAGGCCTAGTTTCATGTGCCCCTACCTGTCCTTCTGACCCATACCTCCTGGGTCCCGACCATGACTTTCTTGAAAGTGTAGCCCCCAAATTCTCCTTACCTCTGAATCTACTTCCTCCGATCCCTGCCTGCTACCTACAGACTTTCATTTCCTCTGGCAAGTTGTATCTCCAAAGGGATCTAAGGAAGCTCTAGGCTGCGTCCTTAGGCATCTAGGCTATACACCCAGGGAGTCTTATCCCTGGTGTCCCTCCCGATTTAGGTATACAGCTCTCGACATGGGCAGTTATGTAGGATCCATTCCCCACCACCCTTGCCAGGGTCCCAAGTTTGTAATGGCTGAGAGAAAGACACGGAGAGAGAGACAAAAAGGGAGTCAAAGAGAAAAAGAAAAGAAAAGATAGAAATAGTATAAAAAAGTGTGCCCTATTCCTTTAAAAGCCAGGGTAAATTTAAAACCTGTAATTAATTATTGAAGGTCTTCTCTGTGACCCTATAACACTCCAATACTACCTTGTTGTCAGTGTAAACAAGGGCGTAGCCTGAGAACACTGAGGCCACTGACAACCTGGAGCTTTCCTATCAAAAATCCTTAACCCAGCAGATTTCCTAACAGGGGATTTAAATCTTAATTACCACACAAAAGTCCAACCAGACCTAGGAGGAACTCCCTTCAGGACAGAATGATAGATGGCTCCTCCCAGGTGATTGAGGAAAAAACCCAGTGGGTATTCAGTAATTGATAGGGAGACTCTTGTGGAAGCAGAGTTAGAAAAATTGCCTAATAATTGGTCTCCTCAAACGTGAGAGCTGTTTGCACTCAGCCACGCCTTAAAATACTTACAGAATCAAAAGAATATCTCAATCCTGACTCAAAAGGTTAGCTACACCCTCTCTGAAATGAATTTGCATAAGAATTGTTGTTTATAGGAATGCATCTTGATGGGGCAGCTGGGTTGTTATGAAATACTCAGGAGCCCAGTCCAGCCCTAGGACTCACCTCTGAGCACACAGGCAATATTGGGCACGATGGTAAAGGACCACTAGAATCCAGCAGCCCAGATCCCTTTCTTTGTGGTCAAGTAAGGCGGGAAAACAAGCGCAGGACTGATACATCAGTGAGCGTAACTCATCCGATAAGCAGAGGTCCATGGGTGGTGATGCACCCTGGAAAGGAATAAGCATTAGGACCATAAAGGACGCTCCATGACTAACGCTCATAGGAAAATGACTAGGCGTGCTGGCTTCCCTATGTTCTTTTTTCAGATGGGAAACATTCCCCACCAAGGCAAAAACGCCCCTAAGATGTATTCTGGAGAATTAGGACCAATTTGACCCTCAGACGCTAAGAAAGAAATGACTTATATTCTTCTGCAGTACCACCAGGCCACCATATCCTCTTCAAGGGGGAGAAACCTAGCCTTCTGAGGGAAGTATAAATTATAACACCATCTTACAGCTAGACACTTGTAGAAAAGGAGGCAAATGGAGTGAACTGCCATATGTACAAACTTTCTTTTCATTAAGAGACAACTCAACAATTATGTAAAAAGTGTGATTTATGCCCTACAGGAAGCCCTCAGAGTCTACCTCCCTACCCCAGCATCTTCCTGACTCCTTCCCCAACTAATAAGGACCCCCCTTCAACCCATACAGTCCAAAAGGAGATAGACAAAGGGGTAAACAGTGAACCAAAGAATGCCAATATTCCCTTATTATGCCCCCTCCAAGCAGTGGGAGGAGGAGAATTCGGCCCAGCCAGAGTGCATGTACCGTTTTCTCTCTCTGACTTAAAGCAAATTACAATAGACCTGGGTAAATTCTCAGATAACCCTGATGGCTATACTGATGTTTTACAAGGGTGAGGACAATCCTTTGATCTGACATGGAGACATATAATGTTACTGCTAGATCAGACACTAACCCCAAATGAGAGAAGTGCCGCCATAACTGCAGCCCGAGAGTTTGGCAATCTGTGGTATCTCAGTCAGGTCAATGACAGGATGACTACAGAGGAAAGAGAACAATTCCCCACCGGCCAGCAGGCAGTTCCCAGTGTGGACCCTCAATGGGACACAGAATCAGAACATGGAGATTGGTGCCGCAGACATTTGCTAACTTGTGTGCTAGAAGGACTTAGGAAAACTAGGAAGAAGCCTATGAATTATTCAATGATGTCCACTATAACACAGGGAAAGGAAGAAAATCCTACTGCCTTTCTGGAGAGACTAAGGGAGGCATTGAGGAAGCATACCTCTCTGTCACCTGACTCTACTGAAGGCCAACTAATATTAAAGGAAAAGTTTATCACTCAGTCAGCTGCAAACATTAGGAAAAAACTTCAAAAGTGTGCCTTAGGCCCAGAGCAAACTCAGAAACTCTATTGAACTTGGCAACCTCGGTTTTTTATAACAGAGATCAGGAGGAGCAGGCGGAATGGGACAAACGGGATAAGAAAAGGCCACCGCTTTAGTCATGGCCCTCAGACAAGCGGACTTTGGAGGCTCTGGAAAAGACTGGGCAAATCGAATGCCTAATAGGGCTTGGTTCCAATGCAGTCTACAAGGACACTTTAAAAAAGGTTGTCCAAGTAGAAGTAAGCCACCCCCTCGTCCATGCCCCTTGCGTCAAGGGAATCACTGGAAGGCCCACTGCCCCAGGGGACAAAGGTCCTCTGAGTCAGAAGCCACTAACCAGATGATCCAGCAGCAGGACTGAGGGTACCCAGGGCAAGCGCCAGCCCATGCCATCACCCTCACAGAGCCCCGGGTATGCTTGACCATGGAGGGCCAGGAGGTTAACTGTCTCCTGGATACTGGCACAGCCTTCTGAGTCTTACTCTCCTGTCCTGGACAACTGTCCTGCAGATCTGTCACTCTCCGAGAGGTGCTAGGACAGCCAGTCACTAGATACTTCTCCCAGTCATTAAGTTGTGACTGGGGAACTTGACTCTTTTCACATGCTTTTCTAATTATGCCTGAAAGTCCCATTCCCTTGTTAGAGAGACACATTCTAGCAAAAGCAGGGGCCATTATACACCTGAACATAGGGGAAGGAACACCTGTTTGTTGTCCCCTGTTTGAGGAAGGAATTAATCCTGAAGTCTGGGCAACAGAAGGACAATACGGATGAGCAAAAAATGCCCATCCTGTTCAAGTTAAACTAAAGGATTCCGCCTCCTTTGCCTACCAAAGGCAGTACCCCCTCAGACCCAAGGCCCAACAAGGACTCCAAAGGATTGTTAAGGACCTAAAAGCCCAAGGCCTAGAAAAACCATGCAATAGCCCCTGCAATACTGCAATTTTAGGAGTACAGAAACCCAATGGACAGTGGAGGTTAGTGCAAGATCTCAGGATTATCAATGAGGCTGTTGTTCCTCTATACCCAGCTGTACTTAGCCCTTATACTCTGCTTTCCCAGATACCAGAGGAAGCAGAGTGGTTTACAGTCCTGGACTTTAAGGATGCCTTTTTCTGCATCCCTGTACATCCTGACTCTCAATTCTTGTTTGCCTTTGAAGATCCTTCAAACCCAACATCTCAAATCACCTGGACTGTTTTACCCCAAGGGTTCAGGGATAGCCCCCATCTATTTGGCCAGGCATTAGCCCAAGACTTGAGCCAATTCTCATACCTGGACACTCTTGTCCTTTGGTACGTGGATGATTTACTTTTAGCCACCCGTTCAGAAACCTTATGCCATCAAGCCACCCAAGCGCTCTTAAATTTCCTCTCTACCTGTGGCTACAAGGTTTCCAAACCAAAGGCTCAGCTCTACTCACAGCAGATTAAATACTTAGGGCTAAAATTATCCAAGGGCACCAGGGCCCTCAGTGAGGAATGTATCCAGCCTATTACTGGCTTATCCACATCCCCAAACCCTAAAGCAACTAAGAAGGTTCCTTGGCATAACAGGTTTCTGCTCAATATGGATTCCCAGGTACGGTGAAATAGCCAGACCATTATATACACTAATTAAGGAAACTCAGAAAGCCAATACCCATTTAGTAAGATGGACACCTGAAGCAGAAGCAGCTTTCTAGGCCCTAAAGAAGACCCTAACACAAGCCCCAGTACTCAGAAGAAGTAGAATAGGGAACCTCACGAGGACATAGTTTCCTCCCCTCAGGATGGCTAGCCGCCAAAGAAGGAAAAATACTTTTGCCTTCAGCTAACCAATGGAAATCACTTCAAACCTTTCACTTAGGCATTGATAGCACCCATCAGATGATCAAATCATTATTTACTGGACCAGGCCTTTTCAAAACCATCAAGCAGATAGTCGGAGTCTGTAAAGTGTGCCAAAGAAGTAATCTCCTGCACTGCGGGCCATACATTTCAATCCCTGTATCTTTAACCTTGTTAAGTTTGTCAGCCACTGGGGCAAATGTTCAAAGTGCAGGTCACCCATCCCAGCCCATGCTGACTGAATCGGAAAACCTGCAGATTCCACAAGCATAGATTTTTCTGACGCACACTGAAGTTTGAGAAACACTGGTTTCAAAACATTACCTAATAGGAAAAGCTGTGGAGTATTTTCTTGGAAAGAGAATGACTTAAATTTCAAGAAATAAGTGACAATTAGAGGCTAAAGCCCAGTAGGGGGGAAAATAAGCCCTATTTCCACTTCTAGCAAAGATAATTATTTAGTGGCTTAGGTAAGAAGCTGTGCCCTGATCGTAGCCATCAGCTTAGAGAAATGAGCACTAATAAGTGCTAGGAAATGTTCGGCATATGAAATTCAAATGTGCTAACAAAAGTAAAATGCTTTCCCTTTAGAATTTGTGGACTAGAATGTATGTAGCAGACATTATTCCAAATCAACAGAGATTAAATATACCAATGTGAACATCACCTTATATATTAAATGATTAACTTTAATTTTTAAAATTAATATTCCATCAAGTTATCTGCATTTCTCACATAAAACAGTAGCTCTCTAACTTCAATGAGTAGAAGAAATCACTTAAGAAGCTTGTTAAAATGTATATGTTCTAGACTCCCTCTCCTCCATTGATTTTTTTAGGTCAGAGATCAGCCTAGGATTTTAATGAGATTTCCAGATGATTTAGAAATGGTGTTAGAAAGGCTAACCTGACTGGGCACGGTGGCTCATACCTGTAATCCCAGCACTTTGGGAGGCTGAGGCGGGTGGATCACCTGAGATCAGGAGTTCAAGCGATCAGCCTGATCAACACGGAGAAACCCCATCTCTACTAAAAATGCAAAATTAGCCGGGCCTGGTGGCTCATGCCTGTAATCCTGGCTACTCGGGAGGCTGAGACAGGAGAATCGCTTGAACCCAGGAGGCGGAGGTTGCAGTGAACCGAGATCATGCCATTGCACTCCAGCCTGGGCAACAGAGCAAGACCCCATCTCAAACAAAAAAGAAAGGCTAACTTTTGAAAAACAAACACTTAGGAAGAGTCTGACCTCTGACCAACGACTCTCTCTTCCCCCACCAAAAAAAAAAAAAAAAAAAAAAAAAACAACCCTCAAGACAATTTATTCAACCAAACTTCCTGCTTAGCTGCACATTGAATTAATACTCAGTGACTAATTTAATATCATATACCCATTTCCAGAGCCATGAACACAGTAACAATTGTAAGTTCCCAGAATTGAATTTTTTTGCACGTAATTATTACAAGAAGAAGCTTAATAGTAAATCAACTTAGGGTGGTACTCTGGTCCTGTGATGTGTGAGTACACATATGTAAATCAAATGCATTAATACATTAAATTTCAGTTTCCTGGATTTCTGCATACAGGACAATATAAGTGGAATGGATGTTGGTCATGCTTTTTGGTTACTCAATAGTTTTTGAGCTCTGTTCCCACTGAAAAGGTAAAGAACGTACCATCCCAAAATATGCAAAATAGGTATATGATTATTTCGAGTTGAAAACATTAGAGAAATTGTAGTTTCAGAGAGAGCTAGCTGATTCGTGTCTTCCTGCAGGCTTGGTCTTCCTGCAGGCAGCAAGCCATGAAGGGGTACACTTCTCATACCAGGGTGAGAAAATAGCTCTTATTACCAGACTGGGAACTGGGCACTACAATAGACCTGAATAAATATACTTATAGAAATAACCCTTATCTTCCACTAGTTTCACACACACCCACACTCACATATTTTGTAGTGACTTCCCTAGAAACTTGCTGCTCCAGGCT
The DNA here is from genome assembly GCF_043159975.1 of Macaca nemestrina. Lineage (NCBI taxonomy): Eukaryota > Metazoa > Chordata > Mammalia > Primates > Cercopithecidae > Macaca > Macaca nemestrina. The sequence continues at coordinate 147,343,983 of NC_092130.1, forward strand.
GGGCACGGTGGCTCACGCCTGTAATCCCAGCACTTTGGGAGGCTGAGGTACATGGATCACAAGTTCAGGAGTTCGAGACCAACCTGACCAACATGGTGAAACCCCATCCCTACTAAAAATAGAAAATTATCAGGGTGTGGTGGCATGTGCCTGTAATCACAGCTACCCGGGAGGCTGAGGCAGGGAATCGCTTGAACCCAGGAGGCAGAGGTTGCAGTGAGTCGAGGTCATGTCACTGCACTCCAGCCTGGGTGACAGAGTGTCACCAGAAAAAAAACAAAACAAAACAAATTTACTGCTCCTAGCCAGGTCCCCTTTGTTCTGTCATTACCTCTCAAATTTATCATTCTTTATCTGATAAGTATAAAAGCATTTTTCTTTGACCACTTCTTCAGACTCCATTTTCTTGTGAAGATATCCATCTATAATTGCCTGACAGGTTCTTCCTGCCCACTGCACAGACAAAACCAATTCACTAAGACGATAATATTGCAGTAGAGAAAGCGTTTCATTATTGCAGAGCTAGCCAAGAAGGACTAGGGTTATTAATATTACTCAAATCAGTCTCCTTGAGAACTCAGAGGATAGAGTTTTTATGGACAATTTGGTGGGCAGAGGGCTAGAGAATCAGTGCCACTGATTGGTTGGAAATGAAATCATAGGGGTGTGGAAAATGATTCTCCGTCAATCTTTGGGTGAGGGCCACAGGACTGGCTTGAGTCATGAGTCCCAGGTCTGGGTGGGGTCAGTTGGCTACCAGAATGCAAAAGTCTGAAAAAAGTCTCAAAAGATCAATCTTAGGTTCTACAATAGTGATGTTATCTATAGGAGCAATTGGGGAAGTCTTGAATCTTGTGACCTCTGGCCGCATGACTCTTAAGCAGTAATGAAGATTATAGAACCTGTGCCTACCAGAATTGTAGCAGAATTCAGGCTCCTCCCATAATCCTAATTTCATGGCCTTTCATTAATTTACAAAGGTGGCTTTGGTTCCTAAGCAAGTAGGGAGTTAGTTTTAGGGAGGGACTATTATCATCCTTGCTTCAAAGTTAAGCTATAAACTAAATTCCTCCCATGGTTAGCTTGGTCTATAGCCAGGAATGAGTGAGAACAGTCAGCCTGTAAGCCTAGAACCAAAATGGAGTCAGCTTTTCTAGACTTCTCTCACTGTCATAATTTTTGCAAAAGCGGTTTCACATCCATATACATGTAAAGCTAATAAAATTTATGTGCTTTTCTCTTGTTAATCTGCTTAGTATTAATTTGATTTCTAGATCCAGCTAAAAAGCCCACTAAGACCTAAAAGGGGTCCCCTAAACTACATTTGGGGAATTTTCCCCATCATTCATCTTCTCTTCAAGATGGAAGCCCTCCACCAACTTCCCTTAAAACTAGTGCACAAGGAGCATTATTTTCACAGGAAGATGGTGGTACTGGGTGAGTCCAGTCAGCAAAGAGATGTGGCTGGATCATGATGGAGAGATGCCAGCTTTCATAGGTAGCATTGGCAAAAGCGCGAGGGCAGAGAGAGATGCCAAATGCAACACAGAGGATCTTTGGTCTTTGGCAAGCACCATTTGAATGGTGTGGTGAGATCTGAAATCAGAGTATCAGGGACACAGAACACACTGGAATAGAAAAGATATTGGTGCATTTAGGTTTACAGGTAGAAAGCAATTAGGGAAGAAGTTGATGATATAAAGGGGATAACTGTTGATCAGGTATGGGAGCAGATGCAAATAATAGCATTACTTTTGTTACACTTTATACAAGGCCCACTGATTCCTACTACTGATTCCATGAAAGAGGAATGTGTTAGTCCATTCTCACATTGCTATAAAGAACTGCCCAAGACTGGATAATTTATAAAGAAAAGAGGTTTGATTGACTCACAGTTCTGCATGGCTGGGGAGGACTCAAGAAACGTACAATCATGGTAGAAGGCAAAGGGGAAGCAAGGCACATCTTACGTGGTGGCAGGAGGAAGAGAGAACTAAGTGGAAGTACTATACACTTTCAAACAACCATCTCTCATGAGAACTCACTTTAACAAGAGCAGCAAGGGAGAAATCCACCCCCATGATCCAATCACCTCCCACCTGGCCTTTCCTCCAACACTAGGAATGACAATTCCACATGAGATTTGGGTAGGGACACAGAGCAATAACGATATCAAGGTTTTATGTACATTTTATGGGTAAGTAAAGAGGCTCAGAGAAATTAAATAATGGGTTATCCAACCGAGAAGAGACAGAATAGCAACTCAGCTGGCTCCAAAGCTCATCACCTTGCTTCTACACCAGAAGACCAAGAGGTCCAGTAGAATGGTTGGACTTAAAAGGAGGGAGAAGACCTCATTTACTGGAGGGAAGAAGGGAAATACTAATATAAGTTTCTAGATTTAATGACGTAGGAGGAGAGCAAACAGTCTGCTGTTTAGTAGGGGAGTAGATGAAAGTGAAGTGATATTTGAAAATATAAAGTTATGTGCTTTCTATAGGCTCTTAGGGAAATTCAATCTTGAGGAGATGTAGGTATTTGAAGAAAGTAGTGACAGTTACTGAGGGACTTGAGGGACTTGAGGGACTAGATAAGGAAACTACGTATAGAGATAAATTATGGTGCAACTGAGGTTGGAGATAATTAATTGGAAGTAGCTCCGGTTCTTACAATTCTAACAGCGCTCATTCTCTTAACTGTAAATTTGTAGAAACACTCAGCATTTTTTTTCAGTGAATCAAGCAGGACATGGATGCATGGAAATTGGAATTATTGGAAAGAGGTTTATAAGTGATTGGCCATGGAAATTAAGGTTTAGTGAGGAAGAGAAACAAAAGGGGAGACAGAGCAGGAGACAACCAGGGGTGGAAGGTTGGGGAACAAAGGAATTAAAAGACTAGACATGGCAGAGGACCTTTGATATGGTTTGGCTGTGTCTCCACCCAAATTTCATCTTGAATTGTAGCTCCTATAATCCCCACATCATGGGAGGAACCCGGTGGAAGGTAACTGAATCATGGGGGTGGTTACCTTTATGCTGTTCTCATGATAGTGAGTTTTCACAAGATCTAATGGTTTTATAAAGGTCTTTTCCATCTTTTGCTCATTTTTTTCCTCCTTCCTGCTGCCGTGTGAAGAAGGACGTGTTTGCTTCCCCTTCCACTATGATTCTTAAGTGTCTTGAGGCCTCCCCAGCCCTACAGAACTGTGAGTCAATTAAAACTCTTTGCTTTATAAATTACTCAGTCTCATATATTTATTCGTAGCAGCATGAGAACGAACTAATACAACTTTTTAAAATTTTAATTTCCAATTTTTTTAAGAGACAGGATCTCTGTCACCCAGGCTGGAGTTCAGAGGTGCAATCATAGCTCACTATACCCTGGAACTCCTGAGCTCAAGCAATCCCCCCACCTCAGTGGTCTGAGAAGCTGGGACTATAGCTGGGAGCCACTGGGCCCAGCTGTGGCAGAGGAATTTCAATCCTGTTTGCTCAAAATTAATCTTGAAACAAAGACAGAAGCAGCTGTCCATCTTTGGACCAGAAATCTGACCACAGTAATTCAATCTAATTGGGTTTTTTCTGTCATATAAAAATGCAGAATTAGGCAGTCCAGGTAGGTTCAGTGCATCTACCACATCATCAATACTCCAAACTCTATCACCCTGTTCTTGTCCATTAACCTGTGGTTTTCATTTTCATGGTTTTGAAGGTGATTAGAAGTTGTGCATAGTTTGGTTCTTCCCAAGAACCCTACCCCAAAATATTGTTTTTTTTCTTTTTTGAGAAGGAGTCTGGCTCTGTCGCCCAGGCTGGAGTGCAGTGGCTGGATCTCAGCTCACTGTAAGCTCCGCCTTCTGGGTTTACGCCATTCTCCTGCCTCAGCCTCCTGAGTAGCTGGGACCACAGGCGCCCGCCACCTCGCCCGGCTAGTTTTTTGTATTTATTAGTAGAGACGGGGTTTCACCGTGTTAGCCAGGGTGGTCTCGATCTCCTGACCTCATGATCCACCCGTCTCAGCCTCCTGAAGTGCTGGGATTACAGGCTTGAGCCACCACGCCCGGCCTATTTTTTATTTTTGAGACAAGGTCTCACTCTGTCACCCAGGCTGGAGTGAAGTGGCATAATCTCGGCTCACTGCAACTTCTGCCTCCTAGGTCCAAGCGATTCTCCTGCCTCAGCCTCCCAAGTAGCTGGGGTTACAGACATGCGCCACCATGGCCTGGCTAATTTTTATATTTTGGGTAGAGACAAGGATTCACCAAGTTGGCCAGGCTGGTGTTGAACTCCTGACCTCAAGTGATCCACCCACTTTGGTCTCCCAAAGTGCTGGCATTATAGACACGAGCCACCATGCCTGGCCTAAAGAAAACATTTTAAAAGAAAAGAATAATATTAACTACAATAACACATACAGAAAAGTACTAAAAAAATGTAATCATAGAATACTATGTGGCTTATTAGAGCATAATATTTATGGTCATAATAACAAAGACACCTAATATGGATTTCACAAAAAGTTGACATATGACATTAAAAGGATGGAGGGAAGAAATGGATTGTGAAATAAATTCCTCATTTTCTGAAACAGGAAGTCAAGAGAGGGGTTCTAAGAGTAATGAAGGCCGGGCGCAGTGGCTCACGCCTGTAATCCCAGCACTTTGGGAGGCCGAGGCAGGCGGATCACGAGGTCAGGAGATCGAGACCATGGTGAAACCCTGTCTCTACTAAAAATACAAAAAATTAGCTGGGCCTGGTGGCAGGCACCTGTAGGCTCAGGAGGCTGAGGTAAGAGAATGGCGTGAACCCAGAAGGCGGAGCTTGCGGTGAGCTGAGACCACACCACTGCACTCCAGCCTGGGTGACAGAGGAGACTCCGTGTCAAAAAAAAAAAAAAGAGTAATGAAAAGAGACAGCAACAATCAGGCGTGGTGGCTCACTCCTGTAATCCCAACTATGTTGGGAGCTGAAGTGGGAAGATCATTTGCGGCCAGGAGTTCAACACTGGCCTGGACAATACAGTGAGATCCCATCTCTATAAATAAAAAGTCAAAAAAATTAGCCAGGCATAGTGGTATATACCTGTAGTCCCAGCTATTTGGGAGGCTGAGGCAGGAGGGCTGCTTGAGCTAGGAGTTCGAGGTTGCAGTGAGCTATGAGCCACCACGTTGTGGCCTGGGCATCTCTATTAAAAATCATGAGATTGCAATAGTATTTAGAGATAGGAAAAGAGATATACACCAGCGTGTCTGAAAGTGGTTGCCTCAGTAAGAGGAAGAGAGATGGAGGTCAAAAGGACAAAAAGTTGGTTTCCTTATAAGCCTTTTTTCCCTATTTGATCTCCTTTTTTTTTTTAAAGGCAGAACAGAATAAGGACAGAGTGGGGATGAGAGCCTTCTATTCAAAGTATGTTTCTCAACATCAGCTGGGAGCTTGTTAATGCAGTGTCTCCAATCCAGCCCAGACCTACAGAATCAGCCTGCATTTTAACGCCATCTCCTGGTGATTCATATAGCCGTTGTCATTTGAGAAGCATTTGTCTACTAGTCACAGAGCAGGGGACCTGAGATGAGGTGCAGGTGTCTATTGCTGTAGTAAAGGTGAGGAACTGAAACAAGATTCCTAAGTACACAAGATTCTGAACTCAGCCCATCATTCCAGGTAACTTCACCCTTTTCCCTTATACCTTCTTAACATCACTGCTCTGTATTTCTGGCAAGCCTTAATCTTGTTTCCCAAATTTCCTGCCCTGATCATCACTTTTGTGACAATCTGGTTTCAGTTTGACCTCTTTACTTCACAAAATCTGTCTTTACAGATTTTGTCACATGGCAGTTGCACGTATTATTTTTCTCAAATTGTTCCTGTTTATTTAATTACCAAGACCATATAACTCACAATAGATTAGATGCTCAAGAAAGCTTTAACAATTGGGTTCTTTCAAATCTTCAAGTTATATGCCAGAACAGATGAATGAAGAACTGTAAGTAGACCAGTCTCTGCTCTCCAGGAAAGGAAAGAAAATAAAATTACAGATAAGAGCTTTGATGGGGTAAACCCACAATTATAATCGCTCTTAGAGAGTGGTCCCTGGGTGTCGTGGCTCACACCTGTAATCACAGCACTTTGGGGGGCTGAGGCAGGAAGACTGCTTGAGCCAACGAGTTTGAGACCAGCCTGGGCAACATAGTAAGAACCTCATCTCTACAAGAAATAAAAAAATTAAAAGTTAGCCAAGTGTGGTGGCATGTACCTGCAGTCTCAGGTACATGGGAGGCTGCCGTGTGGGAGACCACTTGAACCCGGGAGTTCAAAGCAGCAGTGAGCCCTGATTGTGCCACTGCTCTCTCCAGCTTTGGTGACAGAGCAAGACCCTTTCTCAAAAAAAACAAAAAAAACACAAGAACCCTCCCATCAAGACAGTGGCCCTCTAATGATTCCACTAGAAGTGAGGACTAAGCTAAGTAGGTGTTAGTTAGATCAAAAGAAACCTTTGATTTCCAGTCCCACTAAACTATGCCTTTATTATATTTTTTTATCCCAAGTTTTCAACGATTTGTAAAGCTTCTCTAAATGTTGAGTCTGGTTTAAGTATAAAATTAAATTTCCTGGCCGGGCGCGGTGGCTCAAGCCTGTAATCCCAGCACTTTGGGAGGCCGAGACGGGCGGATCACAAGGTCAGGAGATTGAGACCATCCTGGCTAACATGGTGAAACCCCGTCTCTACTAAAAATACAAAAAACTAGCCGGGCGAGGTGGCGGGCGCCTGTAGTCCCAGCTACTCGGGAGGCTGAGGCAGGAGAATGGCGTAAACCCGGGAGGCGGAGCTTGCAGTGAGCTGAGATCCGGCCACTGCACTCCAGCCTGGGCAACAGAGCGAGACTCCGTCTCAAAAAAAAAAAAAAAAAAAAAAATTTCCTTCAGACACATAAAAATTACAACTCTATCAAAAGCTAATTTTGAAGCTATTTGGAAGCAAGGCTTAATTACAAAGTTTCAAAAGAAAACCCCTCTATGATTAAAGATCTTAGCTCCTTTATTAAAGTGAAAATTAATCTATGCAAATTAGTTTCTCTTTGAAGTGACCCATGTGTGTTAGTCAGGGTTCTCCAGAGGCACAGAACTAACAGGATATATGTATATATGAAAGGAAATTTATTAAGAATTGACTCACATAAGCACATGGTGAAGTCCCATGATAGGCCGTCTGCAAGTTGAGGAGCAAGGAAGCCAGTAATGGTTCAGTCCAAGTCCAAAGTCTCAAAAGCAGGGAAGCCAACAGTGCAACCTCTGGTCAATGGCCACAGGCCAGAGGGCCCCTGGCAAACCATGGGTATAAGTCCAAGAGTCCAAAAGCTAAAGAACCTGGAGTCTGATGTCCAAGGGCAGAATCATCCAGGACAGGAGAAAGATGAAAGCCAGAAGACAGCAAGCCAATTCCACCTTCTTCCACCTGCTTTGTTCTAGCTGCACTGGCAGCTGACTGGATTTTGCCCACCCACATGGAGGGTATGTCTGCCTCTCCCAGGCCATTGACTCAAATGTCAGTCTCTCTGGCAACACCCTCACAAACACACCCAGAAACAATAAAGGCATCCTTCAATCCAATCAAGTTGACACCTAGTATTAACCATCACACCTTGCAAACAAGCTCTTTGAGATTATAGCACTGACGAGATGTTGCTTTTCAGGCTGGGCGTGGTGGCTCATGCCTGTAATCCCAGCACTTTGGGAGGCGGAGGCAGGTGGATCTCTTTTATCTAGGAGTTTGATACCAGCCTGGGCAACATGATGAAACCATCTCTATAGAAAATACAAACATTAGCCAGGCATGGTGGCACATGTCTGTAGTCCCAGCTACTTGGGAGGCTGAGGTTGCAGTGAGCCGAGATCGTGGCACTGCACTCCAGCCTGCACGACAAAGGATCTTGTCTCAAAAAAAATTAAAAAAAGATGTTGCTTTTAAAACATTATATCAAGGAGGAATGAATATTTATCCACATAAGAAATTATTTACTTTGTGCTATCCTCTCAATCACCATTTATTGGTAGAAGATTTTGAAAATGATCCCACATGAGGAAACAGGGAATTTGTAAAACAAGTGATTCTATGGTCCAGAACAGTCTGCCATAAACAGATACTTCTCTGAAGACCCATGTTTTATCTTAAACATTTGTCAAATCTACTTTATAATAGATCCATGGTAGTTTTTGTTTGAAAAGATGTCCAACATTAAGTAAAAATGACACTCCCAAAGGTGTTTATCCTCTGAGAAGCCAGCACCCAGCTCACATCCAGTTTATGAACAGCATTATGATGCTGCAGACCTACCCTGTCTCCACCCACCCTGCATCATATTTGCTGTAAAACTGTGAAGATAAATACTGAACCACATGATTTGTCTTAGGCATGTATGTGTACATGACAGGGACAGAGCAGTCTTGAAACTGATATGAATAATTTTTTTTTATTTTTATACCATAATCCAATTCTAGTTATCTTAATTGAATTTAAAACTTTTTCAATTGCATTAAATTTACAAAAAAGTTCTCCCTCATTATACTAAAGCATTTCCAGTACTCAGATACTGAATGAGTAAAATCATTTTATTGGCTCTTTTAATTAACTCCTTCAAATGCACATTGTTTAAAAACTGACTAGGTCAAAAATAGTTACGCCTGCAGGTTGACCTACTCGGACTCTGCCAAACTCCTTCAAGTTCAACATAAATTGACATTTTCAGAGTATAAAGTCAATGTTATGGAAACACTGCTCCTCCTTTTCCATGGGGCCAATCTGGGCAATTTTTTCATTAAAATTCTTCTTCTGCCTGTTTGCTGCGGGACTCCTTGAGCTGCTGTAGCCGCTCCATAGTTTCAGAAATGGTGCGTTCCCCGTGGACCTTATTGTCTCTTGTGCGGATATTAACAGTGCCACTGATTTTCTCTTTTTCACCAACAACTAAAACAAAATTACACAAAGCTTTGTCAGACTTAATCTAAGATATGCAAGGATTCACACTGAACATCTGAAAAGAAATGATCCTAGGACCCAAAAGCTACCCCATAGCTTCTGACACATTAAAAGGTACAAGTGACAACGTATTAATATTTAAAAGAAACTCTTTGCAATATCTAAAACTACTACTGTGCTTATTGAGTCAATCTAGACAACTTAAAATAATAAAAAAACCCTAAACATCATGAATATCTTTTTCAAGTAATTCCACATGAAGAATTTATCTTGAGAAAGTAATCAAACAGATGTATTTAAAACAATGTGTCTTCATCCTTGATATAATAGCAAAATATTTTTTCACAAACATCCATGATTATTTAAGTGAAAAAAAAAAACAAAAAAACCAGTATGTATGCATGAGCCTATTTTTATAGTTATTATGTATTAAAATATATAATAGAAAAAAATCAGGACTGGAAGGAACTAAATTCTTGATTACAATTCACTTAAGTCTGTCTCAAGGTTTCAGTAGATTTTCCTGATGTCTGGCAAATTCTCTTTGTTAAGTTTCCATTCTTACCTAAAATGAAGTTATACTGTGCTAACTGTGCATTTCGAATCTTCTTATTCAATGTACAACCTGGATCCAGATCAATGTCTGCCATGAATTTGGCATCATGGAATTGTTGCCGTACCTATTGTAACAGAGATACAGAATTTGTCAGATCTAAAATTAGAATTATATTTTGATCTTACATGATTTTACTGAACATAGGGATCAGGACTTCCTGGGTGAACTTCCAGCAATTTAAAGCTGGCAAAACTGTCTTAGATAATATTATTCACTGCCATTTTCCCCCCCCCTTTTGAGAAAAAGGCTAGCTCCTCTTTATTACCTCAGGTCATGTGTATTAAGTAAACAATATCTTCAGTGTTCTTCTTTTCCAAAAAAGCAATACACTAGATTACATTTTATTAATTTTACATTAACTAAACTTCCCATTAACATGATAACCTATTAACATGACAAAAAGACCTAAATGAATAATTTTATTTCACTATCATTTCATATGAACCTCAGATTAGATATGAAAAATATCACATGATCAACACCTGAAAAAAATGATCTTCAACTGAATAAATCTTAACTTCTGAGTATCAGAAAGTTTATCAGGTTATCATAGGCATTAGTCCCTTAACTTCAAAATAGAATAATATTTAATAGTCTAAAAGTAATTTAGATTAGAACAAAGTAACAATGAGTATAAAAAATGTTTCGCCGGGCGTGGTGGCTCATGCCTGTAATCCCAGCACTTTGGGAGGCCGAGGCGGGCGGATCACCTGAGAATTTCATAAGAGTTATCGTGGGGTTTTCTGAGGTAGAAAATGTAGCCCATTTTTTACCATCTCATGGGCTACACCTTGACCTAACGTTTTTGCGGTGGAGGGCATTTGCGCTCACTTTGTGACCTTCATCAGGGTTTGCTGAAGATGGCAGTATATAGGCTGAGCAAGAGAGGGTGGGGTGGATCGGGGTTTATCGATTACGGAACAGGCTCCTCTAGGGGGATGTAAAGCACCGTCAAGTCCTTTGAGTTTTAAGCTGTTGCTTGTAGTATTCTGGCGAGTAGTTTTGTTATTTAACTATTGAGTTTTAGGGCTAAGCATAGTAGGGTGTCTAATCCCAGTTTGGGCCTTAGCTATTGTGTGTTCAGAAGTCTTAAAGCCACTTTCGTAGTTTATTTTACATCAGCTAGGGTTTTACAGTTTAGATGGAGTTTAGCTTTATTGTATCAGATCTTAAACACCCTCTACGCCGGTCTCTATTGGCTAGGGTTAATCGTATGACCGCGGTAGCTGGCACGAAATTGACCAACCCTTAATATAGCATAGCTTAGTTAAACTTTCGTTTATTGCTAAAGATTCGTCACTGCTGTCTCCCGTGGGGGTGTGGCTAGGCAAAGTGTTTTGAGCTGCGTGTGCGTGCTTGATACTTGCTCCTCTTTATCATGGTGATTTATAGGGCGTCTTCACCAGTGTGGGGATGCTTGCATGTGTAATCTTGCTAAGGGCCAATAGAAAGGCCAGGACCAAACCTATCTGTTTATGGGGTGTGCAAGCCCATCTAGGCATTTTCAGTGTCTTGCTTTAGGCGGGTTTAAGGTACATAAACGGAGATGTGAGTGTGATTAGGGGAGTGGCTTCTTTGGGGTGAGAGGGAGTTATAGGTTGGTGTAAAGAGCGTTTTATGAAGTAAATATTTATTAGTTGAGGGAATGGCAGTTGAAGTTGTGCACACCTAAAAGATGAAAATACAAGCTTTGGCCGGGTAAATTGAAGCTTTTGTTTTTGGGGTTTGGCAAAAGCGGGTTTTGGATGAAGGTCAGAGATGGGGGTGGGGGGGTTTGATGGGATTTTTATTGTGGTTTTATAGTATGGTGGAGGCGTTATTGTGGAGTCGATAATTGGTATGTCTTACAAGCATGAATTAAATAGTACCTTGCTGATGTTTGCGTGGGACTAGGATATTGAACGTAGGTGCGATCAACAACTGTATGTACTAGGAATCAAAGACAGGCGCATTCAGGACGGGATGTGGTGGGAGTCAGCATTCTCTGATGGGGTTACGTGTGGACCAGAGATAAAAGATACCAAATGCATGGAGAGCTCCCGTGACTGGTTAATAGGGTGATAGACCCGTGATCCATCGAGATGTCTTATTTAAGGGGAACGTGTGGGCGATGTTGGTTGTTATGGCCCTGAGGTAAGAACCAGATGCCGGATACAGTTCAGTTATCGCTACCCCCACGAGTTATGGGCCCGGAGCGAGGAGAGTAGCACTGCTCGTGCGGGATATTGATTTCACGGAGGATGGTGAACAAGGGATTCCTAAGTGAGGGGGGGCATCCGTAGTGAGGAGGATTGTTTAATTAGTATGTGCAATGTTCGATGAACGACTTAATGTCTCATGGACGACTACCATGGATTGGTTTGGTTGATATTCGTAGGGAAATACTTGGACTTTGGGGTGTTGCAGTTATGTACTATTGGTGAAGTACTCATTAGGGTCCTTGCTTATAAGCATGTCTTTCGAGGATGGTTGGTAAATATGTAATGGCATGTGCTATGTACAGTTAAACATATATAGTACTATATATTATGCGTGTTGGCTAGCAGTAATGCACGAATTACATAGTAGCATTGGAAGTGGATTAATGCTAAAATTGCATTGTGAAGTTTGTACAACATAAAATACAGAAAGTAGTTTAAGTTAGAACGCCAGTTTTGGGTGTTGGTGGTGGAGTTAAGTACTTTCTTTCTGACTGCCCTAGGGAGAATGTTCCATTTCTGGTTTACAAGGCCAGTATATTAATTTATACTACAAGGGCAAGCTCATTTGAGTAAGTTGTTTTCGATTAGGGAGGTCAATGGTATTAGGATTAGAATTGTGATGAAGTATATTGCGGATGCTATTTGGCCAATGGTGATAAGGGGCTGGATTATTGGTTGGCTTCCAATTCAGGTTAGGGTTAGTAGGATTGTGATTAGGAATCAGAATAGGAATTGGCTGAGTGGGCGGAATATTATGCTCTGTTGTTTGGATTTGTGGAGTATGGGGATGACTGCTAGAATGAGAATTGATAGGAAGAGTGCTAATACGCCCCCTAATTTATTGGGGACAGATCGTAGGATTGCGTATGCGAATAGAAAATATCATTCTGGTTTGATATGTGGAGGGGTGTTTAGTGGATTGGCTGGAGTGTAATTGTCTGGGTCACTTAGGAGGTCGGGTGAGAGTAGTACTAATGTTATTAGAATAAAGAGAAGGAGGACTAGGCCTAGGATATCTTTAATTGTGTAGTAGGGGTGAAAGGTGATTTTGTCTGAGTCAGAAGAGATTCCACAGGGGTTGTTTGATCCTGTTTTGTGTAGAAATAGTAAGTGTACGGTTGTGAGGGCAACGATGATGAAAGGTAGGATAAAATGTAGGGTGAAGAATCGTGTAAGGGTGGGGCTATCAATGGCATACCCACCTCAGACTCACTGAACAAGGTTAGTTCCGATGTATGGTACTGCTGATAGTAGGTTTGTGATTACTGTTGCCCCCCAGAATGACATTTGGCCCCATGGGAGTACGTAGCCCATGAAAGCTGTTGCTATAGTTATGAGAAGGAGTGTAATGCCAATGTTTCAGGTTTTTAAGAGAAGATATGAGCCGTAGTAGAGGCCTCGACCTACATGTAGAAAGAGGCAGATAAAAAGTATAGAGGCGCCGTTAGCATGGAGGTAGCGGGTGGTTCAGCCATAATTTACGTCTCGAGTGATATGTGCGATTGAGGAAAATGCAGAGGAGGTATCTGGTGAGTAGTGTATTGCTAAGAATAGACCTGTGATAATTTGTAGAATTAAGCAGGTTGCGAGGAGTGAGCCAAAGTTTCATCACATGGAAATATTGGATGGGGTAGGTAGGTCAATGAGGAAGTGGTTGATTACTTTTATGATTGGGTTGGATTTACGTATTGGAATCATTGGAGCTTTTATAGTTGAAGTACAACGATGTTTTTTCATATCATTGGTTATGGTTGGAGTCCATATGGAAGCAATGACATATATTTTATTTACATTAAGTGTACTATTGGTTATGGGGTTTGTAGGTTTTTCTTCTAAGCCTTCTCCTATTTATGGGGGTTTAGCGTTGATTGTTAGTGGTGTGATTGGTTGTGTGATTGTTTTAAGTTATGGGGGGGCTTATATGGGTTTAATGATGTTTTTAGTTTATTTAGGAGGTATAATGGTTGTTTTTGGTTATATTACAGCAATGGCCATTGAAGAATATCCTGAGACATGGGGTTCAGGGCTTGAGGTTGTAGGGGGTTTTTTAATAGGGTTAATGATGGAGATGGGGTTAGTTTTATGGGTTTTAAATTTAGATGAAGTAGTGGTGGTGGTTAATTTTAATGATATGGGTAATTGGGTGATTTTTGAGGGGGAGGGGTCAGGGTTAATTCGAGGTGATTCTATTGGTGCTGGTGCTTTATATGATTATGGGCGTTGGTTAGTGGTGGTTGCTGGTTGAACGTTGTTTGTTGGTGTATATATTGTGATTGAAATTACTCGAGGTAATAGGTTATATTATTAGAAGTATAGTCAGGATAAGGGGAATGAGGAAAGAGAGGAAATAGAGCTTGATTATGCCTTTTTGGGTGGTTATAGTTATAGAAGCAGTAATATGTGTTTGTGAGATTATTTTAGGTATAGATTTCTCTAGTCATGTTGAGTCTAATAGAAGGAGGGCTAGGTTTTGACTTATAAGTAGGTTTTGATAGGGAATCATACGGTGAACTGTGGTGGGATAATATCCTAGTATGTTGGAGAATTTGAATGTTTGTGATGGGTTTTTTACTTTTAGTTTATTCATTATAAGAGTAAGGTCTAGGGCTATTAGGAAGCCTAGGGCAGTTGCGTATAGGGCTGAGAGTTTTAGATGGAGAGGTATTGTTGGTTGGGGGAGTAAGGTAGGGGGTATGTTATTGGTAATAAGGAATCCTGTAATTATACTGCCTATTGTGAGGCGTTTAATTGGGTTTAGCAAGGCGGGGTTGTTTTCGTTAATGTTTATTAAGGCTGGGAAGCGTGGTTGTCCTGTTAGGGTGAGGAGAATAGTTCGAGTACTGTAGGCGCTTGTTAAGGAGGTGGCAATGAGAGTAATAAATAGGGCTCAGGCGTTGGTATATGACGTATTTGTGGCTTCGATAATAAGGTCTTTGGAGTAGAAGCCTGTGAGGAAAGGTATTCCTGTGAGTGTTAGGTTGCCAATAGTTAGGGAGGTTGAGGTGAGGGGTATTATTTTAAATAGACCTCCTATTTTTCGGATGTCTTGTTCGTTGTTTAGGTTATGAATGAGGGATCCGGAGCATATAAAATGTATAGCTTTGAAGAAGGCGTGGGTGCAGATGTGTAGGAATGCTAGGTGTGGTTGGTTAATGCCAATGGTAACTATTATTAGGCCTAGTTGACTTGAGGTGGAGAAGGCTACGATTTTTTTAATGTCGTTTTGTGTGAGGGCGCAGATGGCTGTGAATAGGGTAGTAATGGCTCCTAGGCATAATGTAAGGTTTTGGATTAATGTGTTATTTTCTATAAAAGGATGGAAGCGAATGAGTAGGAATACTCTGGCGACGACTATAGTGCTGGAGTGAAGCAGAGCTGAGACTGGAGTTGGGCCTTCTATGGCAGAGGGTAGTCAGGGGTGAAGGCCGAATTGAGCTGATTTTCCTATTGCTCCTAGGAGGAGGCCAGTCAGCGGAAGGAGGTTTGAGTTGGAATTTAGGATTAATATTTGTTGAAAGTCTCATGAGTTGTGGTGCAGAAGGAATCATGTTATAGCTAGGATAAGACCAATGTCGCCAATGCAGTTGTATAGAATTGCTTGGATGGCTGCTGTGTTGGCGTCCGTTCGAGTGTGTCATTAGCTGATTAGGAGGAAAGATACGATTCCTACGCCCTCTCAACCAATGAAGAGTTGGAAGAGATTGTTAGCAGTAACTAGGGTTAGTATAGCAGTGAAGAAAATAAGGAGATATTTGAAGAATTGGTTGATATTTGGATCTGAGCTTATGTACCATAGTGAGAATTCTATAATGGATCAGGTGATGAATAGTGCAATTGGAATGAATATTATGGAAAAATAATCTAGTTTAAAGCTTAGTGTTAGATCCAATGTTTGGGTTGCTACTCAATGTCAGCTTCAAATGGTCGTTTCTTGGTTTGAGGAAATGTATAGAGTTGTTGGAAGGAGGCTGGTGATGAAAGCATATATTACAGTTGTTTTTACATAGTTTGGGTATGAGTGTTTTTTATTGGGGTTGATGAGGGTGGCGAGAATTGGAAGAATTAGGGAGGCGAGGGTTGTTATTATAATAGGAGTGAGCATGTTTATTACTTTTATTTGGAGTTGCACCAGTGTTTTTGGCTCCTAAGGCCAATGGAGAGCTGTTATCCTTTAAAAGTTGAGAAAGCCGTAATTTTAAGTACGGGGGCATGGATTAGCAGTCCTTGCAGGTTTTCTCGGTAAATAAGAAGTGGTGAGCTTCTAAAGTTAGGTTCACAATCTAATGTTTTGATTAAACTATATTTACAAGGAGTGAATCCTATGATGATATTGGGGTTGAGGGATAGAAGAATAATTGGGGCGAGGTGTATGAATATTAGTGTATTTTCCCGTGTGAAGGGAGGTTTTATGTTGGTTATATGGTATGTGAGTGTTCCTCGTTGCATTGTGATAAACATGTGGAGAGAGTAGAGGGCTGTAATTAGTATATTGAGTCCTGTTAGTGCAATAGTGATATGGGATCAGGAAAATGAGGCTGCGATTACGAAGAGCTCGCCTAGTAGGTTGATGGTGGGGGGTAGGGCAAGGTTAGTAAGGTTTGCTGTGAATCATCAAAAGGTTATTAATGGGAATAGGATTTGAAGTCCTCGGGACAGTAATATGATACGGCTATGGGTGCGCTCATAGTTTGAGTTAGCGAGGCAGAAATATATGGAGGAGGTGAGTCCATGGGCAATTCTAAGAATAATTGCGCCAGAGAAGCTTCAGGGGGTTTGGATGAGAGAGGCTATGATTACTAGAGCTATATGGCTTACAGAAGAGTATGCGATGAGTGATTTTAGGTCTGTCTCTCGGAGACAGATTAAGCTTGTTATGATTATACCTCATAGGGATAACATGAGGAATGGATAGGCTATGTATTCTGTTAAGGGGTTAAGAATGGAAGTAAGTCGTATTATGCCGTAGCCACCCAGTTTTAGGAGTACTGCGGCAAGGACTATTGAACCTGCAATGGGGGCTTCAACATGGGCTTTAGGAAGTCATAAGTGTAGGCCATATAGAGGTATTTTTGTCATGAAAGCTATTATGCATGCTAATCAGGTAAAGTTGTGAGATCAGGTGGTTGTTAGTTTTTGGTCTGTGAGTGTTAGTAGTATAATGTTCAATGAGCCTGTGTTGTTGTAGGTATAGATTAATATAATGAGTAGGGGTAGAGAGCCGGTTAATGTATAGAATAGGAAATATGTGCTTGCGTTGATACGTTTTGCTTGATTACCTCATTTAGTGATGATGATTAGGGTGGGAATGAGGGTAGTTTCAAATAGGATGTAGAATATGATTAGTTCTGTAGCTATGAATGTCAGAATTAAGGTGATTTGTAGGGAGATTATTATGGAAAGGTAAAGTTTTTTTGTGAGGAGGGTTCGTTGTATAGGTGGTATTGACTTGCTATGATTATGAGAGGCAGAAGTCAGGCAGTTAGCATTAGGAGGGGTGTTGTTAGTGGATCAGAGGATAAGTAAGTTGAGTAGTTAAAGAGGTTGTTGTTGGTTTGGTTGAAGAATAGTAAGGGAATGAGGCTGACAGGCTGTGTATGGTTAAGTTGATTCAGATTGTATTATTTTTGGAGAGTCATGTTATAGGTAGTAATATAGTTGTGGGGATGATTATTTTTAGCATTGAAGCAGGTTTAGGTTGTGAATGTAATCTAGTCCATATGTGTTAGAGATTGAGATTAGTAAGGCAAGACCTACTGCTGCTTCGCAAGCGGCAAATACTAGTAGGATGATGGGTATAATGTTGACTAAGGGGAAGTGTATGTTTGAGGCGATAAGGGCTGTTATGATAAAGAGTGATATTATCATTCCTTCTAGACAAAGGAGAGAGGCTATTAGGTGTGAACGGTAGGTTAATATGCCTAGAAGTGAAATAGTGAATGCTAGTATAATGTTTATGTAGGTGGGGGTCATTTGGTTAGTATGGTTATCATAATCTAATGAGTCGAAATCATTTGTTTTATTTAAACTACTTACCAATTCGGTTCAGTCTAGTCCTTTTTGAGTTCATTCGTAGGCTAAGCTAAGAATTAGGATAATAATAAAGGCGATAGATGATTTGATTATTACTGGGAGATTTGTTGTTTGAAGGGCTCATGGTAGGGATAGCAGGAAAGAGATTTCCAGGTCGAATAGTAGGAAAGTGACTGCGACTAGGAAAAACTTTACTGAGAATGGGATACGAGCAGGACTTAGGGGATCAAATCCGCATTCGTAGGGGTTAGTTTTTTCTGCATAGGAGTTAAGCTGGGGCAATCAGAATATGATAATTATTAGTAGCAGGGTCAAAAGGCTGTTGATTGTTAAGGCTAGTACTAGGTTGATTACTCTTTTTTGAATGTTGTCAAAACTGATTGATTGGAAGTCAATTGTACTAGTTATACTAAAAGAGTAGGATCTTCATCAATAGATAGAGATATAGAGAAATAGTCAGACAACGTCTACGAAGTGTCAATATCAGGCGGCGGCTTCAAAGCCAAAGTGGTGGTTTGATGTGAAGTGGTATAATAGTTGGCGAATAAGGCAGATAAAGAGGAATGTGGATCCAATGATAACGTGGAGTCCGTGGAAGCCTGTAGCAACGAAGAATGTTGAACCATAGATACCATCGGAGATAGTAAAAGGTGCTTCAAAGTATTCTGAAATTTGTAATAGGGTGAAGTAGATGCCCAGTGAAATTGTGATAAGTAGGGCTTGAATTGTTTGTTTTCAGCTACTATTTATGAGGCTGTGGTGGGCTCAGGTAATTGTAACTCCTGATGCGAGTAGTACAGAGGTGTTTAGGAGGGGTACTTCTAGGGGATTTAAAGGGGTAATACCTGTTGGTGGTCAGTGGCCCCCTAAGTGAGGTGTTGGGGCGAGGCTTGAGTGGTAAAATGCTCAGAAGAAGCCAATGAAGAAGAAGACTTCTGAGATGATAAATAATGCTATTCCATACCGAAGGCTTTTTTGGACAGATGTTGTGTGGTGGCCTTGATAGGTGCTTTCTCGTACAATGTCACGTCATCATTGATATAAGGTTAGTGTGTTGGTTAGTAGACCTAATATCAACAGGGTGGTGGAGTAAAAGTGAAATCATATGATTAAGCTGGATGTTATCAGGAGAGCTGATAGGGCCCCTGCTAGTGGTCAGGGGCTGGGTTTAACTATGTGATAGGGATGGAGTTGGTGGGTCATTAGGTGGTGTTGTGTAGATAAAGACTAACTAGGAGTGTAAAGACGTAGGCTTGAATTAGGGCAACTGCAATTTCTAGAATAGTTAATAGTATTAGGAGCGTGGAGGTTAGTAAGGTAGCAGAGAAGCTAATGGTTGATAGTACTAATACAGCGCTTCCAATCAGGTGTATTAGTAGGTGGCCAGCCGTGATATTGGCGGTTAGTCGTACAGCTAGGGCTACTGGTTGAATAAGTAGGCTGATAGTTTCGATTATCACTAGTATGGGAATGAGTAATGTGGGCGTACCTTGTGGTAGAAGATGAGCTAGAGAATTTTTGGTTTTGAAGCGAAGTCCTATGATTACTGTGCCTGCTCATAGAGGAATTGCTATAGCTAGGTTTATAGAAAGTTGGGTAGTTGGTGTAAATGAGTGGGGTAGAAGTCCTAGGAGATTAGTTATGGTAATAAAGGTGATTAGAGATATTAGTATTAGAGATCAGGTTTGTCCTTTAGCATTATGAACTACTATTATTTGTTTTAGGGTGAGTTGAGTTAGGTTTTGTTGGATGGTGGTTAGTCGATTATTAATGAGATATTTGGAGGTTGGAATTAGTAGTATGGGGAATAGGATGATAGGAATTGTAGCGGGTTGGCCTAGCATTATTGGAGTTGAGAACGGGGTAAACAGATTTTCATTCATTTTGGTTGTCAGTGGTTATTGTGGATTTGTAGGTTGGAGTTTTTTGTAAGGGGGGGTTGGTAGTAATTTGTGTTTAGCAGTTTTAATTGTATAATAAGATATAGTGTAAGAAGTATAGTTATGATAGTAGTGAATCATGTTGATGTATCTAATTGGGGCATTTCACTGCAGAAGGTATGCCCCTCAATCTTTAACTTAAAAGGTTAATGCTAGGATAGCTGTACAGTGGGTTTGTAAAGTATTTTTAGAAATTTGTAAAGTGGGAGTACGGGGGGAGGGGGGAAGAAAGAGGGCTGTTTATAGGGTGAATACAGGTCCTATTTCAAAGATTTTTAGCGGGATTAATTCTGCGACGATTGGTATGAAGCTGTGGTTTGCGCCACAGATTTCTGAGCATTGTCCGTAGTAGACGCCTGGTCGTGTGGCGGTGAATACAGTTTGGTTTAGGCACCCAGGCACTGCATCTGTTTTTAGGCCTAGTGTAGGGATGGTTCATGAATGTAAGACATCTTGAGATGTGATTATTATACGGACGGGGGCTTCAATTGGGAGTACTACTCGATTGTCAACTTCTAGAAGTCGAAGGTCTCCTGGGTTTAAGAATAATGGGGGTAACATATAAGAGTTAAAGATTAGGCCCCCATAGTCCGTGTACTCATAAGTTCAGTACCATTGGTGTCCGATTGATTTAATAGTAAAGGAGGGGTTGTTGACTTCGTCTGTTAGATACAGGATGCGCAGGGATGGAAGGGCGATCAGGACTAGGATAATTGTGGGTAAGATGGTTCAGATAATTTCTATTTCTTGGGCGTCTGTAATATTGGTGTTAGTTAGTTTTGTCGTGAGTGTCGAGAACAGGGCGTATAAGACTAGGAGGCTAATTAAAGATATAGCTATAAAAGCATGGTCATGAAAAGTGATTAGTTCTTCTATAACAGGGGATGAGGCATCTTGTAGGCCTAGTTGAACTGGGTAAGCCATGTAAGATATATAGGGTTTGACCTGTAATTTAGCTTTGACAAAGCTATGAAATAGTTTTTCTAATATCTTGGTGAAAAAGTTATAGGGGCTATAGGATTGGCTTGAAACCAGTTTTAGGGGGTTCGACTCTCTCCTTTTTCATTTAGTTTAATATAGGTTGGTTCTTCAAATGTGTGGTGAGGTGGAGGGCAGCCATTTAATCATTCTAGGCTAGTGGAGGGTTGTTCGATTAGTAGTACTTTACGTTTTGAGGCGAAGGCTTCTCAGATCATATAGATTATTAAGATTACTGCTACTAGTGAGATAAAGGAGCCTATAGATGATAGGATATTTCATGTAGTGTAGGCATCGGGGTAGTCAGAATAGCGTCGGGGTATTCTGGACAGGCCAAGGAAGTGCTGTGGAAAGAAGGTTAAATTTACACCTACGAATATAATAATAAAATGGATTTTGGCGCAGCTTTGGAGTTCGAGACCAGCCTGACCAACATGGAGAAACCCTGTCTCTACTAAAAAAAAATACAAAATTAGCGGGGCATGGTGGTGCATGCCTGTAATCCCAGCTACTTGGGAGGCTGAGGCAGGAGAATCGCTTGAGCTGAGGAAGCGGAGGTTGCTGTGAGCTGAGATCGCGCCATTGCACTCCAGCCTGAGCAACAAGAGTGAAACTCCGTCTCAAAAAAAAAAAAAAAAGTTTCTGTTCAACCTGCTGTAAGAGTTGGGCATTTTACATTCAAATCACCCCACACCTGGCAGAAAACTGTTTCCTTACAGTGGCCATTAACCCAAAGGAAGAACAGAAGAGTTGGAGGAAGCCGGTGTTCCTTCCTCATCTCTGCCATAGGGACAGTATCCTTGGGCTTTCACAAAAAGCCAATGTGAGCAGTGACTGTCTATCATCTTTTTGTAGGCACAGAAGTTATACTGTCGACTAGCAGAATCACCACAATTCCACCCAGCCCACTTAAAAGAAGGGTCAGAGTTTCTGGAAATCCTGGTCAGAAAGCAGAATGAATTTTTCCAGGAAAACATCTTAAGTACAGCTGAAGGTGAAACAGTAACTACCATACTCAAGAATCACCAGTAAAACCAGCATTCTCCGGTTGACCTAGGTGACAAAATATTTCTTTCAATTTTTGATTGAAAAGGATTCTAAATGATCTACAACACATTCATTTCTCAAATGCGAGTTACGTGTAAACCAAGGGTTATTTATGTATGTCAAATGTTTATTTCTATAAGGTATACTTTTTGAAACAATCTAGGTGACTTTGCCTATACTGTGCACAAGCTTTAGCATATTAACTAGTAGATTTTTAAGCCATAGTGATCACAAACCAATTAACCTGTTGAAATTTTGTAACACCCATTTCAGAAGGGTCGTTACAGAATTTTAGAATGCCAAGATAGGTCTACATCTTCAACTGATAACTACTTTAAAGAATAAAGCATCAGTTTTTTTCATTTTTCTCAACATGGGTCCTGTGTGTGCCTGTGAGATGGGCAATTCTGCAGTTGGGGAAGTGGCCTGATAATTACAGGGTGTTTAACATGTCTACTCTACAGTTATTAGGTATCGGGAGTACTGCCCTGTCTTCTCTCCCCACAAATGAAAAACTTACCACCACGTAATCTGGAATGTCACCCTACCCCCAAAGGGAAGTGGGGAAGTCAGTGACGTCTCCAGTTGAGAACTCAGTTAACCAATACAGAACTTTTTCCTACTGTGTGAGCTTTCACATACAAATAAGACAGAGTGCACTCAACCATGGAACATAACTTTGATTCTCATCATTTGTAACTAAAACTACTGTGTGCAGTAATAGTAATAGGAATAGTTTGAATGGTTTATCTACTAGACGGTTTAGTGTTCACTTCATTTTTTTTTTTTAAGAGATGGGGTCTCACTATGTTGCTCAGGCTGGAATGCAGTGGCTACTCACAAGCACAATCACCACACCCTGAACCCTCAAAGATCCTCCTGCCTCAAGCCCCCAAGTAGCTGGGACTACAGGTATGCATCTCCACGCTCAAGTTCATTTATTTCTTAAGGGTAATTAAGACCTGAGTGTGGTTTATTCTGATGGTATGGAGACAGGATGGCTTTGATGTTATAGTATTGTTCACTGATCAACTTTTGATAATTTGAAATTCCTTAGTATGGAATTTTCACTATGGCAGAACAGATTGTTATATGCTTTAAAGTGAAGTTATGAATGGTTATACATTTGTTGGTTAAGTTTTTTGGGGGTAAGGGCAAGACACTGGTCTGCTACGCTGCTAACCTGGAAAAAAGTTTCAAATAGCTGAAGAAATTTACATTAAAATGAAGCAAAATTACTCTTTGAGTCAAAGAGCAGCTTCAACTGTATTTTGAACTGGAATTTACCTATCATACTGAAGTACCTGATATTTGCTAATTTGGTTTTTTAAAATACTAAATACTAAAATATACAAGCGTAACTGGGTATGGCGGCTCCTGCCTGTAGTCACTGCTACTTGGGAGGCCGAGGTGCGAGGACTGCATGAGCCCAGGAGTTTGAGGTTACAGTGAGCCAGGCATTGTACCACTGCACTCCAGCTGGGGCAAGAGAAAGATCCCATCTCTTAAAACGAATACAATAAAATATACAAGTGTACCTAAAACACTATCCAAATATGTCTTCTGATTATGGAATCATGTAGAAAAGCATTACAGAAGAAATATAATCTATTCAGGCTTAACAAAGATTAAAAATAGTAACATTTCTCTACATCACAACAGCTTGATTCACCAAGAATATAGGGCTTATGTCATCTGAAAAGCTTAAAAGATTTTAAGTTGAAAGAAAATTCACATCTAAGGCTTACCTTTTGGGCATATTCATCACAGGTTGGTCCCACTGGAACTACCATTACCTGGCGAGGGGACAGCCAAAAGGGCCTTTGAAAGAGAATAAAAATACTCAGTGTGGATGTGGGTACATTCACTAAACAGGGACAGCATATTTCTTAGTCTACTCTTATCTTTTCCTGGAACATGTAAGGACTACTTTTAAAACTTGGCTTAGAAAACCCCAAAATGAAAAAACCTGTCCAATAAAGATTAAGGCAAGGAGATGCAGGAGAAGAAAACTAACCCTGCATAAGGAAAGTCTGTAACTACGATTTGTCTTGCTAAGCAGATAGCAAAACCAGTTGAGGATAGGACTACGCCTCATACTTTAATACATCACAAAACACTGTGAGAGGGGGTAACAAATTATTTAATAACTGCATGTAGTGATTAATTGTTCGAGTATTTTATTACTTATTCTTCATGGGGACACAGTGTCCTCAGTTTATTCAAAATCCATTTTGCACCACTCAGCAAATTGTAACTGATAATAACTGGTTATGGCACTTGGTAAAAATGAGAGTTTTCACTACTTATTAAAAAATAAGCCCATCCAATTCTCCTTTTGAAGCAATTCAAGTGTCAAATGCTTCTGATGCTGCAAACATCAGGCTAATGTTTCTCTCCATCATTCCTCTATTTTCAGTTGTTCTGTTCTATCAGGCAAAAGGCTAAAGGAGGCACTAAATTCTACCCTAATCATGGACTTTTCCCCACCTACAACAAGTTTAGCAGAGCAATTAGCTGAGGACTCCCTTAATTCTTGAAGTACCTTATAGAGCATGTGTCTCACATTTTATCTGACTTTGAAAAATCTAAAGAGATAATTTTATATCATTGACCAGTATGAAAAACTGTTCTAATTTCTGAAGTAACCAAGTTCAAATAAAACTGAAATGACAGTAATGTAAGATTAAACCAATGTACATCATTCTACAAAAGCGTTAAATCAATATGATTAATATGGAAGGCTCTACACATGGGTGCTTTTATAACCCTGTGCTGCTTTCAAATGCATTGTGGGTCCAGAAAAAAACTGCTTAAGAAGTAAGATGAAAGTTATGTGGCCATGTATCTTGCCAACAAAAACGTAACCTCATAGAAATGAATCACAAAATGTTGATCAGTTTGGCATCTGTTTTAAAAAACGCTTGGCTTTTAAAAGATGTCAAAATACTTGCTTGTTATGATTAGCAAGGCTAAATGAAAAAAGCCATAAGCCTCCTCATTTATCTACGTAAAACCCAGCAAAGCCATCTAAATCCCAAAACAAAGTTACCAGAAAAGCATCCAAAACAGTAAGTATACTTCTTAACAGAATACTAATTCCTAATTAGAAAGTATTACACAACATTCAAACAAACCAAGTTCTGGAATTAATTACTACTAGCATAAAAAGTTTGTGTTTAGATTATGATTCCTTATTTTTTAGTGAACACTTGTCATTAGTTAGAAGCAACTGACTGCAATCATTCTCCCTTTCCATCTGATAATTAAATCAAAAAGTAGACATTTCTTGTAGCCAATTTATACTAATCAGAAAAAAAAAAAAAAAAGACAAAAATTACCATTTGCCCCCATAGTTTTCCGTGAGGATAGCAATCATTCTTTCCACTGACCCCAAGATGGCTCGATGAACAATCACTGGCCTTTTCTTATCATCACCATCGTGGCTACAAAGAAAAAGAATTTGTTTTGCCTTATCATATATATATATTTTCCCCTATATATCCCTGGAGAATATTCAGAGCAGACACCAGAAACTCACCTTACATAAGTAAGATTAAACCTGATGGGCAACTGAAAATCCAGCTGGATGGTCGCACACTGGTGGTACCGCCCAATCGCATCTTTAATCTGTATGTCAATCTAAGAGGCAAAGACTGGGTTATTATAAAATGCCAGTGATACTAACATGGAGTTCAATAGTTGGATTAGGGCTGATTTTTCTTTTTCCCAACTTCTTTTGAAGCCATATCTTCTTCATCCACAAGTGAAAATCATATTATCCAAATACACTTCAGTGCTCACCTTTGGACCATAGAAAGCTCCGTCTCCAGAGTTTAACTCCCACTTTTCACCAAATTCATTCAGACTGTTTTCAAGTTGCTGAGGATAAAGCAAATTTTTTTTTTAATCGCAATTTCCCTTCTTCCAGCCTAATTTGAGACTAAAAATACAGTAATTACTTTCATAGATCAATATTCTCTGCTTTAGATTTGTCCACCTGAACATATGCTCACATCAACCCCTTTTTAAAGCTTATAGCTTGATAACTGAAAAAAGCCATTAAATTCAACCATTCCTAAAATACACAAAGAAAAAAACTAGCTTACTCAATCCTAGGAACCATTTCCAATTTCCTTTTATCCATTTAAAGAGGCTTGGCTTTCTTACATCTCGGAACAAGCCAATTTCAAACAGTATTCAAAAGCATGCTTAAAAATACCACTTACTTTCTCAGCTTGGTCCCATACTTCAATATCTCCAAGGAATTTTTCTGGGCGAGTAGAAAGGTTCAGTTTAAAAGAAAATCCAAATACGCTATATACCGTACGTAGAAAATCCAAACAACCTTTTATTTCATCTTCAATCTTTAAAATAAAAAAAAAAGAAAAAAGAAACAGTAGTTATTTTCCTTGAGTTTCTTGACACTTCTTTCAAAATATTTTATTCCCCAGGGTCTCATACCTGCTCCATGGCACAGAATATGTGAGCATCATCCTGCTGGAATCTTCGTACCCGGGTGAGTCCTGTGAGTGCTCCAGACAGCTCATTTCTATGAAGTACCCCAAAATCAGCCAGCCGCAGAGGCAGTTCTCGCCAGGACCTTGGCCGATGATCAAACATAAGGCTGAAGAGAAAAAGAAAAGTCCATGGACACTTAAGAATAAAACTGCTTGTGTAATGTTATATTTAATTATATGAAATGTTGTCAAACAGCCACTGATTCTAGCTGTCCATCCAAGCAACATTTCTCAAATTCTGGGCTTCATACAGCAGTAAAAGCATCTGCATGAATAAAATAGCAAATAAGTTATAATTCAATGAACCACAGTGAAGAATAAAAAATGTATTCCAACAACTGAAGAATCTGGGAAAATTAAGAAGGAACTTAGTTGATTTCCTGGCCTATAATACAGCTTCTTCACAAAGATTCTTCTCTCACCTCCTCTGCCCTCCACGCCTGGCTAATAGTTGCTGCGGACACTGAGTTACCTGTATCCACAGCTCTCCTGTGTCTTCCCTTAAGCTGTTCTTCACCCAGCTTTCAAAGATAGAAAGCAGAGCGGCCTCATGACAAGGAACATTTTCCAAGAATGCTGAGTCATTAGCAGGTTTTGACAGAACAAGTTTCTTTAAAAACAACAACACGCTAGATAATTTGTTACACCCCCATATTCCATCTTCCTCTTTTATATTCTGCCTTGGTCACTGCTGTGATCCCAGTACCATTACTGAATGCCCATAGATCTGGAGATCTGGCGGGACACAGTGGCTCATGCCTGTAATCCCAGAGCTTTGGGAAGCCAAGGTGGAAGGATAGCTTGAGGCCAGGAGTTTGAGACCAGGCTGAGCAACATAGCAAGACCTCATCTCTACAGAAATAAAATTTTAAAAATCAGTTGGGCATGGTGGCATATGCCTGCAGTCCCAGCACGCCAGTTGGAAGACCTCTTAAAGAAAAAAAAAAAAGATCTGGGGATCTAATGAGGCACAGAAGATGTAATACAACAATGATGTTGCTTTTAAATGCTCTTCTGATCACATAATTTGTTTTTAATGAAAATGTTGTTAAAGGAGAGAAGAACCCAGGATGAATTGTAGCATGTGAAAATCTTCAGTAGAAATTCAAAGCTGCCAATTACCAGTGCCCTGGGCAGTTCATGGGTTTCAAAGCAAACAGCTCCTTCTCCACCTCAAAGGAGAACATGTTCTCGCTGTAGTGCTGCCAGTGACCCGAGGTCATCCAGAGTCGGCTGTTGAAAATGTTTGGGGTGACTACCTCCTGGAATCCTCTTTTCCTATATTCACTCTGATAGAAAATAAACAGAAACATGTGTAGGCAAATAAATGCTCATACTTCAAGTGGGAGTAAAAACTTAAAAGAGAGATTTTATACTCTCTCATGAGAACGATGCACACATGCCATGATTGAGAAATCTCACTTCTAAGTATATACCGAAGAGAAAACTCTTGCCACAGGTACATAAGGAGGCTTATAAAACCAATGCTACTGCAGCATGGCTGATAATAAGGGACAATTATACATCAGCGTCCATCAGAAAAGGGTTGAGCACATTGTGGTAGTTACATAACAAAATAACATGTAGCACATGAAAATAAACTGGATTTGTATGTCTCTAAAAATAAATCACAAGGCAGTCTGATACACAATGAGGCTTCCTATATGTAACACATAAATACATAAATAATTTAAGGGTACACATACACGGGCTAGATGTAAATAACATGGACAAAAAGAATCCATGCCAACTTCAAAACAGTAGTTTCTTCTAGAAAGCTGGTATATGGTATACCAGTATATGGGTATATATAGCAGTATATGGAGGTATATGGATCAAAACTGGGTCCTAAAGAGAGGCTTTTTAAACAACTTTTTTTTTTTTTAATATCGTGAACAAAATAAAAGCAAATATAGTTCAAAATGAATCTTTGTTAAATTTGGGTAGTAAGTACACAAGATATTGGATATACTATTCTCTATAAAGTTATACTCGAAACATTTCATAATTTACAAAGGAAAAAAGCAATGTAAAAACTGTTTTTTCAAAGAAAATAGAAATCAATGATCAAAGTCAAAGAGGGCACAGAGCTCCTGTGTCAAGGACCACGGGTGCCCCTTCAAGCTCACCAGCTTCCATATGTATATGAGCAAAATCAACTACTAGGGATGATTTATGAGGCCACAGACTTCTACTTTTACTTACTGTTTTATATATTTCTTCTCAAATAGAGATTATCTTCCTTTTTAGTAGACCTTATTTAATAAAAATGATCATATACCCTAAATCTAAAGAAGAAAGCAATAAATATGACTTACCCTAATGAATTCAATAAGTGCATTATAAATGTAGGCTCCCTTTGGCAGAAAAAAGCAACTTCCAGGGCTGAGTTCATGAAAGAAATACAGTTCTTGGTCCTGGGTAAAAGAAAAGCAAAAGAATATTTATGTACGTCATGTATATGTGTGTGTATATATACACGAATTTCAGTGTTCTTGAGCTCAGAATATGGTCATGATGTCCCATATTTCAATCAGTGCCAACCCTGAATCAAAGAAACCATGTCAGTGTTTCTGGTGGTACAGAATTGCAGCTGATCTACAATTTGGCAGACGTGTAACACATGCCCTGCTTGTTATATTCCTCAATCCAGTCAAGTTTCCCCAACAGTGGCAGGGAGGAAGGGTCCCTCAGTTCTCTATCCACTGCAGTACCTCTTATAGTTCTTAATTCCTTAAAGCTCCAAGATCTGAAAGTTTTTTCATTTTATTTATTTATTTTCTTAATAGGAGTGTCAGGAAGGAGACTGGGATAATGAAATAGATGATGGTAAAGTTGGCTGACTTTGGGTCACGGTGAAAGAAACACACCCTCCTACCTCCTTGCCCAACATCCCCCTCACCAAGTGCCCAAAAGCCCTCAGGGAAGGGCCCACCAATCGTTGCTGGCTGCCTCATGGCTGGAATGTCAGGTAGTCAGGGGTGCAAGGCACTGGCTGCTAGCTTCAGCTCAAGCTTCATAACCTAACAGCCAAGGACCCCTGGCACAGAGTGCCTATTTTGGGGAGGAATGTTTTATCTAGCCTAACTTCCAGTTTAGAGGACATTCAGCAGTAACAGAGATAATGGGTAGAGGAAATGACAGCACAGGATCTATGTGTGACACGCTATGTTACCTTGGGCAACAAGTAGGTTAATCTTTGTGGGACTCTGTTTCCACATTTTAAATTAGTCAGTGAGACTAGATAGTTTCCAAAGTCTAGTTCTCCCAGCTCTACGAGAAGCTGTTATACTTCTTTTACAGAAAACTGTAGATCATCAGCGTTTGTTCTGAAGAAAAGTAGTTCAAATGCATTTTTGTGTGGTACTGAGCCCACTCCAGGCAGATAATGTGGACAATCAGCAAGTATTTATAGTTCGTACAGGACATAGCACCAGTTACTAAAAACCTACAGCATCTCTTCAAAACAAAATTCCTAGTACTTCATACAGCTAAATTTCAAACTTCAAATGAAGTTCAAAAAAACTCAGTCTAGATACATCATTGTTCTTGAACATACCCTGCCAATTTTCCTATGATCTCGGTTTTTAGCTTCCTCTTGGAACTTCTCCCACTCTTTCAACATTTTAGGATCTGGGAATGAAATGCCATAAATTCTCTGCAGAGTCTCCATATCTGCTTTGCCTTCCCAGTATGTGGAAGAATTCTGAAAACAAGGATTAACCATGAAACAACATTCAAATTTGTAAACATCTCACTTATTTTAACTCCCAATTGCTTTGAGGCCTTGTTAGAGTAGTTACTCATTCTGCAGCACAAAGTTGGCTGTTTATTTCCCTCGAAAATGCCCCTCCCTCAATCTGCAGGTGGGTGCAGTGGCTCACGCCTATAATCCCAGCACTCTGTGAAGCAGAGGCAGGAGGATCGCTTGAGCCCAGGTGTTCGAGACCAGCCTCGGCAACACAGGGAGACCCTGTTCTTTACAAAAAAAAAAAAAAAAGGAAAATTACCCAGGCATGATGGTATGCGCTTATGGTCGCAGCTACTCAGGAGGCTGAGGCGGGAGGACCGCTTGAGCCTGGAGTGCAGTGGCACAATCTCTGCTCACTGCAACCTCATTTCCCAGGCTCAAGTGGTCCTCTATGCTGTCTTTTTGGGGTAACACAGTGAGACCCATTCTACACCCCAACACCCACAAAACTGCCCACCCCTCAATACTTAACCACAATTCCACAAACATTACTTTGCCTGCAAAGGCATTTCTCACAAAACGATTGAGCAAAAATAGAAATGAGCCAATAAAAAAAATCTTGAAATGACTCAATTATTCTCTTGATTTAAAGTGCATTTTAATAACCTCCACAAAATGTTTATGAAATAGTATAAAACTGGGTTCTGTTAAAAAGAACAACTTGGGAAATTATTAATTTAGACATACAAAGGGCAAAAGCACATACTCCTAGTGAGTCTCAAAGCTTTTATAGAGCCAGGATGGCCCATGCTGTATGATTTTGTAAAACCTGGGCTTGCTCTGGTAATGACAGCAAGTCAGTCACCCCTTGAGGGATTTCAATTATAAAAACCTGATGGCATACAGCTCCCAGTTAATAGACAGCATGAGAAAACATCGTTTCATGTGCAGCAGAAAATGGTAAAGAGAAATCAGTGAAAGTTTAAACACATATCTATTCTAGACAGATACACTCACATAGTCTTTAAAGTTACATTGCTTACTTTGTGTATTTTTAAAGCCTTAATTTTGCCCGTGTGTCTGACATGAGGACCCCGGCAGAGATCTATCAAAGGGCCACACCTAAACATAAAATGAAAGGAGTTTTAACAAACACAAAATGACATACATACCAGATACATTTAATGACATCTAACATTCTCACCTATAGACTGTGGTAGTTGGAGTATTCACCTTTTCATTCAATATCCGACATTTGAACTTGTTGTACTGAAAACAGGAAAAATTATTCTTTTAAAAGACTGTCCTTTAATTTTTACTTCTAAGTACTATAGGTAAAATGTAGCACTGTATGAATATAAATGTTGATATTTCATGTTTTAAAAACGTGTTGAAGGAATGGTTTGCTAGGGAAAAAAGTGAAATAAAAATAATAAGAATACTTAATGTTTTCTAAAGAACCAAATACGCTTCAGCTTAGTACACTGAACTCCAGTGCTGTCACTTCAACTAACATGAATAAATGATATTAACGGTGGGGGCCACACATTATGGTTCAATTTACCTTAAACATTGCCAGTAAAGTTTCTTTCTTAACTTCCAGTCTTTCAAAAGCTTGTTTTTCTTTAATGATTTTCTTACATAAAGACTCCAGAGAAGAGAAATCATTGCTAGACACACCCCTGAAGGAGAAGAAAGTATAATCTTTTCATTCCATTTGAATCACACCATGGCTTCAAAAAATGTTTATTTGGAAAAAATATTTGGAATACTTCAAGGGTTTTAATATCAAAAAATTAGACTATTGCATCATATCTTAGAATTCTAAACAAAACATTTTTCATAAGTAATTTTTACATTTTATATTTTCAGTGGCTTCTACCTTGGTCATCCATGGAGACCTTTCTCACTAGTGACCCCTTCCCACAACTCTATCACCAGGTTTTAAAGGAGAGGGGAGGACCAGTCTCCCTGAATTTCCCAAAACACCTTAGGACTCTACCTCCATCAATCTATAACAGAGGTCTCATTATTACTTCAAGGAAATTGCAACATTTCAAGTACTCATAATGGGCATATGTGATGAAGAAGCAGCGAGAGCTATAACATTTCTCCTTTACTGAGAACTCTAAAAATAACTTATGGATCCATAGTCACTGACTTCAGTTTTCTTTATCTAGTTGACAGCTTACCCTTCCTCGAGGTACATGTCATAATAGAATCCATTTTCTATTGGCGGTCCATAACACAAACATCCACCATAGACTCTTTCCATGGCTTCACCCATTATGTGAGCACTGGAGTGCCAATACACCTGAAAATTTAAAGACAAATGGCATGGTCTGAGTCTTGGCATACAAGTTGTCAATTAATGTGATTGTCTGAAAGAGACATAATATTTATTACAAGTAAACCCAATATATAAAATCCTAAATTTCTAAATCTATAAACTACTGTGTGTTTCTATCCATAGCCAAAGTAATTCAAAAGGCTTCCAATTACTAAAGTGTATTTTTATTTTGGAAATCATCTGGTTTAGCTGTTTTCAAACAAATGAAACTAAACTTGCCATCACTAATTAAATAGCATTGATTTTGCTCTCTGAAAACAACTGCTCTCACAACGTGACTATCTCATTGACTGCAATGGCCCAGGTTCTAATGAGTCAATGTGCCCACAGCACCATGTCTCAGACACTGTGATCTGGTCTTTAGCTGGCTATGGAACATCACTTAGAAATTATATGTTGTTATTGGCCCAAAACAAAGGTGGTACAACCCGACCCCACAACACAACGACAAAACATGAGGACAAACATCTGTACACTGAAACCAAATGGCAGTACTTGGTTTTAAAGTAATCACTGGGATGAGTCAGAATACACCCAAAGCAATGTTTTCAAGATTTAGTATTAAGGTACCAAAGTGACATTAAACAATTCTCATAAGAAACTTGAGGACTCCAAAATACATTTGAAAACCACTAATCCACATACATAAGTGAACAATCATCACTAAAACAAAATACTTTGTTTCCCCTTATATGATACACAGCCATGAAGAATTAAAAAGAAAATCTTGTCATCAAATGCAGGTTGACTTTTATAGTGTTATCCAGCAGATTTGCATCTTAAGACGAAAAAGATACAGAAAAAAATACAGAAATTGTCCAATAAAGGGAGTGCTTTGAAGTAAGGTTCAAATTTATTTGTCAAATGTATGTATCTTGCTAGAATGTTCATAGCTTAGAGGCCAGGCGCAGTGGCTCACACCTATAATCCCAGCACTTTGGGAGGCTGAGGTGGGTAGATCACTTGAGGTCAGGAGTTCGAGACCAGCCTGGCCAACATGGCAAAACCCCATCTTTAGTAAAAATACAAAAATTAGCCAAGCGTGGTAGTATGCTCCTATAATCCCAGCTACTCGGGAGGCTGAGGCAGGAGAATCGCTTGAACCTGGGCGGCAGAGGTTGCAGTGAGCTGAGAGCGCACCACTGCACTCCAGTCTGGGCGACAGAGCGAGACTCAATCATTTAAAAAAAAAAAAAAATTAAAATTAAATAAAATAGTGTTCACAGTTTAGAAAACAATTTTTACTTGTTTAATCAATGTTTAACAAAATTCCCAAAACATTTTCCCTATTGAAGTGTCTAGTAATGAAAAGACTTCTTCAGCTTCACCTCTTTATTTTCTAAGGCAAGCACTTTTATTCTGTTCCCTAAATGAAGGACAAAATGAAGATTTCAAATATGACAATGAGACAACAATAACTGTTTGCCACCCGATCGCAGCAGGACTGAACTGATGCAAACATGAATCTGCATCCTAAAATTCAATGAATACTAAATCAGCTACTTACTGCCTGAGCCTCCTCATCCTCAAACTTGAGAAGCTCCAAGGTACAATCTTCTTCCAGAGGGCGGTCCAGGTCCCACACAACATTATTTACTTTAGCAATAACGGTGTTGTCGGCCAGGCCTTGACTTAAAAGAAAAAAAATGTCCATACATATATAAGAACACAAGAATCTAATTTGAAAACAGGAAAATAAACACTATTTTTATTATGTACTGATTCTTTTATTGATGTATCTCTATTTTTCTGAAATATAACAATAAAAACAACAAACTCCAAAAATGTACCTAAGAATGTAACTGGAAGATCCTGAAAATGCAGAATATTATCATTTGACAGTGAATGCCTCCTGTTTAAGCAGATATGGCAACTCTGATAAATAAGCACGATCAATTGCCAATGGTTTGATTAATCTTAATTTCTCCAATAAATAAGTTTTTTTTTTTTTTTAAATTGTTTAGAGACAGGGTCTTACTATGTTTCCCAGGCTGGCCTCCTGGCCTCAAGCAATCCTCCAACATCAGCCTCCAGAGTAGCTGGGACAACTGGCACAAGTCACCACACCCAGCTTTCTCTTAATACACCCACCTTTCTCTTTCTACAAAGGTAAGCTATTTAGACTCCAAAGGTGGGGGGGCGGGGGAAAGGCCTACTAAATAACTTCTCTGTTCCTCTTCTTGCTTAAAATGTACACCGGTTCCTTACTTTGACAGACAATGCTAACCTCAGAATAAATTCTGCAAATGCCTAAGATGATAATATTTATAATATAGAGGTAAAATGAAAGACTATTTAATAAAACTTTTCATAATGTGAGTAAAAATATTACACACCCAATATACAATATCAAACATAAACTATCAAGTGATGAAATATCAGAGCACACAGAGTGTAAAAGCCACAGGAGTTCTGAGGAGGCAAAGCAGCACAGGACAGAGTCATCTGGAAAGGCTTTGAGGATAAAGCACTCACAGGAAGAAAGCTGGGGGGCCATGGCATTCCAGATGAGGGAATGGCCACAGACACAAGCAGAGGTGCAAGTGAAGAAAGATTTATGCAGGAAGCTGTGTGACTAGAGCAGAGTTGAGTAAGGTGAGCCAGATTATACATCTAAATGCACAGCTAGAGAAATAATAGTCTATAACAGCCTGGACATCTCAACGAAGGTAAGCAACATTCTACGCTGTGAAGAAAAAGTATACACCTTTTACACTGTAAATCTCAAAGAAACCTACCACTAGAAGGCTTTAAGCTAGCTGGGCTTGCTGTGTTGGTGGTTCTCTATGTGTAAAGGTTTACAACCAATTGTACACAACTTCTCCCATGTAAGGATCAAGAAAGAAGAACCAAACAGAAGGTAAACAACAAGCTCCTTTCTCTTTTCAGTGCTCCTACTAACTTTACCATGGGTTATAGACAATGTTTTCTTTCCTCCTGAGATCAGATGGAGCCAGTAACATAAATACATGCATTTCACAAAACATAACATGAATTTGGCAGACAGAAATATATTTCATCATATTGGTATAAAATAGTTTTCAGGAGATTAAAGAACTGATAAAAAGGTTACTCATATTCTCTAGATTCTTTGGGAAGAACATGACTTATATCTTACGATCCAAAATGGAGCCCCAAGATTCTAAGAATAGAGTTACTTTGAAAATGTAGATTACACATGGGGCCATACTGGATCATGTCAATTTTTCAAAGAAGGGTAAAATAATCTGTAAGATTTGCAACAAAATGGCCGGGTGTGGTGGCTCATGCCTGTAATCCCAGCAATTTGCGAGGCCGAGGCGGGCAGATCACGAGGTCAGGAGATTGAGACGGGGTCAGGCGAAACCCCGTCTCTACTAAAAATACAAAAAATTAGCCGGGCGTGGTGGCAGGTGCCTGCAGTCCAAGTTACTTGGGAGGCTGAGGCAGGAGAATGGCATGAACCCAGGAGACGGAGCTTGCAGTGAGCCGAGATTGTGCCACTGCACTCCGGCCTGGGAGACAGAGCAAGATTCCGTCTCAAAAAAAAAAAAAAAAGATTTATAACAAAACAAAACTTCAAAGAAAAACCTTTTGACACAAATGGAACATGTCTTTTTTGTCCTTCCCTTTCATATTCACCACTAATTATCTGAATCTTTAAATAGCCTGTTATCAATGTTATAATTTTTCACAGAACAAAAAGTTATTCTAGACTTTTGTAAAAATTTCCTAAGGTATTCTCAGTGCAGATCAGTGACAACTCCAGAGCTAAAGCCCATCAATGTTTTATGTAATTCAACCTTCTTTTCTTTCCGTCCACGACGGAGTCTCGCTCTGTCACCAAGGCTGGAGTACAGTGGCTTAATCTCCACTCACTGCAACCTCCACCTCCCCGGTTCAAGCTATCCTCCCACCTCAGCCTCCAAGTAGTTGGAACTACAGGTGTGTGCCACCACGCCTGGCTAATTTTTGTATTTTTAGTAGAGACAGGGTTTCACCATGTTGGCCAGGCTGGTCTTGAACTCCCGACCTCAGGTGATCTGCCTGCCTTGGCCTCCCAAAGTGCTGGGATTACAGCTGTGAGCCAATGTGCCCAGCTATGTAATTCAACTTAGAATTTTATAGTTCTTGAAAAATATTTTTCAACTGAAGACTTGATAAATTACAACATAATCTAGATAAACGTTGTAGAAGGTAGGGGAAAAGGTTCCCAGACTAACAGAAGCCCAAATTTTAATGACACAGCTACAATCTCATTGTGTGACAACAGAAGAATCTTTTAATCAACCTGACCTTCCAAATTATCTCTAAAATGAAAGGTTTAACTGATACTTGAACGTCTATCCAGTTCTCTGTGCTCTCACATAGAAACTTGCATGGTATCACAATTGTTTACTTCCTTTGGAGTACGGTAGAAATACTTGTAGGTAGAAGCCCTTCTCAAATGAATGGAAATACTCTGTTCACTTTGTAAAAAGTACTAACCAATGTCTGTGGTACAGTAGAGGCTCATGGCTCATAGGCCTAACTGGTTCTGCTTCTACTAGTTGTATAATAGGCTTACCAAGAATCAGCCACGCTGGTTCCCCAAACTGTTTTTGTGCTTGTTCTTTTACGTGTTTGGTTCAACAATACAAAACTGATGACAATCAACCATATGATAATTCATGTGGTGAGATCAAAGGGTTCATTTCAATACATAACAATTATAAATAAACTTAAAAATACATAATTATAAAATAATACAATGAGGGAATTATGGTTTCTATGAAAACCAAGTTGAATGTTTGAAAAGGCTTGATAAATCCAAGTCACACACACAAAAATATTGTCAAGTTAGGTGTGACTCTACAACTACATGAAAATCTGCAAGGATTCTGCGCTCAGACCACTTCTCAAATGTGTTAAGATAATGTAAGAACTCTAATTAGCACTCGCTATCCCCCAAAGCTTTGCCATACATATATATATTCACTGTTTTACGTATGTATATAAAGTTAGCAAATACATATACAGTCACATATTTAAAGTTGAAGTGTTTAAGACCAAGATTGGCAAGCTTTTTCTGTAAAAGGCCACACAAATATTTTACACTTTGCAGGCCAAACATGGTTTCTGCTGCATATTCTTTTTAGTTGTTTTATTTTTTCCAACTATTAAAACATGTAAGAATCATTTTTATTTTTGGCTTTTAGGACGTACACAAACAGGTTATGACCATAGTTTCCCAATATCTGGCTTAAGACATATATATATATATATATATATATATATGTTTTACCAATTATTATTTTGATAAACTGACCAATTACTGATCCCAATCATATCAGATTAAGAAAACTTCTCTCCTATTACAAAACATTCATCTAATTCTCAGTTAATTGAAATAACTTCTTCCCACCCCAATAAAAGTTTTAAGACTAGGAATAGTCCTTCGTTGAATTTATAAAAACAGCACACTTTTTTCATGTGTCATATAAAGTTTCTTAACCTTTCCATGTCAGATTATCTAGCTCATTTTTAACTTCAAAACCAAGGCATTTAAGTCAAAATAGGTAAACACTGTTTACTCGGTTTTGTAACATTTATAATCATAGTAAGACTAAAAATATATAAAGCCCCGTAAGACCAAAGTGAACTCTTTCAGAAATTAACTTTCAATTTTGACTACATAGCTCTGTATCATTTTGATTTTTAAAAAATCCCAAGTAGGCCAAATTAAACAGATTAAAAACACTGAATAGCAACATAAAAATATTATAAGAATAAAACATGGCAGGATAATAAAATGAAGTTTAGTTAGGCCACAAACTATAGAATGTCATGATGGGTGTAGCTTATACCTAATTCCACAGGCAATTTGATATGGTGTAGTTTTCCAAGATTCCGCATCAACCTGTTTACCATCAGGCAAAGTGACTTTAATTGGCTTGCTATCTTTTTCTGCTTTTTCTGCCAGAAGGGAATCATGTTCTGCTTTTAGTATATTATACATCTCAAGACGTGTGTAAATATATTCAGGCCAAGGATTCAACTGTAAGACAACAAATCAGGAAATAAACAATCAGTAAATATTGCTTTCCTATTTAGAAATGGGAAAGAAATAGTAAAAACAATACAGAAACCCACGACTATTGATTCAATGTAGTAAATAAACACACTGCCAAAATCACCGGCATTACCTCAATTTGTTCCTAAATGAAGGTAAAAGAAGGAATTAAATGCCCTATTCTTGTTCTTTTTTGTTTTTTTGTTTTTTTCAGACAGTCTCGATCTTGTCCCCCAGGCTGGAATGCAATGGCGTGATCTTGGCTCACTGCAACTTCCGCCTCCTGGGTTCAAGCGATTCTCCTGCCTCAGCCTCCCGAGTAGCTGGAATTATAGGAGTAGCTGGGATTATAGGAGTGCACTACCACGCCCAGCTAATTTTTGTATTTTTAGTAGAGACGGGGTTTCACCATGTTGGCCAGGCTGGTCTCGAACTCGTGACCTCAGGTGATCTGCCCGCCTCGGCCTCCCAAAGTGCTCGGATTACAGGCGTGAGCCGCCATGCCAGCCTAAATGCCCTAGTGTTATGCTGAATTGACAATTACCATTTTGCTATTATTTTACAGCAAGTGGTCTTTTCTCTTTTAAGATGCCTTCTTAAGATCTTTTCTAACAAAATTATTTTACAAATAGAGCTATAAACAATACTGGAAATAAAAACAATAAACTGGCTTTTCCATTTTGTTTCAATCATATCCAGGTGATGGTCTGTGTGGCCGGTCGGCCTATATGTCCACTCACAACCAATCACAAATGTATTTGACTTAAGGTCTCCCCTTCAAGGAAAGTATTTACTGAATTCAAAGATGCCAAGATCACCCTGAAATATGTAATTAGCAAATATAATAAAACAGTATACTACTACTTTCTATAGTAGATAAAATTAACAAAAATATTTTATATACAACATCAATTTAGGTTTCTAAAAGTTTGGTAAAGAAAAAAAAAGAGACAGCAATCAAAGAGCTGACTTCCTCTACTGTCAGAGACTCTATAATTTATGGAACATTTCAAAAAGGCAATGAATCTGTGGTAACAAAACAGTCGAACTAACATCTATAGCATTTATCATCTTCAAATTACAAGAACATTAACACTGCATACAAAAGTGAAGAGGAGATTGCTTATTTTTGCCATGACTTTCTATCTTCAAATGAATTTCAATTTTTCAAATATAAAATGACTCACTACAATACAGATTTTAACATTTGTTCAATGTTGATAATGCTATCAAAACATCTCCATATATGTCAACATACAATTTGAAAGGAGTACAAGCTAATATCTAATCCTTAAGAAAATGACCAGGCTCATTCCTGTAATCCCAGCACTTAGGGAGGCCAAGGCAGATGGATCACTTGAGGCCAGGAATTTGAGACCACCCTGGCCAACATGGTGAAATCCTATCTCTACTAAAAATACAAAAATTAGCCAGGTGTGGTGGCGCAACCTGTAGTCCCAGCTACTTGTGGGGCTGAGGCACAAGAATCACTTGAACCTGGGAGGTGGAGGTTGCAGTGAGCCAAGATCGGGCCACTGCACTCCAGCCTGGGCAACAGAGTGAGACCCTGTCTCAAACAAAATGAAACAAAACAAAACTGACTGGAGATAATAGAAAATAATATCAAATGAAAAAGATTCATTGTCTGCCCAGTAATTCCTTCCTTCCCTCCTTCTTTCCATTCTTTAATGACAGGGTTTCACTATGTTGCCTAGGCTGGCTGGAGTGCAGTAACAATTCACAGGCACATTCACAGCACATTTCGGCCCCAAACTCGTGCGCTCCAGTGATCCTCCCACTCAGTCTCGAGTGGTTGGCTCCCACCACTGTACCAGGCCCTAATATCCTTGTAATTCCCACCCACAGGGGTCCCTCCCTTTCTTTAGTCATTCAGTTGTTCTTTGGGAGCTTTTCATCAAATTGCCACAACGGTCCATAATCTTCAATGGTGAAGAATCCATGAACTAACTAAAAGCTCAGAGCCTGTCATTCTATAACCATAATCTGAACCCCTCAGACGAATGCACAGTACCTGCTTCCATCCACTCTAAAGCATCATTATACACCTCCCCACCAGCACTACCCTCTGTATCTTAACTGTGGTTTATCATCATAGCCACTTGGCATGTCCCAATTAGAATTTTGTGTCAAAATTTCTTCAACATTCATTCAGCAGATACCCTCTGTGTCAGGCTCTGTGACTGCAGAGATGAATAAAACCTGCATGTTGCCCTTGGAGGGGAAGGCCAAGGTCTTGGACAGTTCACTGTACACTCTTTTTTTCCAGACCAATCGTTAAACATAAATAATCACATGTCCCACTTAAAATTCTCTGTTCAGAAGAGTCTTCTAATTATACTCTTTGTCTTATTTCCAGGTCAATTCTCAAGCTGTGATGGAATAGCATGTATGTTTGTATTGAAAGTATAAAAAATAAATTAGGGAACATACGCATTTTTCCATTTGCTTGCAAATTTTTAAATTCACAATCAACAATTTTCTTCACAATTACAGTGGGGTATAATGGTTGGAAGACTGATCAACTGATCAACCGTAAGAGAAATGGTTAGGTAGGGTTCCAAGCAACACTACACTTGATCATCTATAAACTTACCCTAAAGTAAATGACGGCACTGTACATTTAGTAATTGCAGCGTTTGTAAAAGTGGCTCTTAAAAGCCAGCTTATTGTGCTACTTCGAAAAAGGCTGTTCCTTTGTGCTTCTTCCTTCTGGTAGCTTTCTAAAGAGTCTCCAATAAAACAGCACTAATGACTACAGCAAAAAGTGAAGCACAGTACACAGCAGTAAAAATATAGTAGAAAGACAAGCTTAACTGCCTCTAAAAGCAAAATACTCAGGAACCAGGTTGATTTAAGGTTGGCTTTTGATATGCCAGTTCCTTTCAGTGTGAGCCTGGGGAAGGGAAAGCATTTTCTCCAGACTTGAGAGGCCTTAAGGGGAATCTGTCCTGGCTTAGAAGCCAACCCTAGGGCAGGTCCAGATACAAAGGGCAAGGAGGCGGTCACAAAACTGGCTTTCTTTGGTTTTTGTTGTATTCAGTGTAAGCCCAAACACCAAGCCTCTATTCCTTAACATCTCATTTAATGAAATAATCAGAGAGCTAGCATCACGTCTGGCAACTGAATAATTACCAGTCTCCTCTCCAACTTTTGTTCTCTGATTTTTATATTCAACCCCACAATCAGATCACCTTATACAATCATACGCCAGTTGCTTCCTTTTACAGTAACAAAAGACTGAAAGTCTTTTTTCCCCTCTCAGATTATCCTTTCCTAATTCTTCTTCCTGATTTTTCCAACCAGTACCATCTTATAACACCATGTAAACCATTAGAATCCTTACACATTCAGAAAGTCTCAGAAAGTTCCCTGTGATTTGCCAACCTTT
Source organism: Macaca nemestrina (assembly GCF_043159975.1). Taxonomy (NCBI): domain Eukaryota; kingdom Metazoa; phylum Chordata; class Mammalia; order Primates; family Cercopithecidae; genus Macaca; species Macaca nemestrina. The sequence goes on from NC_092130.1 coordinate 147,385,771, forward strand.
GATAACAGAGCCCTCTGCGATAACTTTTACCTCAGCTCGACCTCCATCTCCAGATCCTTCTTTGTTCTTCTTTTTGCCTCCTTCCTTTCGCTTCTCTTCACCAGCATCAATCTAAATAAGCAAAATACGTTTTATATTTTAATCTAATGTGACACCTCCACCCTGCGATGCCCCAGCAAAAGTGTTGAGAATGTTATTTTAGTATTTGTTATTGAATTTTTAAAAAATGGAAATCTGATATTGAAAGACTGAACAATTTCATCACTGGCAAAGACAGGTTAACAACTACAATAAAGACGAGTCTTCAAAAAGTAAGGAGTTACTAACGATGTTTAACTCCTCAAATTTCATTTGTTTTATTTTAACTATTCCCGTGACTCTCGCTTCAGGTTTACTTGGACCACATACCAAACATATGGCCACAGGGAAGCATGCAGTTGACTCAGTAAGCATATTTCCAGGAAAAACAAACAAACAAACAAACTGAATACAAAGTGTGCCCATGAATTCCACCAGTGTTACCAAAAGCCATGGAAGAAGCAAATATAAGGCCCAATCCCTACCATGTGTAAACCTAGTCTCTCCAGGGAAAGTAAGGCATACATGTGTGAGAAACTCCCGGAGAAGAAAAGAACAGTAGTAGCGCTATGATTAGACGTCAAATAAGCTAGGACTAGTGTAAGAACTTTAAAGGATGGAATGCATTTCAACAGGTGGATTTTGAGAATAGAGGCAATGTGTCCTACGTGTACACATAAACTTGTTGTCAGAAACGTTAAAATTTAAAGAGAGAAAAAATGACTAAACCAGGCTGATTAATGAAGGATTGTTTTAGAAAGTAATACAAGGTAAGACAGACTAATGCTCACAGAAGAACTAAAAGTTACCGTAAGGAATACAGGCTTCAATTAGAAGTAAGTGAAGTCATACAAAGTTTTAAAGTAATAAATCCTGTGCCAGGAATGTAAAGGGGGGGATTTTATTTAGTTTGCATGTTTGTGACCTTTAGTTTTTTAAAGTTTTAAGATACAATCCATATATCATACAAGTTACCCATGTAAAGTATACAATTCAATGGTTTTTAGGTATTCACTGTTGTGCAACTATCGCTACCATCAATTTTAGAGTATTTTCATCACCCTCAAAAAGAAACCTTGTATCCATTAGCAGTTCACTCCCTGTTGCCTTCAACTCCAGACCCTGGCAACCATTAATCTAGTTTCTGTTTCTATGGATTTGCCTATTCTAGGAATTTCATATAAATAGAATCACACATTATGTGGTCTTTTGTGACAGGCTTCTTTTAGTTAGCATAATAATTTCAAGATCACCAGGTTGTAACATGTATCAATACTTGTCATTGTACCTTTTTATTATCAAATAATATTCCATTGCTTACTTATCCATTTATCAGTTGATGGACATTTTGGTCACTGTCTTTTAAATCCTATAAAACGTGTTACTTGTATAATTTAAAAAAAAACTAGTTTTAAAATATGACTCCTAATTTCATGCTGAGCTAAAATTCCCCCCTACTCCACGAGTCTGGATTTAATAAACTTTAAAGGTTCATTTAGATTCAACAGATCCTTTGTCATACAGTAGAAGTGAGGTAACTAATCAAGTATACTGGGTAAAAAGAAAACTGCAGGTGTGTGCAGGTTTAAAGTTGAAAGATAATAAAATAAGTTTTATATTTCTGATAAGATTATTTGGGTTTTGATCATTTGCCAAACAAACAGGGGTAGTGACAGAGAGAGAGAGAGAGACAATCACCACAAAGTTTTTCTGGTTCTAAATACGGCTCCGTTTTATAAACAAGAACATTGGCTCAAAGAAGCAACTTGCCCACTTGTATCATTAAGTAGTAGAGGTGGGACATTACGACAGGTCTCTCTGGAACCCTGAGGCCTATTACCTCTTTTCTACAACACTGGGAAGAGAGTGGGCAACTGTTCTCTATTTCCCTGAGTATATATGTTATGTACATCTACATACAAGTAATCTAAAATTTCAACCCAAAAATTGGGAAGCAGAACTGGATTGTTAACAGAAGCTACAGAATTACCTTTCTCAGGAATGATCTGTCCCTGACTCACTCAGAACAGCACAGGGGTTATTAGTATTTGCTATAGGATACTGGGTTTGAGAAAGGGGAAAAAAAGGGATACTTGGTTTGAGCAAGTTACTGTTCCTATGCCTGCTTTCTCATCTGTATAATGGAGATAATAACAGAACCCAGTTCATAGCGTTATCAAGAAGATTGAATGAGGCCGGGAGCGGTGGCTTAGGCCTGTAATCCCAGCACTTTGGGAAGTCGAAGCGGGCGGATCACGAGGTCAGGAGATCGAGACCATCCTGGCTAACACGGTGAAACCCCGTCTCTACTAAAAATACAAAAAAAAAAAAAAAAAGTTAGCAGGGCGTGGTGGCGGGCTTCTGTAGTCCCAGCTACTCGGGAGGCTGAGGCAGTAGAATCGCGTGAACCCGGGAGGCGGAGCTTGCAGTGAGCCGACATCGCACGACTGCACTCCATCCAGCCTGGGCGACAGGGAAAAAACAAAACAAAACAAAACAAAAAACAAAAGACTGGGCTGGGCGCGGTGGCTCAAGCCTGTAATCCCAGCACTTAGGGAGGCCGAGACGGGCGGATCACAAGGTCAGGAGATCGAGACCATCCTGGCGAACACAGTGAAACCCTGTCTCTACTAAAAAAAAAATACAAAACACTAGCCTGGCGAGGTGGCGGGCGCCTGTAGTCCCAGCTACTTGGGAGGCTGAGGCAGGAGAATGGTGTAAACCCGGGAGGCAGAGCTTGCAGTGAGCTGAGATCCGGCCACAGCACTCCAGCCTGGGTGACAGAGCAAGACTCCGTCTCAACAAAAATAAATAAATAAATAAATAAACACAAAAGACTGAATGAGTTAATTCATGGAATACATTAATACAGTGCCAAACCCGTACTTAGTACTCAAAATAAATATTAACCGTTGTATAACTATTACAGGAAGGAAAAAGTACATATTTGTTAACCATACATATTAAGTCCAATTAAGAATAGTACAGGAGAATATTTATGGACATGGAAAGTTGTTGACCACATCCTATTAAGCGAAAAAAAAAGTTACAAAATAGTAAAAATACCATTTTATGTGAACAAAAAACTATGTATTGTCACCATTTATCATCTCGAACTAAATTTACTTGGTTTAGAATGTGCTCCATTCAATTCCGAGTAGACAACCAAGAAAAAGTTTTGGCTTTTAAGTGACTTGTCCTGTCACAGACTTGGGATAGAGGCTCCCTTAGCTCAAGATGCCACCACTTCTCACTTGGACTATTACAACAGTTTTCTGCATGTGGCCTCGCCTTCTACCCCAATGCCAGCGTGACTTTGACAAATTCAATCTTCCTGCTTAAGATCCTTCATGTATAGAATACAAGTAGCAAACATCCTTGTTGCCTAAGATCTTTCTGACTGCTGTTCCTTTAACCCTTCTGGCATATCTCTTGCAAACAACCCGAAAGACAATTCACCTGCGTGCCCCTTTTCACTGCCTTCCCTACCTTTATGTGGGAAGCCCCGTTCTGCCTGTTTTCCTGGTGAAATCATTCTTCCAAACTCAATTCGAAAGAGCCCTCCTAAGCTTCCTCTTCTGTAATACCACACAGCTGATCACAAAGCACTAGGGCTGTTTTCCTGTCTCTTACACATCAGCCTGTGAGGCCCTCAAAGTCGGGGAACTGGGCCCTACTCATCTTCCCACCTCCACCGCCCAGCTCAGTGCCGGGCAAAATGTAGACTTAACCACCCAAACTTGGACAAGTTGGGTCAGATCTCAGGGACTCGGTTTTCCTTTCCTCAAAATGGAGCTCTTTACCCCCGCAGGATCTTAGGAGATTGATTAAATAAGGCTCTGCAATATGTTTCCCGCTTACAGTAAGCCACAAACCCGAGTTTGGAAGCCCCAAGCCTAAGATTCTCATTCTGTCTCCGCGTCTAACTACTGTAGATGTGAGGCTCTGAACAAGTCACTCAATCAAGGTCTGTTTCCTCATCTGTAAAGAGAATGGACCCAGAGATGAACTGCAAGGCCCCACCCTAATTTATGAATGGACGGTTCCCAAAGGGGGTTCCGACTTTCCATGAGTCCCACCGTCCCCGACTCCTCCGACCCACGCGGTACCGGCCGCTTCCTGCTTCCTGACCCCTGCCCCCGCCGCGAGGGAGCGTCTGCACCCACGAGAGTCCCAGGCTGGTCTCTGGGTCCCACCAGGTCTGCTCACCGGCTTCTCCTCGCCTCCCATCTTCCCTGAAGGACTGCTGGCTTTCTCCTCAAACATTGGCGAACGACGAAGCGATCAGAGAACCCGAAAGCGACGGCCTAGAGGAGAAGAGCAAAGAGGCGGGTCGCAGGTGGGCTAGGGCCCGGGAACACTGCGCTTGCGCCACTTGGCCTCCACTGGACCAGCTGATGCAATCGACAGGCGCCCTAACCCCGCCCCCAACTTGCGGCGGAAGGGGCAGCCAATGGATAACGGGGGAAGACGGGCCCTGCCTCCTCTAAGCCAATGGAAAATCTTTTTGGATGACAGAGCCCTTCTAGGAAATCAGGTTGTGGCGGGTGAGGAGGAGCTACAGGCTTACTCTCCGCAGACCTTGGTCTGGACGCTTTTCAGAGTCAAGTCCCCAATGCGCTTGCGCCTTCCTCCCTTCTGCCTTTATGTCGCACAATCATGGACCTTCCCGGACACCGTAGATAATAAGTCGGTCTTGGCATAAACTTCGGCGACCTGGATACCATCTTCGACACTGGAACAAATCCAGGGATGGAGTCCGGAATTTCCTGCGGCTTCGGCGCTTTCTGACCTGGCGCGACTGCCGACTTCTCGGCACTACTCAGGTCTCTGGCTCCCTGTCTGTAGTGGTGAATCGAGCCTTCCTCATGGCAGTCCAGGCTCCCCAAGCCCCGAGTCCTAGTGATCGGGGACAAACCCTTCCTTGAACATTCTTCACTGCTAGCCGCTGCTGATCTGTACTGCCTGGGGGAGCATTTCTATAGCGCCCGCAAAAATACAATAAAGCTCACCCAAGGAAATAACCATGGATTTTCACTCCTAGGTGTGTTTGGAATCGACTGGGCTTTTAAAGTTTATGTTAGTAGGCAATTTAAAACAATTACTTATTTGAAATCAGAAGCGCAATGGGCACAACTTCACGTACGTACTCCATCACCACGTTTTGTGGATTTTTCTTTTTAAACATCAGTTCTGTTCTCTACAACTCTCTGCCTTCAGGGAACAAGGGGTTAAGAGAAGCTGCTAGAAACAATGTTACATAGCAGTTAAATATAATTGTTAACCTATAATTTTCTGCATCTAGCAAACTCAATAATCTTGAGCTCTCTGGTTTTCATTATACTTAGTTAAAATTAAGATACAATTCAGGCAAACGTGTCTAATGAGCATAATTAAATTGTTTTACATTAGAAGGTAAGAGTAGATCCCGTTGATTCTCATTCTAATTTAAATATGGGGAGTTAGTTTGGTCTATCTAAGCCTATTAAAATTGAATATAACTCCTGGAACATCAAGCACTACTAATAATCTAGTCTCATTATAAACTTTCTTCTAGGTCTAGTTAGTAAATGGGTTTTGACTTCTTTTATAATACAAATTAAGAGGTAATTTTGCAAACCTTGATTGAAAAATTAAGCAAGTTTTGTCTCAACACTCGACATTTATTGAACATCTGCTGTGTGATAGGTTTACATCTTCCAGGTGCTGGCAAAAATACACAAAGTGTGCTTTCGTGAAGTTTTCAATCAAGGAGATAAAATACATTTTTTAAAAACTGTAAACTTGCAAGGTAGGAGGAGAGCTTAAGCTCAGGAGTTCAAGACGAGTCTGGGTAACATAGTGAGACCTCGTGTCTACTAAAAATTAAAAATATATATATATTAGCCAAGCATGGTGATGTGCACCTGTAGTCCCAGCTATTCAGGAGGCTGAGGCGAGGGGATCACTTGAACCTGGGAGATCAAGGCTGCAGTGAGCTATGATCACATCACTGTACTCCAGCCTGGGCAACACAGCAAGACTGTCTCAAATAAATAGATAAAATAAAAAATTAAAAAATTAACTGGGTTTGGTGGTGTGAGCCTGCAGTCCTACCTACTTGGGAGGCTGAGGCAGAAGGACTGCTTGAGTCCAGGAGTTTGAGTCTGTAGTGAGCTATGATTTTGCCACTGCACTCCAGCCTGGGTAATGGAGTAAGACCTCATCTCAAAGAAAAAAGAAAAGAAAACGACTGTTACTGAAATCAAAGTGTCAGCTACAGAGCAGTAAAAAAATATAGATAGATAGATAGATAGATAGATATAGATAGATAGATATAGTAAACTTGCTTAGCTCTAAATACACACATAGTGAAAGAACAAGTTGAACCAGTAAGTTCTACCAAGAACTACATGAAACTACCAGCACATACTATTGTAAGTGCCAAGAGGAGAGGTCCCCTTAGCCCTCTGAAGTTTGGCTGAAAATCACTGACATGAGGTAAATTAATAGAAAAAACATACAAATTTACTTAACATGTATACACAGGAAGAATCACAGCATGATTACCCACCCCTCAGAGGGCTTCAGAAACTTGTGTATACAATCCCAGAGACACAGGTTATGGTAGGGAGAAGAGGAATTCTGTTGAGAGGATTACAAGGGAGAAACAGTCCTCATTTAAGGATGGCAAAAAGAAAAAGCAGAAGGCATTTCTAACAGGTTGACTGTGGTGCAGGAACATAGGGGAAGCTGTAACGGAGTTGCTAGTGTGGGAATCTCGCAGAGGTATCCCTGTAGCACAGTGCCCTCTGGTGTTAGGAAGATTTTTTTTACTATGTGTGTATTTAGAGCTAAGCAAAGATCGCGGGAGCCTCCAGCACATCTCAGACCTAAAGCACAAAACACGGTTATGCAACTTTTGTGTATTTGCCAACAAAAAAGAAACTTCTGATTTATTCTCAGTGTTATAATTTATGCCCACTGTATTAGCCCATTCTCTGCTATGAAGAAATACCTGAGACTGGGTAATTTATAAAGGAAAGATGTTGAATTGACTCACAGTTCTGTGTGGCTGGGGAAGCATCAGGAAATTTACAATCATGGCAGAAGGTACCTCTTCACAGAGCAGCAGGAGAGAGAATGAGTACCAGCAGGGAAAATGCCAGACACTTATAAAACCATTAGATCTCATGAGACTCACTCATTATCACGAGAACAACATGGGGAAACTGCCCCATGATCCAATTACCTCCACCTAGTCCCACCCTTGACACATGGGGATTATGGTGATTACAATTCAAGATGAGATTTTTGGTAGGGACACAGCCAAACTGTATCACCCACTACCCTACATACTTTAAAATTTTTTTACATTAATTTATTATTTTTATTTTTATTTGTAGAGACAGGGTCTTGCTTTGTTGCCTAGCTGGTCTCAAACTCCTGGCCTCAAATGATCCTCTCACCTTGGCCTCTCGTGCTGGGATTACAGGTGTGAACCACCACACTGGCCTCCTACATACTTTTTAGGAAAGTGGTTGTCAATAGCTCTGCCATGAGAGGTGAATCAAAATTCTGTGATATGCTACAAATAGTGTTACAAATAGTAGAAGTTTGTACATAACCATCTCTCTATCGGTTCAGGGGCAAAACAGTCTTCTTCATTATCAATCCTTAATTACTCATTTGAATAATTTTTGCTTCTGGTTCCTACAACCTTGGGCTGGATGGTTTTGAAGAAACTAGTCCCTGAGGGAAGAATGCTTCTATCAGGGAGCACAGTCATGGTTCTGATCAGTTGGCCTAAGAGTACACCCTATGTGGGGCTTCACGTACTGCTGCACTCACAGGCAGAATTGGGGGTTGTTTTTCTGGCCAAAGTGATTGATCCTCATTACAAAGGGACAAATGGGTTTCTTCTACCTAAAGGACAACTTTGTCAAGAAGGAGATTTTTTTTGTAGAGACAGGGTCTTGCTTTGTTGCCCAGCTGGTCTCAAACTCCTGGCCTCAAATGATCCTGTCACCTTGGCCTCTCGTGCTGGGATTACAGGTGTAAACCACCACACTGGCCTTGTACATACTTTTTAGGAAAGTGGTTGTAAATAACTCTGCCATGATTGAGATTCACTGAGACATTTTTTAGTACTTCCTTGTCTAATGTTCTGCTGTTGGAAACTCTGGGAACCCAACAAAGACAAGGAAGGAAGGAAGGTTTGGGCTATCCTTCTAGGTAAAGAACCCAGTCTAGCGAGGTCCTGACAAAGGTTAAGGATAACTTGAATAGGTGCTGGGAGAACAGAGTTATGCAATGTTAGCTACATAATTTGAAGAACCTAATGCAAAATAAAAATGTAGGGCTCCTTGTTAATTTCAGTCTATTTACTAGGCACAGTGGAGCAGCAACCAAGTGCAGAGCGCTTCTAAGTATTGAGCCCTGTGTGACTGCCCAGGTTGTACATCCATGGAGCTGGTGCTAGTGCTATGATTGCTAAATTAGCCCTCATGACCAGAAAGAAGTATGGCCTGTAGAAGTTATGTTTTTTGTCACTTTTTCCACTCCCCCAACTTTTCCTTCTATATATATCATATATAAAGAGTACTAGAAGTGGCTAACTTTTTAGTTCTCATGAGGGAGTATGATTGAATCAAGATCACTCCATGATGATACACATTCTAAAGGGACTTCATGTGTCCCTTGTGTTGGAGGCGCACACTTTTCATGTGGATGAAAAGCTATAGAGGATGTTGAAGGGGAAAAGGTGTGGCCTGTACCAATGTACTTCTGGGCCGTTGGCCTCCCGTTGCTTCCAGCAGGAGTTGGGAGGGAAGAAAACAAAATCAGGACATGTATACCCCTGGTCCTTCCCTGGGAGGAGGTTGCCTTGGGCTGTTGATGTTTCACAACCAAAGGTCACTGCTGATCTCATAGCAATCACTACACAACACTTCCCTTCTGGGTTCCAGCAAATGCAGGCTACCCTCACCCTGCCTGGCCTAGATGTGGTTACAGATTTCCCACAATTACTATTTGTAGGATCCTGACTCCCTATACTTCTCATCTCTTTTAAATAAACCCTCTTTAAATTACTCTAACTCAAGTGTGCCCTTTGTTCTCTGTTGGAACCCTGTGTGATATAATCATGTTCCTCAGCTATAAAATGGTGATAGAAGTAATAAACCTGATTCTAGAACTTGTTGGGAGGATAAAATGAAAGTACATGTATACAAAGTACTTTGCAAATTCTAAAGGGCTATAAAAGTTAATTATGTTTGGGGGAATGAATGCTCTAGCCAGTTACTCTCTCTGGTTTACTCTAGCTTTATTTGGAATCATTCTGAATAATATCCCTCAATTTGTTTTCATTTTTGTCATATCTCTTCCTTGCTGAGAGCTTTTGCTATGATTTAACTGTGTCCCCTAAAGTTCATATGTTAAAAACTGAATCCCCAATGCAACTGTTGGGACGTGGAGTCTAGTAAGAGGTGATTATGTCATGACAGCTCTGCCATCATGAATGGAGTAATGTCATTCTCTTGGGAGTGGGTTAGTTATTATGAGAGTGGGCATGCTATAAAAGTGAGTTTGGCCGCCTCTTGCTCTTTTTCTCTCTTGAGCTCTCTTTCCCTTCTACTTTCCACCATAGGATGACGCAGCAAGATAGCTTTCACTGGGTATAGGCCCCTTGACCTTGGACTTCCCAGCCTCCAGAATTTAAGAAAGAAGTTAATTCTCTTTGTAAATCTCCTAGCTATGGTATTCTGTTACAGCAATACAAAATGGACTAAGACAGATTTAAAATAGCTTTGAGAGGCCTAGCATATGAGGAATACATTCTGGATAGCTTTTAGGAGGTTCTGAACCTCATCTCCAAAGGGTATACTTACCTCCAAAGTAAGTTGTTAAATGTGTAGAATTGTGCATTTGCCTCTGGCGTTCCTCCCTTCTCATTTCTTTGCAGAGTATCTGTGCCATTCCCTGAAGGTACTTTAGGACCTCACACTTTTCTTCATCCTACCTCCCTCTATAAAAAACAGTTTCCAGGAAGGGCTGTGAGTTCATCTTCACTAAATAAATGGCTGCTAGACTTTGATATGTGGCCTTACTCAGATATCAAAAGTGTTGTCTGAACCAGGATTTTTCACACCCTCAGCACTATTGAAATTTTGGGGCTAAATAATTATTTGTTGAGAGAAGCCACTGTTCTGTGTACTATAAGTGCTTAGCAGGATCCCTGGCCTCTACCCACTGAATATCAATAGCACTCTTCTCCCAGTTGTCATGACCAAAAATGCTTTCAGACATTGCCAAATGTCCCATGGGGCAAAATTACAGTTAGGAATACTGGTCTAAAAAATGAAAACCCATCTGTACAACCTTTTGGGCATCATCAAATCAAAAATAAAAATGCATATAAAGGCAGTAACTGGAAAGTCTTTCTAAAAATACAGAACTTGAGTGCTTGCTGGTAAAGAATCGCCTAGTTCTCTGAGTTGTATAGTCTGAGAGTTTTTCCTCCAAACAAATCTGTACATATCCATGTTGTTTCTGAGTACTTCCCACCCAATAATTCAATTATGGTGACATGTGATTATGAATAAAAACATTTTTTCAAGTCCTGTTTCATATAGCAATATATGAGTACATATAGTAATATATGTATACCTAAAAAATATTCTGAATATTAGCTGAAGTTCTTCAAAGAAACAAAATCATCTACCTACTATCTATCTATCTATCTATCTATCTATCTATCTACCATCTATCTATCTACCAACCTACCTACCTACCTATCTGAAGAGAGAGAAAGAGGGGAGGAGAGAGACAGACACAGAGACAGATAAAGAGACAGAGAGATTTCTTAGAAGGAATTGGTTCACATGATTATAGAGGCTAAGAAGGCCCAAGTTCCACAGTTGGAAAGCTGGAGATCCAGGAGAGCCCGTGGTGTAAGTTCCAGTCCAAAAGCCAGCAGGCTGAAGATTCAGGAAGAGCCCATTTTTCAGTCAAGTTTGAAGGCACAATGTTCCAACTCAAGCAATCAGGCAGGAGGAGTTCCTATTACTCAGCCTTTTTGTTCTACCCAAGTCTTTAATTGTTGGATGAAGCCCACCTGCATTGAGGAAGGCACTCTTCTTTACTCATTCCACCCATTCAAATGTTCATCTCATCCAGAAAACCTCACAGATACAAGCAGAATAATCCTTAACCAAATGTCTGGGCACCCATGGTCCAGTCAAGTTGACATGTAAATTAATTATAATATCTTCCCATTGACTATTTTAAATTATCTCTCAAGAACTGAGTTTGGAAATGTTGATACCAGTATTTCAATCTGAGACACTATGCTAGTTCAAGGATACATATAGCCAGCTGCATTTTTTCAATGAGAAGCATCTTGGAAGCTTAATAAAATTGGAGTCCTCTGCTGGTACAACCTACTTAGGAGCCAACAAGACCATGGTGCCACATTCATGCTTTCCCCTAGCCATCATAAGCCCCTATTTCTATCAATTAGATATAAACAGAAATCCAATTAATAAGATATAATAGTTACAGTATGTGCTAAACGGAGGTAGAAGAGAGGCTCCAAAATACAATGACAGTAAGCTAGATGTTTACTTATTTTTCTGTTACAATCATGTAGGGACCCAAGTTCCTTCTATCTTTTTGCTCTAGTGCGGTAGTTGGCAAACTTTTTCTGAAAACACCAGATAGGAAACATTTAAGGCTTGCAGCCCAACATGATCTTTGTTGCAATTACTTAAGTTCTCTGTCATTGTGGTGCAAAGGCAGCTATATATACTTTCTAAACAAATGGACATAGCTGTGTTCCAATAGAACTTTATTTACAAAACCAAGTGACTGGTCTATGGGTGATAATTTGTTAACCCTTTCTCTAGAGAGTTCTCATCTGCATGGTTGTACTTGGGTTGCTGGCACTTCTGCATTTCAATTTGCAAAAAAAGAGTGGAATTGCTTATTCCAAGTGTTTTAAGGCCCAGACACAGAAGTGGCACATAGTTACTTCTACTCATATCTCACTGGTCCAAACTGAGTTGCATAGCTTCTAGGGAGGCTGAGGAATCTGGCCTCTAGCTAGAGAGTCATGTACCTCACTTAATTTCTGTTACTGAGGGGAAGAAAATATTTTGGTGGAAAATTAGTAACTACTGCCACATGACACCAACCACTTGGGATAATTCTGCAAATTACATGATTCTCTATCTTTTTAATTTAATTTAATTTAATTTTAAGTTCTGGGATACATGTGCAGGAGTGCAGGTTTGTTACATAGGTAAACATGTGCCATGGTGGTTTCCTGGACCTATCAACCCATCACTGAGGTATTAAGCCCCACATGCATTAGCTATTTATCTTGATGCTCTCCCTCCCCGCCACCCCCGACAGACCCCAGTGGGTGTTGTTCCCCTCCCTGTGTCCATGTGTTCTCATTGTTCGACTCACACTTATAAGTGAGAACATGTGGTGTTTGGTTTTCTGTCCTTGCATTAGTTTGCTGAGGATAATGACTTCCAGCTTCATCCACGTCCTTGCAGAGGACATGATCTCATTCCTTTTTATGACTGCATAGTACTCCATGGTGTATATGTGCCACATTTTCTTTATCCAGTCTATCATTGATGGGCATTTGGGTTGATTCAATGTCTTCGCTATTGTGAATAGTGCTGCAGTGAACATATGCATGAATGTATCTTTATAATGGAATTTTTTAATACTCCTTTTGGTATATACCCAGTAATGGGATTGCTGGGTCAAATGGTATTTCTGGTTCTAAGTCTCTGAGGAATCGTCACACTGTCTTCCACGATGGTTGAACTAATGTACATTCCCACCAACAGTGTAAAAGCATTCCTATTTCTCTACAGCCTCATCAGCATCTGTTATTTCTTGACTTTTTAATAATTGCCATTCTGACTGGTGTGAGATGATATCTCATTGTGGCTTTGATTTATACTTCTCTAATGGTCAGGGATGTTGGGATTTTTTTTTTTTAATGTTTGTTGGCCACATAAATGAGAAGTGTCTGCTTATGTCCTTTGCGCAATTTTAATGGGTTGTGGGTTTTGTGTGTGTGTGTGTGTGTTTTTTTTTTTTTGACAGAGTCTCACTCTGTCACCCAGGTTGGAGTACAGTGGCACAGTCTCCACTCACTGCAAGCTTTGCTTCCCAGGTTCATGCCATTCTCCTGCCTTAGCCTCCTGAGTAGCTGGGACTACAGGCGCCTGCCACCACACCTGGCTAATTTTTATTTTATTTTATTTTTATTAGAGACAGGGTTTTACCATGTTAGCCAGGATGGTCTCGATCTCCTGACCTCGTGATCCACCCGCCTTGGCCTCCCAAAGTACTGGGATTACAAGCGTGAGCCACCGTGCCTAGCCCATGCCTGGCCTTTTAATGTTTTTGTTTGTTTGTTTGTTTTTTGTTTTTTTTTTAAATAAATTTTTTTAAGTTCCTTAATCCTAAGCAAAAAGAACAAGGCAGGAAACATCATGCTGCCCAACTTCAAACTATACTAAAATGCTACAATAACCAAAACAGCAAGGCCCTGGTATAAAAACAGACACATAGACCAACAGAACAGAGAGTTCAGAAATAAGACCACACATCTACAACCATCTGATCTTCAACAAACCTGACAAAAACAAGCAATGGGGAAAGAATTCTCTGTTTAATAAATGGTGCTGGAAAAACTGGCTAGCCATATGTAGAAAACAGAAACTGGACCCCTTCCTTACACCTATACAAAAATTAACTCAAGATGGATTAAAGACTTAAATGTGAAACCCAAAACTATAAAAACCCTAGAAGAAAATCTAGGCAATACCATACAGGACATAGGCACAGACAAAGATTTCATGACAAAAACATCAAAAGAAATTGCAACAAAAGCAAAGATTCTCTCTCTTACTGCAGATAGTGTGTTTTTAGTGTGTTTAGTTAGGAGTTTTTTTTTCCCCCTTAGGAAATAACTCTTATAAACTATTTTCTCAGAATGTAATGCATAATCTGGATAGTATATACAACTTAGACTTTATATTCCTGAAGAATATATCTACTAATGCCTACTTTGTTTTAGGGTGTTCTGTGATTTGTGCCTTTAGAGAGTTTACAGTATGCTTGAAGAAATAAAATATCCCAACATAAAGATTAGCAATATAGGGGATATATTATAACACATATAAAAATTGACTCAAGGTAGATTAAATACTTAAATGTAAAACTTAAAAGTATAAAATCCTTGGAAGATAACTTAGGAAATACTATTCTGGACATAGGACTTGTCAAAGATTTCATGACAAAGATGCCAAAAACAATTGCAACAAAAACAAAAAAAATTGACAAATGGAATCTAATTAAACTAAAGGTATTCTGCACAGCAAAATAAACTTATCAACAGAGTAAACAGACAACTTGCAGAATTGGAGAAAATACTTGCAAACTATGCATCTGACAAAGGGTTAATGTCCAAAATCAATAAGGAACTTAAACAAATTTGCAAGCCAAACCCCAACAACCTCATTAAAAAGTGAGCAAAGGACATGAACACTTTTCCAAAGAAGAGATACATGCAATCGATAGGCATATGAAAAAATGCTCAACATCACTAATAATTAGAGGAATGTAAATCAAAACCACCATAAGACACTATCTCATACCAGTAAGAATGGCTAATATTAAAAAAATTTAAAAAAACAGATTCTGGCAAGGTTGTGGATAAAAGGGAACGCTTATACACTGCTGGTGGGGATGTAAATTAGTTCAGCCACTGTGGAAAGCAGTGTGGTGATTTCTTAACACTCTAAAAACAGAAATACCATTGAACCTAGGAATTCCATTATCGGGTATACACCCAAAGGAATATAAATCATTCTACCATAAAGACACATGCATGGTATGTTCATTGCAGCACTATCCACAATAGCAAAGATAGAATCAACCTAAATGCCCATCAATAGTAGACTAGATAAAGAAAATGTGGTACCTATACACCATGGAATACTATGCAGTCACAAAAAATAATGAGATCATATATTTTGTGACAACATGGATGGAGCTGGAGGCCATTATCCTAAGCAAACTGATGCAGGAACAGAAAACTGAATACGCATGTTCTCACTTATAAATGGGGCCCAAACAATGAGAACACATGGATCCACTAGGATAAGAACAACAGACACTGTGGCCTACTTGAAGGTAGAGGGTAAGAGGAGGGAGAGGATCAGAAAAGTACCCATAAGGTACTGTGCTTATTACTCAGGTAACAACATTACCTGTGTGCTAAACCCCCAAAACACACAGTTTGCCTATATAACGAATCTGCACATGTACTCCTGAACCTAAAATTAAAGATAAAAAAAAGATTGAAACAAGACAGCAATACATTTTCAATAGCTGAATCAGATGCTGCAATATAAGCATTAAGAGAAAGAGGAAGACATAATTGATATCTCATATTTGGATATGATTTCCTATTTTCAAGCTGAGTTGATAAAACTGCCTTGTTTTGCATGGAAATAGTTGGGAACTGAAAGACTTGTCCTCAAAAAATTGTTTTTTTGAGTCATATATTTTAATTATTACTATTATTTTTGAGACAAGAGTCTTGCTCTGTCACCTAGGCTGGAGTGCAGTGGCATGATCTCAGCTCACTGCAACCTCCGCCTCCCAGGTAAGCAGTTCTCCTGCCTCAGCTTTCCAAGTAGCTGGAATTACAGGCACGCGCCACCATGTCCAGCTATTTTTTTTTTTTTCTAAGTAGAGTCGGGGTTTCACCATATTGGTCAGGTTGGTCTCAAACTCCTGATCTCAAGTATCCAGCTACCTTGGCCTCCCAAAGTGCTGGGATTACAAGCATGAGCCACCGCACGCAGCCTTTCAGTGATATATTTTAATATTATCAGCACTTGATTTCAAGAGACAGAAACCCACTCAAGCAAGTTTAAACAAACAAAAAATGGCATGGCCAGATTCAGAGGCTTTAATGATGAATTCAGTCTGTATCTCTGCTTCCCTTCATGTGCTAGCTTCAATTTTACGAAAGTGATTTCCATGTGCCAGGAAAAAAAAGGGCCACTAATTTTTCTATTTTATCTTTACATCTTTACAGCTCAAGATCCCAGAGGAAGAGGAGCCATCTTTCCCAGTGACTTTAGCAGAAAAGTCCCTGAGTCAGTCACTGTACCCACTGGAAGACAAATGGAGACTCACCAAGCTTTGGTCATGAACTCACTGGGACTGCAAGAGACTGGGTCAGCCCCACCAAAATAATGCAGAAGGGAAATACGTGGTTTTTCAAAGGAAAGGTGGGAAAAACCAGTCCGATAAATGTGTTTTCCTTTTGGTCACACATATCATATACAATATGTGCTCATTTTATAAAATTACCGCCCACTACATTTTAAAAAGGATATATTGACAATGTACTATTAATTCTTGCTTTATAGAGATGATAGATAGATGATAGATAATAGATTAGATGATAGAGATAGATTAGATAGATAGATAGCTAGATAGCTAGATAGATAGATAGATAGATAGATAGATAGATAGATAGATAGATAGATAGATAAGGACATCAGTGATAGGGTCAATATAGGCCTGGGTGCTGGAGCTACAAAGATGAGTGAGGCCTGGGGTTTCTCACCTCTTGAAACTTAGGGGAAAACTTAAATAAATAAGTAAACAAACATTACAAAACAGTGTAATTATCACTAACAGATTTGATATCAGAAAATACTTTTGCACAAAGGAATAAAATTCTTTAAAGTATTATTTCTTTCCTTGTTTGGCTTTTGAGGGTACAAATGTAAATGACAAATATGCTGGATTGGGAGTCAGTAGGCTTTGGGCAACCTCTACCTCTGTGACCTTAAGCATGGACAAAAATGACCACTTTGGTTCTCAGTTTTCACTCGTGGAAAATGAGAAGGTTGAAGTATATGATCCCCTAGATTCCTCTAAGTTAAAAATTCTGAATATTTGCATGCATGAGATTATAGTAATCAATGGTGACTTCCTTGGAATTCTTCATACGTCAGGATGTATATAAACTGAAAAGCCACTAGATGTCACGCTTGTCACAGATTTTTGCTATTCAAGTTTTTTTTTTTTTTTTTTTTTTTTTTTTTTTTTTTGGTAAATATCAAGATCTGGGAGTTGAGCAGGACTTTAAAAACTGTATTTGTTCAATCATGGCTGTTAATTAAAAAAAAAAAACTATTTGGATTAGATAGATCAAATTACTTAGCTAAATTCACACAGCTAGCTAGCATTAATACCAGACCTCCTGATTTCTATTCCAATGGAGCCGTCTCTTTTTAAAATGAATGATGTTTGAAATGATGTTTTTACATCAGCTATCAACTTTGGTAATGATAATTTTTTCTTTTTCTTCTTGAGCTATCACTCAAAGTAATTTGGGGAACCAATTGTTCAAAAATTCTGTGATTCAATATAATATCAATAACAATAGATAAAAAGTAGTTATTACTCATAGATTACTAGACTGCCTTGAAACCCTGTTTGAAGATAATTTACAGGATGATGTAAGAAATTGAGTAGATGTGAATAAAAGTGGAAATTAAAGTTCACACACACCTAGCTTATCTGAATTTCGGACTTTGAGAATTTCAGGTTTTCTTTTCTTAAGATGGCCCTGGATGGAAAATAAGTTTTTTTAAAACAGCTTTCTTTGAGAAGTGAAATAACTTTTAGGTTTCTGAACCAAACTAATTAACATTAATTTTTATGTAATCCCTTGAACTTTATCTAACATGCAGTTTTTAATAAACGTGGTTCTCTAATTTATGATTCCTAATATTTAGTTGTGCAAGAGGATTTGAGACAGAAACAGGGCTGTAAGAGGCAGAATTGCAGCAGATAGCCTGATGAGAGGGGAGGATTGCTAGACTCCAAGAAACAAAACTAATCTACATCATTGCAAAATAGCAGATGTTTCTAATTACAACCTTGTGTCTTCAAGAACCGGTTAAATTATATCGACAGTCCTTTGTGACATAAAGCTTTTTGAGAAGGATTTTCTACAAAATGGTCAAAATGAAGCCTTGGTGTCCAAAATCAGTTAAATATTGCTTATATAGGGAAGTCATTTATGTAATTCTTATAACTGTGAAGTTACAATAAATCCTTTTTCCAGAGTGAGGGTAATGTTGGATTATGGATATAAATAGTGAGCCTGTTAATACTGGCTCTGCTGCCTCAGTAAACTGAGAAGAATAATACTACTGCACAGAGGTGATGTGGGATATTTGAAGGAGTTGTGGAAAATGGAAAGTCCTATATAGTTGTAAGCTATCAAGATGATGACAGTTAGAAAACATGAATGGCTACATTCTCCCAAGAAAAGCTCTCCCTGTGGAGATGAGCTACAGAAACTGGAAGAGCTCAACATTAAAGAACTAGAAGAACATATGGGAAGGCCAGAGGTTAACTTCTCTGTGGATGATGAGGTAGCTGGACTGATCTACTTTCCAAAAGTTAAGAAGTGATCACAGAGATTCTTCCAGGGATGAGAAAATGGGACCACTCTCTGAATCAATACTGAGATATGATGTGTCATGAATGCAGGTAAAACCACGGCTGTCCAAATAGGATGGAGCTTTGCGACCGCAAGGGACCAGCTGTTGCATTCGCTCTCCCCATCTTTGTTCTGCTTTCCCCGCTCACTTCTAAAATGAGGGAAAGCCAGGATCTGTGTAATATCTTTCTTGAGCTATTTTCAGTTGTATTTTATATCTATTCCTGGGTTGGAAAATTGAGGCCTTCTGCTGTTTTTCCTGTTTTCTGTGGTCAGGCTTCAGTATTTTTCTACCTCTTTTTAAATCCCCTTGATGAACTTATACTTAAAAAACAAAAGTTGCTTGTTGCAGGAATATTCCAGTTGGTTTCAGAGAGGGAGCAAGACAAGTTGGATATCACGTGCCCATATCTCTCACGTGTGTGCTAACTGAATTTCTACATGCCCTCAAATCACCTCATGTTTTGCAAAATTGTTATGTTGGAATCAGCAAACAGTTAGAAAATGTGCTATATTTCAGTGTGGCAATTTTATATTCTCTTGTCTATTACTGAAACAAATTATTTCCCACACATTTTGATCACATTATAGTGGTGCTAGTCACATTGTTGTGTTAAGGTGGCCTCAGCATTCCCACGATAAATTTTGTTTGTCAAGCTCTTGTAACTTGGCTACAAAACTCTACCTCGAGTTCAAGACTTGCTTTAATCCCAGAGCCATCTAGGAAAGAAAATAAATTTATCTTAAGTTGGATACAATGTTAGCAATAAAATAATTAACAGTGTAAACCTCCTCCCATTGCTCAAATCTTGTTGCTATTTTTCAACAACTCCAATCCCGAAAACATCATTTTTTGAATTTAATAAATTCTCTCATTCTGTATGAAATTTCATATAATTTGGAAGTTCATCTTTAGGTCAGAGAAGGATATTTTATCTCTGCAAATAAACCAATTAAATATCTGGGTGAGAAAATTCTATTTTTTTAAAGTTTCTTATTTTTAACTAAGTCATTTCCTAAGGGTTACACAATGGAAGGACAGAGAGGGCCGCCAAGCGCCCTGGAGGCACCATTTGTTCTGATGCTGTCTTTTATCAATTTAAGAAATAAAGCCACAGAAATCCTGCTTCACTTGCCTTTCCTCTCTTGAGTTGATTATTATTATTCTTTTTCCTTTCTAAAGTTTTAGTTCAAATTCTTGTTATTTTGATAGAAAGGGAGTTCTGGTGATAAAAGTGCATAGAAAAGTGCATAAAAAGTGCATAGCTACAGATCAAATTCACTTTGTAAAAATGTCTCTTTAGAGATTATCAGTAAGTGAGCCAAGGTGCTGTAGAAGTGAAATGCTTTCTCAGTTGAACTGTCTTTCTACATAAGTTTAATTTTTGAACTGCCAATTTGTCTGCACGCCTCCATTTTTTACTTACCCACTTGATGATAACTTGGGTGACCCTGAGGCTTTTGTTAAACTTACATTCAGAGACCAAGGCTCCAGTCAGGGACTCACTCGGCTCCACTGGGGTTGTTTCCTACTCTCACGGACTTCAAAGAAAACGGAGCCCGGAGAAAGATAGCCCATTGGGGTTATCTGAGCCAATTTTTAAAACATCAAGAATATCATGCAATATACCCAGGTAACACATCTGCACCTGTACCCCCCTGAATCTAAAATAGAAGTTGAATTTAAAAAAAAATGTCCGGGTGCAGTGGCTCACGCCTGTAATCCTAGCACTTTGGGAGGCCAAGGCGGGCGAATCACGAGGTCGGGAGATCGAGACCATCCTGGCTAACACGGTGAAACCCCGTCTCTATTAAAATTACTATATATATATTATCCGGGCGTTGTGGCGGGTGCCTGTAGTCCCAGCTACTCGGGAGGCTGAGAGAACCCTGTAAGCGGAGCTTGCGGTGAGCTGAGATCGCGCCACTGCACTCCAGCCTGGGCGACAGTGCGAGACTCCTTCTCAAAAAAAAAAAAAAAAAAAAAAAAAGAATATTTTGGGGTAGGGTTCTTGGGAAGAACCAAACTATGCACAACTTCTAATCACCTTCAAAACCTTTAATGAGAAAGTTTCATTTTAGTAAGTTCCATCTGAATTGAATGCCAATCAGTTGGAAAAATAGCAGATGTGTTATGAGACCTCTAAGCTAAATGTGCTTCCTGAAAAAATGCCCACATTCGAGGCTCTGTAAATGTAGTAAGGAATACGCAGTGAGAAGAGCAGAAGAGAAGCCCTGTCTTCACCTTGTTGGGTCATTCTTATTAAGTTGCTATATTTCTCTGAAAAACAGTTTGTGAAAGTTTCTCTCTACATAAAATAAGAAAAGGAAGCTATCATAATAATATTTTTAAAAAATTGTTTAATACAGGGACTGGCAAACATTTTCTGGAAAGGGGCAGATAGGAAATATTTTTGGCTTTGCAGGCTGCATGGTCTCTGTCACGACTACTCCGTTCTGCCGATGTAGAGTGAAAGCTGCCGTAGACAATATGTAAATGAATGGACGTGGCTGTGTTCCAGTAAAACTTTATTTACGGAAAGAACCAGTGGCTCACAAACCAGTTTGGTGACTTTGGTTGGAATGTTTGCATTCTTATTATGTGACAGGTACCACTTCACTGCTTTACATACATGAATATACCTAATAAGGTGGATACTATTATTGTCATCAGTTTATGAATGAGGAAGCCAAAGTTCAGAGAAATTGATCTACTTGCCCAAGGACATATAGCTAGTAAATGACAGAGCTGAGTTTGAGCATGAAGTGTACCTCTGTCAGCCTCCAATCTCTTACATTTTTCTTTTCTTCTTTTTTTTTTTTAGACAGATTTGCCTTCCCACCTAAAAGCTAAAAGCTTCCACAAGGGACTTGTAACAACCTAGGAGTATTAGCCGGGTGTGGTGGTGCATGCCTGTAGGCCCAGCTACTCAGGAAACTGAGGCAGGAGAATCGCTAGAACTCGGGAAGCGGAGGTTGCGGTGAGCCCAGATCGCACCACTGCACTCCAGCCTGGACAACAAGAGCGAAACTCCGTCTCAAAATTAAATAAATAAGTAAGTAAAAATAAAAATAAAAAAAGACTCAGGAGTAAATACCAGGAAATTTGATGTAAATCTTACTAACTCCAACTGGTGAGTGATATAGAATAGCATTCAGAGTAATTTGTCACAGAACATATTTTCCAGATGATTCTTGGAATTTAGCTTGGTAATATGGATAATTTGCTTTTTCTGATATTTGATTATACTTGTTCCACTCATATTTTAGCTTAAAGGGGTATTCCTCTTCTCTCCAAATATATTTACTAGCTTTCCCACATTTTCCCCCTCCCTTGAAAGCAAGAATACTACTATTAAAATGCACTACTTACTTGAACTTCTCTTTTGTAAGTGAAAAAACTCAAAACATTTTTTTCTTTTACCCCTTCAAGAGGTAAAATTAAAAAGCAGTGTTTCATAAATGGAAACAATGAGAAAACCTTGGCAAGCACCACTGAGGTGATGAATTGTAATTCAACATGAATGTCATTCCCATCCTCTTGTGTGATTTGACAGTTACTGAAGGGCTTGCATCTTTAATTGTATGGCGTTTGTGATAATAAAAGTGTATGCATTTTTACAATAAGATTGTTGGATTGTTACTCAGGCAGAACAGTTCATTTGATGAGACTTAGCAGTATACTGAGATTCCAAGTTGGTTCATCTCCATTAAGGAGAGGAGAGCTCCCCCTATACCTCATGTTTTCTATCTGGCTCCCGGGGCAGGCTAAGACTGAATGGAAAAATAGTGGAATATTGACTGACAAACATTTTCTGGGAAGGGGCAGATAGCAAATATTTTTCACTTTGCATGCTACACAGTCTCCATCACAAATAATCAACTCGGCTGACATAGCATGAAAGCTGCCATACGTAAATGGTGGATGTGGCTGTGCTCCAATAAAACTTTACCAGAAACCTGGTGGCTCACAATCCAAAGTTTGGTAACTTTGGTTGGAATGTGTGCATTCTTATTTTGTGACAGGTACCATTTAGCAGCTTTATATACATTAGTATGCCTAATGTATGTAAAACGTAAATATAAAATGTAAAACTCTCACATTTTCAGTGTGGTAGAACCAATGATCACACTTTTCTTTAGGCTGCCTGTAGTTTATGATGTTCTTCTCAACTGTTCTCTTAGATTTCCAAGAAGATCTTAGCACAGGGTCGCTGAAAGGGAACATGGGCTCCAGAGAAAGTCTTGTAGTGCAGCAAATATTCCCAGTGAGCCTGACCTAAGCAGTGTGAAGTTTCCCAATTGAAAGGTTACCTCTTAATCAATCAGATCTAGAAGGGCGCAAAACAGACCCCAGGATTTGAGCTTTCAGAACAAAACCATCCACTCATGTATGTGCAGTGCTATGGCTAGAACTCTTGGGCTATCTTTTTGTAGGATGGAGCCATTCTGGCTTCTGAAGCTTGCCCTTGTATTTTGATTGGAGTCATGAATGTTTTTTGGACAATAAACGTCCTTGACAATTCTCTGGAGGTCTTCTTGGATTATTAACTCTGTTGAAGGCCTGATTAAGCCAAATCAGCATTTGTAGTTCATTTTCTGGGAGTAGCAATGCAGTGATGCAGGTGTATAGTTGCCACTAATATTATCATCATCAAGTGGTCATTAGTGACCCATTGGGGACAGCACTATGCTAGGCATCAGTGCTATCCAGCTGTCTTTCCAGAGTCTCTCACTTCCAGAAACCTCCACATTCTGGTGTCCCCAAGCTAATCTCTCATTTTTATTCTCTACCTAAGCCTGGCCCCTCCAGGTTTGTTACGGGGTCTCTGTCTTTTCATTTATCTAACCCAGATATGCACGTGTTGCTTGTGTTGGAGTAAAGTCTCATCAGGTTGTTTTTAGGAAAATTAACCTTACTTTTTAAATCATAATTAGGTCTGAAAGAGGGAAAACGAGATTACGTTTCTTCTTCTTTTTTTTTTTCTAACTAAGAATGCCAACTATCAGACACTAGGTTGAATTATAGTTCTCCAGGACAATCAGTTAATATATGTATAATATTAAAGTACATGGTTACAAAGGGGTAACAGTAAACTTTTGAACTCTTAATGTTTCAAGAGGAATTCTTTACAAATGAACTAGAAAGTACATGTTTATGATAACAGGATATTTAGAGACACCAAGGCAAAGATGTGATATTTGAATTCCTGAATTGTCTGGAGAGTTCTCTTAATTATCTACTTATTGATGTAGAATTGATCTTCTAAAAAACTACATAGCTTATTTTTAGAAGCATTACTAGAGAGAGATAATTATACTCGTGTTTTTAATTTCTGGTAAAGTTGGCTGGAAAAGGATGCAATAAGAGTGAACATTTAATTACAATCCAGCAGCATAAAAATTTGTCATTTCAACTATCTATATGTTCTTTAGAAATACATTTTATTTTAATCTAATGTTTTGGTATGTTTATCATCAAATACATTTCTTCTAAATATACAACAGGGTCAGAGTTTTCCCTAGGACATTATACTATCCAGGGAAAATTAATGACAGAGTAACACAACCTCTGCCGCCTAGACCAAAAAAAAAATTTTTATGTTTATGAAAGTAACATATGCAGTGCTTCTCCCTTATTTACAGTCTTGCTTTCTATAGTTTCAATTACTTATGATCAACTGTGGTTCGAAAATATTCAATGGAAAATTTCAGAAATAAACAATTCATAAGTTTTAAGTTTTTCAGCATACTAAGTGGCATAATGAAATCTTGCATCATTCTGCCCTGGAAATGAATTCTGCCTTTGTCTGAATTCATCATGTAGACATGACCTGCTCATGAGTCAATTAGTAGCCATCTTGGTTATCAAATCCACATTCACATAGCTTTATTACAGTGTAAAGTTATACTTGTTTTATTTTACTAATAGTTATTGTTCTTAACCTCTTACTCTGCCTAATTTATAAATTAAGCTTTATCACAGGTAGGTATACATAGAAAAAAACGTAGCATATATAGGTTTTGGTTCAGGTATCCACTGAGGATCTTGGAATGTATCTTGTGAGGATAGAGGAAGACTACTCTATTCACTCTAGAACATTTGGAAATAGATTTTATATGAAATTATATTAAAATATCATTCATAATCCCACTGTCCATAAATAATCACTGTTAACATTTAATACATTTTTTTTCAGTCCTTATCTATGCAGGCATAAATCAGTGTGCATGTATCAATGGGGTCACAGTAAGAATTTTAACCAGAATTTAACTTGTTTATATACTTTTTTTTTTTTTTTTGAGACAGAGTCTTGCTCTGTCGCCCAGGCTGGGGTGCAATGATGTGATCTCGGCTCACTATAACCTCTGCCTCCCAGATTCAAGCGATTCTCCTGCCTCAGCCTCCTGAGTAGCTGGGATTACAGGTGTGTGACACCACGTCCAGCAAATTTTTGTATTTTTAGTACAGATGGGGTTTCACCATGTTGGTCAGGCTGGTCTCGAACTCCTGACCTTGTGATCTGCCCGCCTCGGCCTCCCAAATGCTGGGATTACAGACGTGAGCCACCGCGCCCGGCCAACTGGTTTATATTCTTATCTGTACAGCTTCAACCTCCAATTGCAGCCCGCCAGCTCCACTCCCTAGTTATTTCTGGGAGTTCCTGGGATGTCCCAGATGAGTTCATAAATAGTTTTTCATGTACTTCTTTATTTCCCTTGTTGCCTTCTTCTGCTTCTTGTTCACTGCTGTATCCCTTAGCATCTAGAATAATGGCTGGCACAGAAAGCCACTGATACATATTAACTGCTGGGTGCATTTGCACATGCCTGTAATCCCAGCACTTTGGAAGCCCAAAGCAAGAGGATGGCTTGAGGCCAGGAATTCAAGGCCAGCCTGGACAACACAGTGAGATCTTGTCTCTCCAAAAATATTTTAAAAATTAGTTGGGCATGGTGGAGCGCACCTGTCATATCAGCTATTCAGGAGGCTGAGGCAAGAAGATTGCTTGAGCCCAGAACTATGAGGCTGCAGTTAGCTATGATTGTACCATTGCATTCCAGCCTGGATGACAGAACGAGACCCTGTCTCGATAAATAAATAAATAAACAAACAAACATTGAGGTTCTCAACAAATAAAAGTTTAAAAAATACTTCCACAGTGTCCCAACTGCCGGTGCTCTTTCAGGGGACACTGTTGTCCCACAGAGGGTGCAGTGTCCTCATGCTCTTCCTAAAGTTCTCACTCGGATGGACCAGTGCTTCACAAAGAGGTGTGAAGACCCCACTTCCCAGCTCTGTGCTTTGTCTCTCAAAATAGCAATGCACGGTGTAGGCCCCCACACCTCACAGAGTCCCTTTGGAAACACTTTCTTTGGCTTCTGCCTGCAGTCCTCTCTGCATTGGACTCAGACCTGAGTCTATAGGGTTGGGAACCATGTCTGAAACATGGTGTCTCCTCCAATTTTGTGTCTGTATTCCCTCCTCTCCAAATGTTTTCATATAAGTGAAATTTGATTACAAGAGGAAAAAGAAATTACATAGTTGGTGCTCATTGAATATTTTTAAAAGGTGTGAACAGTGGACAAAACATTCCAATGACTCTGAGGTGTTTCGCCTGAGAAATGTCTGAGAAAGTGGGAGAAGGATAGTCCTATCTCATTTACCTTGGAAATAATAGTTGTAGTAGTAATAATACTAGATGTTTCAAGATCTTTTCCAGGTTTTGATGAAATTTTTATGTTTTAGGTTTTTAAATGTATTTTTGTTTGTTTGTTTTGGCATTGGATTAATTCAATTTCTTGGCTCATATAGTCACATTCTTTTTTTATGATTTATATAATCTATTTACTGATGCCAGATTTATCCCTTGATACAGAAGGAAAATTTAGCTTATGCAAGACAAAAGGAATCAAGTCCATTTTGATTTTCAAGGTCAATACTAAAGGGAGAAAAGTAATAAAAGTTTCAGTATTAGAAGCACAACAATTGTTTCTAGGACTTTGAAGTGTGGTTTCCTAATTAGAACCACAAAGTCGATGTCTTTCATAGACTGAAGACTTGGGGATGACTTTCACCTTTAGAAAGCTGCTCCCATGGGTCCTCTCTGGGTCAGTGGAGTACTTTGAATAGAGCAAAAGTGAGGACGGTACTCAGAAAAGAAAGTCATCTGGGATTCCTCAGAATGATTTTGAAAACTATCCCGAATCTTCTTGTCCTTCGTTCCCAACATGAACTTAGTTCCTGGTTCATATCAGCCACTTTTCTGCTGCTCTGTGTCCTCTCATATTATTCCCAAGTTGGCACCAGGGCCATGGGAAAGATACCAGAATGGCCCTCCAGACCCTTTTCCTGAAGCTGCCGGTGCTCTTCGGAGCCTGGCTTCAGTCCCTCCTCTTCCTTGTTTCTGTCTCTATTGCCGCCCACCTCGAGTTTCCTTTCTCTCTGAACACCTCCAGCACTCACAGTCTGTCTCACATTATTTGGCAAATAGCAAATATTTGTTATTGGTCAAAGCCATTGCCTGGGAGTCAAGATATTTTTGTTTTAGTTCATAGGTTATATCGCATTTTCAATTTGGGGAATCTTATTTTTTCATATAAAAAATATAGGAGTAGGTAAGTTATGTCTAAAACGGCTTTTAGTTTAATTCCATTACCTCTGCTGCTCAAGCAGATTTGAATTGCACATAGGACCATAACTGAGATTTCTACCCTCTTCATGCCTAACTGAAAGCTGGGTGCAAAGAAGAGCACAAAAAGTGAATACTTAGTGACTGATTCAAATCCTCAGAAAGTGCAAATATTTTAGTTTTTTATTCTCCTATGAATAGGAACTATAATGTCAAACATTTATTGCTATGTTTTAGACTCATTCTAAAATTAGCCCAAGGTTTCCTATATTTCCTGCATCCAGTGGAACTGGGTATTACTCTGTTTTTACACTGCTGACAAAGGCATACCTGAGACTTGGAAGAAAAAGAGGTTTAATGGACTTACAGTTCCACAGTTGTGAGGCTGGGGAGGCCTCACAATCATGGCAGAAGGCAAGGAGGAACAAGTCACGTCTCACATGGATGGCAACAGGCAAAGAGAATATATCAGCAGGGGAAATGCCAGATGCTTATAAAAGCATCAGATATTGTGAGAACTCACTCACTATCATGAGAACAGTATAGGGAAAACCTCCTCCATGATTCAGTTATCTCCATCTGGCCCCACCCTTGGCACATGAGGATTATTACATTTCAAGGTGAGATTTGGGTGGGGACACAGAACCAAACCATATCAAACTGTAAAATGAGAATTCGTGGTCATAAGATGACTCTGAACTCCTGTTAAAATTTTAAGTATCTTTTTCTTCATTACAGAGGTTCTCAAATGGGGCAATTTTATTCCCCAGGAGACATATGTGGCAATGACTGGACATTGTTTTGATTGTCACTACTGGGGAAGTATCACTAGCATCTAGAAGGTAGGGGCCAGGGATGCTGTTAATCATCCTGCAATGTATGGGACAGCACCCTACAACAAAGAATTATATAGTTTAAAATATTAATAGTGCCACACTTGAGAAATTCTACTATATAATACTCCTACTGGTGGTGGATATTTTGTCTTATTTGTATTTGTTTTCTAGCGATCAATGCTTGTTTCTCACGTTCTCCAAAAACTGATCTAATCCTTTCAGCTTAACATTACTGTTAGGTACATTTCATGGAACTAAAATTATTTGAAAATTGATAATGTATGTGGAGATTTTATTTTGTAATTTTTTTAACAATTAGAAAATTTAATTAACCAGAACAATCACCGTTCTAACCAATAAGTTTCAGAATTAGAATCCATAACACCATAGTTTTCTGTACATTGAGCCTACAAAATGTTATTCATAAACAGTAATATAATCGCACCCTAATGGACTCTCTGAAATTGACATTTTCCTCTGAAGTCAAGTTTAATTATGATAAATAAGTTGCATGAATACCTGAAGCACATTTCCAGATGCGAAGATGAAAGAGTGATGATATACTGTTTCTCAGAAACTGAATTAGTGAGTGAAGAGAGAAGGAAAGGGGAAACATATGATGTTTACGTAGTCACTGTTAATATTTTAACTTTCTGAACTTCAGCTTTGAGTATAGCATGGGTTTTAAAAATTTATTTGAAGATTTAGTTTTTTTTTCTTTTTCTTTTCTTTTTTTGAGACAGAGTCTTGCTCTGTTGCCCATGTTGGAGTGCAACAGCACGATCTCTAATCACTGCAACCTCCACTGCCTGGGTTCAAGCAATTCTCCTGCCTCAGCCTCCCAAGTAGCTGGAATTACAGGCGCCTGCCACTATGCCCAGCTAATTTTTGTATTTTTAGTAGAGACGAGGTTTCACCACATTGGCCTGGCTGGTCTCAAATTCCTGACCTCAAGTGATCCACCCAGGTTGACCTCCCAAAGTGCTGAGCCACTGTGCTCAGCTGAAGATTTCATTGTTATTTGCCAAAGATGGTATAGACATTTAAAAGCTGCCAGTTCCTAGATTGATTGATCCATTCAATCCATCTATCATTCAATCAACCAACCAAACATGTATAGATTGCTCTCATGTACAATCTTTTTTTATTTTTTTTTAGCAGAGTCTCACTCTGTCACCAAGGCCAGAGTGCCGTGGCGGAATCTAGACTTACTGCAACCTCCACTTTCCAAATTCAAGCAGTTTTCCTGCCTCAGCCTCCCAAATAGCTGGAATTACAAGTACACACCACCATGCTTGGCTAATTTTTGTATTTTTGTAGAGACAGGGTTTTGCCATGTTGCCCAGGCTGATCTCCAACTCCTGACCTCAAGTGATCCACCCACTTTGGCCTCTGAAAGCATTGAGATTACAGGTGTGAGCCACTGCCCAGCCTCTCATGTACAATCTTCTATGATAGATAAAGACTAAGGAACAAGGATTCTGTTCTCTAGGAGTGTACAGGCAATTGGGACAGATTTAAGACATATCTGTGTATATCTCTAATACAAAAAAGAATTTTTTAAAGTTTATGCAAATAAGATGCAAATAAGTGTTCTTGTAGTCCAGAGGAGGAAAGGTAATTTCCAACTGGTGATTTTGGTGGGGGAAGATATGTTGAGGAAGAACTTTGAGATCAGAAAATATGAACAATATATAGATATATGAAATGTTCCTTTGGCCCAGTAGTCTTTGCTCTTCCTGACCAGTATCAAAACCACTATTAACTGTGTGTGGAACTTCTCAGAGCCTCCTATATGCTAAGTAAACTTCAAGAGAAGGAGATATTATGTAGCACATCTCAAACGTGTTAGTAAATGTATCACTTTATTTATTTGTCAGGATGTAAGTTCCACAGGCCACGTTTCAGAAAATGCTATTTTACTCTATAGAAGCTGGGTGAATGTGGAAGAAAACAGGCCTCTGGATAATTTTGAAATCACATTCAGGGAAGAGGAAAAGATGTAACAATTTTCATGTGACTGAAATTGTGCTGCGTCCTGTATGTAACCACTTGCATGGGCTACCAAAAAGCTCCAGCCCAAGGAAGGGGTTGGTTTTGAGACCAAGGATGAGCAGGCTGTTGGGTGTCATGGGGGCTATGTGTTTCATGTGACAGATACACACCAAGAATTCATTTAGCTCCATAGTAACATGGAGACTGGCTGCCTCACTTAGCCGACTCATTTCCTCTTATGAAACTTGAACAGTACACGAAAACCAGGTTCCAGGCATCCCCCCAACACCCCTCCTTTTTTTCCATTGTCAGGATTAGAAATTTGATCTTTGGAATTATGCTTTTTTTTTTCTTTTTAAAATAAAACAATGGTGGCAGGTTTGGTATGGAATGCTTCTGTAATTGTAAATAATTGTTTCATATATTGGCAATGGGGCATACTTAGAATTGAAGGGTCCCTAGGTCAAAATGTGGAACCCATTCAGACAACATCAAAGCCTTCTCTGTTCTCTCCAGAGGGCAGAGAGCAAATACATCTGCTTGATCCAACACATATTTTTCTTGCAACCAACCAGTCGTTTATTGCTTTAGCACACACTGACAAGCAATGAGACAAGACAGGGACAGAGGAGGCAGCTTGCCAAGGGATAGGGCCCTGAGCATCTGTAAGGGAGCATTACAAAATCACAGAACACTAAAGCTGAAGGGAACTTACTGATTCCCATAAAAGAATCAGCTTCCCTAGACAAGATGGGGGGAAACTGAGGCCAAGAAGTCCAAGTGATGTTCCTTAATTAATCAAGCAATAAAATCAGATTCTGGGCTCAACATCTCAGTCCTAAATCAGTGTCCATTTTTCTGCATCACAAATTAGTTTGGATTTCATTATGCAATACATTATCTACTCTTGGCTTTTTTACTTTTAGTTTGTTTGAGAGTAAATTGGGATTCCCTGCTATCCTTTCCTCAGGCATGACCTTTGGAGGTTTCTAATTAGAAATAGTAGATGGTTCTGGCATTTGGATGGAGTGGAACACAAACAGATCTGCAACAGAGATTCAATTTTGTTGGAAACTCACTGAAGTTGCAAAATGAAAGACGAAATTGCCAGGTAGAAATGTGTTTGGTGTTTTAGTGAATCCAGAATGCTGAGAAAGAGTTGAAAAATTTGGACCAATCTCCTCATTGCTTGGCTTGCTCAGCCCTGCTCAGTACTACAGGAAAGTTTGGTGGAAAAAACTGGAAAGAGGCTTAGTCTATAAATATCCCAGCCGAGTCCACCAAAACAATCTTGGGCTCATGCTTTTATTCTCAATATATCCATGACCCAATTAGCAAATGTTTACTAAGCAACTACTGTGTGCTAGGCAGTGGGAATACAATGGCTTTAGAGATGCTCTCTCCCCTAGCAGGTTGTCTTCTAGCATGGAATTTCCAGGGGCCTGGCATGGTGGTTTGTGCCTGTAATCCCAGCACTTTGGGAGGCTGAAGGGGGAGGATTGCTTGAGCCCAGGAGTTCAAAAGTAGGCTGGGTAACATAGTAAGATCCTATCTCTACAAAGAATATAGAATTAGCTGAGCGTGGTGGCATATGCCTATAGTCTCAACTACTCAGGAGGATGAGGTAGGAGGATAGTTTCAGTCTGGGAGGTTGAGGCTGTGGTAAACTGTGATAGTGCCACTGCATTCCTGCCTGGGTGACACAGTGAGACCCTGTCTCAAAAAAAAAAAAAAAAAAAAAAAAAAAAAAAGAGGCATTTCCAGGGGACTTCTAGAAATCATCCTTGACCTGCAGTTCAAGGACACTATAGCAGATGTTCAGGTACATCCTTCACTTGCGGAAGGGAACTTGAACTCAGCTCACAACAGAAGTTCAAACGTCAGTACTCTGGTCTAGTGCACTGGGGTGCCAGGGGTGGAAGTTGGGAGTCAGAGATCAAGGATCCCCTGAGAGAAAATCATCATGAGTGAAGACAGTGGGCCCAGCTGTTCAGATGGAACAATGTGATGATGGTCCGGATGTTGGAGAGAGTAGCGGTTTCAGTTTTGGTGTGAAACTACACTTGACCCAACCAATTCTCCATTCCTCAAGGGTGCTTAGTCCTTCCCACCAGGTATTATGTTATTTACATGTCTCTTTCTCCAACTAGACTGTAAGCCTCTTAAAGGCAAGGTATATATTTTAAATAATAGTAACTTTTGTTGTTTTTTCTCTTCAAAGGAAATGCACATTTATTATCAGACACTTGGAAAATACAGATAAGCAAAATGAAGCAATACAATGTTTGGAAAATTTCCATATACCTTCTGTTACTGATTTCTAAATAAATTACATTGCAGTTAGAGAACATGATTTGTACGACTTTAATATTTCCAAATTTATTGAGATTATTTTAAGGACAAAAATACAGTCTGTCTTGCTGACTAGCGTATGTGTACTTGTAAAGACTGTGTATTCTGTTGTTGAGTGGGATGTTTTATAAATGTCAATCAGGCCAGATTGGTTCATAGTGTTGCTCAGGTCTTATATTCCCTTACGGATTCTCTGTTTACTTGTTTCGTCAATTAATGAGAGAGAGGTATTGAAATATACAACCCAAGTTGTGGCTTTGTCTATTTTCTTTTCAGTTCTTTTAGTTTTTGCTTCATGTACTTGAAGAAGCTCTGTTATTAGGTTCTAGTTCTTACTTTGGTGCTGCTGACCCCTGGAGCTGCACAGTTCAGGGTCTGATGGATCAGGGACAGGCTTTGAGTGTCTTGGTGAATACTATTGCTAATAAGAAATAATAAAGTAGTAAGCAGCACCTGATTTTGGTGCCATTCGATACCTTGTTTGAGGAGCCCCTCCCTTATTTTCAGAACCCCATCTCTGACTAACCCCTCCATGCCTTTGCTCCTCTCTGTGCTACATAGAAGCTCATTTAAGATTGTTCTGTTAGATTTATTTAAAGTTTTCCTTTCTTTTACCCCTCTCCAAAATGTCTGGTTCTATAGGGTTCAGATGAATGGCAACTGTAACTACTGTAATGAGATTAACAAACTCTAGTTCAAATGTTCTGTCAGACACAAGTCTTGAATCTATCTCAAGCAAGAAAGAAATACACTGAAAATATATACTGAGTAACACAAAATACAGAAGGAGAAGGTTTCTGAGCTCAGAAATGACAGAAACTAAGGAAGGCCAGTGAATTAGTCCATTTTCACGTTGCTATAAACAGCTACCTGAACACTGATATAAAGAGCTACTTGAGACAATGTCATTTCTAAAGAAAAGAGGTTTAATAAACTCACAGTTCCACGTGGCTGGGGAAGCCTCAGGAAACTTATAATCATGATGGAAGGTAAAGGAGAAGTGAGCACCTGTTTCAAAAGGCAGCTGGAGAGAGAGAGAGTGAGGTGGGAACTACCAAATCCTTTGAAACTATCAGAGCTCATGAAAACTCACTCACTATGAGAACAGCATGGGGGAAACTTCCCCCATTATCCAATCACCTCCCACCAGGTCCCTCCCTTGACACATGGGTATCACAGCTTGAGATGAGATTTTGTTCGGGCCACAGAGCCAAACTATATCAGCCAGGCAGCAGGTACATAATTTAGAACATGTCACAGGAACAGCTGGTTGGAGTATGGCCACTGACCTGACTGCCCCTGAGCACACTGAGCTACAGCTGCTGGCCTCCTGCCTTTGAGCCACTGTCTCTGTCCTTTACATCATTCTTTCTCTATTCAAAAATCAAAGGAAGAAGCATCCAATTATCCAGGCTTAGGTTTTACACCTGTGTCCCCTTTACCAGAAAGTTGAGGAAGAGAATAATTTGTCCCCTAACTCCAGCTTCTGTAGTTGGATATGGGCCCAAGTCCTCAAGCAGAAAGCATGTTTACTTCTTGTGCTGATCCAAACCAGAATAATGTAGTAATTGAATAATAATTTAACCTTCCTCCTGATAACATATTTTAATAAGTGCATTCAAAACTTTAATGCAAAGTAGGGCCTAATACAATAACAGCAATGACTTCTCACAGCACAGTGGCTATCACACTTATTGACTCCCCTTTGACCATATCAAGTAATAACAATAACAATAAATTATAATTTAAATAATTTTTGCATAGTTTAAAAAGCATTCTTGTAAAAATTATCTCATTTCACCTTGATAATTTTCCTGAGTAACAGACAGTCTAGAATTTTGAGTCCTATTATACAGATGGAGAAACTGACACCTAAGGGGGTTTCACCTAGCCTGGAAGGGAGTAGAAACATGGTTTGAACCCATGATTCCTTTTGCTACATTCTGTTGTCTGTCACATGGAGCTGCCAACTTTTGATAACCCTAGTTCACACTAAGAACCAGAAAACAACTTCAAAAAACTCAGTGTCTAAAAAGTTGGTCTTGTTTCTAGCAATGGTTCTCAAATATTGGTCCATGGACCAACGGAGTCAGGTTCACCCGGAGCTTCTGCTGCACCCCATCTTCAGTCCTTCTCCCAGGTGTTTCCCTTGAGGCCACCATTTTTAATACTTTTAACTAAGTGTCTTAGTCCATTCATGCTGCTATAACAAAGCACCTTAGACTGTGTACTGTATACACCTTGTAAGTTTATTGCTCATAGTTATAGAGGCTCGATAATCCAAGATCAAAGTGCTGGCAGGTTCAGTGTCCAGTGAGGGCCTGTTCGCTGCTTCCAAGATGGTGCCTTGAACACTGTTTCCTCTGGAGGAGACAAACACTGTGTCCTCAGATAGTAGGAGGGACAGAAGACAAAAGGGCATAGCTAGTTCCCTCAAGTCCTTTGATAAGGGCATCATCCCATCCATAAGTGCTCTACCCTCATGACCTAATCACCTCCCAAAGACTGGCTTGCCAGCTTGCTTGTTTTTCTTTCTTTCTTTCTTTCTTTCTTTCTTTCTTTCTTTCTTTCTTTCTTTCTTTCTTTCTTTCTTTCTTTCTTTCTTTCTTTCTTTCTTTCCCTTTCTTTCTTTCTTTCTCTTTCTTTCTTTCTTTCTTTTTCTTTCTTTTTCTTTCTTTCTTTCTTTCTTTTTCTTTCTTTCTTTCTTTTCTTTCTTTCTTCTTTCTTTCCTTCTTTCTTTCTTTCTCCTTCCTTCCTTCCTTCCTTCCTTCCTTCCTTCCTTCCTTCCTTCCTTCCTTCCTTCCTTCCTTCCTTCTTTCCTCCTTCCTTCCTTCCTTCTTTCTTTCTCTTTCTTTCTTTCTTCTAAAAAAATGTGCAGAACGTGCAGGTTTGTTACATAGGTATACATGTGCCATGGTAGTTTGCTGCACCTATTTATCCATCCTCTAAGTTCCCTCCCCTCACCCTTCATCCCCCACCAGGCCCTGGTGCGTGTTGTTCCCCTCTCTGTGTCCACGTGTTCTCATTGTTCAATTCCTACTTATGAGTGAGAACGTGCAGTGTTTGGTTTTCTGTTCCTGTGTTAGTTTGCTGAAGATGACGGCTTCCAGCTTCATCCGTGTCCCTACAGAGGACATGATCTCATTCCTTTTCATGGCTGCAGAGTATTCCATGGTGTATATGTGCCACATTTTCTTAATCTAGTCTATAATTGATGGGCATTTGGGTTGGTTCTATGCCATTTGTATTGTAAATAGTGCTGCAATAAACATACGTGTACACGTTTCTTTATAGTAGAATGATTTATATTCTTTTGGGTATATACCCAGTAATGGGATTGCTGCGTCAAATGGTATTTCTGGTTCTAGATCCTTGAGGAATCGCCATACTGTCTTCCACAGTGGTTAAACTAATTTACACTCCCACCAACAGTGTACAAGTGTTCCTATTTCTCCACAGCCTCGCCAGCATCTACTGTTTCTTGACTTTTTAATAATTGCCATTCTAACTGGTGTGAGATGTCTCATTGTGGTTTTGATTTGCATTTCTCTGATGATCAGTGATAATGAGCTTTTTTTTCATATGTTTCTTGGCCGCATGAATGTCTTCTTTTGAGAAGTATCTGTTCTTATCCTTTGCCCCCTTTTTAATGGGGTTGTTTTTTTTCTTGTAAATTTGTTTAAGTTCCTTGTAATTCTGGATATTAGACCTTTGTCAGATGGGTAGATTGCAAACATTTTCTCCCATTCTATAGGTTGCCTGTTCACTCTGATGATAGTTTCTTTTGCTGTGCAGAAGCTCTTTAGTTTAATTAGATCCCATTTGTCAATTTTGGCTTTTGTTGCAATTGCTTTTGCCATTTTTGTCATGAAGCCTTTGCCCATGCCTATGTCCTAAATGGTATTGCCTAGATTTTCTTCTAGAGTTTTTATGGTCCACGTTTTAATACTATCACTTTGAGTCTTAAGTTCCAACATATGAAATTTGGAAGGACACATACATTCAAACCGTAGCACTGAATCTGTTTGTTTATTTCTTTCCTATTCTTCTGATGGTTATCTTCATGTTTACTGCTAAATTATGAATTATATACTTTAGCCATTCTCTACTGTCATCCTACCATATTAGGATTTAGCTCATAAATATTGCCTTTGATCTCCTTACCTGTTCCTAATACAAAGATATGACTATTTTTGTTATTTAATTGATTACACTTGTAAATGTTGACTGATAATGACACTTGAATCCACATTTTGTACAATGAAGAAAATCGTGTCCTTTCTTAAGAGTTTTCCTCTCCCACTTTCAGCTTCCAACTTTTCAGAGCTATACTTTTATGTTCTTAAGGTTGATAGTATTGGTATTTGTATCCTGTTTCCTAATCATTATTAAGAACTTTTTGTTTTAGCTATAAACTAGTTCTAAATATTTAAAATTAGAAAACAGTGTCTATATCATAGCAGTGTAAATATTGTTTACCTTGCTACACAAGAGATCCACGCAATCTGTTATGATAATGGTTTATTTCTTGTACAGCCTTCTGTTTGCATAGGACAGGGGTTCACAGAATGTTTCTATAATAGATAGTGAATATTTTAGGTTTTGTAGACAATATGTCCTCTGTTGCAATTCCTTTTCAATATTGCTACTGTGGTGTGAAAGCAGCCAGAGACAATATATGAATGAATGAACATGGCTGTGCTCCAGTAAAACTTTATTTACAAAAATAGGCAGTCGGCTGGATTGAGTCAGCAGGTCATAATTTGCCCACCCTGAGTGCAGGAAACTCTAGTTGCCTTTCTATTTTCTTTAGCATTCACCTTATCCCATTCTTAACTTTGTCAGATGTCTCAAAGAAACTATTAAGTCTGTGAGATTCTCTTGTTTAATCTGTCTCTGCAGCATCTGCTTTAAATTCTGCTAGGATTGGGACTTACGGCTTTCTTTGTGCTTGTTGTCCAGCTATCATTCATTCAATTATTTATTTGGCACCTTCTTTTGGAGTACCTACAATATATTAGGCAACATTCTAGCTCAGAGGTAGCCTTGGGTCAGGTTTAGTATTACTTTGTAAAGATAATGCAATATGGTAAGTTTTATATACTTGTTTTTGTGTGAATATCAGCTGTAATAAAGCAAAGTAATTATATCTAAAACATATATATGTATAATAACAATGGCTAGCATTTATTAGGTTTTGATTATAGTATAATAAGTGTTTTACATGAATTATTATCCTATTCCCTCTCTTAAGTCCTCATCACACTTCTGGGAAGACATTGGTATTTGGGAGGACAGGTAGTTACTTCTAATATTTTTTAGGATAATGGTCAATCAGTTAGTATAAAATACATAATTTTGGAATTCTTATAAAGTAAAGAAATTAATAAGATGGTCTCTGCAAGGAAATTGGACCGTTAGCAGCAGGAACTACAAATTTGGTGGTCCAGGAATAAGACGATGATATTAGTTTGTGACTTTAATTTCATCTAGATGGCTATAGGACCTTTAAGGAATGTATTGACATTAACAGCAAGAAAATAAAATCACCAGCCATGATCTGTAAGCTCTATCCTACCACTCAAACATTCATTCCCCTGCTTAGTCATCTTTTCATTTGGCTTTATCTTAAAAGGTGAGTGTCATCCTAGACAATTGTTTTATGGGTCACCAATTCTTGTTTTTTCATCAGACCAACTCCACAATTGTTTGATTGGGGAATCTGATAATTTTTTTCATATTTTCATGCAGACCAACAATGGTTAGTATCAGAGCTGATTTTATCCACAGTGGGATGAGTCTCTCATTACTCAGTTGCTTGTTATTGGTGATTATAACTCCTCTTTCCTCCCTCTTCTTCCTTAAATTTAGAGATCCCAGTACTTAGGGCAACTCTGGTCACTCCACTTGCATTTTTGAACTTCCTCCAGCCAAATTACTAAAAGAATGTATTCCTGAAGCAATTGCTCTGGTGATTACAACGATTTTGCCTTGTTCTAGCGACAGGTGTTAGGACCAGGGCAATCATGACTCACTGGAAAAAAAAAATCCTAAATTGAATGCTGCCCAGGACCTAGGCATTCAGGCTCTCTGGGATTTGCTGTTCTTATTAAGGCTGCAGGAAGGAGGTTTTGTTATACTTGTCACCACCTGTTTAACTACACGCTCCCTCCAGATTGTTTGTCTGTCTGGCCTGCCTAGACCCCATCTCCTAAGCTGGGGAATTGATATGTTCATTTAGATCCTTCTTAATTGCTGAGGAAAACAGAGCCCCTGGGTTCTGCCTGGTTCAGTAGCCCTGCAGAGCAGCATGGCTGGGCTTGCATTCAGGGGGGATCTTTCTGTTAGGGAGGTTAGCAATTCTGTGACCAGAGAGCAAATAACACTAAAGCTGTAAATACCTTAAATTTCTCTGACTTCCACAGACAAGATGTTTTGGAACAATGTACCTTCAAGAACTTACAATCCCAATGAAAAGATAAGTAAAAAACTAACTGTAAAAGAGGTTCTCAGTGTGAATTAAGAATCCTTAGGTGAACAGTTTATATATATAATAGTATATAAATTTATATATATAAATAAAATAGTAAAATACTAAGTAATAATACATAACAAAATAATAAAATGATAATCACTAATATTTCTTGAACACCTAATATATTAGTCCATTCTCACACTGCTATAAAGTATACTACCTGAGACTGGGTAAATATAAAGGAAAGAGGTTTAATTGACTCACAGCTCTGCAGGCTTAACAGGAAGCATGGCTAGGAGGATTCAGGAAACTTATGATCATGGCAGAAGGCAAAAGGGAAGCAGGCACCTTCTTTACAAGGTGACAGGAGGGAGTGTGTATGAGAATGAAGAAGTGCCACACTTTAAAACCATCAGACCTCATGAGTACTCACTCACTCTCATGAAAACTGTATGAGGGAAACTGCCCCCATGATCCAATCACCAACCACCTGGTCCCTCCCCTGACACATGGGAATTATTTATACAAGTCTAGATGAGATTTGGGTGAGGGCACAGAGCCTAACTGTATCACCTATCATATGCCAGGCTGTACCAAGTACTTTAATAGACTGTTTCATCATTGTTCAAGGTAGGTCCTAATACAATCTCTATTTTCAGAGGAGAAAACTGCATAGATGTCTTCTTTAGAGAAGTGTCTGTTCATATCCTTTGCCCACTTTTTGATGGCGTTGCTTTTTTCTTGTAAATTTGTTTGAATTCTTCGTAGATTCTGGATATTAGCCCTTTGTCAGATGGGTAGATTGCAAAAATTTTCTCCCATTCTGGAGGTTGCCTGTTCACTCTGATGGTAGTTTCTTTTGCTGTGCAGAAGCTCTTAGTTTAGTTTGATCCCATTTGTCTATTTTGGCTTTTGTTGCCATTGCTTTTGATGTTTAGTCATGAAGTCCTTGCCCTTGACTATGTCGTGAATATTATTGCCTAGGTATTCTTCTAGGCCTTTATGGTTTTAGGTTTAACATTTAAGTCTTTAATCCATCTTGAATTAATTTTTGTATAAGGTGTAAGGAAGGGATCCAGTCTCAGCTTTCTGCATATGGCTAACCAGTTTTCCCAGCACCATTTATTGAACAGAGAATCCCTTCCCCATTTCTTGTTTTTGTCAGGTTTGTCAAAGATCAGATGGTTGTAGAGATGTGTTTTTTTCTGAGGCCTCTCTTCTGTTCCATTGGTCTGTATACCTGTTTTGGTACCAGTACCATGCTGTTTGGTTACTGTAGCCTTGTAGTATAGTTTGAAGTCAGGTAGAATGATACCTCCAACTTTGTTCTTTTTGCTTAAGATTGTCTTGACAATGTGGGCTCCTTTTTGGTTCCATGTGAACTTTAAAGTAGTTTTTTCCAATTCTGTGAAGAAAGTCATTGGTAGCTTGATGGAAATGGCATTGAATCTATAAATTACTCTGGGCAGTATGGGCATTTTCATGATATTGATTCTTCCTATCCACGAACATGGAATATTCTTGCATTTGTTTGTGTCCTCTTTCATTTCATTGAGAAATGGTTTGTAGTTCTCCTTGAAGAGGTCTTTCACATCTCTTGTAAGTTGGATCCTAGCTATTTTATTCTCTTTGCAGCAATTGTGAATGAGAGTTCACTTGTAATTTGGCTCTCTGTTTGCCTATTAATGGTGTATAGGAATGCTTGTGATTTTTGCACATTGATTTTGTATCTTGAGACTTTGCTGAAGTTGCTTATCAGCTTAAGGAGATTTTGGGCTGAGACGATGGGGTTTTCTAAATATACAATCATGTTATCTGCAAACAGGGACAGTTTGGCTTCCTCATTTCTTAATTGGATACCCTTTATTTCTTTCTTTTGCCTGATTGCCCTGGCAAGAACTTCCGACACTACACTGAATAGGAGTGGTGAGAGAAGGCATCCCTGTCTTGTCCCAGTTTTCAAAGGGAATGCTTCCAGTTTTTGCCCGCTCAGTATGATATTGGCTGTGGGTTTGTCATAAATAGCTCTTATTGTTTTGGCTACATTCCATACCTAGTTTATTGAGAGTTTTTAACATGAAGGGCTGTTGAATTTTGTCGAAGACCTTTTCTGCATCTATTGAGATAATCATGTGGTTTTTGCTGTTGGTTTTGTTTGTGTGATGGATTACATTTATTGATTTTCCTATGTTGAACCAGCCTTGTACCCCTGGGATGAAGCCAAATTGATCATGGTGGATAAGTTTTTTGATGTGCTGCTGGATTCGGTTTGCCAGTATTTTATTGAGGATTTTTGCATCGATATTCATCAGGGGTATTGGTCTAAAATTCTTTATGTGTGTGTGTGTCTCTGCCAGGCTTTGGTATGAGGATGATGTTGGCTTCATAAAATGAGTTACAAAGGATTCTCTCTTTTTCTACTGATGGAAATAGTTTCAGGAGGAATGATAGCAGCTCCTCTTTGTACCTCTGGTAGAATTCAGCTGTGAATCCATCTGGTCCTGGACTTTTTTTGGTTGGTAGGCTATTAAGTATTGCCTCAATTTCAGAGCCTGTTATTGGTCTATTGAGAGATTCAACTTCTTCCTGGTTTAGTCTTGGGAGGGTGTATGTGTCCAGGAATTTATCCATTTCTTCTAGATTTTCTAGTTTATTTGCGCAGAGATGTTTAGAGTATTCTCTGATGGTAGTTTGTATTTCTGTGGGATTGGTGGTGATATCCCCTTTATCATTTTTTATTGCATCTACTTAATACTTCTCTCTTTTCTTCTTTATTAGTCTTGCTAGTGGTCTAGCAATTTTGCTGATCTTTTCAAAGTACCCACTCCTGGATTCATTGATATTTTGAAGGTTTTTTTGTGTCTCTATTTCTTTCAGTTCTGCTCTGATCTTAGTTATTTCTTGCCTTCTGCTAGCTTTAGAATTTGTTTGCCCTTGCTTCTCTAGTCCTTTTAATTG
This sequence comes from Macaca nemestrina, assembly GCF_043159975.1. Classification (NCBI taxonomy): domain Eukaryota; kingdom Metazoa; phylum Chordata; class Mammalia; order Primates; family Cercopithecidae; genus Macaca; species Macaca nemestrina. The sequence goes on from NC_092130.1 coordinate 147,427,645, forward strand.
TGAGGTTAGGGTGTCAATTTTAGATCTTTCCTGCTTTCTCTTGTAGGCATTTAGTGCTATAAATTTCCCTCTACACACTGCTTTAAAGTATCCCAGAGATTCTGGTACGTTGTATCTTTATTCTAATTGGTTTCAAAGCACATCTTTATTTCTGCCTTCATTTTGTTATTTATCCAGTAGTCATTCAGGAGCAAGTTGTTCAGTTTCCATGTAGTTGTGCAGTTTTGAGTGAGTTTCTTAATCCTGAATTCTAATTTGATTGCACTGTGGTCTGAGAGACAGTTTGTTGTGATTTCTGTTCTTTGACATTTGCTGAGGAGTGCTTTACTTCCAATTATGTGGTCAGTTTTAGAATAAGTGAGATGTGGTGCTGAGGAGAATGTATATTCTGTTGATTTGGCGTGGAGAGTTCTGTAGATGTCTATTAGGTCTGTTTGTTGCAGAACTCAGTTCAGTACCTGGATATCCTTGTTAACCTTCTGTCTCATTCATCTGTCTAATATTGACAGTAGGTGTTAAAGTCTCCCGTTATTATTCTGTGGAAGTCTAAGTCTCTTTGTAGGTCTCTAAGGACTTGCTTTATGAATCTGGGTCCTCCTGTATTGGGTGCATATATATTTAGGATAGTTAGCTCTTCTTGTTGAATTGATCCCTTTACCATTATGTAATGGCTTTCTTTGTCTCTTTTGATCTTTGTTGGTTTAAAGTCTGTTTTATCAGAGACTAGGATTGCAACCCTTGTTTTTTTTTGTTTTCCTTTTGCTTGGTAGATCTTCCTTCATCCCTTCACTTTGAGCCTATGTGTGTCTCTGCATGTGAGATGAGTCTCCTAAATATAGCACAGTTTTAATTGTGATGTTAAGGTGTCAATTTTAGATCTTTCCTGCTTTCTCTTGTGGGCGTTTAGTGCTATAAATTTCCCTCTACACACTGCTTTAAATGTGTCCCAGAGATTCTGGTACATTGTATCTTTATTCTAATTGGTTTCAAAGCACACTGATGGGTCTTGACTCTTTATCCTTTTACATGGCTGGAAAAGAAGCAAGGCAGGGGAAGGTGCCACACACTTTCATTACTTACATTTATAAAAAATAAAAAACAGAGTAAAAATGATAATGAGCTGTATCTCATTAAAATAATAATTATTATTTGGTGAACTAATTGAAAAAAATTCTCATCTTATTAAAAGACGTGTGTCCAATAAAATTTTACTTTTTATGTTCAGTTTAATTATTCATTGAACTTTGTAATATATATGTTGTTTGAAACAATTGTATATTACCATTAATTTCAATGGCTACATCAATCTAGAAGAAATTATATGGATAAGAGGATTATGGATACAAGCAATTCAAAATAAATTCATATTTCAAATAACACGTATGTTAGTTGCAGAGCGTATTATAGGGTGATTAAAATAGCATAAATATATATTTATTTTGGCAAATTATGTGAGGGGCATTCTTTTTGATGCCTAAAAAAAGCAACGATGTAGCATGTATGTTAAATGTTCATTTATGTGTTTTTAAATAGTTGCATATCAAGTTGCTAGGGTATTTAACTTTCATTGGGCAAATTTATAAAAAGATGCAGCAGTTTTGATTTTAAATGTTGTTATTTACAATACACCGGAAACATCACCCTTTGCAATTACTTAAATTTATGATGAAAAACTTTAGAGGACATTTACAAAGTATGTGAATGGGTACTTAGCTTTTGATCTTTTGGTGAGTAAGCAAACCAAAAGTGGGAAGGTCATTGTTACAGAGAAAATGAAAAGTGCAATTTGGATAAGGTTGATGCTTTACTTACTGCAGGTAGCAAAGAGTAGTTGGGGAGAAGGATTAGCATACGTAATTTGCAGTACAACAGAAGTACCATAGAGGGGCGCTGGAAGACTGAGGGACAGAGAGGTACTTGACTGACCCAGCTGGAAGGGAAGTGGATCTTGGGTCAAGCACGGGTAAAACAAAATGGCGACGGTTCGTCAAAGATGTTCAGCTGCACAAGGATATGATTAGATTCGTGACAAGGAATTGGTTTGGGGCAACAGATTTCCAGCGAGTCGGAACGGGAAGCTGTCCCAAGCACAGTTGGTGAGTTGGAGTGAGTGCTGATGGAGAGCAACCATGATGATTTCACTTGGGAGATGCTATAAGTCCATTCTGACAACTCATGTTTGACTCATGCAAAGCAGTCTGTGTGTCTTATGCATTCTTAGAAGTGAGAGCACCTCAGGATTTCCCATGCCACTTAGGAAGAGGAATGCAGTGTTGGTTGAAAATGAATAATGGGTGTGCTTACTGAAGACACCCAGGATCTCTTGGTGATTGTAATGATGCCTGTGTAAGCAAAAATTTACTTTCCAAAGGCAATCAGTATTTGGTTAAATCAACTACTGAACTTTTTAGAAAGAGTACTTTGTATTTCAGAGTCTCCTGGGTTTCTGGAAAGTAGGAGCTATCGTCCGTGAAAGTAGCAATTTAGGAGAATTCCTCCAGGATTTCACAAATGATGGTGCTGCAGAGACGATTTTCCGTCTTGACGATTTTCCGTCTTGACCATTCAGGTCAAGTTGCAATTGTATACTACCAGCTTGTTTATTGGATTTGAGGCAGATCTGGCTAGTCAAATGCAAATCTAAAAACATCTCCAAGACAAAAATAACTGTTTAGACTCTCAATCATTTCACATTATCTAAACCCTGATTTCTACTCCACCTTCTTCCTTTCCTTCAGAAGCACAAGTGTTCATATCACTAATTTCTGTTTTGTAAATATTCCAGTTTTCCCAGCAGCTACTCTTGCCTGTAGAGGAAAATCTAATTTTTTTTAATCTGGCATTTAGGGACCTTCACAGTTTACCTCAATCTATATTTCTTATTTTATTTTTATGGTGTCCTTATGTGGAGTCTCAGCACAGTCCATCTGCTTCTCTGCCATCTGAATATGACTTCAGGATATAGCATGTGCCAGATTGAGATACAAAAGATGATTGGTGATCACTTTTAATAGGGCAATCAAGGAAGTTTTCAGAAAGAGATGACGTTTGAACTGGTTCCTGATTTTTTGGATTTCAAGGTATGGGTTTAGAGTGAAATACTGAGCTATTGGTGAGAACTTAGATGTGGCCCAGCTTTTTAGGAAATTTATTCCAATAAAAGTCACCAGGAAGCCAGGGACTATTTGTTTTGGTCTTTTCTTACTATATTCCATGCCGGTCAGGTAAAAGTGCCTCCATTAAATGTGTACTTAGGTGTCTTTCAACACATAGAGTTGTGAAGTAGGAACTTCCTGAATTTTGATCCATTAGTAGTCGGAATTTGATACAGGGGCACTTCTGTCTAGTATACTGTTTGAAACTAGGCCTCATAATTCCTAAGCCTCATAAAATTTAGAAAGCTTGGCCATCATGAAACTTAAACCCCAGATGGCCACGGATAGCCCCCCGATGTTCCCAGAACCCAAACAGAAAGACAATTCCGGGAAATAGCCTCATGGGGTCCCACCCTGATAACCTCATGAGGTCCCACCCTGATAGCCTCATGAGGTCCCACCCTGATAACCTCAATGGGGTCCCACCCTGACTCAATGTCCCCGATGTTCCTGGAATCAGCAATTCCAGGAAAGAACCTCCTAAGGTCCCGCCCCAACCAATCAGAACAAGATACCTTGCTCAGGCCATAGACAGACCCAATTACCACGCGCCTAAAGCTTTGTTTGAATTTTGCGCCCTAAGCTGTGTTTGAACTTGTGTTTGCCTATATAAACAACCTGTAACAAGCACTCGGGGTCCCAGGGCCAACTTAGAGCTTGGGACCCTAGCGCGCTAGTAATAAATAACTCTCTGCTGTGAATCTCGTGTTGGTGATCCTTCGCGGCGACCCCTGCCCGGGAGGGAATCGACAGTTCGGTTCCAACATGTTCATGTTGTATTATAATCAGAGAATGACTACATTACTATATCTTTCACCTGGAGCATTTTCACACAGGAGTTATCCAGACATCTCTTAGGCAAAGTGGTGATTCAGATTTTTTTTTTTTTTTTTTTTTTTGAGACAGAGTCTCACTGTGTTGCCCAGGCTGGAGTACAGTGGCGTGATCTTGGCTCACTGCAACCTCTGCCTCCCAGATTTAAGCTATTCTAGTGCCTCAGTCATCCCAGTAACTGGGATTACAGTCATGCGCCACCACTAAAAATACTAAAAATAGCCTGGCTAATTTTTGTATTTTTAGTGGAGATGGAGTTTCGCCATGTTGGCCAGGCTGGTCTCAAACTCGTGGCCTCAAGTGATTCACCTGCCGCGGCCTCCTAAAGTCGTGATTCATATCTTTATTGTCAATCTGGGATTCAGAAAAAAAAATCTTTAATCAAGAATCTGAGCGTATAGATCCTAGACCTAGCAGTGCCACTTAATGCTAATAAAAACAACAACAACAAAAACCTTCCCCACCCTGGTTTTCCCACCTGTGAATTTATATAGTAATAATTTTTTTTATTTTTAGGTGTACAGTGGAAATTAAATGTTAATATAGGCAAACATTTTTCCAATATATAAAAAAGCCTTAAAATGCAAAGGATCAAATTCCGAGCCTTTTGTTCTCTGTGAAGGTACAATTAAGAAAAATGAAAAAATATAAGTATGCAAATATGTTAGACGGTACAGGTGAAGTTCAGGACAGTCAGGACTTTGTTTTGCATTATATGTTCAGTTCACTTTACCGACATATAGAGAGTATGTGAACAGTGCAAGTGTATCTGTCACATATGTCTGTCACATACTGACATTGTTCACATACTCACTATATATTGGTAAAGTGAAGGGATGAATGATTGACCGGAGGCATTTAGGAGCCTTCTGCTAGCTGGCTTACCTGGCTGCCAAAGCTCTATATCTAGGTGACCGGCTGAGTGAAGTCTCCAAACTGTGTGTATTTTAAGGATATCTTGCTTCCACCTGCTTTTCTCCCTGTTTTGATAATACTAACAGTTAATGTTGTTTGAAGACCAAATATGTGCTACTTCTTTACATAAACCATTGGTAATCCCCACAACCCTGAAAAAGTGTTTATTCCTATTTAAATATCAGGAACTTATTCTCAGAGAGGCTAAATAACTTACTAAAAATGGTATAGCTAATGTATCTGTTTGGATGTGTTAGATTATGCTGTAATAATAAACAATCTCTAAATCTCAGTGTGACGGTTAATACTGGGTGTCAACTTGATTGGATTGAAGGATGCAAAGTATTGATCTTGGGTGTGTCTGTGAGGGTGTTGTCAAAAGGAAATTAACATTTGAGTCAGTGGGCTGGGAAAGGCAGACCGACCCTTAATCTGGTTGGGTACCATCTAATCGCCTGCCAGCTCGGCTAGAATATAAAGCAGGCAGAAAAATGTAAAAAGATGAGACTGGCCTAGCCTCCCAGCCTACATCTTTCTCCCATGCTGGATGCTTCCTGCCCTAGAATATCGGACTCCAAGCTCTTTAGTTTTGGGACTCAGACTGACTCTCCTTCCTCCTCAGCTTGTAGATGGCCTATTGTGGGACCTTGTGATCATGTGAGTTAATGTTTAATAAACTACCTTTTCTAAATAGATCTATGATGTTAGTTCTATCCCTCTAAGAGAACCCTAATACACTAAGTAACTTAAAATATAATGGTTTATTTTTTGTTTGTAATACATATTCACCGGGAATCAGCAGGACGGCCCTGCTTATTATACTTAGAGATCCAGGCTGCAGAGCAGCAACCATCACAAATACTCCTACACCAGAGGGAAAAGCATCTCTGGAGAGTGTCATACCAAAAACAAATGCGCTTTACTTAAAAGTGACATCCATCCCTTCTTTTCATCATACTTTGACTAGGATTAGTCATATGACACCACCTATCCACAGGTGGGCCAGGAGATATAGCTCTGCCATGTGTCTGGAGGATAGAGCCAGACATTTTGGAGGTGATGCAAATGACTACCAGGGCAAGTAAGTCAAAGACATGGTTTCTGAATCCAAAAGTATTTTACTCCAAAGCCAGGTTTATTTCACAAAACCATATGGCTTTACTCAACTTGCCTAGAGTTCTGGGTCTGGGGAATATCCTTTTGACTTTCTGTTGCTTTTCAGTGAGGATTGTCTCCACCCTAAATTTTAATAGGCTGAGAATAACCCTTCCCTCTCAATTGTCGTACCAGAAAGTATGACCCCTTTGGCCTAAGGCAGATGAGGGCTTGAAAATCAGACCCTGGTGGGATATGGTACTTGTCCCTGTTCCTGCTATCTTCTGCCTCTGTATCTATGCACAAGTAGCATCAAACCACTTTCTGCTATTCCAGTCCCAGAGGTGCTAGAGTGACTTCTAGTACCAGAGCAGCTGGAGTGACCTAACAATTGGCTAGGTACATCCTGACCTATAGAAGATGTGTCCTGGGCCAAAAGCAGGACTTTTTCCTGCAAACTTGAATGGAGCTGATGACAGTGACCTGTCAACAGTGCTGTGACTGTAGTTTAGGGTCATTCACATTTCTCTCTTTATAGGAAGCCCATGGTAGGAGTTTAGAGTAGGCTGTCCAGCAAACAGCCCTGAATCAGAAGTCAGGAGCTTTGAAATCAGTCCTGGCTCTGTCATCACTAGCTATGTGACCTGGGGTAAATAACTTAATCTCTGTGAAGTGTGAGTTTCCTTATCTGGAAAAAGAATGACCATTCCAGCATTCACATTTTTTAAATGAAAATGCCAATCTGCAAATAGCGTGAAAGGCTAACATCTAAATAGTGCTTAATACTTTACAAAGGTTTTCAACTGCCCTGCTGTGTAGTCGTGATCACCGTGATTTCCCCATTGAAGAAACTAAGTCTTGTAGGATTAGTTGAGTTGCCTAAAGTCTCACAATTAATAAATAACAGAAGTGGGACTTGAATATAAGTCCTTGTCTCCAAATATGGTATTCTTTCCCTTGTCTCCAAATCTGGTATTCTTTCCCTTGTCTGAGTCTTTAACTAGGGTGGTCCATAGGATGTGAAAAAGGAATGCACAAGTAAAGAAAGTGGGAGGCAGAGAGAAAGCAGTAGAGGATTTGGATCCTTGAAGACCAGATTTGAATTCCAGCTTTTCCATATACTGGTTTGTAGTCCTTTAAAAGCCATTTCATCTTTCTTTTTCTGTTTGGCAAATGTAGACAGGGCTGATAGTCATGTGGTATATACTGGTACGGCCATATTGCTTATTAAAATACTGAAATCCTGCCATACTATTTAGTGTATTTAGGGGGTTCCAACTGATCCCCTCGTTTGAGGTCCCCTCTCACCTCCTCATACTTTAGCAACAAAAGGGTTGATAGGCTTAGCAGGGGATATTAAGGACCCACTTCACTCCAGGGCTATGGCTTAGCAGAGGATGTTAAGGACCCACTTCACTCCAGTGATTAGGAATAATGGCTACACAGATGAGAGGGTCAACCATAAACCTTAAAGCACTATTTTCTAAAATGTCATAGCAATGCCCTCTGGAAAAATAATTCTGTTGTGTAAAAAACAGTACATAGAATTTTACCTAGGAGAGACTTACTGTACATTAGCCTATTCAAGACTCTGAGATGGCCTGTTGTAAAGGCACTTATTTTACATTTTTAACTTTGATTTTTCTAATATTTGAGATTGTAATTCATTTTCCCCCATATCACCTATCATATCTTCTGCTCATTTTGTGAATCTTAGATTTTGATCCTGAGCTTATTATTTTCTGTCTACTCATTATCTTACAGTACATCTTTTTATGTGGTGGCTCACTTAGTTTGTAACCCAGATGCTCTTTAGTCCAGGGTGGAGATAGTCAACTTCCTATGGTAGGTTTATTGCAGGTTATTCTAGAGTTCAGCTATCCTAGAATGACAGGAACAAGAAAAAACAATAGTATTATTAACAACAGTGGCAGCTAGTACTGATTGAGTGCTTTTGATAGACTCAGCTGAGTGCCATACATATTATGCTGGTTATGGTTCTTAACTCTGTTTCATTTCAAATGATCGGTCTAAGCCAAGGGGTAGTAAACTATGGCCTGTGGGCTATTCAGTCCTAGGCCTGTGATTGTAAGATACATGAGATAATGATTTTTAAAAATGTTTTTGCAAGGTTCCAAGAAGACTGGTGTGTTACAGAGACTGTATGTGGCCCACAAAACCTATGTTATCATTTTGCCCTTTATAGAAAAAGTGTCAATACGTGGTAATCCCACCTTGTTTTCTAATGGCTAGAATAAGTTTAGACATGTGGTCCATTCAAACAACAAATAGTCATTGAGTCCTAACCACTATATGAATGTTAGGGGCATAGCAGTAAACAAAACAGACACAAAATCGTATTCTTGTGTATCTTGCATTCTAATTCATTAGACTTAATGAGATATAAATCTGTTACTGTTTGGTTGAAGCTTCTCACACCTAAGTATGCAATATTGCAAATGATATTTCCTTTTTATGTTTAGCTATTTCTGTCTTTAAATGTGGTAGTTCTAACTTATAATTGTAAAGGGAACCAGTTCAAGAAAGACCCAGCACATTAAGAGTGACAGAGAAGAAAGTTGAGAATTAATTAATTAAGCTACTGAGTCAACCAATCTTGAATTCTGCCATATCTTAGGACTTCCTAGTATATTAGATAATAATTTTCCTTATTAAGTCCTTTTAAATCAGTTTTCTGTTACCAAAATTAACTAAAGGTATATGTATACACAAGTATTGCCTAATATAATCCTTATGACAACCCTATGAAATATTTATTATTCCATTTTGCAGAGGAAGAATCTTAAGATGAGAGAAATTAATTAATTACATAGTCAACATATTATGTAACATAACCAAGATGAGACTTCAGGTCTCTCTGACTCGAGTTCAATTATCTCCTGCTTACAGAATTTCTGAGCAGAGAGATTGTTAGAAGGAAAGGTAGGAAGCCAATATAGAGACAGTGTTTCATGTCCTGTGCCTGTGTATATGACTGTGTCATTGAGTTTCATCCTCTTTCTTAGATTAGAGTATGTTTCTTTCTTTCTTTTTCTTTTTTTTTTTTTTTTTTGAGACACAGTCTTGCTCTGTTGCCCAGGCTGGAGTGCAGTGGTGCAGCAACCTGCACCTCCTGGGCTCAAGCAATTCTCCTGCGTCAGCCTCATGAGTAGCTGGGATTACAGGTATATGGCATTGCTAATTTTTGTATTTTTAGTAGAGATGGGGTTTCACCATGTTGGCCAGGCTAGTCTTGAACTTGTGACCTCAAGTGATCCACTGGCCTCGGCCTCCCAAAGTACTGGGATTACAGACATGAATCACCACACTTGGCCGAGTAATGTTTCTTGACTCCTATCCCACTATGGGAAGACAGCATTTTCCCGTTTGTTGGGCATTCATTGTCCTAAGACAATTGAATAACATACATAAAGAATGAGGGAGTGCCACATCGCCCAGGGAGGGACAAATCTGTCAGTTTCTTTCCCTCTTCTCTACAACCATCTGATCACTTTTCACTTTGTCTACTCCAGCAATACATTCCCATCTGGTCTGTTTATTCACTCCGGCCTTCCAATTCAATCTTCACATTGCAACTAGAAGATAAAAACAGATTTTTCGGCCAGGCGTGTTGGCTCACGCCTGTAATCATAGTACTTTGGGAGGCCCAGGAGGGTGTATCACCTGAGGTCAAGAGTTCGAGACCAATCTGGCCAACATGGTGAAACCCCATCTCTACTAAAAATACAAAAATTAGTCAGGCATGGTGGCGGGCACCTGTAATCTCAGCTACTTGGGAGGCAGAGGCAGGAGAATCACTTGAACCTGGGGGGCAGAGGTTGCAGTGTGCTGAGATTGTGCCTCTTCACTCCAGCCTGGGCAAAAGAGTGAAAGTCCGTCTAAAAAATAAAATAAAATAAAAAGACAGATTTTTAATATGGTCTACAAAGCCTCTTCAGCTTCATTTTTCCTCAAGTGCCGTCCTGCTTTCTCTGTTCTTGTGTACTGACTTTTATCAGCCATTAGTTTCTGCCTGGAATGATGTTTCTTCCCTTCTATGCCCAGCAAACAACTATTTGTCCCTTTGATATCTGTTCAAGTTTTTCTTTTCATACAAACCTTCTCTGCCCTCCCTGACTAGATTGACTCCTATCATAAGCTCTTAGTGGGCCATGTGCATTTCCTTCAAAGCACATGGCACAACTGTAGTTTCTCATTAGTGTGTGTGATTACCCATTTATATCTGTCTACCCTACTATATTATATGCTCTAGGAGAGCAGTAGTCACATCTGCTACCCAGTGTGTGGCACACAATAGTTTCTCAGTACATATTTGTGGAATGAATGTGTAAATGTATACAGAAAAGACATTTTACATTTCATCAGTGATTTAAAACAGATTTCAGAGCTCAGGTTGTAGCAGTCTGAGTCCCTGCAGGAAATAAGTGAGATCCTCAAATGGAACAATTTCCATTTTGAACAAGGAAAGTTCAACCTAGGGACTATTTACATAGTTGTAACTTCGTTATAAGGGAAAGTAACAAGGGATGAAGAAGCACCCTGGGGTTAGCAACAGTGAGTTAGAAGTTGGTACCCCCAAAACCAAATGGGCAACTGAAGGGAGAAGTTTGGCCTTAAAGAGAATAGCCATGGTTCTAGAAGAGAGCCACAGGATAGGTGCTGTGGCCATTGTAGAAAATCCCAGCCAAGCCAATGAAGCTCTGCAGTGTCCAGTCATGTCAGAATTATAAAAACAAGAAAAAACATTGTTATCGTCAGCACTCTTTTCCCTTCCTTGACCTCCATCCAGTGCCTCCCATTGGCTAAACCCAACTGAAATCCAGAGGGAAGAGAACTGAATGATGTTCATAAAGGCCTGGACTTTTAGAGAACAGAGCTGGGTGGAAAATGAGTAAATGGATCTAGCAGGAGAAGTGAAAAATCCCAGCCATTGGTCACTGGGACAATTTCCTTTTTTTTTTTTTTTTTTTGAGATGGAGTCTAGCTCTGTCAGCCAGGCTGGAGTGCAGTGGTGCCATCTCAGCTCACTGCCACCTCCACCTCCTTGGTTCAAACAATTCTCCTTTCTCAGCCTCCCAATTAACTAGGATTACAGGTGCCCGCCACCACGTCCAGCTAATTTTTGTATTTATAGTAGAGATGGGATTTCACTGTGTTGGCCAGGCTGGCCTCGAACTCCTGACTTTGTGATCTGCCAACCTCCGCCTCCCAAAGTGCTGGGATTACAAGCGTGAGCCACAGCGTTCAGCCGACAATTCCTAATTTTTAAAGAATTGCTAAGATAAATAATGCAAAAAGGTAGCTTGGAAAGTTTTAATTTAATACAATAGGAAGCAGTTACTAAAGTTTGAGAGTTATATAGGTAATGGTAGCTACAAAAAGTTTTCTTATCATGGAAATGCCATGATTAATGAAATGGATTAATGAAAAGTCCATGGGATTTTAAGTTAGATGTGAGATAGAATCTTAGCTCTACCGTATCCTGATTTGTTAGCCTTGGTTTCCTTATTTATAGGGTGAAGATTATAGTGCCTCTCTCATAGGATAATTGTTAGAATCCATTGTCTGGCACATTGTAGGTGCTCATGAAATGGTAAGTATTGTGAGAAAGGCATGTAGTTATTGTCTGCTATGGCCTAGCACTATAATAAGGTCTCCTCCTGGGAGCTTTTGATGTAATTAGGCAAGCAAAGTCACCAGGAATGGAGCAATTAGAAACTAACAGAACAGGAAATAATGGAAATAATCAAAGACTCAATGGTATATTAAGATCCACAGGAAAGATGCAGATCACAAGCTCTGACAGATCTGTAGTGAAACTGGACCACTCCTCACCTTTGACCCTTCCCCACTCCTTCTGCCACTCCCTGCACCCTGGATCTTTAAGGAACCTTCCAGTCCTAAAAGCTAGTGCATTGTAGATAATGAGGATAGTGGACGTCAATGAACTCTACCGAGTCACTCAGCTACGTGCAGTTAAACCACAGGCTATCCAAGCCAGTAAAAACAGGAGCAGTTTAGAACTCCTTAGTGGGTAGTTCTACCTTAAGACTTTAGTGACATTACACAGTCCAGCTCTGATGCATTGTTTGAAAGTGCCAGGTTCCCCCCCACCCTCCACCCCCTTGCCCACTTCATAAAACTGCTCTTTGCTTACTTGGTGCCAAATGGCTCATGTGTTTACATGAAGGACAGATTAAAGACCACATTGTACTTTTCCTTGTCATTGTGTAAAGGGCATTATTTTCCATGTTGATAAGATCTGGAGGGAAGAATAAAGCACAATGGACTTTTATTTTAATCACTAACCACTCACCCTATCCCACAGAAAGCCCAAAGTTTTTTATGCTTCTCCTGGTTTCAAGGAATCTGCCATTAGGAAAAGTAAAGTCCAGTGGCTCAGATTTTATCCAACGGAGACTTAGCAGTGTCCTTCCCTCATTGGGAAGGGGTTGAGAAAAGAGATAAAGAAGCAGAATGTAATGACCCAGAGGAAAAGCTGAAGTGACAGTATTTATGCCTGGAGTTTACTGCCTGCAGCTGCTATGGGACCTGATTAAAGAGTCAGAACAATATGATTCTTGCTCTCAATGGCTTGAGACATTTTGGCAGAGAGGAGCAGATGCCACCTGTGTTAAGTAAGTCAGAGCATATTAGCAACGGACTTGGATAATTCCCACTTCACCCACATAGCCTTCTGTCCTGTGATGCTCTTTCTCTCCTCCATATTTTCTTCAAACAAGGCTAGCAATTCTTCTGTTGCCTCCTCTCTTTTTTCAGTAATATTTGTGCTTTATGTTGTCTCAGTTTGCTCTTGTATTTGAAGTCACATTGGACCAGAAATCAAGAGACCTACTTCTTCCATTAGCTTTGCCATATATCAGTGAACATACCCTTTTAGAACTTCCAATTTTCTCAACTCTTAAGAAATATCTGTTTGCTGCAGTTAACAGTGTTGAGAAACCAGAGAAATACATGTATGTAGAAGTAGCTTTTTTTAAAATTTGAGGTAATATTTACAAATGATTGAATGCATAGATCTTAAGTGTACAGATTGATGAGTTTTAGAGAGTGTATATAGGAATACCTCATTTTATTGTGCATTGAAGATACTGTGTTTTTCACAAAATGAAGGTTTGTGACAAGTGACAACCCTGCATCAAGCAAGTCTGTGGTGCCATTTTTCCAATTGCATGTGTTCACTTCATGTCTCTGTATCACATTTTGGTAATTCTTGCAATATTTCAAACTTTTTAATGATTATTATATCTGTCATGGTGATTCATAATCAGTGATCATTGATGTTACTATTGTAATTGTTTTGAGGTGCCACAAACCGTGCCCCTATAAAATAGCAAACTTAATAAATGTGTGAGTTCTGACTGCCCCACTGACTGACTGTTCCCCTTCTTTCTCCCTCTCCTCAGGCTTCCCTATTCCTTGAGAGACAGCAATGTTGAAATTCGGCCAATTAATAACCCTATAATGGCCTCTAAGTGTTCACATGAAAGGAAGAATTGCATGTCTTTCACTTTAAATAAAAAACTAGAAATGACTAAGTTTTGTGAGGAAGGCAAATTGAAAGCTGAAACAGGTTAAAAGCCAGGCTTCTTGCATCAAACAGTTAGCCAAGTTGTGAATGCAAAGAAAAAGTTCTTGAAGGAATTTTAAAGTGCTACTCCAGTGAACACATGAATGATAAGAAAGCAAAATACCCTTCTTACTGATATGGAGAAAGGTTGAGTTGTCTGGATAGAAGATGAAACCAGCTACAACATTCCCTCAAGCCAAAGCCTAATCCAGAGCAAAGCCCTAACTCTCTTCAAGTCTATGAAATTTGAGAGAAGTAAAGAAGCTTCAGAAGAAAAGTTGGAAGGTAGCAGAGGTTGATTCAGAGGTTTAAGAAGTCATTTTTATAAAATAGAAGTGCAAGTTGAAGCAACAAGTGCTAATGTACATGCTTTAGCAAGTTATCCAGAAGATCTAGCTAAGATCATTGATGAAGGTGGCTAAACGACATTTTCAGTGTAGGTGAAACAGCCTCATATTGGAAGAAGGTGCCATTTAGGACTTTCATAGGTGGAGAGAAGTCACTGCCTGGCTGCAAAGTTTCAAAGGACAGGCTAACTCTCTTGTTAGAGGCTAATACAGCTGGTGACTTGAAGTTGAAGCCAATGCTCATTTACCATTCTGAAAATCCTAAGGCTAAATCTACTTTGCCTGTGCTCTATAAATAGAACAACAAAGCCTAGATGACAGCACATCTGTTTACAGCATGGTTACTGAATATTTTGAGCCTACTGTTGAAAATTACTGCTCAGAAGAAAACATATCTTTCAAAATATTACTTCTCATTGAAAATGCACCTGGTCACCCAAGAGCTCTGATGAAGATACACAAGGAGGTTAATGTTGTCTTCACACTTGGTAACTCAACATTCATTCTGCAACCATGGATCAAGGAGCAGTTTTGATTCTCAAGACTTATTATTTAAGAAATACATTTCATAAGGCTATCACTGTCATAGATAATGATTTATCTGATGGATCTGGACAAGGTAAATTGAAAACCTTCTGGAAGGGAGTCACCATTCTAGATGCCATCAAGAACATTCGTGACTCATGGGAGAAGGCCTAAATATCAACGTTAATAGGCATTTGGAAGAAGTTGATTCCAACCCTTGTAGGTGACTTTGAGGGATTTACAACTTCAGGGGAGGAAGTAGCTGCAGATGTGGTCTAAATAGCAAGAGAACTAGAATTAGGAGTGGAGCCTAAAGATGTGATTGAATTGCTGTAGTCTCATGATAAAACTGGAATGGATGAGAAATTGCTTGTTATGGATGAGCAAAGGAAGTGATTTCCGAGATGGAAACTACTCCTGATGAAAATGCTATGAACATTGTTGAAATGACAATATAGGATTTAGGATGTTACATAAACTTAGTGAAGCAGTAGCAGGGTTTGAGAGGACCGTTGCCAATTTTGAAAGAAATTCTACTGTGAGTAAAATGCTATCAAACAGCATCACATGCTATGGAGATTCTCTCAAGAGTCAACTCATATGGCACACTTCATTGTCATCTATTTTTTTTTTTTTTTTTTTGAGACAGAGTCTCTCTCTGTCGCCCAGGCTGGAGTGCAGTGGCCGGATCTCAGCTCACTGCAAGCTCCATTGTCATCCTATTTTTAAAAATTGCCAAAGCCACCCAGCTGATCAACAGCCTCATCAGTTAGCAGTCACCAACAATAAGACAAGACCTAACAGCAAAAAGAGTACGACTCAGATGATCATTAGCATTTTTAAAGCAATACTGCGTTTTTGTTTTTTTTTTGAGATGGAGTTCTGCTCTTGTCGCCCAGGCTGGAGTGCAATGGCACGATCTCGGCTCAGTGCAACCTCTGCCTCCTGGGTTCAAGCGATTCTCTTGCCTCAGCCTCCCAAATAGCTGGGACTACAGGTATGCACCACCATGCCCAGATAATTTTTATATTTTTAGTAGAGATGGAGTTTCACCATATTGGCCAGGCTGGTCTTGAACTCCTGACCTCAGATGATCCACCCACCTCGGCCTCCCAAAGTGCTGGGATTACAGGTGGGAGCCACCATGCCCGACCAATATAGCATTTTAACATTAAGGTGAGCAGATTGTTTTTTAGATGTAATGCCATTGCACACTTAATGGACTACAGTGTAGTATAAAGATAACTTTTTTTTTTTTTTTGAGATGGAGTTTTGCTTTTGTTGCCCAGGCTGGAGTGCAATGGCACGATCTCGGCTCACCGCAACCTCCACCTCCCGGGTTCGAGTGATTCTCTTGCCTCAGCCTCCCGAGTAGCTGGGATTACAGGTATGTGCCATCACGCCCAGCTAATTTTTTGTATTTTTAGTTGAGACATATTTGTATTTTTATTTCTCCATGTTGGTCAGGCTGGTCTTGAGGTCCTGACCTCAAGTGATCCGCTTGCCTTGGCCTCCCAAAGTGCTGGGATTACAGATGTGAGCCACTGCGCCTGACCCATAACTTTTCTATATACTAGGAAACAAAAAAATTCATGCGACTTATTTTACTACAATATTCATTTTATTCCACTGATCTGGAACTGAAATTGCAGTATCTCCAAGGTATGCCTGTACATCTGTGTAACCAACACTCCAATTAAGATATAGTATATTTCTATCATCCCAGAAATTTCCCATATGTCCCTTTCATATCCCCTTTCAACCAGTCCTTCTTATCTTGAGGTAACCACTATTCTATCACCAGAGATGTTTTTTCCTGTCCTTGAACTTGTTAGAAGCACTTTGAAAACTGAAAGCCACTGTACAAAATCCAGTATTATTACTGTATCTCAACTAGATGTTACATTATTTAAAAGACCTAGTGTTTTACTTAGTACTGAGCAGAAAGCATGGTAGACACTGACTCAATTCAATATTGAATATATCTTAAAGTAAGTGAAGTATATGGAAAGGGCCTTTGACGTGGGTTCTGGGAAAGCTGAATTCTAACCTGCTCTGACTTATCTAACATTGTGACATTTAAAACAAAACAAAACATTTTTTACCTTAAGTGTTTCTTCTGCTAAGTAAAGGAGTTGGACTAGATGATGTTGTAGAGTACCTTCATGCTTTCAGAAATTACTTAACGATGATAATGACTAACATTTATTGAATGATTATGTCAGGCAGTACTCTAAATAAATTTATTAACTCATTAATCTTAATAACAGTCCAACAAGGTAAATCTTATTACAGTTGACTCCTGAACAACACAGGGGTTGGGGCTGCTGGCCTGTGTGTTTGAAATCCATATATAAATTTTGACGCCTCAAAAAATTAACTACTAATAGCCCACCATTGACTGGAAGCCTTCCTGATAACATAAACAGTTGATTAACATATATTTTGTATATTATATGTATTATATACTGTATTATTACAATATAGTAAGCCAGAGAAAAGAAAATGTTATTAAGAAAATCACAAGGAAGAGGAAATATATCTACTATTTATTAAGTGGAAGTGGATCATCATAAAGGTCTTCACCCTTGTCTTCATTTTGAGTAGGCTGAGGAGGGAAAAGAGTAGGGGTTGGTCTTCCCATACCAGGAATTGCAGAGGCAGAAGAAACTCCATGTGTAAGTGGACCTGTGCAGTTGAAACCCATGTTGTTCAAGAGTGAACTGTATTTCCATCTTAGAGATGAGCTTCAGTGACTTTCAACATTTTGCCATACTCATTTTCTACCTCTCTCCTTTTTTATAGAATAAAAACTTTTTTTTTTTTTTTTTTTTTTTGAGACGGAGTCTCGCTCTGTCGCCCAGGCTGGAGTGCAGTGGCCGGATCTCAGCTCACTGCAAGCTCCGCCTCCCGGGTTCACGCCATTCTCCTGCCTCAGCCTCCCGAGTAGCTGGGACTACAGGCGCCCGCCACCTCGTCCGGCTAGTTTTTTGTATTTTTTAGTAGAGACGGAGTTTCACCGGGTTAGCCAGGATGGTCTCGATCTCCTGACCTCATGATCCACCCGTCTCGGCCTCCCAAAGTGCTGGGATTACAGGCTTGAGCCACCGCGCCCAGCCGAGAATAAAAACTATTATGAAAAATTTCAAACATACTCTTATAAGTAGACGGATGGCATTTTTCACCCTTAAATACTCTAGCATGCATCTAAAAAAGGACAATTTTATAACTGTCACACCTAACAAAATTAATAATAATTCTTGAATATTATTTATTTACTACTAAGTTCGTATTTCTCTGATTGTCTTAATGTTTCTTTTTTGGTGTTTTGCTAAATTAGAGCCAAAAATGGTCTACTCGTTTTATTTGGTGGTTGTGCCCCTTAAGCCTCTTTTAATCTAAAATCCCCTCTGCTTGAAGAGGGAGGATTTAGATTGTTGTGAAGGCAGAAGACCAAGGGGTGCCTTTCTACTTTGTTTCTCATACACAAAAATGTGGTGATGAGGTTACAGGAGAATACAGCAAAATCACTTCAGCTTCTTCCTATTTCTTGGACTCTTCACCCACCTTCTTACCTTATGGGTGGCCATCCCTATTTCTGTAGGTCACTTTCTTATGTGAATAGTAAGGGGTTGCTAGGAAGAGGCTGGTGGATTTCCTTGCACTTACCAGAAACAGGGTATATCACTACCAACGGAAATTACTATGAATAGCTCTCAGCAAAACACTTCCGTTGTAATAGGGGCATGATCTCAATGAGGAAATTGCCATTTGAAGATTTGTCTTTGTATACTTTTTTTTTGATGCAAGAAGAGAAAACATGGGGTTATTTACATTGTAGGGAGGAACTCTTCAAGGTCAGCAGGGGCTCTAGTGAACTCAGCCTGGTTGAGGCTTACCAGCCTGTGCTTTGCGAGATTGAGTAGGCATCCAGAGAACCATGTCCATCCTCTCCATAGTCTGGATTAAATATGGAGACATTCTACTAAAGAGTAACTAGAATCGCAGAAATGCACTACTAGCAAAGGCCTAAAGAATAGCCAACAAGTGTTTTCAAATGCTGTTCCCACAAGGCTCCAACCTTGGAGGCACTTTAAGTATTCTGCAAATGTTTTGTTTGAACTTCCTTAAAAAATGTGGTCAATTCTTTATTTTAGTACTAGTCCTTATTTTGGTTTTCTTTTCCAATCTCTCTCTTAGAATTCAATTTTCACTAAACTTTACCAACACTAATAATAAATTAGCCTCATCTCTTTGTCATGAAATCTCTGAAGTAATGATTCCCAAACTGCTATGGAAAAAGCAAGCATTCTTGATGCCAAAATGAATTTTTGAAAAGGTGCTTTCTTCTTGTGTACCTTAGTAAAATAATTTTTTGGAAGTCCATTCTCTTTGGTGGATCTTGAAGCCTGGGAAGACCCATTCTGGAGTTAGAGAATGCTCTCACAGAATAGGAGTTGTGTAAGTTAGGGTTTTTGTTGTTGTTGTTGTTGTGTGTGTGTGTGCAGTAAAAGTCTGAAGCTTTAACTCCATAGAGGCTGGTGGAAGGAATGTTCCTCATCTTGTAAAGATGATTTCCAAGGAAGAGTTTTAAAAGAAATGATTTGGGCCAGGAACTGTGGCTTACACCTCTAATCCCAGCAATTTGGGAGGCTTGAGGCCAGGAGTTTGAGGTTCAGTGAGCTATAATTGCACCACTGCACTCCAGCCTGGGTGACAGGGCAAGACCCTGTCTCTTAAAAAAAAAACATGAGGATAAAGTTGCCAAGTTTAGTATATTAAAATATGGGATGCTTAATTAAATTTGAATTTCAGACAAATAAATGCTTTTTTAAAAGTACATCATATTTGGGACGTATACTAAAAACATTTGTCATTTATCTGAAATTCAAATATAGCTGAAACTTGTTGTTTTTCTGAAATTAAAAAATAAGTGGTTTTGTTTTTCATCTGGTGACCCACTTGAGTAAGCTGCTTTTGTCTGTTATATTCAGAACTCCAGATTTATTAATTTGTAGTCATTCCTCCTATAGCCGTCTTTCCAGCGTGCTGAGGTCCTGCAAGACTCAGAGCCAGGAGAAATGCCTGTGTACTGTGCCACTGACACTTCCTGCACTTAGTGACCTCAAAGAGGTTGACCCCAGGGCGATGAGAAACAAAAGAGGAAAATCAAGTCTTGGGTCCCTGTGAAATCTTTTCTTTCAGGGCTGACCTTGATGTGTCGCAGCCTCCCAGTGGCCTGGTTCAAGTGGTTTCGTGTTGAAATTCTTTTAAGTGATTGTGTTAGTTTCCTTTTGGTAAACCTTATCTCTTCCTTGGAGTGTGTTTTAGTTTGCCTGGATGGAGTTGAGTATTCCATCGGCTCCCTGAGTCCTCACGTCGGACTTGGTTTCTGTGGGATTTCTCTTTGCTTATTTGCTTTAGGAAGAGGCTCGTTGATAAAAGAAGGCAGCCATCTGGGGGCCAGAGAGTCCTCTGGTGCAGCTGCCCACTTGGGACCCTGCCTCCTTCTCAGACTGCAGGGAGTTTACTAATAATCATGGAATGTTTAAGCTGTGAAGCACCTTAATGTGATAAAAGAGCATGGGAAGGGGTCCCCTCGCACCTCCTTCCTTAGTAGTTTCACTTTTTGTCTGTTATACACTGTAGGTTCCCCTGAAAGATATCATTTGATGAAAGGGTTCTACAGCTAGAAATAAGCTACAAAACCAATTCTTAATTATGGCCCTGGCCCTTTACAAGTAAGGAATCTGAAGCCCAGAGAGGTTAAGTGACTTGCCAAAGATAGTACAGCAGATTAGCGGCAAAAAGTGGGAAAATAAAAGCCCAGTTCCTTCAGCTTCCACATGGTGATTTTTATTCAGGACTATGAAAGATAATGTACCAAGTCCTTAACATCATTACATGAGGAATTTACTAGTCGGATTACGCACATTCCAAGACTCAGGCAAGAACTCCTTGGCTCTCCAGTTCACACGCCCTTTATGCGTGATCAAGGAGGCTTGGAGATTGTTTTGATTGCTGCTGGGGGAGAAGCGGGGAATAGGAATGTGTTAAGGCATAAAATGTAAATACCGGGGAGAGGCTAGACAACCATTCTATTCCACACTTATAGAATAAGTAAAAAGATATGAGTTTGTTGCCTGAGAAAAATGTTTCATGGAGGAGAGCATAGAACAATCTTGGACTCTACAATTGGAACACTTACGTGAGTTGTCTTTAGGGTGGAAATGGATTCCAAGAGCACGGGAATGCGACTATGGCATATGTGCTTCTCAGTTTTTCTTTAGCTAATCCTTTTTATGGTATTTCTTCACCTCTGGGTGTGAGACAAATTTGGAATTCTCTTTTCTCTTTCCAGATTCTTTGCTGAAATGTGAGGCTAGGTACTTCACTTTCTTTCTTGTGTCATGTGCTTGTATTATTTGTAAACCTTTCCCTGAGGGATTCTCCATAGTTCTTTATTATATTGTTCCTCAAACACTTCAGGCAACAATAGAGAATCATAAATGCCAGGAACTATAGCCCCAAATATCCCTTATGCTTTCCTGTATGTAGAAAAATGTGCCATGTCACAAGGGGATAGAATAATGAGATGTTTAAGGACTGGGGGTTTGGATTCAAACAGACCTGGATTTAAGTCTCAGCATTGACTTTTCTTAACATGTGACTTTTAGTAAGTTATTTTTATCTTTGTGAGCTCAGTTTCTTCAAATACGAAAGAGGTGGATTGGGGGCTGGTATAATAGCCCATTCTTCATGGGATTGCTGTGAGACTTAAATGAGAAATGTGTATGAATTGTGATATGGCTTGGCTCTGTCCTGACCCAAATCTCATCTTGAATTCCCACGTCTTATGGGAGGGACCCACTGGGAGGTAATCATGGGGGCAAGTCTTTCCCATGCTGTTCTTATGATAGCAAATAAGTCTCACCAGACTTGACAGTATTATAAGGGGAATGTCCCCACCCAATCTCTCTCTTTGCCTGCCATCATCCACGTAAGATGTGACTTGCTTCTCCTTGCCTTTTGCAATGATTGTTGAGGCCCTCCCAGCCACGTGGAACTGTAAGTCATTAAACTTCTTTCTTTTGTAAATTGCCCAGTCTTGGGTATGTCCTTATCAACATTGTGAAAATGGGCTAATACAGGAAATTGGTACCAGTAGAGTGGGGCACTGCTGGAAAGATACCTGAAAACGTGGAAGTGACTTTGGAACTGGGTAACAGGCAGACGTTGGAACAGTTTGGAGAGCTCAGAAGAAGATAGGAAAATGTGGGAAAGTTTGGAACTTCTTAGAGACTTGTTGGATGACTTTGACCAAAAGCCTGATAGTAATATCGACAATAAGGTCCAGGCTGAGGTGGTCTCAGAGGTGGCATTTTGCCCTTGCCCTAGAGATTTGTGGAACTTTGAACTTGAGAGAGATGATTTAAGATGTCTGGTGGTAGAAATTTCTAAGCAGCAAAGCATTCAAGAGGTGACTTAGCTGCTGTTAAAGTCATTCAGCTTTATAAAGGAAGCAGAGCATAAATGTTTGGAAAGCTTGCAGCCTGACAATATGATAGAAAAGAAAAAATGCTTCTTCTGGGGAGAAATTCAAGCAGCTGCAGAAATTTGCATAAGTAAGGAGGAGCCAGATGTTAATCCCTAAGACAATGGAGAAAATATCTCCAGGGCATGTCAGAGGTCTTCACAGCAGCCCGTCCCATCACAGGTCCGGAGGCCTAGGAGAAAATGGTTTAGTGGGCTGGGCCCAGGGTTCCTGTGCTGTGTGCAGCATAGAGACTTGGTGCCCTGTGTGCCAACTGCTCCAGCCATGACTGAAAGAGGCCAACGTAGAGCTTGAGCTGTCGCTTCAGAGTGTGCAAGCCCCAAGCCTTGGCAACTTCCATGTGGTATTGAGCCTATGGGTGCACAGAAGTCAAGAATTGAGGTTTGGGAACTTCTGCGTAGATTTCAGAGGATGTATGGAAACTCCTGGATGTCCAGGCAGAAGTTTGCTGCAAGGGTGGGGCTCTCATGGAGAATCTCTGCTAGGGCAGTGCAGAAGGGAAATGTGGGATCGGAGCCCCTACACAGAGTCCCTACTGAGGCACTGCCTAGTGGAGCTGTGAGAAGAGGGCCACCATCCTCCAGACCCCGGAATGGTAGATCCACTGACAGCTTGCACCATGTACCTGGAAAAGTTGCAGACACTCAACACCAGCCTGTGAAAACAGCTGGGAGGGAGGCTGTACCCTGCAAAGCCACATGGGTGGAGCTGCGCAAGAGCATGGGAACCTACCCCTTGCTTCAGTGTGACCTGGATGTGAGACATGGAATCAAAGGAGATTATTTTGGAGCATTAGGGTTTGACAGCCCCGCTGGAATTTGGACTTGCATGTGGCCTGTAGCCCTTTTGTTTTGGCCAATTTCTTTCATTTGGAATGACTGTATTTACCCAATGCCTGTAGTCCATTGTATCTAGGAAGTAACTAACTTGCTTTTGATTTTACAGGCTCATAGGTGGAAGGGACTTGCCTTGTCTCAGATGAGATGTTGGACTGACTGTGGACTTTTGAGTTAATGCTGAAATGAGTTAAGATTTTTTTTTGAGACAGAATCTTGCTCTGTCACCTGGGCTGGAATGCAGTGGCACAATCTCAGCTCACTGCATCCTCTGCCTTCTGGGTCCAAGCAATTCTCCTGCCTCAGCCTCCTGGGTAGCTGGGATTATAGGCATGTGCCACCATGCCTGGCTAATTTTTGTATTTTAAGTAGAGATGGTGTTTCACCGTGTTGATCAGACTGGTCTCAAGCTCCTGACCTCAGGTGATCTGCCTGCCTTGGCCTCCCAAAGTGTTGGGATTACAGGCCTGAGCCACCAAGCCTGGCATGCTGAAATGAGTTGAGACTTTGGAGGACTGTTGGGAAGGCATGATTGGTTTTGAAATGTAAGGACATGGGCTTTGGAGGGGCCAGGGCAGAATGATGTTGTTTGGCTGTGTCACCAACCAAATATCATCTTGAATTCCCAAATGTTGTGGGAGGGACCCAGTGGGAGGTAATTGAATCATGGGGGCAAGTCTTTCCTGTGCTGTTCTCATGATAGTGAATACGTCTCATGAGATCTGATGGTATTATAAGGGGGAGTTTCCCTGACCAATCTCTCTCTTTGCCTGCCGCCATCCACATAAGATGTGACTTGCTCCTCCTTGCCTCCTGCCATGATTGTGAGGTCTCCCCAGCCATGTGGAACTGTAGGTCATTAAACCTTTTTCTTTTGTAAATTGCCCAGTCTTGGGTATGTCTTTATTAGCAGCATGAAAATGGACTAATATAAAGTGTTTTACGTAGTGCCTGGCAAGTGGTAAGCACTCAGTTGCTGCCAGTTGTGTTATTATTATTGACATCTTTATTATTTTTTTTTTCCATAAACTTAATTTAGAACTCTTATACCATGATCTGGGGTTTGGGTCATTATTTCTTTCATTAAAGAAAATCTCTCTCCTAATCAAAATCTATTTATCTTATTTTAAATTGTTTTCCATTATAATTGCTTACATTTGCACCTCATTGTTGAAATCTTCTTTCACCATTCTATATCATTGATTTCTTTCTTCTTTAATCTCTCAATTTACACATTCCCTGTTCTAAATGATCAAGAGCAGCTTCTAACATTTTTCACATATTCTCCTTGTATTATTTTCCTTATGAATGCTGTTATTGAAAACATATTTTTAAAGCTGATTTTTTTATTATGGAAATCTTAAACATACATAAAAATCATCATAAAGAATAGTGTATTTGTCTCCATGTATCTATTGCCCAACTTCAACAATTATCAACTTTTTGTCAATTTTGTTTCTTTTAAATTCTCTGCTCCCCTTATATTTTGGCCACACTATTTTAAAAGCAAATCCCCAGACGTCCTGCAATTTTATATGTTAATAGTTCAGTATGTATGTCCAATTGATAAGGATTTTTTTTCTTCTAACTGCAATGCCATCATCATGTCTAACAAGATTAGCAATAATTCCTTTTTATCATTCAACACCCAATCAATATTCACATTTCTCTTATTGCCTCAAAAATATGTATATATATTTTTAGAGATGGGGCCTCACTCTGTCACCCAGGCTGGAATATGGTGGCATGATCACAGCTCACTGTAACCTCAAACTCCTAGGCTCAAGCAATCCTCCTGTCTTAGCCTCCCAAGAAGCTGAGACTGCAGGCATGAGCCACTGGGCAGGGCCCCTCAAAAATGTTTTTTAACAGTTTGTTTGAATCTGGATTCAAACAAAGCCTACACATTTCATTTGGTTGCTATATCTCATAAATCTCTTTTAATTAATTACAGTTTCTCTTTCCTAATTTTTTAAATGAGTTTTCTAAAAACTCAAAATTTAGACAGAAAAACAACTCAGACTGCATTTATTATAAAGAAGTCACTTTCTTATGTATTAAATGAGACGTCTATAACTCTCAGTCATGAGATAACTAAAATTAACTTGCCAATTTATCATCAGTTCAGCATAAAGCGAAGAAATTTGATATTTTAGTTAACTTATGCATCTTTATTTCAAGGCTTATTTCCATTTGTCCTTTTAAAATAAAAATAGTTTGGGAAGTTTTCTCCTAAAATGTAAAGTTGGGGCCAACTGACATTTATTATAGCAAGACAGTTTTTACTTTTAAATACCTAATATTAAGTATTTTTCTCAGGAGGAAGAGTCCTTTTACGTCTGCACTCCATTTCCCCAACCCTACCAGTTATCACTGATGCAGTCTGGTGATGCTTTCCTGTTCTCCAGGTCTCAGTCTTTGTCTTTGACCTATTCATTGGCTATTTTCAGCCCCAGTGACTTTGCCTTCCCCATGAGTCTGGACAACAGAGGGGATGAGGAAAGCATTTCACTTTTCTTGGGTTTGGAAGGAGGGAAGAACATGAGATCAGTGGAGAAGGAATCATTGAAATAGTCTAGACCAAAACCCTGAGAGAGACAGGAGCCTATAGATCTAAGTTAAGAAGGCTGATTTAGAGAGACATTTAGCTTTGGTGGCTGTGGAAATTATGTTTTATTCAGACTCAAAGTAGAAAGCATGTCCAATCCTAGGTCTAAGGTTTGTTATATTATTATAAAAATCATCTTTAATTTTGTGGATAGAGCCATCACCAGAGATTAAAAGGGCAGTTTTGGCTGGGCATGATGGCTCATGCCTGTAATCCTAGCCCTATGCGAAGCTGAGGCAAGAAGATTGCCTGAGCTCAGGAGTTTGAGATCACCCTGGGCAACATAAGGAAACCCCGTCCCTACAAAAATGTTTTCAAAAAATTAGCCAGGTGTGGTGGTGTACACATGT
Organism: Macaca nemestrina; assembly: GCF_043159975.1. Taxonomy (NCBI): domain Eukaryota; kingdom Metazoa; phylum Chordata; class Mammalia; order Primates; family Cercopithecidae; genus Macaca; species Macaca nemestrina. Next base: position 147,453,477 of record NC_092130.1, read on the forward strand.
GGTCCCAGTTACTCGGGAGGCTGAGGTGGGAGGATCACTTGAATCTGGGAGGTCAAGGTTGTAGTGAGCCATGATTGTGCCACTGCACTCTGGCCTGGGGGTCAGGGTGAGATCCTTTCTTTTATTTTCATTTTTTTGAGCTGGAGTATTGCTCTTGTTGCCCAGGCTGGAGTGCAATGGTGTGATCTCAGCTCACTGCAACCTCCACTTCCTAGGTTCAAGCAATTTTACTGCCTCAGCCTCCCAAGTAGCTGGGATTACAGGCACCCGCCACCACACCCAGTTAATTTTTGCTATTTTTAGTAGAGACGAGTTTCATCATGTTGACCAGGCTGAGATCCTTTCTTTTAAAAAGATATAAATAACAACAACAGCAACAATAATAATTTTTATTATAATAATTGGTGTAAACTAGGAAAGAACATGGCCAGTTTGATTCCTAGATAGTGACTCCTCTGTTACTTTAGTAATTTGATTTTTAATATATCAAATTATTTAAAATTCTTTAGAGGGGCTCACCATGCAAAGAAATATTCTTTTTTTTTCCAAAGTAAATTATAACCTTTTAATTACCTGTTTTGTAAGTTTTGGCTTTTATATTTTGACATTTCTTGAAATGAGTTCTAGCTAGATATTTGAGAAAATGAAAATAGAATCACTGATGTTACTTGGTCTACAAAGAGAAAATAACATTTCTGTTATATTCATTCTACTATTATACGTGTAAGAGATGCCACATACTCTAATTCTGATGACATCCAAAGGTTCAGTGGATGTATTCTTGAATGTTCTCTGGACATATGTAAACATGTTGAATACAAAACAACTTTCATTTTTCCTAATAATGGAAAATTAAGCATGCAATTAAATATATGACAGTCATGGATGACTTTGTAAAGGGATTTTAAACTGAATTATACAGCTAATAAAAAATACAACGAAAGGGTATTTACAGCTACTATGAAAAAATTACAAAGAAAACAATAAAATCATCTTTAGGGCTTTCTTATTAAAATTAGTTCTTGCTGTGTAAACATAAACTTTATCCTTAATTTAGGTTTTGTTATATTTTTAGCAAATTATGTTTTAAATTAATTGGTGGTATCAGAAGTATCATTAAAATATGTTAAAAAGATATTATTGACTGAGCAATCTGCAGTCTCAGTGTTGCCAGGAGATGTAGTTAGCTTAACTGAAATATAAGATATTTTTGCCTTTAGTTGTTTATAGTCTTCTTAGGTAAACAAGAGAAAACACATAAAATTATGACAAAAGAGTGAGTCGCGATTAAGTGACATACTGTGTCTTACAATCACTACTTGGATAAATAATTGATTGGTATGAGCTGAAGTAGTTTGTCTTGTGGTTCCTGATAGAGTTTATAAAATCAAATTACTATTCCAGTATCTTCTTGGACCTAGCCATTTGGTTAAAGGTCAAATTCCTCCTGCCACATATCAGAAATTCCATCTGTAATTTTTATTTGAACATTTCCCTGCCTTTTCCAATAATGTAATCCCACCCTAACCACCCACCAGAGAAAACAACACAGGATTCTTTTGTGTGCTGATGGCATTTTGTGAACAAAAGAACATGACACATGTGATTCAACTGAGTATCTGGATGTCTGCATGATGCTGTAATGTAGTCCTTTGGACAAGAATTACATGCATCTATCTTGGGAGTCACTGTACCAGGGCTGGTGTGAAGAAGCCTTGGACTTTAAAACCAGCCCATAGGCAGAATTCTGTTTTTGAAGGGAAAAAATAACCCGAGAATGGTGTGTGTGTGTGTGCACGCACGTGTGTAGTGGCAACAATGGCAAATTTCACAGATAAGGCAACGGCAACAGTTCTCAATTATTTCCTAATAATATTGAGTGAGGGAGGAGCTCTGTCTTTCAGCTTTCAAATTATGTAAGAGGGATGAACTGCTGAAACTAGCATCCTGTACCAAGTAAGTCAGATGCTATATACAAACTTAAGTGCTTCTATTCACCAGGCTAGGTCAGGCTGTAGTAACAAGCCATATCAAAATCTGAATGTCTTGAAACAACAAAGGAGTATTCCTTGATCCCTCTCATGTTCACGGTGGCCCAGCAGAAGATTTTGTTGCACTACACTATTGTCCCTACCTGGGACTTAGGTTGACAAAGCAGCCACCATCTGGAACATTACCAGTCAAAGTGGCAGAAGGGAAAACAAAACAAAAAAACCTCTCTAGGGTCTTGTATCTGCATTAGTCTTTAACTTGAATGTAATACAAATTAGTGGGGAGGGTTCCCAGATGGCCAAATAGGAACAGCTCTAGTTTACAGCTCACAGCGTGAGCAACACAGAAGACAGGCGATTTCTGCATTTCCAACTTAGGTACCTGGTTCATCTCACTGGGGCTTGTTGAACGGTGGGTGCAGCCCACAGAGCATGAGCTGAAGCAGGGTAGGGCATCACCTCACCCAGGAAGTGCAAGGGGTCAGGGAATTCCCTTTCCTAGCCAAGGGAAGCTGTGACAGATGGTACCTGGAAAATTGGGACACTCCCACCCTAATACTGCACTTTTCCAATGGTCTTAGCAAATGGCACAGCAGGACATTATATCCTGCACCTGGCTCAGAGGGTTCCATGCCCACGGAACCTTGCTCACTGCTAGCACAACAGTCTGAGGTCAAACTGCAAGGTGGCAGTGAGGCTGGGGGAGGGGCGTCCACTATTGCTGAGGCTTGGGTAGGTAAACAAAGCAGCCTGGAAGTTCAAACTGGGTGGAGTCCACTGCAGCTCAAGGAGGCCTGACTTGCTCTGTAGACTCCACCTCTGGGGGCAGGGTATAGCTGAACAAAAGGCAGCAGAAACTTCTGCAGACTTAAACATCCCTTTGAAGAGAGTAGTGGTTCTCCCAGCATGAAGTTTGAGATCTGAGAATGAACAGACTGTCTCTTCAAGTGGGTCCTTGACCCCCGAGTAGCCTAACTGGGAGACCCTTCCCAGTAGGGGCCGACTGACAGCTCGTACAACCAGATGCCCCTCTGAGGTGAAGCTTCAAGAGGATCAGGCAGCAACATTTGCTGTTCTGCAATACATTATTTGCTCTTCTGCAGCCTCCGCTGGTGATACCCCAGCAAACAGGGACTGGAGTCGACCTCAAGCAAACTCCAACAGACCTGCAGTTGAGGGTGGAAAACTAACAGACATAAAGGACATCCACGCCAAAACCCCATCTCTAGGTCACCATCACCAAAGACCAAAGGTAGATAAAACCACAAAGATGGGGAAAAAACAGAGCAGAAAAGCTGAAAATTCCAAAAATCAGAGCACCTCTTCTCCTCCAAAGGAATGCAGCTCCTTGCCAGCAGTGGAACAAAGCTGGTTGGAGAATGACTTTGATGAGTTGACAGAAGTAGGCCTCAGAAGATCAGTAATAACAAACTTCTCCGAGCTAAAGGAGGATGTTCAAACCCATCGCAAAGAACGTAAAAACCTTGAAAAGATGAATGACTGACTAGAATAAACAGCATAGAGAAGACCTTAAATGACCTGACAGAGCTGAAAACCATGGCATGAGAACTATGTGACACATGCACAAGCTTCAGTAGCTGATTTGACCAAGTGGAAGAAAAGGTATCAGTGACTGAAGATCAAATGAATGAAATGAAGTGAGAAGAGAAGTTTAGAGAAAAAAGAGTAAAAAGACACAAACAAAGCCTCCAAGAAATATGGGACTATGTGAAAAGACCAAATCTAAGTCTGATTGGTGTACCTGAAAGTGACAGGGAGAATGGAACCAAGTTGGAAAACACTTATCCAGGAGAACTTCCCCAACCTAGCAAGGCAGGCCAACATTCAAATTCAGGAAATACAGAGAACGCCACAAAGATATTCCTTGAGAAGAGCAACTTGAAGACACATAATTGTCAGATTCTCCAAAGTTGAAATGAAGGAAAAGATGTTAAGGGAAGCCAGAGAGAAACGTCAGTTTGCCTACAAAGGGAAGCCCATCAGACTAAGTGGATCTCTCAGCAGAAACTCTACAAGCCAGAAGAGAGTGGGGGACAATATTCAACATTCTTAAAGAAAAGAATTTTCAACCCAGAATTTCATATCCAGCCAAACTAAGCTTCATAAGTGAAGGAGAAATGAAATCCTTTACAGACAAGCAAATGCTGAGAGATTTTGTCACCACCAGGCCTGCCTTATTGCCTTACAAGAGTTCCTGAAGGAAGCACTAAACATAGAAAGGAACACCCAGTACCAGCCACTGCATAAACATGCCAAATTATAAAGACCATTGATGCTTGGAAGAAACTGCATCAACTAATGAGAAAAATAACTAGTTAACATCATAATGACAGGATCAAACTCATATATAACAATATGTAAATGGGCTAAATGTTCCAATTAAAAGACACAGACTGGCAAATTGGATAAAAAGTCAAGACCCATCAGTGTACTGTGTTCAGGAGACCCATCTCACGTGCAGAGACACACATAGGCTCAAAATAAAGGGATGGAGGAAGATCTACCAAGCAAATGGAAAAAAAAAAACAACAAAAAAAACAAAAAACAAAAAACAAAAACAGGTTGCAATCCTAATCTCTGATGAAACAGACTTTAAACCAACAAAGATCAAAAGAGACAAAGCAGGCCATTACATAATGGTAAAGGGATCAATTCAACAAGAAGAGCTCACTATCCTAAATATATATGCACTCAATACAGGAGGACCCAGATTCATAAAGCAAGTCCTTACAGACCTAGCGAGAGACTTAGCCTCCCATAGAATAATAATGGGAGACTTTAACACCCCACTGTCAACATTAGACAGATCAATGAGACAGAAAGTTAACAAGGATATCCAGGACTTGAACTCAGCTCTGCACCAAGCAGACCTAATGGACATCTACAGAACTCTCCACACCAAATCAGCAGAATATACATTCTTCTCAGCACCACATCGCACTTATTCCAAAATTGGCCATGTAGTTGGAAGTAAAGCACTGCTCAGCAAATGTAAAAGAACAGAAACTATAAGAGACTCTCTCTCAGACCACAGTGCAATCAAATTAGAACTCAGGATTAAGAAACTCATTCAAAACCGCACAACAACCTGCTCCTGAATGACTACTAGGTACATAACAAAATGAAGGCAGAAATAAAGATGTTCTTTGAAACCAATGAGAACAAAGACACAACATACCAGAATCTCCAGGACACATTTAAAGCAGTGTGTAGAGGGAAATTTATAGTACTAAATTCCCACAAGAGAAAGCAGGAAAGATCTAAAATTGACACCCTAGCATCACAGTTAAAATAACTAAAGAAGCAAGAGCAAACATACTCAAAAGCTAGCAGAAGGCAAGAAATAACTAAGATCAGAGCAGAACTGAAGGAGATAGAGACACACAAAAAAAACCCTTCAAAAAATCAGTGAATCCAGGAGCTGGTTTTTTGAAAAGATCAACAAAATTGAGAGACCGCTAGCAAGACTAATAAAGAAAGAGAGAAAAATCAAATAGACACAATAAAATGTGATAAAGGGGTTATCACCACCAATCCCACAGAAATACAAACTACCATCAGAGAATACTATAAACACCTCTAGACCAATAACAGGCTCTGAAATTGAGGCAATAATTAGTAGCCTACCAACCAAAAAAAGTCCAGGACCAGGTCGATTCACAGCCAAATTCTACTAGAGGTACAAAGAGGAGCTGGTACCATTCCTTCTGAAACTATTCCAATCAATAGAAAAAGAGGGAATCCTCCCTAACTCGTTTTAAAAGGCCAGCATCATCCTGATACCAAAGCCTGGCAGAGACACAATAAAAAAGAAAATTTTAGATCAATATCCTTGATGAACATTGATGCAAAAATCCTCAATAAAATACTGGCAAACCTAATCCAGCAGCACATCAAAAAGCTTATCTACCATGATTAAGTTGGCTTCATCTCTGGATGCAAGGCTGGTTCAACATATGCAGATCAATAAAAGTAATCCATCATATAAACAGAACCAAAGACAAAAACCACATGATTATCTCAATAGATGCAGAAAAGGCCTTCGATAGAATTCGACACCCCTTTATGCTAAAAACTCTCAATAAATTCGGTATTAATGGAACATATCTCAAAATAATAAGAGCTATTTATGACAAACCCACAGCCAATATCATACTGAATGGGCAAAAACTGGAAGCATTCCCTTTGAACACTGGCACATGACAGGGATGCCTTCTCTCACCACTCCTATTCAACATAGTATTGGAAGTTCTAGCCAGGGCAATCAGGCAGGAGAAAGAAATAAAAAGGTATTCAATTAGGAAAAGAGGAAGTCAAATTGTCCTTGTTTGCAGAGGACATGATTTTATATTTAGAAAACCCCATCATCTCAGCCCAAAGTCTCCTTAAGCTGATAAGCAATACAAAATCAATGTGCAAAAATCACAAGCATTCTTATACACCAATAACAGACAAACAGAGAGCCAAATCATGAGTGAACTCCCATTCACAATAGCTTCAAAGAGTATAAAATAGCTAGGAATCCAACTTGCAAGGGATGTGAAGGACCTCTCCAAGGAGAACTACAAACCACTGCTCAAAAAAATAAAAGAGGACACAAACAGATGGAAGAACATTCCATGCTCATGGATAGGAAGAATCAATATCGTGAAAACGGTCATAGTGCCCAAGGCAATTTACAGATTCAGTGCCATCCCCATCAAGTTACCAATGACTTTCTTCACAGAATTGGAAAAAACTACTTTAAAGTTCACATGAAACCAAAAAAGAGTCTGCATTGCCAAGACAATCCTAAGCCAGAAGAATAAAGCTGGAGGCATCATGCTACCTGACTTCAAACTATACTGCAAGGCTACCATAACCAAAACAGTATGGTACTGGTACCAAAACAGAGATATAGACCAGTGGAACAGAACAGAGTTCTCAGAATTAATACCACACATCTACAACCATCTGATCTTTGACAAACCTGACAAAAACAAGAAATGGGGAAAGGATTCCCTATTTAATAAATGGTGCTGGGAAAACTGGCTAGCCATATGTAGAAAGCTGAAACTGGATCTCTTCCTTACACCTTACACAAAAATTAATTCAAGATGTATTAAAGACTTAAATGTTAGACCTAAAACCATAAAAACCCTAGAAGAAAACCTAGGCAATTCCATTCAGGACATAGGCATGTTCAAGATCTTCATGACTAAAACACCAAAAGCAATGGCAACAAAAGCCAAAATAGACCAATGGGATATAATTAAACTTAGAAGCTTCTGCACAACAAAAGAAACTACCATCAGAGTGAACAGGCAACCTACAGAATGGGAGAAAATTTTTGCAATGTACCCATCTGACAAAGGGCTAATATCTGAAATCTGCAAAGAACTTAAACAAATTTACAAGAAAAAATCAAACAACCCCATCAAAAAGTGGCCAAAGGATATGAACAGACACTTCTCTAAAGAAGACATCTATGCAGCCAACAGACACATGAAAAAATGCTCATCATCACTGGCCATCAGAGAAATGCAAATCAAAACCACATTGAGATACCATCTCATGCCAGTTAGAATGGCGATCATTAAAAAGTCAGGAAACAACAGGTGCTGGAGAGGATGTGGAGAAATAGGAACACTTTTACACTGTTGGTGGGACTGTAAACTAGTTCAACCACTGTGGAAGACAGTGTAGCGATTCCTCAAGGATCTAGAACCAGAAATCCCATTTGACCCAGCCATCCCATTACTGGGTATATACCCGAAGGATTATAAATCATGCTGCTATAAAGACACATGCACACATATGTTTGTTGCAGCACTATTCACAATAGCAAAGACTTGGAACCAACCCAAATGTCCATCAATGATAGACTGGATTAGGAAAATGTGGCACATATACACTATGGAATACTATGCAGCCATAAAAAAGGATGAGTTCATGTCCTTAGTAGGGACATGGATGAAGTTGGAAGCCATCATTCTGAGCAAACTATCGCAAGGACAGAAACCAAACACCGCATGTTCTCACTCATAGGTGGGAACTGAACAATGAGATCACTTGGACACAGGGTGGGGAACATCACACACTGGAGCCTGTCATATGGTGGGGCGAGTGGGGAGGGATAACATTAGGAAAAATACCTAATGTACATGACGAGTTAATGGGTGCAGCACACCAACATGGCATATGTATACATATGTAACAAACCTGCACTTTGTGCACATGTACCCTAGAACTTAAAGTATACTAAAAAGAAAAAAAAAGGAAAAAAGAAAATAACACAAGTCAATCTTTTTACATTTTTAACGTATGTTTGTTTTAATCAAATACATTTTAACTTTAATAAAGCATTAAAAATGAGAATAAAAATTATAAAAACCTATCAGTGATATTTTATAATTTATTTTAGTTTTCGTTTTAGGTTCTGGGGGTACACATGCAGGTTTGTTACATGCATAAATTGCGTTTTGCTGGGATTTGGTGTATGAATGCTTCTGTCACCCAGGTAGTGAGCATAGAACTGGATAGTTTTTTAACCCTTTTAACCCTTACCCACCTCCCCAACTCCCACCCGGTATTCTTCAGTGTCTGTGGTTCCCATCTTTGTGTCCATGTGCACTCAATGTTTAGCTCTCACTTACAAGTAAGAATATGTGGCATTTGGATTTCTGTTTCTGTGTTAATTTGCTTAGGATGATGGCCTCTAGCTGCCTCCACGTTGCCTCAAATGACATGATTTTGTTGTTTTTGATGGTTGGGTAGTATTCCATGGTATATATATGCCATATTTTTATGATCCAGTCCGCCATCGATGGGGATCTAAACGGATTTCATGTCTTTGGTGTTGTGAATAGCACTGCAATGAACATACGAGTGTGTGTGTCTTTTAGGTAGAATGATTTATTTTCCTTTGAGTGTATACTCAGTAATGAGATTGCTGGGTTGAATGGTAATTCTGTTTTAAGTTCTTTGAGAAATATCCAAATGGCTTTAAACAATGACTGAACTAATTTACATTTCCACCAACAGTATGTAAGCATTCCCTTTTCTCCATAACCTTGCCAACAACTGTGGGGTTTTTTTTTGACTTTTTAATAATAGCCATTCTGACTGGTTTGAGATAGTATCTTATTAAGGTTGTAATTTGCATTTCTCTAATGATTAGTGACGTTAATGGTTTTTTCACGTATTTGTTGGCCACATGCATTTCTTCTTTTGAGAAGTATCCCTTCATGTTCTTTGCCCATTTTTTAATGGAATTGTTTATTGCTTGTTGAATTATGTAAATTCTTAAAGATTCTGGGTATTAGACTTTTGTCAGATGCATAGTTTGCAAGTATTTTCTCCCATTTTGTAGTTTGTTCATTCCGTTGATAGTTTATTTCGCTGTGCAGAAGCTCTTTAGTTTAATTTGGTCCCACTTGTCAGTTTTTGTTTTTGTTGCAATTGCTATTGAGGCATAAATTCTTTGTCAAGGCTAATGTCCTGAATAGTATTTCCTAGGTTTTCTTCTAGGATTTTTTTCCAATGTTAGGTTTTACGTGTAAGTCTTTAATCCATCTTGAGTTAAGTTTTGTGTATCGTGAAAGGTAAGGGGTCCAGTTTCAATCCTCTGCATATGGCTAACTAGTTATCCCAGCACTATTTATTGAATGGAGAGTACTTTCCCCATTGCTTGTTAGTTCAACTTTGTCGAAGATCAGATGGTTGCAGGTGTGCAGGTTTATTTCTGGGTTCTCGATCCTGTTCCATTGGTGTATATATCTGCTTTTTTGTACCAGTACTGTGCTGTTTTGGTTACTGTAGCCTTATAGTGTAGTGTGAAGTTTCGCAGTGTGATGCTTCTGGCTTTGTTCTTTTACTTAGGATACTTTTGCTATTCCAGCTCTTTTTTTGGTTCCATGAATTTTAGCATAGATTTTTCTAATTCTTTGAAAAATGATGTTGGTAGTTTTGTAGGAATAACATTGAATCTGTAAACTGTTTTGGGCAGTATGGCTATTTTAACAATATTGATTCTTTGTATCCCTGAGCATGGAATGTTTTTCCATTTGTTTGTGTCATCTCATTTCTTTCAGCAGTGTTTTGTAATTCTCATTATAGAGCTCTTTCACCTTCCTGTTTAGCTGTATTCCTAGTTATTTTATTCTACTTGTGGTTACTGTGAATGGGAATGGGGTCATGGGAGCTCCTGCAGTTAAGATCCCAGAGGTCCGTGATGAGAGTGGGCTCCTTCACAGTTACTTCACTCACTCTTTCTTTAGGAGCCGTTAGACAAGTCAGTCTTGACAGTTTAGGATTTATTCAGTTTTCATAAGGTAAAACTCCACTGAGGTAAATACAAAGCCTTACATTTGAGATCTCTAATTCACATACCTGGGAGGAGCATGTGTACGAAAAAGTCCGAGGGCTCAATATGAGCAGGTCAAATGTGTTATGTGATGACAAAAAAGGAAGTTAATTGATTTCAGGTTACAATAATAACATCGAAAGCAAAAGAGATAATGGTCTCTAACAGTTCTACTACACTCCCTAACATTCTAGATTCTAGAAGGATCTAGATTCTAGAACGACCTACTCAGATTTCATGTTATATGTGAAGATAGAGATTCATAAGTTAAAAATGCGTCTAGATGCAAATGAACAGGAGGTCGAAGGGTCAGGAAAACTCTAATGTGAGGAATGGTTGAAGAAACAGCTATTTCACTTAAGAGAAGATAGGCTGGGCACAGTGGCTCACGCCTGTAATCCCAGCACTTTGGGAGGCCGAGGCAGGTGGACGAGGTCAGGAGTTTGAGACCAACCTCACCAACATGGTGAAACCCTGTCTCTACTAAAACTGCAAAAATTAGCCAGGTGTGTTGGTGCACGCTTGTAACCCACTACTCAGGAGGCTAAGGCAGGAGAATCACCTGAACCCAGGAGGCGGAGGTTGCAGTGAGCCGAGATTGTGCCACTGCACTGCAGGCTGGGCGACAGAGCAAGACTCCATTTCAAAAAAAAAAGGAAGATAGAGTTGGGATATCTTGGCTGCCTCTAATATATGGAGATGGAAATTCACTCATACCTATGTATATAGATGGTAGGATGGGACCCATGCATGAAAGTTAAAGGAAGGAGACTTCAACTCAGTATAGAGAACTTAGTCGTAATTAGAACTGTCTAACAGTAGCATGGACTATAGGGTGAGAGGTCTGTCTCTGTGAGAGTTTCTAATTGAACAACCTTTGTTACACGATGTGATTCCACTGTTGTCTCTGATAGACTTTTATCCTTATTTAGTTAGCTACATTTTTGTTCTGTGCAGTTAGGAGGCTATTTTAATCTTATTTGGGATTTCTGAAACTGTCAAAGTTCTTTAAAAACTTTTTGATAAATAAAATAATGAAATTTTGAAACTCTCTTTTAGGAATTATTAAATCACATATGTTGGAGTCAGACTGACTTGTGTTCACATGCTAGCTCATCCCTTACAAGCTTTCTCACTTTAGCAGTTTAGTTACTTAATCTCTGAGCCTAACTGCTGCTGCTACTACTACTACTACTACTACTACTACTACTACTACTACTACTACTACTGTAGTAGTGGTATTGCTGAGAGGGTTAAATCAAATGAGCTAATGCACATAAAGAGCTTTTATGGTGCTTGGCACAGAGTAGGCACCCAGAACATGAGGCTACCACTGTTATTAATCCTTTCCTTGACCTTTGTTTTGCTAAAGCTAACATGATGCTTAGTAAAGGCTTTTAGATCTTAGTCCGAGCTTCTTTTCACTATTGTCCTTGAGTTACTTAGGTTTCAGGTTTAAGTCAAGAATATCACGAATTTTAATGACTCTTCTATTCATTTACTTTCTTTACACTCAAATGCTCTAGAATCAGGCTTTTTTGATAACCTCTGCAGCTGCAATCACTCATTATTCAAATAGTAAAACGCATGGTACTGCAGCATGCAACTGTCTCACTTGTCTTTGAACCAGTCTCTCTGGCTCCATGCACACTTTAGATTTTGGGGCCATAGGCCAACTCATGTGTATATGATCTTCCTTAAGTTTCTCCTCACAGTCAAAGGCTTTTTAGTTTTTCTTTGGCAATTATCTAGAGTGTGAGACTTAGATAGTATTGTTAACTTGACCTTTCCATTAAACCAGAGGCAATTCAAAGAAATCTCATCTAAATCTCTTTTGGGGAAAATAAACTTTAGAAACAATAACATTTGCAAGCATTTAAATTTTTTATTTTTTATTGCCTCATTTTTTCCTTGGAGTTGACCAAAATAATTGGTATCTCAAAATCTGTTGGAGGCAGCAGACTTTTAAAATTTCATATTAGATGAGAATGTGAATAATCACGTTGTATGTATGTCCTGTTTTGCAATACTTTACTGAAAAATCACTAAAAAGGATGTTTTTGCCCGTGGATGGGATGCTTGCATCTAGCTCTTTCTCACCTATTCTGCTTAGATGCCAACTTGTCTTTATTTCTTGTTGAGTGTCCAACCTGTTGGCTTTGTTCCTAAGGTTTGCAAGGAATTAATTCTCTACCTCTCCATAGGGACCAGTGAAACCTAACTATGTTGTGATATGGAGAAGCATGAAGCCTTTGGAATTTATGAATCATAGCACTAAAATCTGGAACTAGTCATGTAGCCCTTTGCCTGGAAGCATATTATTGAGCATTCAATTCATGGTTATAGCTTTTCCCTAGTGCCAGTTTGTAAGTTAGTTTAAAAACTGTTGTAATTCTGTGAAGAAAGTCAATGGTAGCTTGATGGGGATAAGATTAAACCTATAGATTACTTTGGGCAGTATGGCCATTTTCACGATATTGATTCTTCCTATCTATGAGCATGGAATGTTTTTCCATTTGTTTGTGTCCTCTTTTATTTCCTTGAGCAGTGGTTTGTAGTTCTCCTTAAAGACGTCCTTCGCATCCCTTGTAAGTTGGATTCCTAGGTATTTTGTTCTCTTTGTAGCAATTGTGAATGGGAGTTCAATCATGATTTAGCTCTCTGTTTGTCTATTATTGGTGCATAGGAATGCTTGTGATTTTTGCACATTGATTTTGTATCCTGAAACTTTGCTGAAGTTGCTTATCAGCTTAAGGAGATTTTGGGCTGAGATGATGGGGTTTTCTAAATATACAATTATGCCATCTGCAAATAGAAACAGTTTGACTTCCTCTCTTCCTATTTGAATACCCTTTATTTCTTTTTCTTGCCTGATTGCCCTGGCCAGAACTTCCAATACTATGTTGAATAGGAGTGGTGGGAGAGGGCATCCTTGTCTTGTGCCAGTTTTCAAAGGGAATGCTTCCAGTTTTTGCCCATTCAGTATGATATTGGCTGTGTGTTTGTCATAAATAGCTCTTATTATTTTGAGATATGTTCCATTAATACCGAATTTATTGAGAGTTTTTAGCACGAAGGGGTGTTGAATTCTATCGAAGGCCTTTTCTGCATCTATTGAGATAATCATGTGGTTTTTGTCTTTGGTTCTGTTTATATGATGGATTATGTTTTTTGATTTGCATATGTTGAACCAGCCTTGCATCCCAGGGATGAAGCCGACTTGATCGTGGTGGATAAGCTTTTGATGTGCTGCTGGATTCGGTTTGCCAGTATTTTACTGAGGATTTTCACATGGATGTTCATCAGGGATATTGGCCTGAAATTTTCCTTTTTTGTTGTGTCTCTGCCAGGTTTTGGTATCAGGATGATGCTGGCCTCATAAAATGAGTTAAGGAAGACTCCCTCTTTTTCTATTGTTTGGAATAGTTTCGGAAGGAATGGTACCAGCTCCTCGTTGTACCTCTGGTAGAATTAGGCTATGAATCCATCTGGTCCTGGGCTTTTTTTAGTTGGTAGGCTATTAACTATGCCTTAATTTTAGAACTTGTTATTGGTCTATTCAGGGATTCAACTTCCTCCTGGTTTAGTCTCGGAAGGGTGTATGTGTCCAGGAATTTATCCGTTTCTTCTAGATTTCCTAGTTTATTTGCATAGAGATGTTTATAGTATTCTCTGATGGTAGTTTGTATTTCTGTGAGATCAGTGGTAATATCCCCTTTATCATTTTTTATTGTGTCTATTTGATTCTTCTCTCTTTTTTTCTTTGTTAGTCTGGCTAGCAGTCTATTTATATTGTTAATCTTTTAAAAAAACTAGCTCCTGGATTCATTTATTTTTTTGAAGGGTTAGTTCAACCGTTGTGGAAGACAGCGTGGCAATTCCTCAAGGATCTAGAACCAGAAATACCATTTGACCCAGCAATCCCATTACTGGGTATATACCCAAAGGGTTATAAATCATTCTACTATAAAGACATATGCACATGTATGTTTGTTGCAGCAATATTCACAGTACCAAAGACTTGGAACTAACGCAAGTGCCCATCAATGGTAGACTGGATAAAGAAAACGTGGCACTTACAGTATGGAATACTATGCAGCCATAAGAAAGGATAAGTTCATGTCCTTTGTAGGGACATGGATGAAGTTGGAAACCACCATTCTCAGCAAACTAACACAGGAACAGAAAATCAAACACCAAATGCTCTCACTCACAAGTGGGAGTTGAACAATGAGAACACATGGACACAGGGAGGGGAAGAACACACACTGGGGCCTGTCGGGGGTTGGGGGATTAGGGGAGGGATAGCATTAGGAGAAATACCTAATGTAGATGATGGGTTGATGGGTGCAGCAAACCACCATGGCGCATGTATACCTATGTAACAAACCTGCACATTGTGTCCATGTAAGTTCTGTCCCAGAACTTTAAGTATAATATTAGTAAAAAGCAATAAAAATAATTAAATAAAAATTAAAAAAAAACTGTTCATGCAGTCATTCTATGAGGAGAGTTATGCTGGCAAACACTTCAGTGTTACAGACATTTATTACCAAACTAAGCAAAACATTCCCATAAATGTTCATGGTTTTTTCTTTAAAACAGTCCCCAAAGGGCTTATTGCACATGGCCTCCTCACTTACGCATTCATCAACACTCCCTTGACTAATTGGTGTTAAAGTGATGATTGGGGCATGTTTTCAGTTTTTTAAAGGAGGAATTCACAGTTTTTTGCAGATGGATTTCTGTAAGCTAATCTTAACTTTTCTTAACAAACTTTAGATTACTGGGCTAGTATTCATAACTGGATTACCCTAATTTTGATAATGGGGGAAAGTTTAAAATATTTGAATTGCTCACTATGTACAGGCACTCTCATATGCAAAAATGAGTTACCAGAGAGAGAAATTCAGGTAAATTAGTATTAGTAACTTTCATATGGAAGTTATTGGGAAGGCATTAGGCCTCTAGTTCTTCATTTATAAAACAGGACTGCTAACATAATATCTCATAAATCTGTTGTGAAATTCCAAGGAGATTGTGCATAGCAGCTAACCCAGTGCCTATGGCATTGTGAGTGAGGATTTGATCTTTGCAAGCCTGTGACATAGGAGGTAGATTGTTATCTGCACTTTACAGATGAGAACACTGAAGCCCCAGAGGATTAACAGGGACTTGCTCATGAGAGTGAGATTTTAGTCTGAGATTCCTAACTTACAGTTCAGTGCTTTTTCACTATGAGAAGGTCCAGGGGCAATGAATCAGGTAGATTGCTCGACCTTAATCCTGTTTTTATAAGTACTTTTTCTTTGACTCTTAGTATTAACAGTACCTTAGTAGGACCTTTCACTTGGGGGTAGTATATTGCCCCAAAGAAAAATCTGTTACTTTCCTGCCCCAGAGATATAACTTAGTTGTTGTTTTTTTTGTTTTGTTTTTCGATGTTTTATTTATTTTTTATTTTATTTTATTTTTTTTGGTATTTTTATTATTATTATTATTATTATTATTATTATTATTATTATACTTTAAGTTCTAGGGTACATGTGCATAACGTGCAGGTTTGTTACATATGTATACTTGTGCCATGTTGGTGTGCTGCACCCATCAACTCGTCAGCACCCAACAACTCGTCATTTACATCAGGTATAACTCCCAATGCAATCCCTCCCCCCTCCCCCCTCCCCATGATAGGCCCCGGTGTGTGATGTCCCCCTTCCCGAGTCCAAGTGATCTCATTGTTCAGTTCCCACCTATGAGTGAGAATACGCGGTGTTTGGTTTTCTGTTCTTGTGATAGTTTGCTAAGAATGATGGTTTCCAGCTGCATCCATGTCCCTACAAAGGACATGAACTCATCCTTTTTTATGACTGCATAGTATTCCATGGTGTATATGTGCCACATTTTCTTAATCCAGTCTGTCACTGATGGACATTTGGGTTGATTCCAAGTCTTTGCTATTGTGAATAGTGCCGCAATGAAC
Organism: Macaca nemestrina; assembly: GCF_043159975.1. Classification (NCBI taxonomy): domain Eukaryota; kingdom Metazoa; phylum Chordata; class Mammalia; order Primates; family Cercopithecidae; genus Macaca; species Macaca nemestrina. Next base: position 147,469,816 of record NC_092130.1, read on the forward strand.
ATACGTGTGCATGTGTCTTTATAGCAGCATGATTTATAATCCTTTGGGTATATCCCCAGTAATGGGATGGCTGGGTCATATGGTACAGTACAAGGGGAAAGGGAATCCATTTTCCTAGCCAGGGGAACTGAGACACATAACTTAGTTTTTAGCATTATGAGCAAAAGCCCTGGTGCAGGAGACTTTTACTTAATCTACTGTTTTTAGTATGGTATTGCTGCCTTCAACTGTGCCTGATGTTTCTGCATCCATAGAACTTCAGTTTCAGTATCTTCATAAAAATCAGTATGTCCAGTCTTCTGCTGGGGTTGGGGAGAGACAGTCTCCTGGCTTTGCCTGGTAGGAGAGGAAGTGCTCTTTCTATGGCTCCTTTTCCAGTCCCTTCCCATATTCGAAGCCGGTTGATGCCTCCAGTTTCTGATTCTTTCTGGTGTTTCCCACTGTGAATCTGCTTCTTTGCTACCATTGCCCCCCGCTTCCAGCCTGCCACTTGTAGGTAGTGAGCTTTCTGTCTTTTTAAGGATGTTTCAGTTTCTACTCTTTATTTACTTTCCAGCTTCCAAAGATTTTGATGTGGATCATTTGTTGTCTTTTCTCTTGTTTCTGTTGTTTTTTTTTGATCCTTGTGGGTTTATGAGTTTTTGAAAATTAAGTAATTTTACCGTTTTTACAGGGTTTTTTTAAGAGATGGAGGAAATCTAAAATCATGTGTTCAATCTACCATGCTTAACCCTACCATTTTATTTGTTATTTTGAAGAACTTAGCATATATTTATTTTCAGATCACTTTACTAACTCTGCCTCTTTGGATGTGATTATCCTTTTAGTCTGCCTTTTGTAGCACTTAATTTCTGCATATTTGTAGTTGTTGTTAAGTATATATTATCCTTTGTGGCTTTATCATGTCCATCATCTCCCTATGGGCATCTTTCGTCTTCTATTCCATCTCTTTACTGCCATTGAAGTGAATATGCTGCTTGCTAGGCTCTTCCTTCCCTATTTAGATATTTGTTCTTTTGTTTATGGCAATTGCAGTCTAGGTTACAATAGGAAATGTGAGGATATGATGGCTGCAAGAGGGAGGGGAATGGGGCGTTCTTCTTTTCCCTTTTTTTCTTTCTCATTCCAATCTGCCTCCTCGGATCTTTCTTCATCTACTGATGTCTTTACTCTTCTGCAGACCTCAGTGATAGTTCAGAGCATAGCTGCCAGCAACAGGGATTGTGACTGCAAAGGGCAAAGTGAGAAACCCCAAACATGCCCCACCAGTCCTAGGGCTGTCAGCCACATTCCTGCCCTGTCACACCTCAATCCCAAAAGCTCAGTCCTGTTTGAAAACCTTAAGGACCTTTTTTAAGTGGATGTCTTCCTTTTATAACCCAGAGGGGCCTTAGAATGTCTTGGTTTTTCCCTTAGGACCTAAGTAAAAAGAAACGAAAGAAGAAACAGGAGGGAGTTATTCTTTTTTTTTTTTTCTCACCTACTTTTTTGCTTACTAGCAATTTAAAAAAATGACAAATGGGATCTAATTAAACTACAGAGCTTCTGCACAGCAAAACAAACTACCATCAGAGTGAACAGGCAACCTACAGAATGGGAGAAAATTTTTGCAATCTACTCATCTGCCAAAGGGCTAATATCCAGAACCTACAAAGAACTCAGACAAATTTACAAGTAAAAACAACCCCATCAAAAAGTGGGCAAAGGATATGAACAGACTCTTGAGAAATGTCTTCTCAAAAGAAGACATTTATGCAACCAACAGACACATGAAAAAATGCTCATCATCACTCGCCATGAGAGAAATGCAAATCAAAACAACAATGAGATACCATTTCACACCAGTTAGAATGGCATTCATTAAAAAGTCAGGAAACAACAGGTGCTGGAGAGGTTGTGGAGAAATAGGAACACTTTTACACTGCTGGTGTAACTGTAAACTAGTTCAACCATTGTGGAAGACAGTGTGGCCATTCCTCAAGGATCTAGAACTAGAAATACCATTTGACCCAGCCATCCCATTACTGGGTATATACCCGAAGGATTATAAATCATGCTGCTATAAAGACACATGCACACATATGTTTATTGCGGCACTATTCACAATAGCAAAGACTTGGAACCAACCCAAATGTCCATCAATGACAGACTGGATTAAGAAAATGTGGCACATATACACCATGGATTACTATGCAGCCATCAAAAAGGATGAGTTTGCGTCCTTTGTAGGGACATGGATGCAGCTGGAAACCATCATTCTCAGCAAACTATCGCAAGAACAGAAAACCAAACACCGCATGTTCTCACTCATAGGTGGGAATTGAACAATGAGATCACTTAGACACAGGGTGGGGAACATCACACACCGGGGCCTGTCGTGGGGTTGGGGGAGGGGGGGAGGGATAGCATTAGGAGATACACCTAATGTAAATAGCTAATTAATGGGTGTAGCACACCAACATGGCACATGTATACATATGTAACAAACCTGCACTTTGTGCACATGTACCCTAGAACTTAAAGTATAATAAAAAAAAATCTGAAAACTAAGATTAGTGGTAAAGTTGTCAGATAATATTTTATTGTTCGTGGCTCCAGAGTGGAAAGAAATTGGTCAAAAGTTATGTGATGGCTTTAAAGTGAAAGGAGGCAGACCCGATTCATTCTAAATTTCTTTGGGAGAAACATGCTTTGCTCATAGACTGTCTCTTTGTTCCTTTACCTTTTCAGATTCTCCCTTTCCTCAAATTTTAGATAAAAAAGTGGTTCAGAGAGGAAATTCTAGAGCTAGACTTTTTTTTGAAGCCCAGCTTTGATGATTTTTAGGTATATAAACTTGAACACTGTCATAATAGTTGTGACAGTGTGATACTAATGCAAGCATAGACAAATGCACCAATAGAACAGAATAGACTCCAAAACAGACTAACTTATGACTTATGATAAGAGTGATACTGCAATTCAGTCCTTAGCCTCTGTATGTCTCAGTTTCCCCAAATGCAGAACAGGAATAACTGTATCCCTATGGTGGTGTCGTGATGATTAAGTGAATGAACACAAATGTGCTTACAATAGGGCCTGATGTCTAATAAATGCTTTATAAGTTCTACCTATTATTTGTGTTATCTGTATTTCAGTAAAATTTTTCCTGGTCCCAGGCCTTAATCAACTTCCTCTGAAATTTCACAGTCCTTATTCTGCACTGCCTATTTTGGGACTTAATTATTCACTTCCTTACTTTGCTATCAAATTATTTTGTGTGCAGTAGTTGTGTGTCTCCATCTATTGTAAACTCTGAGGACAGAGACCACATGGACTGCATGTAATTGCTTCTCTAGTTATCAGGGTGCCCAGAATAACATTGAGTTCCAGCTGGCATTCAATCTGTGCTTATCAGTTGATTGGGCAATAGATCACTTTGGGGGTTAGGAGATGTTTGTCAGGAGATCTGCATTTTACCTTCCAAGATAGAGGGTAGGAGCAGTTCTGTTTTTTTGTAGCCTTATTTGTTATCAGAAACATTTGCTGTTTTTACTTTTTAGTAAACAGCTCTGGACTGTATGAGTTCTTAGGGATTATACCTGAAAGAATCCACCCAGAAGTAAATACACTGCGAAGAACCATGTAAAGACTCATGGTTCTTCACCTTTCTTTCACCTCCAGGGCCTTTAAAGGAGACAGGAAAGAGTTTATGATTTTGCTCACTCATGAATAAGATTTTCTCATCCATATTGTTCTTTTGGGTCTGCTTAGTTTATATATTTTATGTTACAACCCGAGACTTCCAGTTGATTTTTTTTTTTTCTCTTCTTTTTTGCCTTCCATTTTCACATTACCTTCTGGCCCTAGGAAATCTGGTTTTTCACAGTTTTTCTGCTTTGCCGAGACAGTTTGCCAGTTACCTGGAAGGTGGCATATTGCCCTTCTTCCTGTTTCCAACTAGTCTCAAAGTGCTTTCTTTCCCAAGAGGTGGCCAAAATCTGCTGTGCTGAAACGGTCATTTGTGAATACAGTAATTCTCAGGAGGCATAAATTCATATCCTGTTCTCACTATGTATTTTATTAACTGTTAGAGTTATTCTACTGCCAGGCCCTGGCTAGAACCTGACTTGGTGCCTAGTGCTAACAACTGTCTTTAAAGGATTATGAATAGGGTCATAAACACTATTTACATTAGCAGGAACATGTACTTTTAGTATTTCTACCACTCCTTCTCGCTTCTGCTCACCCTCACAGGCATGGTCAGTTCATAATAGGTGCATGGGTACTCTGCATTTCCCCTGTGGTTTTTTTTTTTTTTTTTTTTTTGGTCACATGTGGATGAATTTGTTTGTTTAAACTTTATTTTTCACAATCAAGTCACTCTTGTATGCTGGCCTCCAGTCTTCAAATGACATGAAACTTCCCAGATTATGTGTTCTAAGGATTTTTTCCCCTTTCTTTTTAACTAGAGCCAAAAATAATAAACCTGGGTTATGATGCAAGTAACCAGAAAGTTAAACCACTGCTTAATGTGCATTAGCATTAGTATCAGAGCCTTGTCATAGGCATAACAAAATCGTGGAACACTCTTTAGTTCAATGGCAAACTTAATGTTTACTCCCAGGTGTTTGAGATATTAAATATCAACTTCACATCAGAGAAATGTAAAAATGAGAGTTAGAGAGGCAGCTCATCCGTGGAGTTTTCCCTGTTTTACTTAGGAAGAAAACTGGATCGTTGAAAAGAGGGATTATTCCTGTTCTCTTAAGATGTGAACCCTGTCCTGTTAAAACATGTATTAGATGGCAAATGTGGGAAAGAGGCAGTATTGTGCAAGGGTTACTTCGATATTGACTGGCTTTGCACTAAGAACATATAGTAATACATGGTGGATATCATTCAAAAAGCTTCCAAGTGTATGTAGGACAGGGCTTGGATTCAGTTCAAACAGATGGATGAACATTCACTCATTCAGCATGCCCCTTTAAGTGACGAAATCAGAATAATGATAGCAGGGATTATAGATGACAGAGTCTTTCCTACAAAAAATGTACATGGCAAAGAAATGTAAAAACTAATGATTCTTTGACCTTCATGTAGAGATAAGGAAAACTAAGGGAAGATTGCTGATTTTATACTTAATTTTTTCTCATAGTCTCATTTTCTCATTCTCATGATTTGGCTATGCATTTTATATTATGTGTCCTTAAAACTGATCATAGTCATGAAGTGTGCCTGAAAATGCTTTTAAGCCAGCAGAAGTTTCAACAAACCACTAATCCTGTAGAAGCACTTCTGAGTAATTCTTAAATGCACTGGCTTTGGAGGTAGCAGAGCTATTCATTATAGCACCCACTGATTCAACCAGTCATGGATAGAAAATATTTTTTCAAAACAATAAAAAATAACAATACAACAATACAAGTAATACAAATTTAAAAAACCAATACAGGATAACACCATTTACACAGCATTCACATTGTGTTAGGCGTTATAAGCAGTCTAGAAATGATTTAAAATACACAGGAGGATGTGCACAGGTTATATGCAAATACTGTGCCATTTTGTATAAGGGACTTGAGCATTTGCAGATTTTGATATCTGCAGGGAGTCCTGCAGCCAATCCCCACAGATACCTCAGAACAACTGTAGAGTCTTGTTAACCATTACTTTGATTTTGCACTGACAGAAGATGTCAACTATTTGGCTAGTTTGAGTAACCTCTTCTCTAGACACTGCTAGAGAAACATAATGATATGTATTTCACATTTAAAGTCCATTTAAGGGGCCGGGCACGGTGGCTCACACCTGTAATCCCAGCACTTTGGGAGGCCAAGGTGGGTGGATCACCTGAAGTTGGGTGTTCGAGACCAGCCTGGCAAACATGATGAAACCCCTTCTCTACTAAAAATACAAAAATTAGCTGGGCATGGTGGCATGCACCTGTAATCCCAGCTATTTGGGAGGCTGAGGCAGGAGAATCACTTGAATTTAGGAGGTGGAGGTTGCAGTGGGCTGAGATCACGCCACTGCACTCCAGCCTGAGCAACAGAGTGAGACTCCGTCTCCAAAAAAAAAAGTCCATTTAAGTCTTTTAAGAGTTTTAAGTCTTTTAAAAGCCCGTGTAAGTCTTCTGATTATAGCCATGTGTTAGTTCTGCCCAGTTTATAGAAAAAGATTGTTCCTAGTTGTGTTAGGAGAGAAAGTTGACCAGTGGGTACCGATCCCTTTTTTAACATGGCTTCTGTCTTTAACCAAGGAGGGCTGCACACATGCCTCACCATAAAGAAGATAAGAGACAGTGAAAATTTAGAGGGTAACATTAACTGTAGTGTCTATTACAGAATGGGCTCTTGTTGAGGGGCTTTGTAAACAAGAAGGGATTGATCAAGTGAAATACATAGATTCAAACAGGAAAAGCTGGGGAATTTTCTAATTCTAGCACCTTCCCCAAGCCTCAGCATTTGTAGACCTTTATACATATGGTATGAAAAAGAAGAATCTATTTTGTTTTGTTTTGTTATTGATTTTTAACTACGAAAGAGTCTTCCCTATGAAGCTATTGTGTTAGTGAAATAAATTTTACTCCTTAGAAATTGAATCTTCTCTTCAGAAGGTCTTTGATGGCTCTTCTTGCTTTGAATATCCAGTGGAAAGAAGGCTTACATTTCTGTGCCAATATTTTCTCCACTTTGGAAGCACTTGAGTGAACATAACACATCATTTTTTCAGAAATCAAAGATTTCTCATTAAAATCTTTACTTGAAATTCACATACAATTTAATAAAGTTTCTGAGTTAATATGAAACTAATAGTCCATTAAGAATAAGGAATGATTGACTTGTATTTTTATTAACCTTCAGCTGTAAGCGACCTTAAAATACCATCGAACACATTCAAATTCACCAGGCATGACTGCCCAGTGCCTCACCCAACCTAGCCTCTTATTCATTCTCTTATTAAATCTCTTATTAAATCTCCAGTGGAAGAGATTGTGTCAGAGTCTCCTTCACTGGTCTATTTCAGTGTCTTACAATTCATATAATGCTTAAAAAGAGAAGTAAGCATTGTTTAAGTGTAGATGTTTATTTTGTTGTTTGCTCAGATTGAATCCTTTTCATGTTCTGCTGGCTGTCTTATTCATGCCCTAGTTGTTACTCATGATGCAGATTGCTGATACTATATCTGATGTTATTGTATACCATCGAAGATGGGCCAGCAAACATGCTGAGTGTCCATGAATCACACAGCAATGATTTGAAATCTCTTTAAGTATGAGGACCATTGTTAAATGACAAAATGTCATGCCATCACCCCAGCCCCGATCCCCTGACCTCCTTCCACACATATACACAATACTAGTTTTACTTTTAGTATCTAAGAAAATGTATAGTTGAAAACAACTGTGATGAGTGTAGTAAAGCTTTATAGTGAAAGTGTATTTTATTAAATATAGTAACATCTTCATACATCTAAAAAGCAGTAATGATATGTCAAAGTTTTTTATCTAGAAAATGAAGGTACTGTATTTGTACAAGTTCTCATTCTGAGTCATTTAGTGAGAAAATTGGTGGTGTTTTACCCTTAAACATCCTTAAAACATTGTACATATTTCTGGAGCTAATTAAAAGCAAAAATAACAAAGATTGATATACATTTAATGTTGTTCACTCTACATAGCTGCTATAGCCCACAGGAAGGGTTCTGCAAGAACACAGCAATCACTTCGATGATGAAGCATAATCACTGTGGGTGCTTCGTGCTAAGTTCTGAGCCTCAGCCCATGTGGTCTATGGTTAAATCAAATAATGTTTGTAAATAACAGCAAAAGGTCTGTAATCTCAAAAAGTTACCTCTACACAAAACTTGTGTATATACATACTTTTCTCTATACAGAGTACCAAAATTTCCTGATTCATGAGTCTTCTTTAATTTAAAAGTTTAAAAATTGCCCTCTGTGGCATATGTGGAGATTATCTCAGAATAAAACAAACTCTTAACAACAACACAAAAGTATTTATGAGGGCCTACCAGGCGGCTGGCAAGAAATTAGTGATTTCTCTCATGCATTTACCACATGTTATCTATTGGCCATAGATGAGTACTGAATGTCTGTTTCTATGGATGCAGAAAGGAATTTTTATATTGGTGAGCTGCATTTCAGTTTAGAACATTGACCCAGGTTTTGTAAAAATAGATTCGTCTTTGATAGATATTTTTTTGGATAGCTATAAAGGCACTGTTGTTTTCATTCATTTTTTATATTTGTGAAGGAAAAGTTGATTTGTATATTTTTGGTGCCGGTGAATTCTTTTTCTGCCCATATATGAAGAACTGAATGATTATACATGTGGTTCAATGTTTTTGTTAGATTGTTGGGGATAGTGATGAGGGTGGGATTAGGGAATTGAAAATTGTTATACCAAAGGTACCAAGAGATTGCTTGTCTTGATTTGGTGCTAATAGAGGGACAGAATTCCCCTTTCAGACCCTGGGAGGCCTGTTTGTTTTTGTGTGTGGAGATAGATACATGGAGGTTCAACTTGTAAATATAGTCAAATCTCTGCTAGAATAGTTGATAGAAAAGCTACTGTGGGTCACTCATATTTCTGGTTATCATAAAGGTCAAACTGGATATTTAAAAAATAAAACAGAAGGCTTTAAAGGACTGCTTCCCTTTCTGTGAAAACCATTCATGCCCCTCTGCAGGTAGCAGTATTTTGGTGGGAAAGATTGATAATCACAACTCTCATTATCAAGTTTAATATAAAATATGCCTAAAATACTTCCATTAATCATGAATCACAGACTTTTCTTGGGCATTCACTGTGTTCAGGGCACTGCAGTTGACAGTGAATACACAAATATCTGTGGTGTGATGAAATGTGAAGTTTAATTAATGGGCTCTTTTCATCCTCCGAGTTTAGTAACCCAAGTGAGTTAACTGCCCATTTGGCAGTTATACCTTGGACACCTATTGCTTTTGTGTTGCAAACACCACATGCCAAATTTGCAACTTCTAGCTTCAAAGAGTAAGACAGATGATTTGAGAAGAGAATGCCAGTAGACTGAGCAAGTTTCTTATCCTGTTTCCAGACTAGGTAAAAGACTCTTTGAACTGGCACAGGAAAGGAGCATTTGAAGAGGAAGAGTAGAATGAGACATAGTCCTGGGCATGACTTTTAGCCTCCCGATGGGGTTGGGGCTGGGCAGAGGATACAAGAAAATTCCCCTTGAGGTTCTCAGGATTCCAAGAGTAGGGGAGACTTGTGCTGTATCTTCACTTTTCAAAACTTTGAAAGTAATAGTTTTACATAGCTGTCTTGTGCTATCTTTTTACAGGTGAGAAGACCATATATATATATATACACACACACCCACACCCACACACACACATACACACACACACAAATGGTGTCCTGTACATATGCCAAATGATTCTTGCAGTATGGTAGATATTATAGAAGTTAAGAAGAAAGAGCAGTTATTATGGCCTGGGTTTGTTGGAGAACATTTAACTATTTTCCTATCTTAATAATTTTAGTATGGGTAACAGGATATTATATTAGCCAGTTAAGATGAATAAGATGTTTGTTACCCCCAGAATTTGATCAGTAATAGTCTTGGTTTCTTTTTTCTTTGTCCATATGTGTAATAAAATATCTACTTATTATTGACTAGAGAATGGATAGAGCAAACACACTTTTTTTCTTGACCCTTGGGGTGCTATTTTCTTCTTTCAGTTATTAAACTACTTCAGATCTGATGGTTAGTAATTTTCTTTTTTCTTCCTCCAAAAGTTACTGAGGTATTAGGAGTCTTGATCAATTGCCATCCATCTAATAGGCATTATAGAAGAGCAACAATAGCCCTTAATAGAACGAGTTCCAGCCATCACATTTTAGAAATAAACCTACATCCTAATAATCACTCAGATCACAGGGCACACATATCCATCCATTTCCTGTGTTCCAGGCACTACAGTTGACAGTGAAGAGTCCTTGCCCCCAAGGACTCACATTTCTTCCAGATGTTCCTTGTTCTCAAAAATTACAGAACAGTCACTACAAAGGTAACACTACCATAAATTTTGCCTGCCCTAGAAAACCTTCAGGTAAGAGCCTCATATATCCAATTTCCATTCCAAGAATAAAGTAATAAACCAAATTACAGCAAGAAAATACAACCCCCACATCATTTGTATCCCATGCAATTTGACCTCACAGGGAAACAATAATAAAATTATCATTGAACTAACTGCAGACTGTACCATATGAACTGGAAATAAGAACTTTAAGGTTTGCAAAAGCCATTGGGAGATGCTGCTTAGATTTAATTACATTTATATTGTATTTCGGTTTTTCAAACGTTATCAGTTGTTTGGTGAATTCAGAAGATCCAAATAACATAATGTGGAATACCAGTTCAGAATTTACATTATGCAATGATTTATACTTCTCTCTATCTTTTGTCCTTCATAAGAAAAGTAGCATTTTCTTGACAGTTCTATACCTGGTAAAATTACAAACTGAGGTGTGACTTTTCACCTTTAAGTATACAATTATATCACTACTTAGTAATAATCAATTCATCATCTACAGTTCACAGTAAATTAAAAGACATCTGATTCTCATTTCTGGCATGTGGCCCCAAGCCCTACCTTTCTTTTCTTAGTTCATTAATGATCATTTGTATCCTGGTGACTGTTGGACTCAATCAGCTTGATGGATGGAAAAACAGAGCATGAAATGTAACCTCATTTATTCTGAGCTGATTACTACATCCAGCTTTGTTTCCATCCCACAAAGCTCAGTTCTTAGATAATCCAGGTTTTCAGGTTTCTTCCTTTTTTTATTAAATCACTTTATTGCGGTATGACTGGCATACAAAAAGCTGTGTGTATTCAATGTATACAACTTCATGGGTGTATATTTACCTCCAGGATGTCATATTTCTTCATCCCATTTTGGTCCTGTAAGTACATGGACTACTTATTTGTGTTAATTTTCCATTGTGAGGCTTTCTAGCTTTGAGTGAGATTCCAATGGGTTCTGAATGGAAAGGGGAATATAGAAAGGTCAAAATCTTTCTTGTAACATGGATTGTGTTCTCTGTCTCCATGGAGAGACAAGGCTATCCCTTGATGGGCATTAAACTAATGCAAAGGTTCCACCCAGACTCAGTTGTGAGGAAAGCATTTGCTTGTGTTCCAGTGTGTAGCAGGCTTTTACAGCAGAGTAAAAAAAAAAAAAATTAATCACATTTCCTGACAGTCTAAACACTTTCTTTATGTATTGCTCTTTGCTGGTGCTGAGGAGGGAGGGGAGGGGAGGGGAGAGGAGATGTTGGCAATCATAAGGCTCTGAATTATTAGCCTTTTGTCCAATTCCACAGATGTTCTGGCCTGAGAGCCTTCACTTTAAGGCTTAAAGACAATATTCCACCACCAACTTCTTCTGATAGTTACAGATGAAGAATTTGGATTCCATCTCTCTTTCTTTTTTTATTTTTTATTATTCATTTAAGTGCCTGATATACTTACCTTTCCATATTCTGTCTTTGCTTTCATTCCTTCCAGTTCTCTGTATTAGCTCACTGTCTTTCTACACCAAGGCATATACTTTGCTGGACTTAAAAGATTTGAACTTATATTCAATGTTGAAATTATCCCTGATTATTTTACCTGTGTCTGTGACTTCTAGGGTATCCTACACTTTTCATGATAAAGAGAAGGGTGGCCAGCATGGAGTCAGTGACTAGCTATTTCTAGAAACTCATATGTATGAATTGGATTTACGGCAATTTAAGTACCTGCTCTCTGGAGGTCACTTGGCTGTCCAACTATACTACCCTAGAAGATTCTTGTTGGAAATGAGCTGTTAGTGCAGAGAGCAGCCTGTTAGTGCAGAATAATTCTGCAGTCAGCCAAAATATAATTATGGAAACATTTGCAAAGGTTGTATGACTTCAAAATAAATCCCCTGAATTTTTAAAGAAAACTTATCAGGCCTGGATATGCATGAAACTTACCCACAGACACACACACACACTCTATCATCAATCTATTTATACTACATACTACTATATAGAGTATAGTTCGATAGATAACATGTATTATGTTTGCTATATAATTTCCTTCTCCTAGGTGCCTCTAGGGAAATGGCCATCTCCTCCCAGATTAGCCTTGAATATAGGGATAGTAGATAGCCACTTTTATGGGATGATGGATTAACTTGTGTGAACCCAAAAACATCTCTCTCACACCCATCATAGAACCTTAAATTCTGTCAATTGGGTTTCATTCCTTTAAGTTCTGAAGACCTTTCAACATTCTTAATTAAGCATCAATTAAAATTTAAATGTTCTTGGGAATACTTATCAGCTAAAACTTGTTTGAAAGGATGAGAGAAAGAAAGGGTGTCTGCTGATAATTAGATAACAGTAAAATCTTGGCAAAAAGAGTCCAGGGTAGATAACCTGGGTTTTACAGGGGGACAGCTGGGAGTAGGGGATGGGACTCACAGCCAGAAGGGGTGAGAGGGAAGTGTCAGGAACAAATTCACCTATTTAGTTTTGCAGAAGTCTGGCCCAGCCCCCTTTTTGTGTGTAATGGGTGTTCACTTTGTCAAACAAGGACTTGGATGGCCTCTGAAGGGAGGGAGAGAAATAACTTTTCTCTCCAAGCTAACAGCCAGAACCATCACACACCTAAATAAACACCCTTCTGTGCCAAACATCACATTAGTTTATAGGGAGATGTCAGTGGTAGAGCTAAAATATTACTTTAAAAGCTTTCCTGTTGGAGGGGTCTGACAGAGGAGCTGGAGGACAGATTTGCTGGGCTGGACCAATAAATGCTCAACATTATTTTCCAGTGGCTGTGTTGAAGTTGTAATTCTTCACATTCATGCAATTTAATGTGTTTCCTTGAAAGTGAAATGGCTGGGATGCGGCTCGGAAAGTCAAAATCTGCCCCTATCTGTTGGATTTGATGTTGATGGGGTTAGTGACAAAATCTTTAAATCTTTGTTTTGGTCTGAGTCTGTGTGTCATTTTCAGCCTTTTATGAGGACCCAGTTTCCTTTGCTAGCAAAGTTTGACAATCGTACCTTTGTTTCAACATCACTGATGAGTCTCAGGCTAACTAACTCCTTTTGGCCAGTCTCATCCTTCAGTTGCTTGTCAATACTATCAGTTGTCCCTATGTTTTCTGGGGTCCAGACTTAGCATCTCTTTCTTTTTTTTTCTAAAATTTTTTGTTAACGTAACATATTGACCAGACCAGAGTGGTGGGAGTCAAAAAAACTAATGGAGGTAAAAGTAAGTACCTATTATGTGTCAGGTACTATGTAGCATTATTTACACACTTTATCTCATTTAATCCTCAAAGCACTGTGGCAAGATAGATAATTATGGTAATAATTTTCATATGTGTGTAAATTGTAGCTCAGAGGTTAACCTAGATACTACTTGAGTCTGAAGTCAATTATGGGTTCTAATCTTCACTCCACTCACTTAATGTCTCACTGTTTCCATTTTCTTATGTGTAAAATGTATGGAAATGGATAAACTTTTCATGTGCCTATCAAAAACATTTTCATATGGTTTATAATAAAAACACAAAATGAGGCAGCTAAAATTTTAAAAAATTTTATACAGCAGTGGTTTTCAAATGACAATCGCTGGAATCATAGGGGATCAAGTGCCATTGGGGGGAGGGGATTGGCTTTTTTTTTTCTTAAATTTCTTTTCTTTTTAAATTGATACACGATGTTTTCCATATTTATGGGGTACAGGTGATATCTTGCTACATATGTAGAATAGTCAGAGTATCTGAGGTATCCATCACTTTGAGTATTATTTCTACTTGTTGGAACAATTCTAGTCCTCTCTTCTAGATACTTTGAAATATATAATACATTATATATCTATGATACATTGTTGTTTACTGTAGCCACTGTACTGTTTACTATAGTCACAGACAACACTTTGTTGTCAAACAATAGAACTTATACCTTTTATCTGACTGTGTTTGTGTTGATTAACTTACCTCTCTTCAGCTCCTCTCCCTTCCCAGCCTCTAGTATCTATTATTCTACTCTCTACTTTTATTATATCAACTTTTTTTAGCTTGGGGTGGGGGATTTTTGAGAGAGATTTAGTTGGGAGTGCTTTTAGCTCTGCTCTCAACAGCTGTACTTTTAACTGTTTCATGTATCAGGATTCTAAGTAATACATACTTTTTCAAGCCAAAGGTACATTGCTTATCAAAAACAAATTTATAAGTCTTGATTAGTTACAGAGTTGCAGAGGTTTGTGTGAGGAACTTGGGATGTCCAAGTTAGAAGCAAAAGGTTGATTGAATTTCTTAGCAACTTCTAGGGCAAAGAAGGAACTATGTTTGTTTATACAGTCCCTATTATCTTGTGTACAAAAGAGAAAGAAGGAAGAAAGAAATTAAGGAAAGAAGGAAGAAAGGGAGGAAGCCATGCCAGTCAGAATGGCAATTACTAAAATGTCAAGAAACAACAGATTCTGACAAGGCTGCAGAGAAATAGGAACGCTTTTACACTGTTGGTGAGGATGTAAATTAGTTCAACCACTGTGGAAGACAATATGGCGATTCCTCAAAGATCTAGAACCAGAAATACCATTTGACCCAGCAGTCCCATTACTGGGTGTATACCAAAAGGAATACAAATCATTCTATTACAAAGATACATGCACATGTATATTCACTGAAGCACTATTCACAATAGCAAAGACTTGGAATCATCGCAAATACCCATCAATGATAGACTGAGTGAAGACAATGTGATACACATTCACCATGGAATACTATGCAACCATAAAAAGGAATGAGATAATGTCCTTTGCAGGGACATAAATGGAGCCAGAAGCCATTATCCTCAGCAAACTAATGCAGGGACAGAAAACCAAACACTGCATGTTCTCACTTACAAGTGGGAGATGAACAATGAGAACACATGGACCCAGGGAGGTGAACAACACACACTGGGGCCTGTGGTGGTGGGGGACTGGGGTACAGAGAGCATCATGACAAATAGCTAATGCATGCTGGGCTTAATACCTAGGTGATGGGTTGATAGGTGCAGCAAACCACCATGGCACGTGTTTACCTATGTAACAAAAGTGCACATCCTGCACACGTATTCCAGAACTTAAAATATAAAACAAAAGAATTTATATTAAAAAGCACAGCGAAAGGGAGGAAGGAAGGATAGAAGGAAGAGAGAGCAGGCAGAGCAAGGACAGAACAAGCAAATCAGTATGGCAAGGCTGACTTTCTCCTGGCATTAACTGAGGAGGAATTTACCATGTTTCTTATATAAGGGCATGATGGATAGTTATGGTTTTAGCTGTGGTTTTACGTAAGATATTGTTATGATGGATTTTTCTTATAACAACCTTTGATGAAATCTAAAGCATTGAAAAGCATTCCTGGGGGAGGGAAACAAAACAGGGTATATAAAATGGGTCTACCAACTTGCCTAGCCTGCTTTACAAGGTTGTCGCTGAAAGCTCCAAAGAGCTAATGTGTGTGAAACTGAAAACCTGTAGGAATCACTTAACTTGTAGATAGTTATATCATTCCTTAGACCACACACATTTATGGGGCTCCTCCTTTGTGCCTGGTAGTGTTCTAGGTGCTGTGAATGCTCAATGCCAATCATTCTAGGTTAGATTTCATTTGTTTACCTTTATTTTTAGCAAACTGTAGATTTAGTTATCTCGCTACTTGGAAAGAAAAGATTAGTCACAAAGGTAAATTGAGTGGGGATTCATCAGTGATTCCTGGATTGCTCTCAGAGCACGCTGGAAGGGTTCTAGGGGTTATCTGGTTCATCTTGCCAGGGTAGGACTCCCTCTCACAGAATTCTAGAGGCACAGCACCAGAAACTCTTCAGAGATTTTGAATTCCCAGGCAAGCCAGCGTATCATTAGTTTAGTTTTTAGAGAATTTCTTCACGTTGAGCAGCCTAGAACAGTAGTCCACAATCTTTTTGGCACCAGTGACTTGTTTTCTGGAAGACAATTTTTCCATGCACCGGTGGTGGTGGTGGTGGGGGTGGTTTGGGGATGATTCAAGTCCATTATATTTATCATTCAATTCTTATAAGGAGCACGCAACCTAGATCCCTGCATGCTCAGTTCATGACAGGGTTCATTCTCCTATGAAGATTTAATGTCTCTGCTGATCTGGCAGGAGGCGGAGCTCAGGCCTTAATGTTTGCTGGCCTGCCACTTGCCTCCTGCTGTATGGCCCAGTTCCTGACAGTCCATGGACCAGTACTGGTCTATGGCTCGGGAATTAGGGACCTCTGCCATAGAAGGTTGGCGAGCAGTGGTAGAGATGGGTATTAGAAAATTCTTGATATTCTTACGCTGATTCTTTTGCTCTTTAACTTTTGTTTATCGGCCCTCAAAAGCATGGTGGGAAGAATCCTGCCACCTTTGCACTTGACAACCTTTGAATGTAAAGATGTCTGTGTCATCCCTGCAATTTGTCCTCTTACAGGTTAAATGTTCTCAGTTCTCTCCCTCATCATTTGAGATAACTTCCAGACAGTATCTTGGTTGCCTTTGTCTGTATACATTGTTTTGACAGTGTTTCTTTTACAACACAGCATTGAGAAATAAACACAGCGTCCTAGATCTGGCTTTGCTAACACATTGGATTCTGTCCTGGAGAGTTTATTTTACATTTTTATTTTCTTTTTTTAAGCTTCAGCTCAACTTATATTTGAAATATGCACTTATGAGTGACCTCTGATCATATGCTGTCTCTCAAATTGTTTACTAATATCATCGTACAAATGGTATATCTAAAAGTAACATATCACATAATGGATGCTTGGATGAGGTAATCAAAGCAAAGCCTGTTTGTAAGTCATTAAACACTGTACAAGTATGAGATGTTGTAATTAAAGTCCTCATAATTTCAACATGTCAGTTTGAAATCATTGTTGAAATACCCCTGGATCCATAATTTTACTTAGGCAAAATAACCAAATATCTTCCAACTAACCAAATGTTTTTTTCCTGATCATTTTTTCTTTTTTTGAAATAAATTAATTGGGCCTACATTTTCACAAATCAATCAGGAAATAGTTATTGAGCACTGATAAGTGTACTGTTAAGCACTTCAGTGGATACAGGGAAATCTTGGACACTCTGTCACCACGGAGTCTCTCTCATGAAGGCAGGGTGGCCTTGGGCAAAAGTGAATTTGTCATTGTTGTTTTCATTAAAATATTCTTTCCAAAGGGTGCTCATTTGCTGGAAGAAGAGGGAACTAAAGCCTGGGAGACTAGAAAAGAGGTTGATTTTGGTGTATGTAGAAAATGTGTAATCTTCAGTTTTTAAATATTTGCAGTGAGCTGACAGTGTGGACTTGCAGAGAACTCTTGCTTTCTGGAAGTGAAGGCAGAAATGAGAAGCTATAGTCTGGAAGAGAGAAGTGCAAAGAAGAGAGAAAATAGCAAACAGTGAGTGAGAGGATAGCACCCTGGGAATAGCTGATGGAGGTTAGCAACTAAGCATAGGTGAACTAAGGGGGTGTTTGCAACTGAGGGAAGGTTAACAGACACACTTGGCATAGCCCAGGGAGTCAGAAAGGCAGCGAGCTCTAGCACAGAGGTTTCAACCAGAAGATAAAGAAATTGGACAGATCTGTGGCCCAGCAGGACAAACTTGGCTGTTCCATAACTGAAAGGAAGCTGAAGCTCAGTCTTGAACTAGAAAGAAGGAATAAGGGAGGATGATCATAAATGTCAGCACTCAAAATGGGCTTTTTATTGTCTTACATTAGAAGCTTGGAGTTAAAGGTACTACAGATAATTCACTGCCTCAGTGCTATGATCAAGGGCCCACCCAGGTCAGCCCTTCCCTCCCCTCTGTTTTGCCAGCATCAACATATTAGCTTTTGTTCTTAGATGAAATTCTTACAGTGTCAAGATGGTTTCAGTGGTTCCAGACATCACTATTTCAATACAGTTTTATATAAATATAGGAAGGTATATAAGTGGGGCTAACCTACTACCCTCAAGAAGAGTTTGGGGGTAAAAGTCTTCTCCAGAAACCCCGATATACTTTCCTTATATATTGGTTATATTTCCACATTTAAGTCCACTGCTCAATGCAGCTAGAACAATCATGGCATGCACCAATCATGGCTTGTATTTTGGAAATAGGAGAGAGGCTCACCTTTCCTGAGCACATGGCTGCCTGCTCTCACCCAAATTGGGAAGGGAAAATGGCAGGGGAGGCTGTTGATAGGCAGTCCACAATACCTGCCATAAATAACTCCGAGATCTCATTCAAAAAAAAATCCTCTTTTTTGTTTTTATTTAAGGATATTGATAAAGGAACAAATACTATAGAGCAAGTTCTGGGAGGCATTTATTTATTTATTTTTAATGTTTGTGCCTACTGTGTAGTGTGAGGCTAAACTTGTGTTTTTTTTCTAACCACCTTGTTTATAGGGTATTCAAGAATTCTGAATTTCTGTAAATTCAGCTTGTTAATATACATTCTGATTCTTGGGACTCTGCAGATTAGATTTGCTGACTACTATGTATCAAAATGTTTTATTGAACTAAAAAATGGCTTTCTCTATTTTGTGCTTATAATACATTTCTCCCAAAGCAAAATACCACCAAAAAGATTTCAATGTCCAAGAAGTTTGGTGAGACATAAAATAAAAGTTATAAGCCTACAATTTCATACCATAATATAATTTCATCATAGTGGTATCATGAAGGAGCATTGGGTTAGACGACAAGAGAGCTGAGGTGTATTACTGGCTCCTCAACAAAGTAACTTGTGGTCTTTATTCAGTGATTTTACTTCTCCAGACCTCAATTTCATCATCTCTTCCCTTGAGGGAGTTATGTTAGATCAGTGTTTCCTACACTGTGTTCCATGTAAAACTAGCTTTCCGAGAAAGGTTTATTGATATATGAAAACTGGAAAATTTGGTCAAACAACTTTGGAAAATACTGGGTTAAACCAAGTTAATCACATTTCTTCATTGCAGGATTTCCAGGGCCTTTACTATGCTAATATACCTTGTGAATTTCCAAGAAAAGGAAAGAATGTATAGGGTTTTCTAACACTGTTTGGCCAGTAAATCTATTTTGTTTTTGTTTGTTTGTTTTGGTTTCAGTTTTTTGAAGAATCACAAAACATGTTTCTTTGGAGCACAGTGTGAAACATTGAGCTGGTTAACATTTGACTCTGAAGTTGTGCACAAGGGATGTGTTCTTTGATTTCAGAGGCTTTCTGTGAAAACAACTGGGTAGAGGGGTATCTCCAATTATATTGAAGGAGGAAAATCAAAACTAGAATCTGGGGCTGGGCATGGTGACTCACGCCTGTAATCCCAGCACTTTGGGAGGCCGAGGCAGGTGGATTGCTTGAGCTCAGGAGTTTGAGACCAACCTGGGCAACATAGTGAAACCCCATCTCTACCAAAAATACAAAAAGATAGCTGGGTATGATGACGCACACCTGTGGTCCCAGCTACTTGGGAGGCTGAGGCAGGAGGATCGCTTGAGCCTGGGAGGCGGAGGTTGCAGTGAGCTGAGATTGTGCCACTGCACTCCAGCCTGGGTGACAGAGCAGGACTCTGTCTCAAAAAACAAAACAACAACAGCAAAATCAAAACAACAAAAAAAAACTAGAACCTGCAGAATGGATAGAGTTTCCATAGCTGAAGATGAGTGAAGACATTTTTGGATTAAAGGAATAAACTGGATAAAAACATGAACAGAGGGCTTCGAGAAAACCCCCACCATCTTCATTTGTAACTTCAACCTTCTGCAGTCCTCATCGTGCAGAAGTGGGTTGAGAGGGGTGTATGGTAGAATGAATGAACCCTTATGTATAATAGACTATGACATTTGAGAGAGCCTGGGAGGTATAGGGCTGTGGTTCTCTGTGACCTATTGGAATGAGAGGTCCTCAGAAGGTGCCTGTGAATGTGCATGTGACTAGTATGCCATGTGTGGTCATGTGTGTGCATGCATGTTCATGTGTATGTGCAAGTGTTTGTGTTTTAACCAGTTTATTTGGATCTGAGATGGTTTTTATAGATTCTTCACCTAATTTTAATATTTTTTCCTTAAATCGTTAGAGTTTCTTGGCTATCTTGAAAGAAGCTGTAGAAGTCACGCAGAAGGGGAGGTAAGAAGGCAGCTCATGCAGAAGGGGACGTAAGAAGGCAGCTCTAACATTGCAGTCTTCCTGTTCTCCATTCCTCTGCCACCTGGCAACTTTTGCTTCCTATAACAATTGAATTCTGGACCCAGGATTTTTAAGGGTAGGAACACATTTCTATGAAAATTTGCAGTCAAAGAAAACATGTATTGTCAACACTGTTTGGAATCCATGATAGTTATCATACTTGGCATCAGGGAAATTGAAATCCCACATGATTCATGCCCTAGGATTTTTCCCTTGGCTTTCATGTCCACTGAAACATTTCCTGGCTTGCTTGAGTTCTCATCCAGCCCAGGAGGTTCCTATCAGAGCTGCCTGAACAGACTGCGTAACATGGGTGATTTATGATGCACTAATGACGGAGTTACAGATTTTTTTTATTAAATACCAAGAACAAAAGGGAAACAAAAGGGAAAATTATAGATCATAATCGTTAGTGCCTGAAGTCTTTGCACTGGGCATGTGAAAGACAAAGCAACAAGAGGCTCAAGTCTTACTGCGTCGAGCAAACTTGTCCGTGGATTTACGGGTTTATTCTCCTGGGGTTTTCTGTTTCTTCCCCTTTGGCCTCCTCTTTGGAACAACAACCTAGCAAATATTGTTATTCACAAACATTTTATTAAAGTGCATTTATTCAGTCAACATATATTTGTTGAGCAACTACTCTGTTTCAGGCACTGGTTTAGGCCCTGAGTACATGCAGCAGTGAACAAAACAACAAAAATTCTTTCACGGAAATTGTGTTTCTAGTGGGAAGATTTTACATAAACACACACATACATATAGTTGTGCTATAGATGTTATTTATTATATGTACATAATATACCCACATATATAATACATGTACCTATATAATATAAATACATATATACATATACAAATATATGTGTGTATATATAGTAAATTAAACAGTGATGAGAACTAAAGAGAAAAAAAACCAGGAAAGGTGAAATGGAGAGTTTGGGGAAGGAGAAGGGTTGAAATTTCAAATGGGGTTCAGAGGGAAGGCCTTATGAAGAAGGTGACTAAAGCCTCCAAGGCATTGAATCTTTCCAGACAGAGGGAATCTCAGGTGCAGTGGCTCTGAGGAGGGTGAGGAAAAGCAGGAGGCCATCATACTGCAGTGCACAGAACAGAGAGGAGGAGATGAGGGCATGGTAGCATGGAGCAGGCCTCGTGGGTTATAGTAGGGACTTGGCTTTCTACTCCTGTGACAAGGAAAGCCATTGGAGGGTTTTGAGCAAAATCTGAGCTTGACTTACGTTTTAGCAGAAATATCTGACTTCTGTGGTGAAACACACAAGAGCAGACACAGGGAGACAAATAGGTAAGCCACCTGGGAATCTGAGGCCTTGTCTTCAGTTTCTTCCAGGGAGCTTTTTTGACCAAACCTAAATTGCTGGCTCTTGCATATAGTGTTCCATATCCATTTCATGGGAATCCTTTCTTCATCTTTGCCTCAGCAAAATGCAGGAAATGCAGCAACTTCTTTCTGGCTGCCAAAGCCACAAGCCAACCTATCTCTTGCTTTTCAGAGTTTTCAGGCAGGATCAGACACCATATCAGTGAGTTCCCCTGTAACAGAAGATTAATGAAAAGCTATCTGAGTGCTTTCTTTGTAGCCTAATTTCTCTTGACTGGGGTCAAGAAGGAAGCACTCTATTCCCCATTGGGAAGGGAAAGACTCGTAAAACACCAATAATTTTCTCCACTGAAATCCCCTTTAGAAATTCTCTAAGTAATGTCCTCAAAGTCTCTCTCATTAGACTTTAAGAGCTAGTACTACTTCTATGCCTTTTTCTTGGAGGAAAAAAGATAGCATAACATTCTCTGAGGAAATCTTTCTTCTCAAGCTGTATTATTCCCATTTTTTATGCTCTGGATGAAAGTAAGGGATTAGAGAGTTTTGCAATTATTTCTTCCAACTACCACCTTTGAAATTTGCATCTTGGTCTGGCATTCTACTTTGCAATGTCATAGCTATTATATTTTGGTGCCTTGGTTATAACATCCTATTACAAAGGGAAGGGTTCTTTGCTAGTTAATGACTTATGCATTTCTGCCTTGATAGTAACTATCAATAAATGAGAATGTGTTTGGCGGAGACTTTCTAAAAAGAAAATGCAGGATGTCTTATATCATTGTGTTTTGGCATGGCAATATGCATGTAGTAGATACTTAACAATATTTGTTGAAAGAATGATTGAATTTTGTGGTTTGAATGGAAACTGCAAAGATAATTCATATTAGGAAAGCAGTTCACGGTCAGAATTAAGTCCATCCCTCACAATGATAGAGCAAATAAGGTAACTCTGTTCTCATTCGATATCAGATTACCGCCCATGCTATTACTTTTTATTTATTTATTTATTTATTTTATGTTTTTATTTTTTTTTATTTTTTTCAGCACAGGAGTTGGTCAGCAAGCTCTAAGCCTCAAAGTCGTTATGAGTCTGTAAAGAAGCTGCCACCTAATTAGATAACAAATACTTTCATATCACCAAGAGCGTACTGGTTTGTAGAAAGAGTAGGAGAGTTTTCTGACCAATGCAAGAGAGACATGAGCCTTCATGTCTAACCCTCAGACCTGGACTAGAGGAACGTGTTTTAGAAATGACGGTAACTACTGGAAGACTGCCTTAACCTGACCTGCTCTGATGTGGGATTCACACTTAGACTTTGTATTGCTTTTTAGCAATAAATCCTTATCAGGAGGATACTGTGAGCCAAGCCGTGAGCTGGAAGACAAAGCATATGAATGAGAAAGGTTCAATAACAGTACAGGAATGATTGTGAGGCAGTTCATCGTCAATTGCCAGTAAGAGGTCTAAACAATGAGCTCTGTGAGAATAGAGGAGGAAGCAGTCACTGTGGGATGGGGAAAAATGTGAGGCTTTCTGAAGTACTAGAGAAGCTCGCTATATGCCAGGGTTCCACCCTATAAATTTTACACTCATGTAACATATGTCATGTGTGAAAAATATAAGTCACTTAATCACTCTGTGCCTCAGATTTTCATCTGCCCTTTATTACCTTTCAAGTCAAGAAATATAACACATACACAGAATAGTACCTCAAAAATAAATGTACAGTTTAATGAATAGAGAAAGTAAAGCCACATGTATAACTGTAACTACATGAGAAAACATGCATGGGGCTCTAGAAACCCTGTGTGTCTCTTCCCAAGCCCCATCTCCTCCCTCTGTCATCCAGATAACTGCTGTCCTGAGTTTTACGGCAGTGATTTCCTCAGCTTGCTTTTTAGTTTTGTGCACAACATACTGTCAAAGTTGCCCAAGCCTGGTCTGGAATAAAACTCATCTCTGTGATTTAATTTACAGATACTTTTGGGGAGAAGATTAGCATCCTTCATAAAGTGCCTGAACAATTTTCCAATAAACTTTAATGAGATTTCGATTTGTTTTGGAAACTACTCACTCATCAGTTTTGCTCTCAGTTGACTATCAGTCAAACATCTACTATTACTATCTTTAACCAAACTTTCATTCTTTATATATCTAGACTAAAAATAATACCTCATCAGCCTCCTTTCCTATAAAATGTATGTATGAAGAGTAAGTATTCGAATAGATCTCTACCTTTCCCTTGTGTTTAAAAATTTTTTAAAATATTTGCTACCTGCTTATAAGTAAATAGTCTGAAAAGTTTACTTTAATGGTAAGCATTACTAAACTCTGTATTCTAGTGCATAGGGCTCAGTTTTGAACCATATGAAATGGATTTATATTTTTTGTCATCTTTTTTTATTTCACTGGATAGTTTTTAAGAGCTGACCATCTTGTTCTATGTAGTTTAATTATTTTTATTGCTGTGTAGTATTACATTGGAGATACATACCAAAATTTATTCATCCTACTGTTGATGGACACTTTGTTGTTTCCAAAATTCCAGTTAGGGATGGCTAGGGACAAGAGTTTTAGGACTATTCTTGTGTATGTATCTTGATGGAAATATCTAATAATTTCTCAAGGGAATGTACCCCAGAGTAGACATGATGAATCATAGAATATGCAAACGCTCAATTATAGTAAGTAATGCCAACTTCCTTTTCCATTGTGTTTCTACCAATCTGTACTCCTGGCGGCACATACCAGAGTTTCCATTTGCTCAATTTCCTTACCCAACACATTGTATTTTCAGACTTTCTAATTTTCTTGGTTAGTTTGGAGTAAAGTAGGAATCTCATTCTGTCTTTAACTTGTATTTGTCTGATTAGAAATGAGGTTGAACACATCCACATAGATGTATTGATCACTTGGATTTCCCCTTCCATGATTTTCCTGTTCAAGCCTCTTGCCCTTTTTTCTATTCTATTAGGTAGTGTTTCCCTTTTTTTTTCATTGATTTGGAGTTCCTAAATATAAAAAGTCCTCTGTTGCTAATACCTTCTCCCACCTTGTACCTGTTTTTATGCTCTTTTCAATACAATCAAATTTAGTAATCTTTTCCTTTGTGGTTTGTAATATAATTCAGATGGGGACACAGCCAAACCATATCACCTATTGTTTTCTAAACTTGTTTGACTCCCAGCTTACTTTTGCTATTCTCCAGAACTTGTCTTCTGTGGAAAAAACTTTGGGGAAAATAAGTCCTTGCAAGCTGACAAATTAGGGTCGGTTTATGGTCCTCATTTTACAGATAAAGTAATAGAGACTGAGAAGGCTTATATAACTTGGCAGTCATAACACTGTGAGTGGTAAAAGAGTTGTATTGATGTTTTTAATCTTTCCCAATATTGCATCACTAAAAATATAATTTTTGTTGAAAGAAAGTAATTAATGATTGGGGAATCTCCATCTCCTGTCAAATGCACCACTAATGGACAAAAGGATTAGGTTTCCCTAACGTCCTCATTGGTATTGTTGCCTGGTGTAACATTTCTCACAATTAGACATCTCCAAATTCCCCAAGGGCAAATCTGTATATACTTCAGCCTATAAACACCTTCTGAGGGTCTCCTATCTAGAGATTATTTTTCTCCACATGATGAGATGTTTAGTGTGATTCCTGCATGAGAAGACAAATCAGATCTATCAAGGCCTTTTTGGTCAGAGGATGTTCAGGTAAATTGTACAGCTAGATTGGATGTACCCCATCTTCTTCCCACTCAATCACTGCTTACTAGTGGTCTATTGGGAGCTTGGGCTGGCCTCTGGTGAAACTTGTTGGGGTTCTATCTGTATTATTTCCCATGAAGCCATTTTTCAGTCACATGGTGACTGATGTTCTATAGGATGCACAAGAAGTATTTTTTTCTTCTATAAATTTTTCCTGTTGTTTGTTTGTAATTTCCTTATCTCTTGAATTTGTCTTCATGCCATTAGCTGGAGTATGAAGTTTTCCTTCTATGAAACAATCTTTGAGAGGGTACACTCAGAATCAGCTGTGTAATTTGCAGGACCAGTGCAAAATGAAAATACGGGGTCCTTTTTTCAAATATTACCAAGAATTTCAAGACAGGTACAGCAGAGCATTAAACCAAGACAGGGGCCCTTCTGAGCCCCAGGCTCTGTGAGATTTCACAGGTCACATGCCCCTGAAGCTGGCCCTGAGTAGAGTATCAGGAATCAGAATATTACAGTTCCAGTTCTGACTTTGCCACAATCCAGTTGTCTGATCACTTACTGAGCCATTTCTTTTTCATCTCTTAAACAGGGAGCTGAATTAAATAGTTTCTAAGATTCTCTTCAATGATAACATCATTTACAGTTTCTTAGAGATAAACAGTGGTACTGAATGCATTAACTATTCATCTTTAATTATCCTCCACCCTAAAAATCCACCCACATATATACATTCAATGCTCAGACAGGGGGTAGTGGTGGGACCTCCTCACCACTAGACATTTTGGATGACTACTTCTCTCTTCATTGTATTTTCAGTAACAAATGACAGCTAGAGAAAGGCCTTTAGGTTCCCATTTTTCACTGGGGAAGATGGGCGCAAAAGTGAGAGACTGAGTTTGCTCTTAGAAAAATAAAGAAATTTTTAGATGTGGCTAATCATCTGGCTAGAGGCCTGGTTTAGTCCTGTCATGCACACATTCTGCATCATCTAACTATGTACTTTTATCCAGTTATTTGTCTTTATGTTGAATAAAAAGTGTCATTACCATGGAAATTGCTTTGTTGCATGAGACTTTGAGATAAAGCAAAAGAACACATGCTTTTTTCACAATGCCTCTTTATATTCATGGATAAAATGAAAACTAGAGCTATAACTTTGTTATTAACTAGTTCTTTTAAAGCAGTATAAAAATTATAAAGAGCTAAACTGAAGAGATCCATAGGTTACTGGATTCACAATAAAACATTCAGAGCTGCTGCTGATCCCTTGTGTTCTTAAACATTTTCACAAATCTTCTGTGCTCCTCACACTTTTTAAGATTTTTAAAAATTTATATACAGCAAAATTCACTTTTGGGTGTGTGTACAGTTCTGTGAGTTTTGACAAATGCATAAAATTGTGTAACCACAGGATATAAAACAGTTTGATCATCCTCCCCTGAAATTCCCTCATGCTGATTCCTTCAACCTTTACTCTTGACAACCACTATCTGTTCTCCATCCCTCTCATTGTGCCTCTTCCCAAATATCATATAAATAGAATTGTGCAGTATATAACCTTTTCAGGCTGGCTTATTCCACTTAGCAAAATGCATTTGAGATTCATCCATGCCACTGTGTGTATCAATAATTTGTCTCCAATTGAGAGACATTTGGGTTGTTTCCAAGTTTTGGCAATTATAGCAATTCATGTATGTGAATGTACAAAAATTCATGTATGTGAACATAGGTTTTCATTTCAGGATAAATATTTAGGAGTGAGACTGCTTGGTCACATGGTAAGTGTGCATTTCAATTTATAAGAACCCGTCAGACTCTTCTCCGGAGTGGCTCTACCATCTTGCATTCCCAATGGCAATATTGTTTTTGTTTCTTATTCTTGCCAACAGTTGGTATTGCCAGATTTTTTTAATTGTAGCTAGTATAATAAGTAAATAATGACACTTATTGCAGCCTTTTTTTTTAACATTTCCCCAATGATCATTGATGGTGAACATTTTTTCATATTCATATATGCCATCCCTATTTCTTTTTTGGTGAAGTGCCAGTTCAATTTTCTCTTTTGCTATTTTTGAAACTTAGATTGTTTTCTTATACCTGAGTTCTGTGAGTTTTTTGTATATTCTAGATACAACTTTTTTTTTTTAGAAATGTTATTTGGAAATATTGTTTCTCAGTCTGTTGCTTATCTTTTCATACTCTTAATACCTTACACCACACACAAAAATTAACTCAAAGTAGATAATAAACCTAAATATAAGAGCTATAATTCAACTTCATCATAATTAAAAGCTTTTGTTCTTTAAAAAAGTGAAATGATGACCCACAGAAAGAGAGGAGATATTTGCAAACTATGTATCTGATAAGGGACTTGGATGTAGAATATATAAAGAATTCTTACAGTTCAATAATATAAAGACAAATAATTCAAATAAAAATGGGCAAAGGATCTGAATAGACATTTCTCCAAAGATAGAGAAATGCCAATGAGCTCACGAAAAGACGGTCAACATGATTAGCCAGAAGGGAAATGCAAATAAAAACCATAATACATACTCGCTAGATGGTTATAATGAAAAAATGACACATCATAATAATTGTTGGTGAGAATTTAGAGAAATTGGAACTCTCATATACTGTTGATGGGAATGTAAAATAGTACAGTCACTTTGGAATACACTTTGGCAGTTCCAAAAAATGTTAAACAATCAGCAATCTCCTCCTATGTATGTACTGAAGAGGAATAAAAATGTGTTCACACAAAAACATTTACATGAATGTTATTTATGTTAGCATTATTCATAATAGCCAAAAATGACAACACAAAGTCCATCAATTGATGAGTGTATAAACACTGGCTGGTATAGTCACACAATAGAATATTATTTGGCAATAAAAAAAGAATGAAGCACTTATACATGCTACAACATGAATAAATATTGAAAAAATTGTGCTAAGTAAAATAAGCTGGTCATAAAACCACATATTGTATTATTGCATTTAGAGCAAGTGTCCAGAATACTTGATTCTGTAGAAAGTAGATTAGTGGTTGCCTAGGCCTGAGGGTTGTAGAGAAATAGTGAATGGGCATGGAGTTTCTTTGTGAGGTGATGAAATGCTCTAAAATTGATTGTGGTGATGGTTGCACAATTCTAGAAATACACTAAAAACTGTTGACTTACACATTTTATAAGTGAACTAAATGATATGTGAATTACTTCTCAATAAAACTTTAGGGAGGGGTTAATGGAAGAAATCTACATTAATTTCCTAAAGCAAGGATAACATATTACACACTAGGTGGCTTAAACCAACAGAGACTTACTCTCTCACCATTGTGGAAGCCAGCAGTCCGAAATCAATTTCAGTGGGCTGAAATTAAGGTGTTGACAGAGCCATACTCCCTCCAGGGGCTCTGGGTGAAAATCTGTTACTTGCTTTTTCTGACTTCTAATGACTGCCAGCATTTCTTGGCTTGTTAGCTGTATCACTCCAGTCCTTGCCTCCATAGTCATATTGCCTCTTTCCCTTCTGTGTGTCTCTTTGTTAAGCCTCCTTCTGCTCACTCTTGTAAGGATACACGTGATTGCATTTAAGGCCCACCTAGCAAATCTTACCATCTGAAGATCCTCAACCTAACCACACCTGCAAAACCCCTTTTGCTTCATGTTAAAAGAAAATTTTCAGACAAATTTAATGCAGTTTGTTTGAGCAAATAATGATTCATGAATTGGGGACTTCTCAGAATTGGCAAAGGTTCAAAGAGCTCTGCCCATCTGTGGGAGCAGCAAGCTTTTATAGGCTGGACATGGGACCAAAGTGGAGAAATCACCTGATTGGCTTTAGTTGGATGTTTGCCTTATTTGGGCATGGTGTGATGAAGCATTTGCCTGAAGGGGTATGGTCTAATTAGTTGGCTACCTGTGATTGGCTGAAGCTTGGCTGTTTGTGATTGGATAAAATGGCTATTTGTTACAAAATATACTCTGTATTAGGTTTTGGTTTGTTTCCTACTGAGTTAGGTTGTAGTTTGTTATGTAGGAACTCAAACTATGGAGAGAGCCTCTGGCTAATGGCCTCCTGCTTATTTAACATTTAGCAGGTAACATTTACAGGTTCTAGAGATTACAATTTGATTATCTTTGTTGGGGCATTGTCTGGCCTATCTCAAACTCCAAAGGCCTGTTTTATAAAGCATCTCTTTGATGGGAGTTATCTTCAAGGGGCATGTCTACGCCCAAGGGGCATGTTTATGTTTGGTGGTAAATTTGAGGAAGAAAGACCAGGTGATCTGTTAATCCCATGAGTCTACTTCCTAGAAACATTACTGGATCTACATGTTTCCATGATGTATTTAACACCACAGCCAAGAATTTTATATATATTACCTAATGTACTTTTCAAGTTTCAAGCTATTCTAAATTTTGTCTCAGATTTGTGGTAAACATGGTGTGTATTTGTGACTGGCTGAAATGCCTCATTTTGGCTTGGTTCATATAAAGTGCTGATACTTCTCAGAAACATTATTGGGTCAGGAAACCTTCCTTTATGTTAGTTTTATTAGTTCCTGTGTAAACTGTGAATTTCTATAAACACAAGAGATCATTTTATTGGACATGTTCTCCTCTGATAGTTCTCACTGCAGTACCTAATCATGAGTCCCCTGACATGGCTTTAGGCTTCTAGGAAGAAGGAAAATAATGTCTTATAAATTGAAAACACAGTGTGAGGAGGTACATTTTAAAATATGTCCTCTAAGAGTTCAAGGATTTGAAATTCATGTAAACTATTTATTTTAAACTCCCATTGAACTCTTTAGAGAAAAAAATCTGAGACTCATATATAAACTGGAGGTAATGAGCTGAGTTTTAAAGTTATGATTAGAATTTTTGCATTAAAATGGCAGTTTTCTCTTAGAGTGCTGACTTGAAAATGGTGCATTTATTGTGATGATTTGGCCCTTGTGCAAAAACATTGGTGACTCATTTTGTGTGGGTGATTGTGTTTAGTCCAGTTTCTGAATAACTGAGCTCTTACTACCTTATAGTCATCCTTAATATTTGACCACAACTGGTATCACTCAGCCTGCTTATTTACTTCACTTGCCATTCCTTATTCTGAGTGATTTAGGGTTATTTAAGAAAATTAGATTCATCTATATTTGCTACAACTGAGGCTACTCAAAATAATTTGAGCTGATGTCAATAATGAAATGGAGCTCTGAGAAATTTTAAGTAATGGCAACTTAACGAGAGTAAGTGAATAGATACCAAAGTGGAAGACCTTCAACAGGACAATACACATTTAGATATGTAGATTTAGGTGTGAATGTGTTAATGATAAAATAAATCACATGTCTTGTAGTTACTTTGCATACTGCAACCCAAAGTACAGAATCCTTTGTCCATTGTATCCCTTGCCTGTCTTCAGCCAAGAATAAATGCTTTTTGCATATTCATCATTTATTGAAACTGGTATAGGGTATTAGGAACTAAATGGACACAGTCTCTGATTTCATGGGGACATAATTAGTTAGAAACAGACGAATAAAAATATATAATATGTCATGGGTAATAAATGCTTCAGGGAAAAATTAAGGTAAGAGAGAAAGAGAGTGATGAGATGGAGCTATTATTTGGATAAAGTGGTCAGGAAAGACCTATCTGATAAGATGATGTTTCAGCAGAGATTTGAACAAGACAGCTAGATTTGTGGGTATTTTCAGGAGCAGCAGGAGCGGGATGTTGAGGAGAGCATTTTCCAGGAGGAACAGCATTTGCAAAGAATTATGCTTGGTTAACATTGTAAACTATGAGAGCAAATATCATGTCTCAAAAGACCATTCAGGACAGTTTAAGAATGAAGTATAAATATACAGGGGAGGAAAAATCTGATTTGTACTGGGAAAAGATCTCTCTCAATCAAAGCTCAGGATAAAAACTTTTCTCTCTGTGTCTTCTGCTTTTCATCCTACTCATGAGCATTTGAACTTGCTCTCCCTTTTAGTTTTCTGATCTCAAATTATTTGACTAGAATAAATGTAATCATGCTATTCTAGATACATGTCCATGCACTTAGGATGAGTCATTCTGATTCAGTCATTGTGTTAGTTAGCTTATATTAGTGCATTAGGGTTAAGACACATTGCTAAGGGAAAGGGAGGCTTAGGTGGAATGGGGAAAGATTTTTTGAGCAATACTTTTCATCTGGATATTTTTGCTGAATTATCTGTATATCTACCACAATCCTAATTTTTCACTCTTAGTTTCTTTTTTTTTTTTTTTTTTTTTTTTTTTGAGACGGAGTCTCGCTCTGCCGCCCAGGCTGGAGTGCAGTGGCCGGATCTCAGCTCACTGCAAGCTCCGCCTCCCGGGTTCACGCCATTCTCCTGCCTCAGCCTCCCGAGTAGCTGGGACTACAGGCGCCCGCCACCGCGCCCGGCTAGTTTTTTGTATTTTTTTAGTAGAGACAGGGTTTCACCGTGTTAGCCAGGATGGTCTCGATCTCCTGACCTCGTGATCCGCCCGTCTCGGCCTCCCAAAGTGCTGGGATTACAGGCTTGAGCCACCGCGCCCGGCCTCTTAGTTTCTAAAGATATGCTTTCTGTTAAGTCTGGAGAAAAACCATCTTTGGAGGATGATTTCTCAAATGTTCTTAAACAGCAAAATGAAGACTCCTGATGAGCCACAACGATAAACTTTCTCAAGCTGAGGGTTTTATTTTATAACAGAGGAGTTGGGACATAGTTGTAGAAATCAGTTTGAAGGAACTATATAGCTCCCTGTGAATTGTACTCCCTCAATTTACACTTGGTGGCATGAAAGCCCTACAAGGCTAGGGGGAATGGAAACTCATGTATACTGAGTGCTTTCTGTGTGGCAGGCATTATACTGGACACCTTCATGTGTATCATCTTATTTTATCAGCTCCACAATTCCATGAAGCATTGCCAGGGATATGTATTAGCTCTTCTCTATTTGAGAAGTCTACTCTGCACACTCCTTCACCTTCTTTGCTCTGGGAGGCTAACCTTTCTGCATCTCATTAGCCAGATTCCTCTGCCAGAGGGAAGCATAAGCTGGAGATCAGAGGGTGGAAAATGAGAGAGGGCATGGTCTTTGTCCCCTAGCTCCTGTCTGGTCAGAGTCACAGTTTAATGGTGATGGGCAAAAATTGATTGAATTAGAGGGAAGAATCAGATGTGAAACTCAGATAATTAGCATAGATGGTTCTTTTAGGTACCTGGGGCGTTTTGTTCTCTCAGTTCTTCAAACATAATTACATATTTGAAGTTTCATTCTATATCTGGATAGGATTGTATTTGTATCTGCCTGATAAGAGGAAAATCCTCTGCAGTTTCCCAGTGTGTATCTTGGCTTGTCTTTAGCTTTGGCTAAGCATAAGTCAATTCTTACTTATTTGACATATGTAATCATGAAGACTTTTCTTTCTGTCTTAATAAACGTGATACAGTGTGATTTTTTGCCTCTGGGATCTCTTAAAATGTGTTTGGAATTAAAAATTATATATATACACACACACATACTTTCGTATACGCTATATTCATCTAGCATTTTAAAATCATGTCATTGTTTCTGAATGTGTAGAGCTAGAATTCTAAATGAAAGAATAAAGGAAACCATGGACTTTGATGGTTTTAAAATATGCTTCTTTGGAATTTTGAGAGGGAAGTCAGAAAAGAACTGCAAAAATGATGTATGAATGTAATCACTCTGTCTTTTGTAGCCTTTGTTTTCTGTTCTTTCTTTCTTGACCTCGAGCCAGTTTTCATTCTGTTGTATACAACTCTTTCCAGTAGAATGGATTTACGTTACTTGCAGCCTGGACTTGGTCCCTGAAGAGATATTACAGGAACAGTTTAATGGTTAGAGAGTTATGTTGGGAGCTGAGATTGCTGAGGCAGAACAGGACGCAGTTGTCCAGACTAGTTGCTTGGGGAGCAAGGTTGTCTGGATGGTGTAAGTCTAACTTAATGGCTTTGGCAGTGGCTGAAGGCGGAGGTTAAAGCATGTCTTAGAGCGGGACAGAGTGAAGGGGCTGCTGCTCTGAAGTTTAGTTGTAGTTCAGTTGCTCACAATTTCCATTTTATCTTCAACAAACTTAGGATCCTCTTGTAGTTTGGGAGCTTATAGAGCTCTGAAAAAGGTAAGATAAGAAGGGCATTAGCAAACTACTTGTGGGGACTTAGGTGTCTCTGAGAAGCAACACAAGTTGGCTGTGAATAATACAGAGCTGGGCTGCTTACCCTTAAATATTTTAGTGACATACTTCATCCCCTCGCTTCTTCCTTCTCAATAAGGAGAACTTCCTTTGCAATAAATGAGCTTATAATGTGCAGGCAGGAGTTTTGGCTGTAAAATTGTATGACTTGACTTTGCTTTTATTCACCATAAATATTTATATTTCAAGATGCACTCCAAACCCCATAACAAGAGATTTTAAAATAGTCAGGCCCTAAAGGAAATACGTATGAAGATAATGGAAACCAGGCTGGTAAGCCTAAAAAGAATTCCATGTCTTCTATCTAGCTTTGGTTGTGACTGCAGAAAAAGGAGACTTAGTGCATGAAAAGGTAGCGTTCTGTCTAGTGATACGCTGCTACTACGGGGGTGGCTTGGGTTTTGAGAATCTGTTTGTTCATTTAATAAAAATATTAGACACCTTGTAAAGGTTAGTTATATTCGTTAGAGGAAAAGCACTTTTATTGCCATAGACTATGACCTGAATTTAAGGCCAGATAAATTTAAAGGGCTTGTAACTGAGCTTAGGAAAAGCCCAGATGAAAGCATTTGGAAGGATTAGGAAAACTCATCATCTCGACAAGGGAAAAATAATTTGACAAAACATGCATGCACAGGTTCACTAGCATGATCTCAAGTTAAAGGGAATTTGTTAGGATGCTGAGACAAGCATTTTTAACAAAATTCAGGAACAATTTTGAAGACAGTAGAATTTTTTATTTGGAAGACTTCTATTTTGAATTATATAAGAAATTTTTTTTTTTTTTTTTTTTTTTTTTTAGGCCCAGGCTGGAGTGCCGTGGTGCGATCTCGGGTCACTGCAACCTCCACCTCCCTGGTTCAAGTGATTCTCCCACCTCAGCCTCCTGAGGAGCTGGGATTACAGGTGTGCGCCACCACACCTGGCTAATATTTGTGGGTTTTTTGGGTAGAGAGGAGGCTTTGCCATGTTGGCCAGGTTGGTCTTGAATTCCTGATCTCAAATGATCCACCCTTGACCTCCCAAAGTGCTGGGATTATAGTCGTCAGCCACCGTGCCTGGCCTAGAAAGTAACTTACAAAGATGTGCCAAAGGAGATAATTCCAGGATCTGTATCATAATTGTAGTGTGCTAAAGGACACTAATTTTAATTCCAAAATATTTGTATCTAAACAATTTTAAATTTGTTTAAGAAGAAAGGCCACTGGGATCTGGTGACATCCATTTACCTTAGATGAATTTGTTCATTCATTCATTCTATAAACCTTACCTGAGAATAGACTATGGGATAGGCTTTGCAATAAGCAGTGTGGTGAATTGTAAGAATGCGACACTTCTCAGAAGAAGGTGGGAGTTTTGACATTTAGGGAAGAAACTTTCCTGAAAGAGAGCTTCTGGGTCTTGGTAACAAGCCCATGTAAGTGAGGGCAAGATGAAGGTCTCATGTAGAGAGATACAGGCTCATCTGGAGGCCTCTGACAAATGTTCCATGGGCCTTTAGGGATGTTTCCACAGTTTTCTTATTTGAAATGTCTTTCTTTAATTTTAGCTCCTCCTTTGCTTTATTTGCCAGGAAAATTCTTCAAATTCTGTGTAAAATGCAGACATTTTAGCTTAGAAAGAGATGAACTGTGCAATTTTTTCTAGTAAAAATATTCTTTTTACCTCCCACTTTTAATTTCTCAGTGTCTACCACTACATTTGCTAGGGGTCTCCATTTCCATGTATCTCTTATTTACTAATCTGGCATGTTGACTTATCTTTTTCCCCAGTATATCCAATGTTTGGGCAAATTTCATTATGGCTTGACACACAGATGGAAACTATTTGAGTTTTTAAATATCCAAGGCCTTTGCTGTGGTTTCTAATGTGTCTTTCCCAAGTTTCTAATAATAACTTCCTCTGATCTTTCTGGTGGCAGCCAGAAGCTACAAGGGTGATTGAGTTGCTTTTTCTAAATGTAATTTATTGAGTTTTCCTTCATTGGAAGAGATGGCTATTCTTGGACAATAAAAGAGTTGTAATATAATTGATCTGATTTGTTATTTTCCTTCTCTTAGTCACTATCTATGCATGAGTTTTTAGGGCTTAGGGTAGGAGGTTGGTATAAATAGCAGTTATTTGTCTTCTCTGATCCACTTCCTCTAAGAATTTTACCTGATTTATGGAAATTTAGTGACAGCTTGAAATAGCAGTGTATATTTTTCTAAGTATGTTTATGCCCTTATTTTAATTCCAGATAGGTGATAAGGGTGCCTTTTTAAAAATAGCCAACTTCTTTGTGCTTTAGTCTTCATTCTTCTTGGACAATAGTTTCTCTAGCTAAAACTAATATTTTCTGAAAGTCAGTTGATTTGTTTACTAAATGTTCATTTTAAAATGGAAGAATCTTAGAGTTGGAAGGAATTTTAGAAATTCTTTATCCGTCCCTCTATTCCCCATTCAGTGAAGAAATGCATTCAGACTGCTTGAACAGGTCTATTGAATTCAGCATCCTACCTCATGGGAATCATCCCATTTGTAAAAGTTCTAATTATACAGTGAGCAAAAATATGTCACCTGTAGTTTCTACTCATTTCTTCTATATGATTTTCTGTAATCAACTGGAATATCTCTTTCTTTTACACGTTTAAAAATGGTAATATCCTTTTTCGCATAGAGCAGATGTCCACGGTCAGTTCATACAACCTGACTTTCAGGTCTATCATTGTTCATTTATTTTTTCCACCTACAAGAGTTTTTTTGAGAGTCATATTGTGCTGGGCATTGTGCTACCCACTGAGATTACAAAGACCGATAAGAATTAGACACTAAACGAGAAAGTTTAGAGTATAATGAGAAAGAAAAATGAAACATAAGAATTTGGTGATTGACGCTAATTAGAAGTATATACTAAATTCTATAGAACACATAGTAGAGGCATCAAAGACACTTTGTTTTCTTAAAGAGTTAACTAAATTGAGACTTGAAGGAAAAGAGATATATGGACTGAGTAATAGCAAAGGCACAGAAATATGAAGTAGTGCAACATATTCATGTGAAGTGTGGCAAGAGTGAAAGCAGTGTATGGTGCAGTGATAGAAGAGAGGGCTAGAGAAGGATTTATAGGTTATAGATAAGGCCCAGATCATAAAGAGTCTTGTACACTTCATGGAATTTGAGCTTTATGCTGAGTACTGTGGGTAACCATCAAAGTATTGTAAGTATGGGAGCGACTTGATAATATTTGCATATTAGTCTGATCACCTTGGCAGCAGGTAAAGGGAGAGTGGGTTAAAGTAAAGTAAATCTGGAATCTGGGAGCCTAAGTAGGCTACTGAGGTCATTCTGGAAAACCTTTGAGGGGTGCAAATTTGAGGGAATTTGAGGCAGTGGGGAAGAAGGAGAGACCAAGACAATGGCCAGAGGAGATAGATAAAAGAGGTTTATGGCTGAGTGTGGTGGCTCACGCCTATAACCCCAACACTTTAGGAGGCTGAGGCAGGTGGATCACCTGAAGTCGGAGTTCAAGACTAGCCTGATCAACATGGAGAAACTCTGTCTCTACTAAAAATACAAAATTAGCTAGGGATGGTGGTGCATGCCTGTAATCCCAGCCACTCGGGAGGCTGAAGCAGGAAAATCACTTGAAGCCAGGAGGTGGAGGTTTCAGTGAGCCGAGATCGTGCCACTGCATTCCAGCCTGGGCAACAAGAGTGAAACTCTGTCTCAAAAAAAAAAAAAAAAAAAAAAGAGGTTTATATCTAATGTCCTGATTTTCTAACTTTGCTGGAAGTTAAAAACAAACAAACAAACAAAAACTGTTGCCTGGGGCCTGCCCTGTGAGATTCTGATTAATTGGTATAGGGTGAAGCCTCGGCATCAGGATTTTGAAAAGCTCCCCAAGAGATTTTAATTGTACAGCAAAGTTTGAAAACAACTGATCTGTACATTTCAGGAACTGAATAGGTACTAGTTTTCAATATCCTATTTCTATGGCACCAAGAAGTAGACAAAATGCTCCAGATGTGTTCTCATTAAGTAGGAAAATTACTTTCTTGGATCAAGACACTATTCTTCTTTATTAATGAAGCCTAACTTGGAATTTGTTTCCTATTTTGGCAGTCATATCACATTGTTTCACAGAGTAAGTTTATAATTAACTCGCCTACATGCCTCTGTCTTAGGAATTATGTTAAACAAGGTCTCTTCTAGTCCCCACATTTGCAGTTAATATTTCAGACCTAATTACAGGCCTTTACATTCAACCATGTTTAATGTTATTGTATTAGGTTTAGCACATGGTTCACTAAATCTTGATTCTTGATTTAAACTCTCTTCCCTTGTCATCCATAGATATAGACATGCCTTCTAAGTCCTCAAACAGGTAATTAATAAAATATATTAAATAGAACAAGGAC
The DNA here is from genome assembly GCF_043159975.1 of Macaca nemestrina. Classification (NCBI taxonomy): domain Eukaryota; kingdom Metazoa; phylum Chordata; class Mammalia; order Primates; family Cercopithecidae; genus Macaca; species Macaca nemestrina. Next base: position 147,507,770 of record NC_092130.1, read on the forward strand.
AATAATTTTTGAGTTTTAGTAGAGTATAGAATCCTCTGCTAGACATTTACGTGTGTGAGTATGTATGGGTGTTTGTGGGTATGGGTTCACACAAGCTTCAGGGTTGGGGGTTACAAAACCTACTTTCCCAGCTTTAAAGCTTGTAGGCTCACATTTAGAGCTCAGATGAAATATTTCATTAAAAGATCCTGGGAGGTCTAGTTGGGTGAATTCTGCTTCTGTGAGTGCCCATAATATTCTCAGGAAGTGTCCTTTACTCCAGAAAAATCTTATGTATTTCTCACCACCTTATCACCACTAGAAATAGCATGAGAATTCTTAAGCTCCTGATTTACAAAAATTCTCAAAGAAGTCTCCTGATAAAGGCCTGATAGTCCATTGAAAGGTATTTGGTCAAAAGGTCTTCTGCAAGCTATAATTTATAATATGTGAAGGATAAAGGTTGGGAAATGACCACTAATATCCCTTTCTTTGGAGAAAAATGCTTTTTAAGCCCTGAATGACTTGAATAAATGCTGTTTTGTTTAAAGCATTTTGACTTTAACCTCAAGGGTCTGAAGATGTCAGAAGTCCAGCTATCACTAAACAATAAAGCACTTGTTCAACTGACTAAGGAATGTAAATGCCATTTTTCTGACAATTGATGGAAAGCCATATATAAACTGTGAAACCTGCTAATATGCTTTCACTGGATTTCATTTAGAAGAATTCTACTAGACAGACGCCTTTGACCCAAGGGCTTTTACTATAGACTTTCCTCCCAAAATGAATCTTTTCTGAGTTACAGACTTTAGCAAAAGAGGATTTGTTGTGAAAAACCCAAAGACATTTCTAATCATAGCAAGTTGAACAGGATTTTTACTATGAGTAAAGAAGGAATGTGGCAATTCTAAAGCCTTCCTTTGGAAAACAATTATAAAACTATTGCAGAATTAGAAAACTAATTAAAATAGTCATCTTTAATTTTGATAGTTGAAATTTTTATTAGGCTGTCCCTAATAAAAAAAAGTGCTAAAGAAGATGAAGTTTCTTTTCTGGTCTGGTTGTCCCTGTTCTGTTTTTTTGGCCCCTTCTACCTTCCGATATGTCTCACCCCAGGATGTCTCATGCCCTTACATACCGTGACCAGGGCTGTCCTCCCACCCTTTACAGCACTACAATTAACATGTGAAACCTAAGACTTTGGGCAGCATCCTTCAGGCTCTCTTCTTTGCAGGCTGCATTGAATCTTTTTCTTTCAGCATCCTGGTACAAACCATTTCATTAGTTTCCAGTAAAGGGTTCACCTTGAGGGTACATGTCTTATTATTTTATTTTATCCTGAGGGTAATTCACAGAAGACAATATACAGATGTCCAATAAATATATGCTTGTAGGATATATAACTAGTAGACAGGGTTATGGGAGGATGAATTACCCCAACACAATCTGGCCCACACGTTTTTACCTCTCAATCTTTCTCTCCCATGCTTACTCTCCTCCTGTCACCTGGCTTTCGACATCTCAAGCATGCACCCCTTCAGGGCTTGCACTTACTTTTTTTTGTTATATTGAAAGTGAAACCTTCCCTATCTATGCTATTTAAAATTTCACCCTCTCCTCCCAGATACTCCCCCGTCCCCTCCCTGCTCTGTTTTTCTCATGGCATTTATTACCACCTGACATATGATTGACTGATTGTCCATATACAACCTCTAAATTTAACCTATATCAGAGCAAAAGTTTTATTTGTTTTGATCATTGCTCTATTCTGTATCTGGAGCAGTGCCAAACAATTAACATTCCTCAAATATTTGCTAAATGTATAAATTAACCCTTTTGGGAAAGGATCTGGCAATATTTAGTCATACTAAAAATGTGCAGGATAATTTTACTCAGCAATCTTACTTATAGATTAAAGTTGGCTGCATATGATTTTGCTACTCCTCCTATTTATAGGTTTATGTCCAATCCTCTTGAATCTAGGTGGGCTCTATGACTGACTGACCAATAAAATATGGTTGAAAGGACACTGCCAGTTTCCAGCACCAGGCCTTAGGAGATTAGCACTTTCCATTTTCTCACTCTTGAACATTTGCTGCGAGAACCAGTTGCCATGCTGTCAGGAAGCCTAAGCAGTTCATGGAGAGGTCTAGGTGGAAAGGAATTGAAGTACTTTGTTAATAGCTCCTGCCAATAGCCAGCAACAACTTGTGGTGTGAGTGAGCTCTCTTGGAAATGAATCCTCTATCTACATTTAGGCTACCCCAGCCGAAGCTGCATGAGTTGTTGTGCTAAGCATTGCCCCAATTTTAAATTCGTAAGTTTTTTTGGTGTGGTTTGTTATCTAACAATTAGTAACTGGAATTCCACTTTTTATGAATCTATCTTATTGAAGCAAGAACCCCAGAAAACAAGACTGGATGTATTTGGGAATGTTTATAACAATGTTCTTCATGATTAAAAACAAGAAAGAAAAAATAAACTAGGAACAACTTGAATGTCCATTCTGTACATTATGGTTTAAAAGTATTGCATAGATCCGTTGTGGACTATATTTGGCTATTTGTTTGTTTGTTTGTTTGTTTTTGAGACAGGATCTCTGTTGCCCAGACTGGAGTGCAGTGGCATGAACAAGGCTCACTGTAGCTTCAATCTCCTGGGCTCAAGCCCACCTCAACCTCCCCAGCAGCTGGGACCACAGGCGCATATGCCACCATGCCCAGCTAATTAAATTTTCTTTTGTTTTTTATAGAGACGGGTTCTCCCTATGTTGCCCAGGCTGGTTGCAAACTCCTAGGTTCAAGCATTCTTCCTGCGTTGGCCTCCCAAAGTGTTGGGATTACAAGGGCAAGCCACTGTGCCTGGCCATATTTGGCTGTTAAAACATATGAGTTATGGCTATATATATCAACATGGAAGGATATCCAGAATGTATTGATAAATGGAAAAAAAGCAAATTTCAGAGTAAAATGCTTAGTCTAATTTCATGCAAACAAAACAAAACAAAACAAACAAACAAAAACCTCTATAGGCTGGGCACAGTGGCTCATGCCTGTAATCCCAGAACTTTGGGAGGCCAAGGTGGGTGGATCACTTGATATCAGGAGTTTGAGACCAGCCTGGCCAACATGGTGAAACCTCACCTCTACAAAAGTATAAAAATTAGCCGGGGATGGTGGCGTGACCTATATATAGTTCCAGCTACTCTGGAGGCGGAGGCAGGAGAATGACTTGAACCCAGGAGGCAGAGGTTGCAGTGAGCCAAGACCGTGCCACTGCACTCCAGTCTGGGCAACAGACCCAAGATTCCATCTCAAAAAAAAAAAAAAAAAGAAAGAAAGAAAACAGTATAAATATGTGTACTTTACATATATTTACATAAACATAAAGCATAAAAAGTATGAAGAATCTACACACCAAATTATTAACGGTGATTTTGTCAAGGAAATAGGATTGAGTAGGGAAGCTAGAAACTGTTTTTTTCTTTAAACTCTTCTATATTGGTAAAATTGCTACAAAAAAGTTACAAAAAATACTACTCTTGTAATTAAAAAAAAATCCTGGGTTTCAAGCAAAGTGGTGGTGATATGTGTGCATGAAGGCAGCTATGTATTTGTTGGGGAACTTTCTTAGAAGTGCTGCTCTGTTCAAGGAGAATGGTTTCTTTGTGGGTGCAAGGTAGGGGAGAGGGCCTCAGGGACTAGTGACATTGAATCCGTTTTCTTCCATTTCTGACAATGGCTTTGTTGGGGGGCAGCAATACAAGTGTGACTAGAAGAAAAAGAGAAAGGTATGTTTCTAGTTTATTGTAGTCAGTCCTCCGAAGTGTTAGCAGGGAGGAAATCTTCAATACCGGTATGACAGGGCCAAGCTTTGTAGTGGTTTTGGAACTTGGTTATAGGGATTTCCAAGTGGAAAACAAAATCTGTCTAGTTACTAATTTTGGAAGTTTTCAGACACCTTTGACTCCTTTTTAGGGGATCTTCATAGAAATAGATTCTCAGAGGGTGACTAGTAAATCATTTTCTCTCATGTGGAAGCAGGGGAGAACACTTTTGTAATGTAGTGATTTATTTGCTTTGTGGAGAGATGATGTGAAAGCAGAACTTGCTTTGAAGATTAGGGACCTGTCTTTCATTAGTGGTGAGGAAATGGAAAGAGGAATCAAAAGAACCAGGCTCTGATCCTGGTTCTACTACTGACCAGCTGACTGGCTGACTGACTTCTCTGCGCCTCTGTTTACTTTTCTACATGGAGATATGACACAGAAAGAAAGATTATGCCTTTCATTGCCTATAGAAAACGATCAGAATATTTACTTTCCTACAGGAGTTTATAAAAATAGGTTAAGTCTCACCATTACAGCAGCTAGATGGCACCACCACCTCTAACATTTCTTTTTTAACGATTCAACTGTAATTGCAGCTGGTATAGAATGTGCTGTTTCTTTCCTTTCATGATAGCATCTGTAAAAAGGTATGACTTTTAGATGAAAAGGAATTTAGCTATGTTGCTTTGAGACATCATGGATCTCTCCAAAGGAGATTTAGCATAGATAAACCTGAAGTCTTTGAGAAAACTAAAAGCCGGTAATTATAGAGGATAATCACTGTATTGTAATTGTCCCTTGGGTTTTAGTTGCCCTAATTTCATCAGAGTTCTCTCTTTGTTCCCCAGAAGACATGCTGACAGGCTTAGCCTGAGGGAGTGATATTTTGTTAGCCAGGCAGTGTTCGGTTAGGGAGATTCTGTCCTTACCACATCTCTAGATATAAGGGAAGAGACCTCCTATGCTTTGTTGACTGTAGAATCATAGATTTTTAGCAATTCATGAGGAAGCCAACTTCTGCATTTTACAACTAGGTACATGAGACCCAGAGAATTTAAGTGATTTGCTCAAAAAGTAGTATATAGTAGTCTCAATACTCTTATTCCTTGTTTTTCCACTTGACTGTTGCTGCCTGTTTTTTGTGTATGTGTGTGTTTTTAACTTAGATAGACTGCCTTGGGGGTTACAGCTAAATGGGAATTGGCAGGATTGCTTAATATTTAAAAAAAAAAAAATCCCATAAGCAGGGTGGAATTTTAAACTATTTTTATCTCCCTTACCACCAATGCACTTCAAAGAAAGGATGATTTGGGCAACTGGAGAATCGTGATCAAACCCTCTGCGGTTAAAGTTTTCTATTTCTTATAAACACGTTTAAGTAATATTTTGCCTGTCTTACAATATTGTACTGAAAAATTATGTGAGAATTAAGGAGTGTAAAAATTAAGAGTAAAAATTTGGAATTTAGGAACAGCTGAATGTTTAATTATTTCTCTGCCAAAGAAGTTAGTTTTCATTTTTCAAAATTTACTTCTTATTTATAATTTTTTTTCAGTTTGCAAGATGCTGAAGAACATGCTTAATTGACCCTTTCCCTCTTTAGTCTTACCTTTATCAATTTAAACATAAAAGAGTTGTGCATTCAGCTTCATCCATGCTCTGGTGTGCGTGAGCAACAATTATGGAAGGAGTGATATGCTAGCATGTTGTTCATTTCCTTGTTTTTTCTTCCTTCAAATATTGGGTTACTGAATTGTCAATTCCAAGGAGTTGCTAGGATTTTAGAAAGCTGCTTGAAAGACTATTGGAGTTTTATTGGGTAACACTTTGTCTAGTAGTCATATTTTTTCCTTTACATTCATCGAGTCTATTCCTTTCACTAAAAATTAAATAATAATTAGTTTTTATTTTAACTTTTTATGTACTGTGTTGCAACTAGAAATCACTTTATCCAGAACTCTGAGATGAGCATAGTGAACAGGTTTATTAGGAAATTATGCTGATAGTAATTTGATATTTTGGGGGTAGTGTTTCCTAGTCTATTTGAAAATTATAAGATGTTGAAAATAAACTGAAGGAATGTTGCACGATAATAGTTATATTTATAGTATGTGTTGACAATGAAAATATATAGTGACAAAAAGCAACTATGAATTCAGTAACACTGTTTACCTGACTTTGTATTTTATTAGTCACAAAACACACATATATATTTTTTAAAATAGGAATACTTTGTGAGCAAACTATATTATTCATTTAGTTAACAGATAATACTAGATGCACCTGAGAATTTAGTTGCAGTTTCTCTGAAGCTTCTGGTATCAAACCTAACTGTGGTCTGTTCACCCAGCGCAGGAAGACCAGATATCCACACTGAGGTTTGCCGCAGGAGAAAGGCAAGTGTTTATTTGCAGAGTGCCAAGCAATGAGAATCAGGCAGTTCATGCTTAAGACTCAGACTTCCAGAGGGCTTACTGTAAGATTCTCCCAGGGCCTGAAAGCTTAAGATGAGTAACTCCTCCCTTCTCAGGCCCAGTCCCAAGGCGCAACTTGCGCCAGCAGCTGCGCCAGCAAGATAGCAGAAGCAGGAAGAGAGCAGGCGGAAGACACCTACCCTGGCCGGAAGACACGAAGATCGAGAAAAAGGCCATCCGGGTACCACGTAGCAGTTACATCGGACTATGACACTTCCTGTTTACAGGAGACTGTAAGACCTTTGCCCCGTCCTCACTTGGGGCCGGCCTGCACCCAGGCCCTCATTAGAACAGCATGTTGCTCCACACGGCCTCGTGTTGTCTGTTGGCTGCTCTCAGGGTCGAAATGATACAAGAACCTTACACTTACAGGTAAGGGTTTTTAAAGGCAGGAAGGCAGAGGTTACAGGTGAAGTCATAAATCAATATATAGAGGCTATACATTGGTTTGACCTAAAATGGTGGGACATCTTGAAGGGGAGGGGCCCACAGGTCATAGGTAGGTTCAAATATTTTCTGATTTGCAATTGGTTAAGGAAGAGAAGCTTTGTTTAAAATCGTGAGGTTAGCAGTAAAGAATGTTAGCTCTGGCTTGTGGGTGTGACTTTCTCCAGGCCCCTCAGGAAGAAATTTAGGAGAAAGGTCAGAGTGCAGTCCTTAGCTCCCCCTTGTCTGAGGTCTCAGTGCCAGCAGATCCATTTGGTGGGGGTCCAGGTTGCTGAAAAACAACTCAGGTATACATGTTAAGATGTTATCTTTCGTTTCTGCAGGGAACCAAACATTCTGGTGATTCTAACTCCTTGGCTATTGTTTTAAGCTACTATTACCTTCCCACTTATCAAGTTGTTTATTTACTTTTTAAGGATGCCTAGGTGCCTGGAATTTCCCTTGAAGGAACTCAAGATTTTCCTTTATTTTCATGCTCGTTGTTGGGGTGGTACTCACAGGCCCCTGTGAGGGGTCCCTGCCCTGTTTCACTTCCCCCAAACTGTAAGTTGGAAACACTGTTCTAGAATGATAAGTATCTCCAAGTGAATCAAGTTTTAACAATTTATATTCAGCAGCAGCTAAAATGTATTGGGAGCTTAATATGTTCAAGGAACTATGCAAAATTGCTTTATATGTATTAACTAACTTAATCCTCATAACAGTCCTATGAAGTAGGTGCTACCATTGTCTCCTTCTTATAAATGCAGAGCAGGAAGCTTAGATGGTTAAAATCACTTTTTCAGGGTCACATATTTTCAAAGATAGCCCCAGATAAGTTCAGTGCATATCCTTGGTTAAAAACCACTGGTCTAATTCATCTTCCTTATTTGTATTTGAGGAATTTGAGTTCCAGATGGGAAGCAAGTTACTCCTATGCCATATCTAATATTAAAATCTTGGCCGTCAACATAAACTTTTTTTTTTTTTTTCTGTTTTCAGAGATTTACAGAGATAAAAGACTCTTTGAGTGGCTTGCAATCTGAATAGGGAGGTAGGACTTGAGCAGAAAAAACAGAAATAATAAAAATAACTAATGCTATGTGGAGAAATGAGGGGTAGCAGAAAGAAAAAATATTTAATGGCGAGAGACATCTTTAAGGTAGGCTTCAGAATGGAGGCAAGTTTTCAAAGAAAAGCAGAACCTAGTGAAGCCAGAGAGGAGTGGGAAGTTCTCTAGTCTGGAGTAGGAGTATGAGAAAAAGACAGGAAGGTGGGAAGACGAACAGAAGTTTGGGTTTGATGAACAGAAACATTCTAGTTCAGGTGAGTGTCTTTTAGGGGACAAATAAAAGACCAGTTATGGAAGTGGATAGGGTTTAGATAGTAGCCTCTTGTGCTGGACTAAGAAGTTTGTGTATTTTCCTATAGGAAGTGGGAAGCTATTGAAAGTTTTAGAGGATGAGTAACTGGTTAAAATATTTCCATGCCCAGTGGCTGAGTTTGAGGGTCGGGAATTGGATTCACTTGATGCCTTTGGGGTCCTCCTTCAATAGTAGTACAACTGGCTTGGAATTAAGAGTTGGAATGGTGAGTATAACTTGCCTGAGATGAATTGTCAGACACAGACTCTGATAGCAAATAAGCAAGGAGAGTCTTGCTCAGGACCATCAGAGCAGTGCCCTGAGTTACTTTCCATGGTGGAACTTCTAATATCTGTGTTTAAAAAGTTAGTATTCTTAAATTTCAAGGAGGATTGAGGAGGTGTTTAGAATTTAGTTCAATGTTTTATGTTTGTTTGTTACTATCTGTTCTTGCTCTAGCTAAGTATGCTGATATGTCATTACATGGACCTCAGGACTTTTCATGTGGTGAAATTGATCTGGCTCAGAAAGAAAAGTAATAACTCTTCAGGAAGAATTTATTTATTTTTGTTTATTCACCCTTGTGGATTTAAAAAATTAAATAAATATAGATCCACATGTGGCTATAGAGAATAATACAGAGAGATCTTGTGTACTCCTTACTCAGTTTTCTCCAATAGTAACATCTTGGAAAACTAGAGTTCAGTATCACAGCCAGGATACTGACATTTATTCAGTGAACATACAGAACATTTCCATCATCATAAGAATCTCTCATGTTGTCCATTTATAATGGCCATATCCAGTTCCCATCTGCCTCCAACACCACCTTAACTTCTGGTAACCACTAATCTGTTGACTATTTATATAATTTTGTTTTACACACACACATACACACACACACACACTCAAGTAAATTGAACAATACACGATGTAACATTTAGGGACTGGCTTTTTTCACTCAGCTGAATTCTTTGAAGTTTCATCCAGGGCATTGCATGTATCAATAGTTTGTTCTTTTTTATTACATTCTGTAGTGATTTTGATGTATCTCTTTGAATAACTTGTTTAGTGATTGCTCCATATATCACATTATGTCTTCATTACTCTTCACAGTCTACTGGTATTATCACATTATTACTTCAAGTGAAGTATAGAAACCTTACCTCCCTTTAAATTTTACTATCCACCCCTATTTGCAACACAGTTGTTTTAGATACCTCTTCTGCATACATTTAGAACCACATCAAGTAGTGCTATATTTTTTTGCCTCAGCCATCAAACATGATTTAGAAAACTCCAGAAAAGTCTGTTGTATTTACCTATATTTTTGCTTACCATGTTCTTTCTTTTTGATGTTCCAGGTTTCCTGTTTTATAAATTTCTTTCTGTTTAGACCATTTTCTTTAACTGTTCTTTTTTAGTAGAGTTATTGGTGACAAATTATATTAGTTTTCCTTCATCTGAGAATATCTTGATACCCACTTTATTCTTGAAGGATATTTTCACCCAATATAAGATTTTGGGTTGACAATTCTTTTCTTTCAGTTCTTGAAAAATGGCATGCTATTTCCTTGTGGTCTCTATACTTTAAAAGTAATAGTTACACTGTCATTTGAATTGTTTTTTCTTATAGGTAAGGTACATCTCTTTTGCTGCTTTCCAGACTTCTTCTTTAGTTTTTGACATTTGACCATTATGTGTAATAGTACAGATTTCATTGAGTTTATTCTATTTGGAATATTCTCACCTTCCTAAATCTGTAGATTTGTATTGTTTTGCAAAATTTAGGAAGTTTTTGGTCAACTCTTATTTCTTCAAGTATTTTTACAGCCCCATCCTCTTTTTTCACCCCTGCAAGAATAAAACATGAAAATTAGATGTTTTGTTATAGTTCCAAAGATCCCCTAGAATCTGTTAACTTATTTCAATCTATTTTCTCCTTATTGTTCAGACTGTTTAATTCCTATCATCCTGTCATCTAGTTCACTGATTTTTCTGTTTCCATTCTGCGGTGGAACCCATCACTTTTTAAAAAATTTCAGTTATTATATTTTTCAGTTCTAAAATTTCCATTTGGTCTTTAATTATATCTTTCACCTCTTTGCTGAAACTTTAAAAAATTTCTTTGCTGAGACATCCTATTTTGTTTCAAGTGTATTTGTAATTGCTCATTGAAATATTTTTATCATGGCTGCTTTAAAATTTTTGTCAGATAATTCTAAGATCTCTGTCGTCTCACTGGCATCTGTTAACTATCTTTTTTCATTTAGTTTCAGATTTTCTTGGTAATTGGTGTAATGAGTAAGTATCAATTGAAACCTAAACATTTAGGCACTATGTTATAAGACTCTAGATCTTACTTAAATCTCTGTTTGAGATGGCTTTCTCTGACACCAAGGGAAGGTTGAGTGCTGCTTTGTTACTGCCAGGTTTGTGTAGCAGTCCATTCAGGTTCCTCAGTTTGGATACACTGGTAACCAAAGCCATATACTTCTTGCTACTACTGGGCAGGAATGGGAGTTCCAGATCCCCTCTAGTCTGCACTGATACCTTCCTAGTGGGGAAGGAGGACATCCTTGCTGCTCCCTTCCTAGCTACTACTGACATGATGGGGAGAGGATGAGTGGCCTCATTTTCTCCTGGAGAGTGATGAAAGTCCTAACTTTCCAGTAGGGCTCCTCTGACACCACTCCAGTGAGAAGGCAGAAGCATACCTCATTACTGCCCGGTGGGTAGAAGTATGTTCCCCATGCATCTCCATTGCTCCCCAGGTGGTCTCCATTGACACCATGGGTGTTTGAAGGGAGCTGGCTCATTAGTGCTCAGTGGGGAAATGAATGTCCCACTTCCTACTCTACTACTATGATGAGGGATGTGGAGATGCCCTGTTACAGCCTGAAAAAAGTGGGTTTTTGCTTGGCTTTTGCTGCTGATGGTGGTGGTGGAGGGGAGTGGCAATGGTGTTTGACGAGAGTAGAGCAACTATTTTCTAAACATTTTCTGCCTCTTTCCAGGACCTTTGACTAGAAAGAGCAGACTTTTGTTGTTGTTGTTTTATTTTTGCATTCATTGGTGTTTTGGGGTTGCTGACTTCTTTAGCTGCAAATCCTGAATATATGAGGCAATGAGAAAATGCAGGGAACTCATCACTGTATTGTCACTCAGATCCTGAGGTCCTTAGCCTGTCTCCCTTTTCTTAACCTATTAGTCTCTTTATATAAATTTTACATATGCAAAGGTTTTAATTGTATTTACTTGGATGAATACAAAAAAGAACATCTACTCCATCTTCCTGAAAGGGGAAGCCCCGTGAAAAATTTATTTTTAAACATTAGTCTAGACCTTTAGGGTAACAGATGTTCTGAAATGCATAATTTATAACTTGTCCCCTTTCATACTGATTTATGCTTTTAAAAATTAATAAATTTTCTTTGTGTATATTTGAGTTACTACTTTTTAAGTGAAACATTAAAATGGGTGCTATTAAAAAAGAACTTTTGGTTTTAAGTGACACTGCTCTCTAAGTCAGTTGACACTTAGCTCTCTAACTCAGTATTTATTATTCTGTCTTGCTGGGGGCGGTCAAAGAAGTCTCTGAGAATCTAATTAAAATAATATGCCTTTTGCTCCTCAATTTTGCTTACGATTTAGGAAGTTTATATGCAGCATATAGAACCCTGGTAAACAATTCACTTTCTAAGTATTCATAACATAAGAGCTATGAAACTAAGAAAACCCCAAGAATGGAAATGAAAAAAGTGATGAGGAAATACTGGACTCAGGCCTCTGTCTTGAGTTAGGCTGGGCAATACCTATAGCCCAGCTCTATGGTAAAACTCTATTTGATTAGCCTACGTAGAAAGATGACTCTTCTACATACTGGAAAGAGCTTCTGTCAATTCCTATAAATGCAATCCTTAAAGGTAGTGGAGCTACCGTTCTAGGTCTTCCTCATCTCAGTGTTTATACTTCTTAATGTCATGTCTTAAGCACACACTGAATATTTTTCTATTTGTACATTAACAGCAATTTGAGGAATTTCCTAATTATGTAATGGTCATATCCTTACCTTTGGCTGACCAAAATTGGCATAAAATAAGCCATTATGTGAACAAAAATGGTATGTTAGTAAGGACTGATATTTTTTTTCCCTCTTGAACAAAAGACTGAAACAAAGTGTTGGATGACTCTTGAGGAAAGACTGCTAAAGGAAGGTTTTTCATTTGTCTATTGCTTTGTGATAAACCACCGCAAACTCAGTAGTCTAAAAACACAACTATTTATTCTCTCATGTAATCCTCTGGTTTGTCAATCTAGATGGTACTTCTGCTGGTGTGGCCTGGGATCACATGATCATAGTCATACAATGACTTGACTGGGCCTGGCAGTTAAATGTCCTCCCTAATACTTCTGGCAGTTGATGCTGCCAGTCAGCTGGGGTACCTTGGCTCTCCTCCATATGGCCTCTCAGCCTCCACTTGGTGAGACTGGACTCCTTGACAGCATGGTGTTCTCACAGTTACTTCAAAGAGAGAGAAAAATGTAAGGTATAAGGTCTCTTAAGGCCTGGCCTTTGAAGCCACAGTGTTATTTCTACAAATCAAAGGCCCAACCCAGATTTCCGCAGAGGAGAAATAGATTCCGTGTCTTGATGGGAAGAGGGGCAAAGTCACACTGCTAAAGGGCATGTGAGACGGAAGGAATAGTTGTGACTATATTTGCTAACAGTCTGCCACAGGGGACAGAGAAGTGAAATGCTGATGAGGTCGAGGAGGGTTGCAATGAGTGGTAGGGTGAGCTGCTGACACAGGGCCATGTGTCCTGGAGAAAACTCGAGATATGAATAGCAGCCAAAGAAAAGAGTGTGAAGCAGTTGGCAGGGAGACTTTCCATGATGACTTTAGACAGCCCTAGGGACTGCTCATTTTGACTGAGCCAATGGACAGAACTGTGCTTTTTTTCTAGAGTTTTCCTTTTATTGGACACAAAGACCTAAATCAACAGGCTGCAGTTCAATCTGGATACATAATCAGCCTGGGACAAAAAGATTTTCCCAAGCTAAGCACCCCATGGGCTTAAAAAATTCAAATATGAAATGAAGCAGTCTGCAAAATACCTATTATGCAAACATTTTGTAAGCAATGAAAAAATGAAGAGTAGGGGTTTTGCAAAGTAAGTGATCATTTTGGTGCTTAATGACCCAGTGGATTATCACATTAGGTTTAGCAAACTAGCACTAAAGGGGATGTTGTGGCTATTTCTTGGTAAAAGGTGGTACCGTACCATTTAGTATTGTGCCATCTTGATTACTTAGGTGAGAAGTTTATATCAGGTATTCACTTCTGGAACAAGAGCTTTGAACAGAAATGTGACTATGCCTGCAAGACAGAGTGAATGCCTAAGAATGATATTTTGGGGGATTAAAAGAAAAAAGACAAAAAAAAAAAAAAGAGTAGATGCAGAATCAGCTATATCTAGGAGAGACATGTATGTGATTGATTCCATGGCAAGATTCCAGTACTCAGTGTATGTCCAGTCATGTGTTTTACAAGGCTAGCTTTTAAAGTTTCACAATTTGGGATCTCTGAATTCTAGGTATGCAACCTTACTCTAACACAGCAGTAAGAAACAGCCTAGTAAATAAATGTAACTGAAGTATGGCAGTGATTGCAGACAGATATCAAGACCCACCTTATTCTCCTACATGTATTTTATTCCTTTAATGGGAATATATTGAGAGTATCAGCAATATAGATAAGCCATTGTCATGGAAATTAACGAGATAGTGTATATGGCTGGTTTTATAAATATATGCAATAGCAAATAATTTTAAGGAAAACTTACTGCAAAAGAACATCCTTTCTGACTCTTTTCTAAGATGTGAAATTTTACCACTAAAGCAATTCTCTTTCCCTGTTCCCCTCTTCCTTTTCCTTCTAATATTGTTTTCTATAGGTTTTCACTTTTAAAATGCAAATACTGCTGATATGTTACTATATCAAGCTTCATGATATAGTGGAAGTCATATAGGCCTTGATTTCTGACCCTGTCTTTACTATGTGTGTGATTAAGGGAAAGTTACTAAACCTCTGTTAAATTCATTGGGTTTTGTGAGGATTAAGTGCTATAAAAATTATATGTATATTGAATAAATATGTATATGATGTTATGTACATAATTATTAAATATATAATGTATATGTTTATATTATATATGTTATAATTATATGTAGAGAGAGAGAGGGGGAGAGAGAGAACTGGCAAATAGTACATGTTCAATAAACTTAAGTTTCTAGCTTCTCTTAAAAAAGCAAGTTAGCAGAATATTTGGGCAGTACTTTCTTTCACTGCTTTTTTCCCGACTCTAAGGCAGAGGTTTTTAACTTGGGGTCCATAGGTAGAATTCAGGGGCTCTGGGAATTTTGATGGGGAAAATCACATCTTTATTTTCATTAGCCTTTAACTGAAATGCAGCATTTCCTTCAATTATAAATATAGGTTATAAACCACAGAAATATTGGCAATATCAGTGACTTTGTCACTAACAGAAGTCATAGATACTTTCATGTAATGTTATAAGTTAAAGAAATCTTGAAACATGATTTATGCTCATGTCTGCTTTGAAGTTGTGATAGTTATTAGACTGCCGCTAGATATTATTTTTTGCATTGATAAAGATGCACATGACAGTACATCACAGTTTGTTTAGTGATTGATAAGTGTATTCCGTGGTAATTGGTTTCATTTTAAATTTTATATATTTTATTTTGCATTTAAAAACATTATTTTAAAACTGGGTCATATGCAGTGAAGGAAAATGATGTTGCTTGTACTTGTTCATTAGTGGTGTTTGTGATACCAACTTTTGTTTATTGTGAGGTTTAATCATTTAATCACTTACTCTTAGGGTTATCAATTGAGTGTAGACATGACTGCCTTTTAGCAATTCTCAATTTTATTGTTCAAAGTAATTCTCCACAGTGATTCAATTTATTATTGAACAATTAAAATTTTTATGTATGGGAGACTTTAATTAAACTATGACATATCTATAAAATAGAATATAAACCAGTATAAAAAGAAATAAGGAATAACTATATATACTGCTATGAAATGATTTCCGGGATATGCTGTGAATTCAAAAGAGCAAAATGGAGACATAAGTATATAGTATACCCCATTTTATCTAAGAAATAGGATATGTAAATATAAAATAAAAATATATGTTAGCTTATTTTTAGAAAAATGGCCTAAATGCAGTGAGATATTCTAGATACTGGAACAGAAAGAGGAGGTTAATGGAAAAGCTAATGAAATCTGAAAAAAGTTTATAGCTTAGCCAATAGTGTGCCAATGTTACTTCTCATTTTTGACATTGTACCATGATTGTGTAAGATGTCAGCATTAGAGGAGGCTGGCTGAAGGGCGTCTAGTCCTCTCTGTGCCGTCTTTGTGGCTTTTCTGAAAGCCGAACATTATTCCTAGTTTTTTAAAACAAGAGTAAAAAAATGAACAGATAAATAAGAAACTAATAAAAATATTACTTACTGAGGGAGAACAGGATAGAGACAATAGGAGTAGAAACTAGAGGCCTCTAAATGTATAGTGTTTTATAAATTTAACTCTGGAAGTATGTAATGTTTTAAGTAATTGTAAAACAAAAGTGAAGGGAATAAATTTCTTAAAATCAAAAGCAAAAATAATTAAAATATAACTACTTTTTGCATCGCTGGCTTAATTACACAGAGGGGAATTATGTCAAGTGATTTTAAAACAGATAATTTGCCTGCACACTCCTAGTGGGAGGTATACTATGGCCAAAACAAACTGTAAAAAAATCTGTTTTGAGTAATTGCATACTAATATTAGCAGTGTTATTTTGAACCCATTATATGTGTACATATATATGTATATGCATATATATATGTGTCTGTGTGTATAACATATAGTAGTATAACATGAACAAAGTATGTTTATGTCATTGCTAATCAATATTTTCAGTACAATAGACAAAAATAAAAACATAAATCTTCAAGAAGTAAAAGCCCTATAGTGATGTACATAAACTGGGAACACTGGGATGAATTCATGAGAATTTTCTCTTAAAGGTATCAGAGGAAATATGATATTCTTTTACTGGTGATTAAAAGAAGCAAATTAGAGATAAAGACATAAATAAGATAATTAAAAGACATAAATAAGGTAATTTATTGGTGATTAAAAGAAGCAAATTAAGAGATGCGTATGTAATAAGGAAAAGAGGTCAGATTGAAAAAAATCATTAAATCAGCACAGTGGTCTCCAGTGTGCAAGGCACTGTGGGGAATAGTGGGAAAAGGATAGTTTGCTCATTATAGCTATCGTCAAATGGAGGAAAGAGATACTTAGGAGGTAATGAGTATGGCGCAAACCATCCCTTTATACTTAATCACTGAGGATATTACACTAAAATTAACGATACTGACAATTATGATTTGAATTAAGAAAAGCTTCAATCATGACCATATCCTCTTTTGGAGAGCAGTCAAATGTTTTAATATATTAGAAAATAAATAAAACACATTTCAGCATTTGAACGTAAGTTCAGGTATGTAAAAATTTATGTGTGTGGCTTGCCTTATTCCCAGATGATACTGCAAAATGAAGTGTGGTTATATTTGGAAGCACTTCCACATATGAGCTAATGTCCCCTATTGATTTGCACCATGTGATACCTTAAAGTATCTTGGTAGGAATAACAAGCGTCTGGTCTGAGTCTATAATTATGAAAGGAATTGGCTGATAAGTAGTTATATGAATCCATGTGTCTCTCAGAATGTAAGTGCTGCCTGAATAGGTCATTGCAAGATGATCAGGGTTGTCTAAATATACAGTTAATCTCCAAATGAATCTGGAGTATCTCCTCCCCTCCCCACAGTGCCTTGTACATTGGAGACCATTGTGCTGATTTAATTAACTATTTTTTTTCAATCTGACTTCTTTTCCTTATTTATGTCTTTATCTCTTAAAAAGTAGTAGCACTATAGTTCGCTTCACATTTTAAACTTGGGATTTGTTGTCACTAGTCTCAGATATCAATGACAGAATAGCCTTAGTTGAACTTGTCCTTATGTGAGATACTCAGACCCTGATGGCTTTCTTTTTTGGTAGAATGGTTAACTTCTTTAATTATACTTTACTGCTATCTGTTTTCTGGGGCCAAAAGTAAAGAAATATACTGAATTGATAGATCTCATTATAAGGAGAACAACTGATCTTATTTTTCAAACAGGGCAGAAATGTGCTCAATTGTATAAAATATGTTAATTCTTTCTTTCCTAAATATCTATATACCAGGCACTAGTCTAATACTGTAACATGCAGGGGTGAATTACACGTGGAGAGTATCCCTCCTCACACTCTTGCCTCTTCCTACCATTTTCCTCTATGGTCTGAAATTCATCGCATAGTTGTAATGCAAGTGCCATTCATGTATTTTAACAAGTTTTTAAAAATGCATATGTATCTGGAGTTGGTAGAAGACTAGCCCCTTAGTGTTAGCAGAATCAGATTACTTCCCTTCTAACACTTAGCTGGAATGAACCTCATTGATGGAATAAACTTTGTCTTAAAATGAGCGTTGTGGAAGAAATTGTTGATTAATTTGGCACATTAAATATTTGTAGTATGGACATTTGGACAGCTAGAAGACAGATGAGAGCAGTGAGTGTCTAAGGAATCTGGGATAAGGGAAAGAAAGGAGTAAAGAAAGGAAGATCCATTTCTAAGGACAAACTGCTTTTGTCATTGTGCCACAGACTGACTTTGTAGCCTATCCCAGAGCCAATTCTCTTGGCACCTCGTCTCTTGCTCCACTCTCCCTCATCTCTCCCCTTGACCTTCCCTTTTGTTGAGGTTGTTCTTTATTTAGGATATATCAATCAGAGTATCCTCACAGTTTCCATGTTTACAAAGCTGTCAGAATGATATTTTATAAACCTAAGCCAAATCATATTACTCCACCAATTAAAACCTTCCAGTGGGTTCCCATTTAGAATAAAAATCAAACTCCATACCTCAACCTCAAAAGTCTGCTTCATCTGGCTTGGGCCTGTTCTGTGATATTATCTCCCACAGTCTTAGTTGTTTTATATTGCTATCACAGAATACCACAGACTAGGTAATTCAAAGTGAACAGAAATTAATTTGGCTCACACTTCTGGATGCTAGGGAGACCAGAATTGAGAGGTTGCATCCAGAAAGGGCTTTGTTTTTGTTTTCTTTTCTTCTCTCTTTTCTCTTCTCTTCAGATGGAGTCTCTCTCTGTCACCCAGGCTGGGGTGCAATGGTGCAATCTTGGCTCACTGCAACCTCCACCTCCCAGCTTAAAGCAGTTCTCCTGCCTCAGTCTCCCGAGTAGCTGGGATTACAGGTGCGCACCACCCCACCTGGCTAATTTTTGTATTTTTATTAGAGATGGGGTTTCACCATGTTGGCCAGGCTGGTCTCGAACTCCTGACCTCATGATCCGCCCATCTCCGCCTCCCGAAGTGCTGAGATTACAGGCTTGAGCCACCATGCCCGGCTCAGTGAGGGCTCTCTTGCTGTGTTACAACATGGCAGAAGGCATCACATGAGTGGGAGACAGTGGGAGATCAAACCCACAGCCTCAAGCCCTTTTATAGTAATTGGCATTAAAATGTTCATGAAGGCGGAACCGTCACGACCTTCCCATTGGGCCCCCTTTCCCAACATGGCTGCATTGGAGAGTAAGTTTCCAACACATGCTCTTTGGGGGACACATTCAAACTACAGCCCCCACTGTTCTGGTGCTTTACCCATGCTACCTTTCCCTCCGTGATTTGGACATCCTGAGTATATTCTTGGTTAGCAGATCTCGGACTTCTTTTTTCTCTCCTTCTCTTGACTCTTTCCCTAGACCATTGTATGTCCCTAACTCTCATGTTAATCTCTAAATGGAAACACCTTATTTTTTTTGTTTCCTTGTTTGTTGTTTCTCTGATCTCATTGGAAAATAAGCTCCATGAAGGGAGAGATCTATTCTTTCATGTTCTCTGCTGTTCATTAATGATGTGTTAAATGAGCAAATACAGTACATTTTATTGTGATTAATTTTACTTATTATTTTAGGGGAATACCCTCTGTCAGCAATGCCTCATTTTCATTTAGTTTCTCTCTTTATAAAAAGGCCAAAGTTTTCAAATAAATATACTAATATATGCACAAGCTGAATAAAACTTTGCCTTATATTTAAGTCTCTTTAATTTGGGGGAAGTTGAGATGGTAAAAGAGCAGGCAGCTCTCTTTTTCTTACAGTTCGTATTTGTGCTAGAAGGCTGAAAAGTATTCTTAAGTGTCTTGGATATGTTTCCTGGGGCTTAATCACTGTTAGCTAGAGAATGTTATCTGTTGTTGAAGAAAAAAAATAGGCAAGAGGAATGTCAGAACAGCTGCATTGCTTTCTATTTTATGTGATTTTTATTCTTACTGCGCTATCCTCCTTCTCACTTCCATGTCCTGTAAGTAATCTGGAAGCTTCTTAAGAATGAAAATGGGAACATCTATTTTTATTTCCCAGTGGTGTGTAGCACAGTGCTAGAGAGTAAATAATCACTATCACTTTTTCACTAAAAATTAATATTTAAGTTTTACATTGATCTTTACAGTTTAGCAAGAAATACATCATTTATTACAAAAACCCAGTGAAGTAGCAAGGAAGATATTAATTGCTTTTCTTTTACAGATTGAAAGACAGATTTCAGAACTTACCAGAGTTATCTGAGTTCACTCAGCGAGAAGTGGCTGAGCTGGGAGTAGAAACTCTGGAGAGTGTTCTGTTTCCTCTAAGTGCTCATGTCTCTGTGACACATTGTTACTGATGATGGTATTGCATACAAATTAAAAGAGGAAATAACTTCATGTAAGATTTAGTGAAATACTGTTAATTCTTTGGTAATAAAATGAAAACATGGATTAAGCATTTGAAACAAAACTCACATACAATCTCTCAGATACCAATGAGGCCTCTGAGACTATGCTGGCATTTTAGATCAATAGTGGAAGAACAAATGGTTCCAAGGGGTCTGAGCCTTCAAGCCTTATTGTCTTTTGCAAATTCGCTTATAAGCTGCTGAAAATGCCACAGAATTGCCCTATCATTAGAGAATATAATAGTATTAAAGAATTTTGCTTTTTCACTTCTAAGAGAATTTTGAAAAACTATTAACCTCCTTGCATATTTTTGACATTCAAAATTTTTGTTATAAATAAAATGGTTGACCTGGAGCACTGGCTCACGCCTATAATCCCAGCACTTTGGGAAGCCGAGGCGGACGGATCACGAAGTCAAGAGATCGAGACCATCCCGGCCAACATGGTGAAACCCCCTCTCTACTAAAAATACAAAAATTAGCTGGGCATGGTGGTGTACACCTGTAGTCCCAGCTACTTGGGAGGCTGAGGCAGGAGAATTGCTTGAACCCAGTAGGTAGAGAGAGGTTGCAGTGAGTCGAGATGGCACCATTGCACTCCAGCCTGGTGACAGAGTGAGACTGCATCTCAAAAAAAAAAAAGGAGTAAAATAGTTGCAAATGATGGAATTGTGACTGTATTATTATAAATACAGTGATCTGCAAATACCATTTTGTATAAAATAAAATAAAACTACTATATGACTTTTTAGAATATGTTCAGTGGCATATAAGTGCAATTATCTATTATTAAAAGGCAATCATATATTTTAAAATACTTGCATAAGCTCTTTTTAACAGTTGGAAATTTTATATCTCTCTCGGAACTATAATTTTCATTCCATTTTTCTTTCATAAATCATAATGTAAATAGTTTTATGCTTGCTTTACTTTATGGATCACTCATTACATACCTCTTAAGACATATGTCAATTATTATAAAATTTAAAACAGTTAATTTTCTGTGAACATAAGTCTCTATGTATTTAAAACATTCTCCTGAATTGCATTATCATTATAATATTATTACTACATGATTAGTACAAGATAAATATATTATATATTTTAAAAATAATATATAATTATTAACATAAAATAAAATTTTCTTAGGCATACTTTATTACCATTATTAGATGGAGCAGGTGTTTTCCCAATCAATTCATGTGCCTGTGTTTACTATTTATTGCTAGGATGAAATAGGATTTAGCATCAGTTTTATTTCTGTTAATTTTTAAATGCATAGATGCTGATAAATATCATTCATACAAATAAGTAGGTAAGAATGGAATGGAATAAGTTTGTTATAGCAGTATTATTCAGTGTGATATTAGGGCAGTATTCACTTAGTTCTTTTTTTTTTTTTTTTTGCAATAAATGCCAAAATTCATGTAGGTTAACTTTCATCAAGATTAATTTTAATGATTTATCAGCTGACAAGTTGATTTTGGCACTCCTTCAATTTTGCTCAAAGAATTTGAAACCATCTTATTTTCCAAAGGTTTTGCTTCTCTGTCAGAATAATTCATTTTCTAAAAGCTGATGCTGATATTTGAAAATGTTGCTTTGCTTGGTGCCACAGATGTTTTGACATTCATGGGCCATGAACTAGGGTAAGATTCTGGATGGGTAAAAAGTTTACCTGTTATCGGGAGAATCCGCTCCCGATGTTTAACATGGGTTCTTTTCTATTTCCTAAGTGTCTCAGCTGGGTTGAGAAATAAAGGGAAAGAGCACAAGAGAGAGAAATTTAAAGCTGGGTGTCCGGGGCAGACATCACATGTCGACAGGATCCGTGATGTTCCCCGAGCCGTAAAACCAGCAAGTTTTTACTAGCGATTTTCAAAAGGGGAGGGAGTGCACGAATAGGGTGTGGGTCACAGAGATCACATACTTCACAATGTAATAAAATATCACAAAGCAAATGGAGGCAGGGCGAGATCACAGGACCACCGGATGAGGTGAAATTAAAATTGCTAATGAACACAGATTGCTAATGAACACAGATTGCTAATTGCACAGATTGTCATTGATAACATCTTATCAGGAAACAGGGTTTGAGAGCAGATAACCTGTCTGACCACAATTTATTAGGTGGGAATTTTCCTCATCCTAATAAGCCTGGGAGCGCTATAGGAGACCAGGGCTTATTTTATCCCTTCGGCTTTGACCATAAAAGACAGGATGCCTTAAAAGAGGCCGTCTATAGGCCTACCTTCAGGGCGCATTCACTTTCTCAGGGATGTTCCTTGCTGAGAAAAAGAATTCAGCGATATTTCTCCTATTTGCTTATGAAAGAGGAGGAATATAGCGCTGTTCCTTCTGGCTCACCAGCGGCCAGTTCAAAGTTACCTCTCTCGTTCCCTGAACATCGCTGTTATCCTGTTCATTTTTTAAGATGCCCAGATTTCATATTGTTCAAACACACATGCTCTACAAACAATTTGTGCAGTTGATACAATCACAGGGTCCTGAGGCGACATTTATCCTCCTCAGTTTACAAAGAAGATTACGGGATTAAGAGATTAAAGTAAAGACAGGCATAGGAAATCACAAGGATATTCATTGGGAAAGTGATAAGTGTCCATGATATCTTCACAATTTATGTTCAGAGATTACAGTAAAGACAGGTGTAAGAAATTATAGAAATATTAATTTGGGGAACTAATAAATGTCTATGAAATCTTCACAATTTATGTTCTTCTGCCTCGGCTTCAGCCGGTCCCTCCGTTCAGGGTCCCTGACTTCTCGCAACAGCCTGTCTTTTGTGGGGAGGGAGAAAGAGATTATGAAGGAGCATCACAGGCATATCCTCAGGCAGATCAGCTTTAGTAAAAAGAATGTATGGAAATTGAGTACCTGGAAATACAGTGATCTGCAAATACCATTTTGAATGCCACAGGGGTTAATGGACAAGCTGTCAATGTTGAATGAAACACCCTGATAAACTGGGTCAGGAAGCGGATGATCAGAAGCTGTCACGATTCACGTTTTATTATTTATTATTGATTGTCTCACTTTAGAGGAAAACTCCGAAGATGGTCAAATACAGTGACTTTTCATTGATTTCTCAGAAAAGTGCTAAGTCGGCAGAATAAAGTAAGCTATGTGTCTAATTTTTATTATTTAGAGATGTTTTGCTTACCTTTTGAACATAGAAATTTGGTGTTTGCTGAAAGCAAACTGGTTCACATTTTCTTTTTTTTTTTTTCAGGGATAAATAATAGGAGGGCTGGTTTTTGGCAAAATTGTGAGATAGCAATGTTGATTTTTGGTGATTTCTCACATCTTCCTTCAGCATATGCCTCTTTTTCATTTTTCAGATTCTTCAGTCCTTCACCTCTTGAGTTGCTACAATGATCTACCTACCCCCGAACCCCAACCTCCTCATCTTCACCTTGTCTCTGACATCTCAATTTTAAGGGAATTCCTAAAGAATTCAAAACCTTCAAGACACAAAAGAATGCAAGATACAAAAGAGTAGTGACAGACAATGAGAAATGTTCTTTTGGAGTAAAAAGTTACTTCTTGAAATGTAGATAGGTAGACAATACTACTTATTTTTTCTTCCATGGTCAGGTCTGGGGCACTGGGAAGGATAAGTAAAGGACAGCGTAGTTCCTGTGTGCTGGACCAGTGTTTATTATGTAGGCCAAGTAGTATTTTGTAAGCCAAATGACCTTCTTAGACTCAGTTCCAAGACTAGGCTATTTAGATCGGATCCACGTGATATAAATATTGCATATCATATGAAACTGAAGACAGTGACCAGATACTGACCTCCCAGGACGTGGCGCCGATAGATTAATGAATGGATGAAGTTTGGGTTTCTGACAGCATTTTGGCTTTTAGAAAAAGTTGTGAGTAATGGTAGTGACAAGCAAGTAAAGGACTGTTGTATGTAAGTCTAAATAAACAAAAAGATAGGAGCAGACTGAATATAAATAGATGAAGGTTTTTTTTTCTTAGTGCCAAGATAAAGCACATAGCAAAGCAGAATCTTTATTTATAATGATTATAGAGTCGAGTTTGAGTTCATTGCTCTTGAGAAGAATAAGCAAATCTGTGTACTTTTAAACATCTTCCATGCTAAATTTGATTTTTAACGAAATCATGTGCATCAGTTTACAGAGAAACAATATTCTCGAATCCATAGAACTTCAATTTTTGACATGAAGAATGTGGTTTGACAAGATACTATCCTGCAATTTTTTAAATGGAGTCAGTTTCTTCTTCAAAAAGCAAAACCATTCTTAACTCTATAAGAACATCATAAACTATTGTATTTCCATTCCAAGGAAAGTTATTCCAGCACAGCAAGCTGCAGCCATCATGATAAATCGTTGAGCCAATCACCAGAGTGTTTCTATATTGCTCATGAAGCCTTAGCATATTTTATATCCTACACAGTGTAGTGGAGAAAATTAAGCCTTGCAACAGCTAGGGACTTATGCCAGGGTAATTTCCTTAAATTATTTATTTAATTTATTATAAAAGTTATTAATACATAGGTTATAGAACTTCTGCCATAAAAAGGCCTGAGGAGATTCTCAATTTTTTTTTTTTTTTTTAAATCTAGAGGTCTAGAGATTGGTCAAAGATCACATCATGAGTTAGTCCCAGAGCTGTCTCCTAGTCCACTGCTCCTGCCACTTTTCCAAGCACCCTCCTGAGATGGTCTGCTTGTCTGTATGCACATACATAAAGAAGTACTGGGAAAAGTAGGAAATAACACTCAAAGCCCTTCATTTGTATTTCCAGAGCCTGTCAGAGAGAATTTGTCAACCCAAGTAAAGTCTTTAGAGACATCAGAATATTTATTCTTCACTCTGATGATCAAATTTAGACCTGTCTGAGATTTAAGACGTTTGGTGAACTATAGCATCAGTGATATTTCCTCTTAAATTTTAAGAGCGGTATGCCAAAGAAATGCTGGGACACGGGACAGATTCACTGGGCAGGATCTGGGTATAGAGAAGCACAAAGCAGTCTGGAGAGCTGAATGTTTGTGGTAAACGTTTGCAAATTTGAAAATCTTGTTTATAACAACAGGTGCTCTGATTGAAGTCAGGGGTGAGTGTTCTGGAGCTCTGTTTACTTGTCTTTCTCTTTCCTCTGAGCAGCTGCTGCTTCAAAGATCCCTGGGCTTATAGAAAAGCACCTCTTGGAAACCATGGGGCTAGGAAATTGACTTGCAAAGGAATCATTTATTTGAAATTACAGACATATCACTTTCTTTCTTTAGTTCAACAAATATTTACATAGAGTGATCTTTTATGCAAATTTATGATGTGCTACTTTTCACTCTAAGATAATGTTAAGTGAGCTGATTCCTCAATAATAATTTATTTTTCCATACCAGTTATTGGAGGAATGTCTATGGCCATACCACTCTGAATACGCTTGATGTTGTCTCATTTGGGAAACTAGGCAGGGTTGGGCCTGGTTAGTACTTGGATGGGAGGTAGTCGACTATACATTATGAGATGTTTTCATGTAATTGACTCACTTGATCTTCGTAACAATTCTTTAAAACAGATATTTTAAATATTCATTTCTCAGGTGAAGCAGCAGGCCTCAGAAAAATTGAGTTGTCCCAAGACTGCATAAGTAGTCACTGGGGAAACCAATATCTCAACCTAGGCTTCCGACCATAAGTCTGGGCATTTTAGACTGTTTTCTTTCTAACCTATGTGGGTTTGCCCATTGTCTTTGGTACAATTTGAGAAAATGCTAGTATAGCCTGTAGTCACAGAGTGAATCAAATCCAGATTTGGTTTATAAAGTACAGAAAACCGTGACCTCGGTTTCACTTGCACTTACTAACTAAGCTAACTGGCTGAGGGGAATTAAAATCTCCACTGTAATTATCACTGAAGCTTAAGCATGCTTAATTATAAACTGGGATCCTGGGTTGTTTTCATTACTGTCTGCTTCAAGATTCACTGTTCTTATTGAAGCATAGTCATGTCTATGAGTCCTCTAAGCAGAGCTATCTCTAGATAGTAAAAGAATTTTCCCTAAACTTTCATCTCTATTTTTTGTGCTAATGTCAGGGCAATGACTTAGGGAGGTGGGTGATGGGAAGAAGGAAGTCATCCTGCCAACAAATGCACAAAAGGACTTATACAAATATAATCAATCCACAATTTTGCCATTTTATGCCAAAAGGGATAGAATTTCTCTCATTTCACCCTCAAGCTGCAATTTTCTGACATCATTTTAAAATCACTGCTCCTAATACTCATTTCATCAAACTTTACCTCATCATAATAACTGAGATGTGGAGACAGAAAAGTAAGCTCATACTGATTTTCTTCCCTAACCCTGTCCCTCTCAGGAAAGTCGCTGCTAATAGGCACCAGCACAAGCCTTTTATATGTTCTTATACAATGCACAGCTGTGCATTAAGCACACAGAGAGGCACACAACACAAAACCAGTCACCTGGTGATCAAAGAAGAATCAAGGGCAGGGGAAAAGTCACAGTAAGATTTTTGGCTGTTTCTTCTTAGGACAGTGTTTTTGTCTGACTGTAATGTAAGATTGGAGATTTGTTGGCTCTAGTTTACAAGTCTGGCCACACTTAGAGAATCCTTTCCATGTGGGGATCATTTTGATCTGATAGGCAGCCACATACTTGTCTTATTTGTCTGGGAGTCCAGTCATCTCACCTCTTTAATTTCCACTCAAACTTTCCCACCATATGGTTAGGAGTTTGAAAATATTCGATATGGTCAGACCTCCAAGGTTTCTACAATGTGAATGTTTAATTGGCTCTGAAATTCTCAACCCTGGGAATCAGTTGCTATCAGCCAGAATCTCCCGAGGTCACTTCATACCATAGCAGACCACCTCTGATCTTCTCACCCGATGGTATTTTGGCAGGGTATTCAGACTTCCTTTCGTTTCTTAGTTCTCCTTGAAGTTTGATGCCAATTAGATGCCCCCACCATGACAATTTCCTCATGGACACATCTCCAGGTGTTGGGAACAAGTGTGTCTGGTGCTATATTTGAGTATGACCCAAACACATATTTTCTTTCTTCCCAGGCAAGCCTGGAAGCATTTTAACCATCTTTTCTGCACATATTTTTGAGGAAATCCTGACGAGAGAGTACAAGTTGTGGTTTTCATGTTGAATTTATTGCCTTTCTCATTAAATAATAGTAAGAAATGGAGTCTTGTAGAGTCTGTCCAGAGTTTCTGGTGCAGCTTTTGATGTTTTCTGGTTTATAGCCTGGTATGGATTTCCTGTATTCAGCAGACATTTGATCCTTTTTCCCACCACCCTCCTGTCTTTTAAACACTGGAAAGTTAAATTCCTGGGATGGCAGAATACAGTAGCTGATACAAAACTGTGGTATTTTAATCCTATCACACAGTTAATTGTTAAGTCCTTGGTTGTGGGACATACACTGTCAATGTTAAAAGGCCTCAGAATTGGGAATACCACTGTCATTCATTCAGCATGTATTTTTTTAAGCCTCCCTTTGGAGGGACAATGCTGGACTAGGCAACAAACTAGATTCTGTTAATTTACTTCAAATATTTTATCTTGAGAAAAGGAAAAATGTTTCAAAGAAAATAAGAAAGCACTTGAATTTATTTTTAGTTATTGGTGTTTTCAAAAAACGACCGAGTAAATCTATTTGTGGGATCTCACTATGGCCCCAGTTACTAAACAGAGATAGCGAATTAATATCATCACATCTTCTCAAGTCTTTATCTGAGAGGCATGGTTTGTCTTTGCAAATGGAAAAAGCAATATTAATTAACATGATGTATCTCCCTAGGAATGATGTATGATGTGGAGTCCCACCCTTGGATCTTTAATGCTTTGCCTGGTTCTCTATCTCCTACCTCTTAGAATTTGACACACGAGGATGGTTTTTATAAAAAAAATACATAGGATATAATTAGGAAACTACTGATTCTTCCTGGTAATGTTAGTGTTTAGTGGCTGAGATAATAAAAAACAAGATAATTCAAAATCATTTATTAATTTTTGCAACCAATCATATGCATACAGTCACATACCACATAATGACGTTTCCATCAACGGTGAACCACATATACTGTGGTGGTTCCATAAAATTATAATGGATCTGAAAAATTTGTATCACCTAATGATGTCGTGGCTGTTGCCATGTCATGGTGCAGCACATTACTTCTGTGTTTGTGGTGGTGCCGATATAAACTAATCTGTGCAGCCAGTTATATCAAAGTCTAGCACATACAGTTATGTATAGTACATAGTTCTTGATCGTGATAATAAATGACTATGTTACTGGTTGATTTATTGTACTATACTTTTAATCATTATTTTAGAGTATACTTCTTCTACTTATAAAAAAAAGTTATCTGTAAAACAGCTTCAGGCAGGTCCTTCAGGAGCGTTCCGGAAGAAGGCATTGTTGCCACAGGAGATAGCAACTCCATGTATGTCATTGCCCTTGAAGATCTTCCAGTGGGACAAAATGTGGAGGCAGAAGGCATTGATATTGTAGGCCTAGGCCAATGTGTCTTAGTTTAAATAAAGTTTAAAACATTAAAAACAATTGTTTTAAAAATAGAAACAAGCTTACAGAATGATAATATGAAGAAAAAATATTTTGGGTAGCTCTGCAATTGTGTTTGTGTTTTAAGCTAAGTATTACTACAAAAGAATCAAAAAGTTAAAAAAATTAAAAAGTTTATAAAGTAAAAAGGTTTCAGTAAGCTGAGGTTAATTTGTTATTGAGTAAAGCCTTTTTTTTTTTTTTTTTTTTTTTTTTTTGAGACGGAGTCTAGCTCTGTCGCCCAGGCTGGAGTGCAGTGGCCGGATCTCAGCTCACTGCAAGCTCTGCCTCCCGAGTTCACGCCATTCTCCTGCCTCAGCCTCCTGAGTAGTTGGGACTATAGGCGCCCGCCACCTCGCCCGGCTAATTTTTTGTATTTTTAGTAGAGACGGGGTTTTACCGTGTTAGCCAGGATGGTCTCGATCTCCTGACCTCGTGATCCGCCCGTTTCGGCCTCCCAAAGTGCTGGGATTACAGGCTTGAGCCACTGCGCCCAGCCTAGTAAAGCATTTTTTAAATACATTTAATGTAGGCGAAGTATACAGTGTTTAAAAAGTCTACAGTAGTGGTACAATAATGTGCTAGTCCTTCCCATTCACTCACCACTTATTCACTGACCCACCCAGACCAGCTTCCAGTACTGCAAGTTCCATTCATGGTAAGTGCTCTATACAGGTGTACCATTTTTTCTCTTTTAAAAGATAGTTTCACTGTATTTTTTCTATATTTAGATATGTTTTGATACACAAATACTTACCATTATGTTACAGTTGCCCACAGTATTCAGTACAGTAACATGCTGTGTAGGTTTTATAACCTAGGAGCAATAGGTCACACCTTATAGCCTAGGTGTGTAGCAGACTGTACCATCCAGGTTTGTGAAGTCACTCTGTGATGTTTGTACAGTGACGAAATGCCTAATGAAGCATTTCTCAGAACATTTCCCTGTCATTAAGCAATGCACGACTGTATTTATAAAATCAGATATATCTTCACTGATTTGCTTTATTTAGGAGAATGTTAAAATGTTTTCCCAAAATCACCTAAGACTTGGAGATTATCTTACACAAGTATCGGAGATTACAAATGTATTTTGAATATCTATAGTAGATATTACATTCTGTATTTTTTCATATTTGTTGATTTACATAATTATTTTCATTTCTGCTACCGTGAAAACAAGAATGAGTTTAGCATGCTGTTCATAAGGTGTGAAAGGTATACTGGCTAGGTTGGAGTCACCTCTCCAGATCTGTCTCTTTCTATTCACACCTACTTCACCCGGCTCTGGCCCCTAGAAACTTCATAGGTATAGACTAGTCAGACTCTGGTGCCTCTAGCTTCTGGATGCTTTTGGTCATATTTCTGGGCATTTTTCCCGAGTTTACTTTCAGTGGCTGGCTCTGTTTCAAAGGTGACCATCTGACATGACGAGTTTCCTCTTGGGTTGTGGTCACCTCACTCCTCTTCCACCGTGCTTAGGAGTATCAACAGATCCTTAGGTACTATGAGCCTTCAAGTGACCTACTTACTGCCTCTTCCCTCACATACTTCCACACATTATATATCATCTTGTTGTAAATACAGCATCCTCAGACCCTTCTGCCTTCAGTGTGCCATCTGTTTCCTGTAAGGACCCCTTTTTTTTGTTTGTTTGTTTTTGTTGTTTTTTGTTAAAGAAAAGATACAGAGCTCAGGGTGCAGGGTAGCTGTGGATTACTTTCATTTGTAAACAATGAGGGAACCAATAGAGAAGGAAGAAGAATAGAAAATTGTAGCTCACCTTTGGATTTGTTAGAAAAGAACTTAAAGCTCCTAGGATAAGCACATTTACTATATATAGAGAGAGTAAATATATATATAATACATATATATATGTATACCTAGTGTTTACTCAGTTTTGTACATAGCTCAAAATTTCAGTTAATTTACTAGTGTACGAGTATGGGTGAGGAATAGTGGTTTAGATCCGCCCCATGGGTAAGATGCAATCCTTTTTTTTTTTTTTTTTTTTTCCCCTTGACGAAGTTTTGCTCTTTTTGCCCAGGCTAGAGTACAATGGCGTGATCTTGGCTCGCTGCAACCTCTGCCTCTGGGGTTCACACGATTCTCCTGCCTCAGCTTCCGTAGTAGCTGGGATTACAGGTGCCCGCCACCATGGCCTGCTACTTTTTTGTGTTTTTGGTAGAGATGGGGTTTCACCATATTGGCCAGGCTGGTCTCAAACTCCTGACCTCAGGTGATCCACCAGCCTCGGCCTCCCAAGTGCTGGGATTACAGGCAAGAGGCAATTTTTTATTCCTGAGATTCTGTATGTTTCTTCCAACTGCCCCTGAGATGATTCTTTATTATCCATAGTGATTGTGCTGATGGAATTTCTGAGGATGACTAATAATTCTGTCAGAGCTGACTCCAGTTAGAGCCTTTTCTTTGGCAAATGTCTTTTCTTTGGCAAGTGACTAAAAGTATTGTTACGTCTGTTATTCATTGTGGTATGTGGACTATAGTATTCTAAACCTTAGTGTTCTAGGTGGGCATTTGGAATGAGGAATGGCAAAAAGCTTTTCTACTCACTCAGGACTTTCATATATAGGATACAGGACAGGATAGGTGAAACGATAACTCTGCTTTTTTAGCATTTGTTTTGAAATAATTTTAGATTCACTAAAAGTTACAAAAATAGTAGAGTACTCTTGTGCACCGTTTACCAGCTTCCCCCATGATAGCATCTTTGCATAACCAGAATTTTATATTTTATTATTAATAAATTTTTTATAGAATAGATTTATTGATTTATTTCTGTTCTCCGTGTTTTAGTTTGTTCATGAGCTAATATCAAAGAAGCTCCACCTTTCTATTTTTATTTTGGGAAACAAATTTAGGATGCTTTTTAAGAGGGAACAAATAGTATAATAAATAGATTCATTTTGCTAGAAAGTATTAGCTGGGCGGATGGTGAAAGGCTGCTTTTCATGTAGAATTTTTAGCAATGACAACAAAATACTGACTTTTTTTATTCCATGGCAGAACAATTGGTTGTGATTTGTTACATACCAGAAATGCTTTCCCTAGCGGTGCCAAAGTGTATCTGGGGAAGGCTCTGTAGTTTATAGGCAGCCTTTGTTTAAAAAAAGAGAGAGATGGAAAGAACTCCTTTTTCTTTCCAATTTTTTATTTATTATAGCTAGCACATTTTTCTGTTTATAAATGTATTTCCAATGTCTGTCTCCCAAAAAGTAAAATCTGATAGAGTATGTTTGGATATTTTATTTTCATTTTCAGATGTATGGTCTGGAAAGACCTCTTTGACATTAAAAGATCCTTTAAGGCTTCAAATTGCCAAGAGCTGAAAATTCAGAGTAATAATATTTTTGCTAAACTTGACTTTTGAGTACTCTGTAATGATTATTGTCTCTTCTGATGTTCAATTCCATATGAAATATTATACTTTTGTAAGATAATTTGTATTATAGCTATAGAATGATCATATTTTCATTCAGATAGCCCTGCCCTCAAAATGTGGCCGTGGTCTACCAAATCCTGTGTATTCAGACACCTCTTTCAGAGTCTGCATTCACTGAGGAGATGAAAGCAAGTGGAAATAACCTGCTCTCTGTAGCATTCATTCAGCTCTAAAGAGGTAGACCATTGGTCTTTTAAAAGATTATTATGTATTAGCTGCTTTTCACTGAGGTCAAGTCTACTGATCAAGAAGAAGACACATCAGCTAAAAACTAGTAACTTTATAAATGACCCATTTGCCAGTTTCCAATCATTATTTGAGATATTTGGATTTAAAATTGGAGAGACAAATGAAATTTTAAGTTTCCATAAAAAATGGTTATTAATTGCAATGAATTTTCAAGGTTCTATTTCTATAATATAAAGCAAATTTATACTATATTAAATTGTACATTTATTGTGGTACTTTCAAGCACCGAGTATTAATAGCCCTGGGGAAGACTGCAGCTTGTTTTACTATGCTCAGTAACAAGTCAAGGCTTGGGTTGTATGTCTGTTTACCTCCAATTTGAAATTCTTTCTACAAGTATCTTTCTGCCAAAGAGGAGAATTTAAAGATGGAACCGAAGTACAAGGAACATGTTCAATTTTGGTGAATACTTGGTTCACTTAACGTGAACCCTAATCCTAGGATCTAGAAAGGGACTTGCCACTCAATGGTGTGTTCTTAGGGAGCTGTGTATGTCATAAGGAACATGACCGAACTTCCTTTTCATCAGCTTTCTCTTCATTAATCCTCTTACGGTTTTTGCTTGCTGAGATTTATACTACTTATGTTGTAAATAAAGAGGTATTTTTAATAAGGCAAACCTCTTAGGTACCTACCTGTGGTCACTTTATTAGATGAGTTCATAATGACACTCATACTTGTGTATTCTCTGGGCTGTAGTGAAATTAGCACTTACTGTTAATGACATGAGGAGAGCTGTGCAAGGATAGTTGTGCATCCTCTTTTATGGTCACAAACTTTATTCCTAACCTGGCTATGTACTACTGGTTATAAAGAAGACTGGGCAACAAAGAATAAATCCATCACCACTACAAGGAAAATCCTTGGGATTTAAAGATTTAAATTGGGATATAAAAGGCATAAGACATGGTTTGTATCATCTTGGAGTTCATAATCCAGTGAGTTGGAAGTAAGCACAGAATTACAATGTAGTTTGTTAATGATATGATTAGACTGTGTACTATATCTTTTTCTAAGGGTGAGGTTTGGTTCAGGGAGAGCTACCAGGTGGAGGTAACCTAAAATGTGAGTTCTGGAAAGAAAAGTAAGAGGGCTTCAGGGTGGGCAGACTGGGGAGTGTTTGGGGATGTGAGGTGCAGCACAGTAGAGTCAGAATAGATGGTAGTTAGGTGAGATACCATTATGGGCAACCGTGTGTCTGAGCTTTGCAGTTCTCACACACCTTCATTTCAGCCCATTCTATAGGCAAGCAAAATATCATTCCTATTTAACAAGTAAGAAAAGTAAGCCCAGAAATGTTGAGTGATTGCACAAAATCTTATAACTGCTACAGTCAGGGTTTGAATCCAGGTCTGGTGACTCTAAATTCTGTCCTTTTAGTATGCCATTTTGTTCACGTCCCTCTAAAGTGATAGTGAGAGTTGGACTATCTTTTCACTAATAAAAATGTACCAGTTTTCTTTCTGAGACTGCATTTTTTTAGATGTACTACGTGCTATTTCACTTTGTATCCTCAACCGTGCTTAGCATGTGCTTGACTTGTAGTAGTAGATGGCCAATCATTGTTTTGAACTGAATTGAATTGATGTGTGGGTATTGTAAAACTTCACTGAATGAATGAAAGTCTTGGCCAGGACTTTTCACTTTTTGCTCTCCTTACTTAGTTCTCTTCTGGTCTGTTCTTACCTTCACAGGTGTCAACTCGCACTAGAACTTCATTCCTAGATCCTAAACTCGGAACTTCAGCTTCTCACCCTCTAATCAGACTCTCCTTTGCATGTGGTAGAGGGTTCCTTTTCAGATACGTTTATGTAGAAACTATGCCACACGTTTAGGTTTTTTTCCCTTCATATTCTTCGCTCCAAACAAAATCTTAACAAAGAAAATTATGCCTTTGTCTTGGCAAATGGTGTTTGTTATCAGTTTTCTTAAAACACTAGCAGAAGGCATAGGCACTCGGCTTCCTATGAAGACCTTGGAGTGATTGTATGCTATTTCTCACACTTGGTCTTGGCCAGGGTGGTGATGACATTTTTGTTTTTAGTGGATTTTTTGTTTGGTTTTGTTTTGTTTTGTTTTTGAAACAGAGTCTAGCTCTGTCACCAGGCTGGAGTGCAGTGGCACGATCTTGGCTCACTGCAACCTCCGACCCCCTGGTTCAAGCGATTATCCTGCCTCAGCCTCCCGAGTTGTGGTGGTTTTTTTTTTTTTCTTTTTTTACCTCTACTTGAAATTGATGAAAAAGGAAACTATACAGTTTGTCTGGAAAGGAAATTAGAGATCATTTGATGCTGACCTGATGTTAAATGAGGACAGGGCTGAATTTAAGCAACAGAACTTGTTTGTACTGACTACTCTCCACTTTCCAGCCTTTGAATTGTGTTGACATTCACAGGAGCTGTGTGAGGCCAATTTTGTGTCAGAAAATCTGAATTTCCAAAAAAATCTATGGAAGTAATTATATGACTGTAATGGTTCATCTTCCCCACTGTAATGTGAGAGACAGATCCTAAAGGACAAGCTGCATCAGTCATCACTGGAAAAGCCTGTCCTGTGTTGGAGTGGCCCCATATCGAGGGTTTCTAGTGTTTCTAGTGAGGAATCCACCATTTCTCTTGGCAGCCCTTCCAATTCTCTGTCCATCACAGCTTTTTCCAGATGATGAGGCTTGTTTTCTGCAGCTGTGTTTGGCCAGATGGTCATGGGTCATTCTCCCAGGCCCATCCTGATCATGCCCAATAATGTTTGGGCCACAAAGTCCTGATTTGGATGCGGTGGAGGGAGAAGTATAAATGTTGTTAGCTTAAAGATTCATGTTTTAGTGTTACATTTTTGCTCTTAGTTAAGCCTCTAGGATCCCTGTTACTTGTTTCTTACAAATGGGAGATATCAAACATAGTGATACCTAGCTTTACTTTTTATCATCGCTTAGTTCTGTAGTGACAAACCAGTACCTCCATATCCAGTCTTCATCAATGTCGCTACATCTTCGTCGGGACCTAATGTCACAAGAAACATGAGGCATTCACTTGACCAGTACACCAAATGTTCCTGGCCCCACTTTCAAGCAGTACTCTATTGGAAAATCATCCATAATTTTCTGGCTGCTGTCATTCCTGGGCCTCTGCTTTCCATAACCTCTCATTCCTGTTGAACAGCTGTGCTTCTGATTAGTTTTCTCTGGAGG
Source organism: Macaca nemestrina (assembly GCF_043159975.1). NCBI lineage: Eukaryota > Metazoa > Chordata > Mammalia > Primates > Cercopithecidae > Macaca > Macaca nemestrina. Next base: position 147,543,272 of record NC_092130.1, read on the forward strand.
TATTAACTTTTCAGCACTCTGCACAGGGAAACTTTTGAAGTGATGGGAACAATGGGCCCATCCTTGCTTTGTTCCAGCCAGTTAGTCTGCTGTGCTTCAGAAAAAACACTGAGAGAGACATGAAACTAAACAAAAATAAGAATTCACGTAAAATTTTCTTGAAAGAAATCTTGAGCATTGACATTGTAAAAATCATGATTATCCACTCAGCATGAAACAGCGTATTTACTTATTATATTTCTCTTATCTACTTTTTCCATATAGTTTGAGAAACAAATATTTAGTTATCAGTAACACATGCCAGTTCTCTGAGAATTTGAGGAGGGAATGAGTGACTTCAGTTGTCAAAGGTAACTATGCATAACCACTTTTACTCTTTTTTTCTGACCATCCAATTTTAGATCAGATTCTATTGTTACATACACTTATTGAATGACATTTTCTTCATAGCATTTACCACTCATTAAAATAAAATCTGTTTTACAAATGTAAACATGGAGTTCAAGTGATTCTCCTGCCTCAGCCTCCCAAGTAGCTGGGACTACAGGTATGCGCCACCAAACCCAGCTAATTTTTTTGTATTTTTAGTAGAGACAGGGTTTCTTCATGTTGGCCAGACCACTCTTGAACTCCTGACCTCAGGTGATCCACTCACCTCAGCCTCCCAAAGTGCTGGGATTACAGGAGAATCGCTTGAACCCTGGAGACAGAGGTTGTGGTGAGCCGAGATCTGCCACTGCACTCCAGACTGAGTGACAGAGTGACACTCTGTCTCAAAAAAAATGAAAAGAAAAATAATTCTATAATCCTATGTAATTCCTATTACAGAATAAAAGATTATCTGTAATCTTTCATTTTTATGAAAAATATTTCTTTGTAATTCCTATTATAGAATAAAAGATTATCCATACTAATAAAAGATCATCCATAATCTTTTATTCTGTAATAGGAATTACATCGAATTTTTCAAATAGTAAATTAATTTTGTATGCCTAAAAGAAACTCAATGTAAACATAATTGTCATTCTATTTATCAATTGTTGAATTTTCTTTGCTAAAATTTTTCAGTGACTGAAAGATCTGTGGTGATGATATACCCATTTTTATTCCTAACATTGATTATTTGTGTCTTCTGTTTTTGTTTCTTGATGAATCTCCACAGGGAGCTATTAATCCCATTAGTGTTTAATGAAAACAAATGTCCTGAAAGGAAAAGAAAAGGTATGCACAGCTTTGATTTTGTAGAGAATTTAATGAAGGAAATATCTAAAGGTATGTTGTTAGGGAACCCAACAAAGGATTTTGAAGCTTTCAGGTCCTAACAACAAGAAGCCATTGCCATTACTGGGCTTGATATATTTACAGGAAAGACACCTAAGAGTATAGCATTAATAGGAATGAATGGATCTTAAGAGGTGTGCTTGTAGAGGGACATAGCACCTGCCACAACTATAGCATTGAAGCAGAGAGGAAACAAAGGAATTGATTGCCTGATTCCTTGTTTTCTTCCTATAATTCTGTCTCTTACCAGTGCCTCCCTTTGTCTGAACTCTATCAGAAGGCTAAGTTTGCAGAATATAGTGGTCAGCCTTCTGAGATTGAGAAAGGCAGAAAATGGATCTTGAGGTCAAACAGAATAAGCAGCACACAAACTTTTGTCTTTATTGATCTATATTTGCATAGTTTTTTATGTTGTTGATTTATCTCCTACATTTATTAAACTTAAACTGTTCTTAGATTCATTTCACACTTTTTTCCTAATATTTTGAGATAGATGCTTACCTATTAATGTTCAGTTTTTCTTCTTTTTAATATGAAACTATCATTTCCCTTTAGGCACTCCTTCAGCTGTATCCATATTATTTGAATTTTGTTATCATTTAATTCAAAATATTTTCTAATTTTTATTAAAACTTTTATTTGATTAATTGGGTATGTAGGAGTATATTTTTGAGTCTCCAAACATATGAATATTCTCTATAATTTTGTAATTGATGTTTAGCTTACATATAGTCATATGACATATAATTTCAATCCTTTAAAATTCATTCAGTTTTTTTTATGCCCACTATATTTGTCAATAGATGTTCTGAGTGTTTGAAAAGAATGTGTTATGAATTTATAAATAAGTACTTCATATGTGACTATTAGGTCAAGTTTTAAAATTGAATTGTTTAGATTTTCTGTCTCCCTGATGATGATTTGCCTTTTTTTCCCCTGTCAGTTAGTCTCTGAGTGCATTTTCTGTTGCTATACCAGAATATCCAAGACTGCATAATTTGTAAAGGAAGAAGATTTATTTAACTCACGATTATGGAGGTTGGTAGGTCCAAGATTGGGCAGTTGCACATTTTTGGCTTCTGGCGAGGGCTGCATGCTGCATAACATGGTGGAGAAGTGGAAGGGAAAAGGGCATGTAAAGAGAGAGGGAGCGAAGAGGCTGACGAGTTTAATAACAACCTGCTGTCACAAGAACTCATCCAGTCTCAAAAGATTTAACCCAGTTTCGTGAAAAAGACATTACTTCATCTTAATGATCTAATCCCCTCTTAAAGGCCCCCACCTCACAACCCTGTTGCATTGGCAATTAAATTTCAACAGAATGTTGGAAGGGACAAACCACATTCAAACCACAGCAGTTCCTAAGAGGTGAGCATAAACTTCTGCCACTATGATTGTGGATTTGTCTATTTGTCCTTATTTTTGTCAGTCTGTTTATTTTGAGGCCATGTTATTAAGTTTATATGAATTCAAAACAGTAATATCTTATTTGTGAATTACATCTTTTAATCATTATGAAGGATCCTTCTTATCTCCATGATACTTTTAGCTGTAAAGTCTAATTTGATGTTAATTTACTTATATCACCTTTATTTTCCTCAGTGTTGGCATGGCAAAATTATTTTGATCCTTTCTTTCAATTTTTCTGTATGTTTTCTTATGATTTCGCTGTGTCTTTCACAAACAGTCTATAGTTTGTTTTTAAACATAACTGAAAATCATTATTTTAATTGAAGCATTTAGTTAATTTATATGTATTGTATTTATTTTTATAGTTGTATTTATATCATCTTACCATGTGTTTTCTATTTGTTGCACTTGTTCTATATTCCGTGCTTGGCCTACTTTCATTTATTATTATATTTTTTCCTCAATTGATCCAGGAATTTTGTATTCTTTTACTATTTATATTCTTTTACTGAGCAAGTTGTCAATTTGATTTTTAATCCTTTAAAGGTAATCTGCCTTTTTTCCTCTGGTTGGTTTTAAGCTCTCCTATTTGTGGGCCACAATAGCTCACACCTGTACTCCTGGCACTTTGGGAGACTGAGGCAGGAGAATGGCTTGAGTCCAGGAGTTCAAGACCAGCCCCGACAACATAGCAAGACTTCATCTCCTAAAAAAAAGATCCTATTTGTCTTTTATTTTCTGCAATTTTTAGTGGTTACTCTAGAGTTTATAGCCTGAACCCCTACTTATTATATCTAATATTAATTAATATTGAATATTAATTAGATGTTAATATTAGATATTAATTAGAATGACTTAGAATAAGTGAGCAATATTTACTGACCTTCCAAGGTACATATTGTTATTTTTGTGCATTTTAATTCTTTCTATATTTATACAGTCAATGTTCATCTACATCTATCCACATATTATTATTTTTGTTGTTTTCCTTTTTTCTACATTTCTAATCTTCCATCTAAATCATTTCCCTTTTTCCTGAAGAATATTCTTTAGTATTTCCTTTAGTTTGGTTTATGTTTCTTTTAGATTTTGTGTGAAGATAATTTTATTTTACGTTTATTCTCAATATTTATTTGGGGAGGTGTAGCTTTCTAGCTTGTCAATTATTTTTGTTAAGCACATGAACAATATCCTTCAATTAACTTTTGGTTCTCATTGTTTCTTTTGAGAAGCAAGCTGTCAATCTGATTTTTAATCCTAAAGGTCATCTGCCTCTTTTTCTCAGATTGGTTTTAATATTTCCTATTTGTCTTTTATTTTCTGCAGTTTTTCTATGATGTTTAATTGTGTATCTTTTTAATCCTAGTTGGGGTTTGGAGCTCTTTTTCAACCTGTGGATTGATGTCTTCCATCAGTCTCAGAAATTCCTCAGTCATTATCCTTTCAGATAATACTCTCCCAATTCTCTCTTCTCTGTTTAGGGCTCCAGTTGAACCTATGTTAGACCTACTCACTGTATCCTCTAAATCTCCTGTCCTATCTTTTATATTTCCTATCTTTTTGTCTTTCTGCTTTTTAAAATTCCGGATATTTTCTTCTGTCTTATTTTCTATTTCACTAACACTTTCTTCAAATGTGTCTAATCTGCTATCAAACCCATACTTAGAGTCTCTGATCTATTTACTAACTGGGTATAGAAAGGTCAAGGACCATTTTGGCTGTACTGGTGCATACCAGTGGAGTGTTAACCTTGGTGATGTCAACCATTCCCAAGGATTTAACTACTAAGTGTATGTCAAAAACTCTCTAGCTTAATCTCTTCAACACATTCCTCCCTTTAGAACTCTAGACCCAAAAAACAAATGCTTACTTAACATTCCACCTAAAATTACTTTCAGGTATCTCAAACTTTACATGTTTAATATTAAACATTCTATTTCCCATTCAAATCTGCTGTTCCTTGAACCTTTCTGTCATCAGTCAATAGAATTCCCACCAATTTATATATTCTTGCCAAAGCCTATGAATGGTTCTTGATATATCCCCTTCTCTTATCTTTAACATCCAGTCTGTCACAAATGTCATCTGTTCAACTTCCAAAATATATTTGAATCAATTCACTTCTCTCCAACTTACGGTCACCCTACTAGGCTAAGCTACAATCTCATTGTATCTTTTCTTTATCTATTCTCTCTGTTTCCACACTTGTCCTTTCTTCAGTTGTTTCTCCATTCAGCATCTGAAGAGATCTTTGTAAAATCTTAAATCTCAGACTTTTAAAAACCCCTCTTAGGATTTCAAATGCTTTCCCATAATACACAAGACAATACATGATGTTATCATAGCCTGCTTCTCCAACTTCCTAAAAACTTTCTCTTTCACACTATTTAGCCATACCTATTTTAGTTTTTTGAAGGTTGGTTTTTGTTTGTTGTTCATTTGTTTTTGGCCTAAAACTCTTTTCTCATCATTCTCTCTTTCTGTCCTGTAGGCTTTAGTTTATAAGTAATTCTTCTCATAGAGGACTTCCTCATAATCCAGTTTAAAAAATGGGAGTTTCCTGCACAAGCTCTTGCTTTGCCTGATGCCATCCATGTAAGATGTGACTTGCTCCTCGCCTTCCACCATGATTGTGAGGCTTCCCCAGCCACTTGGAACTATAAGTCCAATTAAACCGCTTTCTTTTGTAAATTGCCCAGTCTCGGGTATGTCTTTATTAGCAGTATAAAAATGGACTAATACACCACAGCCCTCAGGGTACTCATTAAAATTTATTCTTCAGTATTAAAAAAATTAATGCCAAAGAGTAAAGATGATGACATCTTTTTCCCCACCACCATAAAACAAAGACCTAGTTTGTGTCTAGTACATAGTAGGAACTCATTAAATATTTGTTGAATGAGTGAATGATCTCCAAATGGCAAATTTTACTCTTCCAAAATTAAATTTCATTCTCAGCTCCCTGCTATATTCTTTTTGAAAAAATTTTTCTCAACCATAACTTTCCATGTCTGTTATAAGCCATTCATTAGAGTTTTTTGTCCAGCATGTATTTACAAATCTAGTTAGTTCTTGTTTTTCCATTACAAACAAATGTCAGGACATCATTCTCCAAAACCCTATCTCAGAAACACAAATTTGCTTTTATTTTTGAAGTTTATTGTTTAGTTAGTTTAAATCAGATTTTCTTGATCTTTCCTTTTTACAATACAAACATGAATTCTGTTAACTGAGACTACCTGAAGCCACCCAGTTACCCAGTGTCAGTGTGTACTAACTGTAGATTTTTAGACCAATGGCCCTTGTTTTCTCCATACATTTCTTGGAATTTTTCTATTGCTTTTGGTATTAAGATTTTTTTTTTTTTTTTGGTCAAAACACTGGGTTTGCCCATCTCCTCCTCCTCCTCCAACAAGATGCCCAAAAGAAGCATGAGTCATAGGAAAATGAAAGAGGAATGTCTCAAATATTGGGATGAGAAGACTGCTCTTCTCATCTAACAGATTCTCATTTCCTGTCCTGAGTCATTTCTTCCCACTGAAATAACAACTGTAATTCTAGTCACGGATGTGTGTTTGTGGGGGTGGGTGGGAGGTCTTCAGAGGTCTCAATAAAAAAGAGAGAGTATGAAACTTTTGTTATTTCCTGTTTCTGAATATGTCTTTTGGTTTAGGATGTTGGAAGGGGTGAGAATCTTTGGATCTCTGTAGTGCTTGTAGTGGTGATGGAGAGTGTTGAATGTTACCAAGCCAGTACGGCACACTGAATAACTGGATCAGAGTTCTCTTTTGGTGGGAATAACATTAATAAATAATGGAAGGTAACTACATGTTGAAGACTGGTAGAGTAATCATGAGTGTCACCTTCTCATGCCAGGTGATTCTTCTTTATGGGTACAGTCCTGAATTTGGTCTTCTAGCTTCCGTGTGAAACCAGTCAACTTTGAGAAGTTTTGATCTGTCTAAACAGAAATGAATCAGGGAGAGGGGAAACAAATACATAAATGGTAGTTACATCAAGGTAGTATCCTAAGTACTAAATATAAATTCTCAAAACTTTTACCCGTTTTCATTTAAAAATATTTATTTATTATTTGTACTCTCATAGAAAAAAATAAAGATCTCTTAAGAGGTCTCTCAAGACATTTGCAAACAATAAGGGTTTGTTTTTTCGTGAGCCAAGATAGATTTTGTTATGTCCTGACTTTCCTTGAAGTAGTTGTATTTCAAATGATTAATTGCCTTGAACTGCTTTTAAAAATTGTTTTCCTGCTTCCGTGACTTTTTTTGTGACAAAATATGAAGGAAGTAGTAGAAATAATATTCTTCTGCCAAATTTTAATTATTGAGATTTCAAGAATTTCTTCTTTCTCCTTTCCTTTAGGAATAAAATTAAAATGTAAAAATCTTGGAATTTGGCATTAACCAGCTTAAAATTTAGAATGCTAAAAATAATATCAATTCTACATTATTCTATGAAACTTATAAAAAATTTTGGAAACATGGTCTTTACAGATGCTATATATTTCAGTAATACAAATTCAGAATTAAGTGTTTATGCCACATTACATTTTGATTATAGAGTTACTTATATTTCCTCACCTTTCATATTTTATTAAAGAGATTCTCTCTCTAGCCTCTAGTAGTTTTTGATAACAGTCCTTTCTCCCTAGGGAACCCAACGTCTCATTAATGAAGTCCAAATATGAGTCACCAATCCACATTCCCAAACACTGTGCTTTTTAGGTGGCTCTTCATACTCCTTTACCTCTGGACCAAGCTAATCAGAAGTGGAGTCCTTCAAGTTAATAAGTCATGTTATATAACTTTTTCTGTTATAGCTATGGCTCAATATTTTTTTTAAAATCCTAAAATACCACTAAGTGTCTTTGGCCACATAAAAGACTAGATTTCCAATTCAGAATGACAACAGATGCAGGGCTTGACATATCAGGTACCAAATAATGCTGTGGCAAAGCTTGGATTTTTTTTTTAAGATGGTAAGATGTGTGCAAATCCTTAATATCACTTGCATTAATGGATTTCCAAGTAGTATATAAACCAGCCATTATTCTTATTAAGCAGTGCTAATATATTTTACATATAAAAATTCTTCCCAGTTTTATCCCTTTTTATGTGTCATATTAAAAGAATTAGTCAAAGCTGCTTTGCAGTTAATGTTTATGATGTTATATACTTCACAAAAGTACCCCTGTATTATGCTTCTAATGAAACTTTATTTTGTCTTGTTTTATGTAACACATTTGAAAATTCTATCTTTTAAAATACATTATTTTATTACTACAGGGGTATTATGATGCTTTCTTTTACATAGTTTATTCTTGTATTGATTTTAGTATTTCCAAAAATAAATTAATTCACATATTACTTTTGGTAATACCTGAAAAAAATTAAGTTTTTCACAAAATATTTGTGAATCCTGAATCAGTGTAAGTTCTATTCAATTACAGAAATAGTAATTGCGTACCTACTAGCACTATCTGAAGTTATATATAGCGAGATTTTTGTTTTCTTATTTATTGCCTCCTTCCAGAGTATTGAGTTCCACAAGAGAAAGGCCTTTGTTGGTTCACTGCTGGATTGCTGGTTTCTGTAATATTTCATGGCACATAGTAAACTGCCAATAAATATTTGCTGAATGAATTCACTTATTCAGAAACTATTTATTGAGTGTCCACATATCTAGGCACTGAGGATAAAGCAGTGAATGGGCCAAAGTCCTGCCTTTCTGGAATTTATTTTCAAGTGGGAAGAGAGAGATTATAAAATACGTGACCCTGAAAATGTATGTCATATGTCTGATGTTGATAAGTGCTAAGAAGAAAAATAAAGCAGGACAAGGGGTGGAGAGAGAGAATTACTATCCTAGCTAAGGAATTCAGTGAAGGCCTCCCTGAGAAGGTGAAAAATGATTGAATGTCACTACTCCTGTGCCACTGCCACTGGCGATACTGAAAAACATGGAAGATCAGGTCTTAGACTCCAAGGTGACTATAATCTGATGATAAAGTCATACATGTACATGTACATCATAAACATAATGATAGGTGGTGCTATGATAGATGTGCAATGATAGTGGCATGCATGCAGTACAATGGAACAGTGTCTGGAGAATGAAGCATAGCCATGTATTAGCAAGCAGGGTATATGGTGGTGGGGTGGAGGATGACTATTCTTTGAAAATGCAGAACTGATTCTAGGCTGTGAAGATTCTGCCAGATTAAGGACTTTGGGCTTCAGTCAATATTTGGTGGGTGACTAATGGTAGTCTTTAAACATGGAAAGGGACCAATCAGAGCTACATTCTAAAAACTGACTTTGGTAGCAAAATGAGTGGCTTTGAGGGCATGAGATTGGGTCAACTGATGTTTTGATAGAATTTGTGATCAAATATTACTTGAAATAACAGAACCTTAGTTGGGCCAAATCTTTTCTTCAAACAAAAGAATAGTGCTTCCAAGATTTCTGTTTTTATAGTTGAACTGGATTACCGTATAAAGTCATAAGAAAGAAAGAAATAATATTTCATGACAAACTGTAGCTGAGAAGGATCAAGAGAAAGGCAAGAATGAAGATTTATAATCTGGGATTTATAAAATAGCTGTAATTGGTACAGGGAAAACACTCAATTTATCTGGATATACTTGTGTTTCCCTATTTAATCCACATGGTGTCATTTTTTACATGTGTTTTCTCAGAGCAGTTATTTTCATTCACAGGCTGTGGTGATGACTCACTTCATCCCTTTTGGGTATTAGAGGCTCTTATTTCATTCAGGAGATTTTCCGATTCACCAGACAGTGCATTAGACATGATTGTCTTGTTGGAATTTGGCTGGGGGAAAATACTTAAAGAAATATATCACTGTTGCTTATACTACCCTCACATATACGTTTTATTTAGCAAAATCTGAACTTGATGAGGAATCTGTATTAGTTTGCTAGGGCTGCCATAACGAAGTACCATAGACTGGGTGGCTTACATGAAAGAAGGTATCATCTCACAGGGCTGAAGGCTAGAAGGCTGAGATCAAGGTATAAGCAGGGTGGGTTCCTGTTTTGGACATTGAGGAAAAGATACGTTCCAGCCCTCTCTCCTTGGCTTTTAGATGACATTCTTCTCCCAGTGTCTTCACATGGTCTTCCATCTGTGCAAGTCCCTCTGCACAAATCTGTATCCAAATTTCTTCTTCTTGTGAGGACGCTGTGCTTAGGGTCTACTCTAATAACCTCATTTGAACATAATTACCTCTTTAAAGATCCTATTTTCAAATATGGTCATATTCTGAGGTACTAGGGGTTAGGACTTCAGCATATGAATTAGGAGGATGGGGGATACACAATTCAGATCATAATAAGTCTAAATATTTGGCTTTTTCTCTCCAGATACCCAGTTTCCCTAAAGTGACAACCCACACCCAGTGACTGGCTGATGCAGTGCTATAAAGGTCTGTTCCACTTGCCCCAAATTCAGGCTAACTCCGTAAAGCCATCCCAGCCCCAGAGCTCCCTGTGCCATGAGCTGAGTTCTTTGTTATGAGAGTATCACAGCTCCCCTCTACCTCATCCTACTTCCTCACTCCCTCACAAGTGTTGGGTCCTTATACATTTGCCAAAGAACTCAACCTGTGACAACTTTAGTTCAATAGATTTGACACTTTCCTTGCAAGGGAACTCTTGGTTTCTTACTATTATTGTCAGTTGTCCTCATTAACAAGGTCATTTAATACCTAGCTGCAAATTACTGAAAGTTTGTTTGGAACGACAATTTTTCTTATAGACTTTAATGATTATTCTAGCTAAAGGTCATTTTTTTTTTCCTCCGAACTTCTGTAGGACAGCCCTGTACAATTTAGTACTTTAATGATGATTTGTATTTTTTGCTCATTCACATTTGTAAATGATTTAAGATTGCACATTTCCTGAAAGTTGATATGCTTCTATCATATTTTTTTTCCTGTTCTTCAAAATGTGTAACACAGTTTCAGAGCTCTAGTTGGTACTTAAGGAATTTGGGAGCATACAGTAGTGTAGACACCCCAGAATTTTTAAATGAGAGTGTGGAATCTGAATTATAAAACTCATATTAGGGAAAGCCTACACTGGGAAAAGAAACTGCATATGTGGTATAAAATAAATAGAAGATCTGTGTTTGAATATTGACTATGCTGTTTACCCACTATGTGATCTTATAAAAGTTACTTACCCTCCCTGAGCCTGAGTTTTCTCATCCATAAAATAGGAATATTATTAATAGCAATCTTATAAAGTTGCTGTGAATGTTAAATGAGATGCAGTATTAAATAAGATGCATGCAGTATTTAGCACATGATTCAATCATAAAATGGATATTATTACCTTCACACTTCAATCTTTCTGAATTCATGATGCATCTTGTGATTAGTGTCAAAAGAAATTTGTCAGTTTTATGCAAGGAAGTGGAGCATGATATGTTAATAGTTCTTAAGGTCTGTATGAGTGGACTTAGTCATCACAGAAGATAACTATTCACCCAGTTACTTGCCTCAGTTAAATACCTTGTAGTTGTGACAGAACCTTAAATTTGGATACCTAGTTATTATTTTAAAGTGTCCCCAAAAGGATTACATTATAATCCAAAGACATAGCTTTAACATAAATGGTTACAGTGGAGCAGATTGCTATCATATGCCAAGTAATTCAGTTAAAGATGATGGAAAATATTTTAGAATTAGCTGTATAACTTTCAAAATTAGAAAAAGTTGTATGACCAATTGATGAATTAGGAAAACCAAATTCTAAATCTAATCCTAAAGAAGCAATCAAACAAACCCAAATTGAGGGTCATTCTACAAAATAACTGATCTGTGTTCTTCAAAAATGTCAGTGTCTGGAAAAGCAAAGCAAAGCAAAGCAAAGTTGAGGAACTATTTAGAGTTAACAGAGACTAAACCAGTATGACAACTAAATAAAATATATGGTCTGGATTGGATCTTGAATTAGAAAAAATACAATTGCCATGAAGGACAAATTAGAACAATTGGTAAAATATGGTATGGACAGTTTGATTATCATATTGCATCAATGTTAAATTTTCTGAATTTTCTTATTATACTTACTATATTATATAAAATTCTTAAATACTATAATTAATCTAATTATACTGACTTATTGAAGAGTTTTCACAGGTTAAGTTCCTCAGCAAGTTTATAAGGACTCAACACTTGTGAGGGAGTGAGGAAGTAGGATTAGGGAGAAAGGGGAGCTGTGATACTCTCATAACAAAGAACTCAGCTCACGGCACAGGGATCTCTGGGGCTGCGATGGCTTTATGGAGTTGTCCTGAATTTAGGGCAAGTGGAGCAGACCTTTATACCACTGCATCAGCCAGTCACTGGGTGTACGCTGCCCCGGGGAAGAGTGCATGACATTCATCAAAGTGTGTCTCTTTAGCCAAGGACAATTTCCAGAAGGGGATTCAGCTGCAAGCTGTTCATTGCCAAAACTCTTCAGCTGATGGGGAGAATTAGTAGTTCAGTCCTAAAGAGGGAGGAGGAATATAGGTGTCAGACCACAGCATCCACTCTGATTATCATATCTGTAATTTACTTTAAAATGAGTCAGTAAGTAGAATGATGTGAGAACAAAGATAATACCAGAAATGGACAAAAGCAAGAAAGAAAGATCTCAAATTAGCAAAATACGAAAAAACCGGTGAATCTGAGTGAAGTACTGTTTTCAGCTTTTCTGTAGGTTTGAAATTTTTTTTAAAAAGTTTAAAAAATGAAATTCCCAGGTGATACCAGTACACTAGCAGATTGGAGAACTGTGGAATGAAGTCATCTTTAGAATTCATCCCAGCTCTAGCATGATGGAATTCTGTGACATGGTCAGATTGGTTATGGTGCATTTGCTTTGGGCTCTTGAAGCTATGGAACCACAGCATATTTCCTACATGTTTGTTTTGTCCACAAGTTCTCAAACTTTAATCATATTGTTTAATTAAATGGGTTTGAGGGATTGTAATACCAACCCTGGATTTATAAATAAGGCTGTTCTTTTCTCTATTTTGATGATCAACAGTGGGCAAGTTTCTGTATTAGTGATCAATTACCCATTTGAAGAAAAACAGGGAAGCTGAGAATATTTAAGATATATTTATTGAGATGATTTAAGACAAAATTATTAGACCTCATAGTTAATGAAATTGTGTTGTAATAGATACATATTGTCAATAGTTTATTGAAAAACTGCAAGCAAATCAAATGTCTTTGCCTTTATTAAAGCCAGGGGAAGATATAGCGGGCTCAAATATTTAATATTTATCTTTTTAATTGTGAAATTATCTTTGGAATATTTGTTTATTATGAAATATGTTTTAAAATATTGCTTAATTCTAAAATATGATTTAAAATAAACTATTTCTCTATAGTTTTTACCGAGTCCTTATCTCACTAGGCTGGAATATTGATCCCAACTACATCTTGTTTTAGATGTGAGGATGGTCATGTCTTTCCACTCTGTTTTCAATGTTACATCAAAAAGTCTCAATTCAAGGGCATTGAAGACAGTTATTTTCTTATGAAAGGTTTGCCAACTCCTTTCTTACAGGGATCTTGCTGAATGCATTCAGCAAACATTTTTAAGCATAGACTTTAGAGTCAGTCTCCCTGGATCCAAATTCCAATTCTAACACGTAGCTATGTGCTCTTTGGAAAACTACTTAACTGCTCTGTATCTTAGTTTCCTCATCTATAAAATATAATACTTATAGAATTAATAGTTCATATTATCTATGTTATAGAGTTATTTTGAATATTGAATGAGTTATAATATGTAGAACACCAGGCATGTAATAAGTACTTAATAAGTTTTAGATATTATTATTGTCATCATTATTAGATATTTATACTGCATACTAGAATCACATTTTAACTTAGATCATTATTATTATATTGATTTTATAAAAATAAAGATGCACGTTAATTAAATGTTAATCCAAAATCACCAAGGTCATCTAACTAGTGAAGGAGGAGAGCTGGAATTCAAACTTCAAGCCCAATTTTCTTTTCACTTTTGTGCACTCATGGGTGGGAGGATTCCAGTGTATTTTTTTGTCAGCCTCCCAGGACCAGCAGTAGATTACCATTTGGAATGGGCTTAGATAGATCCTGCCACCTCCAATGTGTTTTTACATGTAATCCTGCATGCTACAGATGTGAGTATCTGGGGACTTTATTTTCTATCAGATTATACATTATTGAGAGCACAGTCTAAGTCTTATTGGTATTTGTGTCCCATGCACTGCTTAGTGCAATGCTTTGAAGATAATAATTGTTCAGAAATTATTTGTCAAAAGCATTCCTGAACAAAATTACTATTGATTTTTAACATAGTTAGGTTGGGCGCAGTGGCTGACGCCTGTAAATCCCAGCACTTTGGGCGGCCGAGGCGGGTGGATCACAAGATTAGGAGATCGAGACCATCCCGGTTAACGTGGTGAAATCCTGGCTCTACTAAAAATACAAAAAATTAGCTGGGCATGGTGGCGGGTGCCTGTAGTCCCAGCTACTCGGGAGGCTGAGGCAGGAGAATCGCTTGAACCCGGGAGGTGGAGGTTGCAGTGAGCTGAGATCGTGGCACTGCACTCCAGCCAGGGCAACAGAGCGAGACTCCATCTCAAAAAAAATACACAAAACAAAACAAAACAAACATAGTTGATGCTTGTGTTTTAGTTTTACATGTTGCTATTCCAACATTTAGTAGGGATGCAATAGCCAAGACTCAAGCTTCCCACAAGGAATTAAACAATTCGAACTTTGCTTTGTCCACCAAAACATTCATCCCATTATGGTTTTGTGTAAAATAAGCCTTATTTTCTGTCTATAAATAGATTATTTCAAAACGTTAATTAGTGTGGCCAGACCTGATAATGGTTTCCTGATTTATAACTAGATCTTTTAATTTATCTAACCTTAAAGCTTTGTATTATTCTTTTCTCCTTATGAACTTATTGCCATTTCGATCAAGCTTGTCCAATCCTCAACCCACAGGCCGCATGCGGCTCAGGACGGCTTTGAACGTGGCCCAGCCTAAATTTGTAAACTTTCTTAAAACATTATGAGATTTTTTTTTTTTTTTTTGCGTGTTTTTTCTTCTTTTAGTTCATCAGTTATTGTTAGTGTTAGTGTATTTGATGTGTATCCCAAAGACAATTCTTTTTCTTCCAGTGTGGCCCAGGGAAGCCAATGTGGATACCCCTGATTTAGATGATAGTCCGCTTCTGCCACTTCGTTGAGCTTCATTTATCTGATCTGCCACATGCAAAGGTTAGGTAAGATGGCTTCTAAACTATGACTTTGTAAATTTTTGCTCTTTATACGAAGATAATTTATATGTAAACCAGTTTACTTCCATACTAACCGAGATTGTCTCCTTTCACAGTAGTGAATCAGATTGCTATCCATTTGGCCTGGTCATTTGAGTCTTGCTAATTGGTCTATGAGAAACATTGCCAAAATTTTGAATCTGCTCTTTAGGGGGACATTTAGGTGAACCGGTGTGAACTGATATTTTAGGATTGTGTCCAATTGAATGTGTGTGTGTGTGATGGGGGAGTTGAGGTTTGCCACATGATTAGTTTTTCATCTAATTTTAATATTAATTATTTGGAGAGTCCTAGTAATTGTTCATGTATTTCTTCTTAAACACAGTATAAACAGACCCATTATTAGGATTCAAACTTTGAACTGTATCCTTTCCTCCTTCCTTCCCAACTCCTTTCTCTGTCCCTACTCCTCCCTCCTTTCTTTCTCTCTCCTTCTTCCTTTTCTTCCTCTCCCTTCTCTCCCTTCTTTTCTCTCCCCTCCAAATAGTCTCTCCTTTCTCCTTCCCTTTCTTCCTCCCTCCCTTGCTTACTCACTCCTTTCCTTCCTTCTAAGAGAGTTTAATGAGAATCCACTGTGAGGCACTTTTCTGAGGACTTAATGATTCAAGCTTTAAATAAAGTCTAGTCCTTGTCCTCAGGTAGCTCTTAGACTCGTAGGGCACACAGAAAAGAACAGATACTAATCATAAAATAAGTTGGTAAGTACAGCAATGTCAAAAACACTGTGTTCTTATAGGGTTAGATAGAATTTAGGGTTAGGAAGCATTCCAAATGAGGCGATAGTTGGGTTGAGACTAGTCAGATGAGTATGGTCATGGTAACAATATATACACTATATATACACACAATATATATACAATATATACTCTATATATAATGCATATACACACACACACACATATATATATTTCCACAAACACCTTTTACTGAACTTCTTGAGTTTCATGACTGCCCTTTAGAACTTGGAAAAGAACGCAAGCTACAGTAAAGAAAAATATGCCTGTCCAAACAAATTTGAAAGGTCAACTCTCAGTCTGTCAAACTGAGATTCTTGTTGTACACTTGATTCTCTTAGTGTAACACCCCCATGGTTTGAAGGGAAACATGCCCTTTAGAAAACAGGACAGACCGTCATGGGTTGGGTTTGTCAAACTTTTTTAGTACCCTGGGTTTTATCAAAATAACGCCATCCAGTTTTGCCAAGGGCTTTGCTCCTCACTTAAAAAGCCCTCATATTTCAGTCCATGTGTTTCATATTCATTTAGACATCTTATCACGCTAGAGTTGGGTAAGAATTGTTTAGTGTCCAAAACGTCTTTCCTACTAGCCTTTGATTCTTAGATTCTTAGAAATAAAGATTATGCCAGGTATGGTGGCTCACACCTATAATCCCAGCACTTTGGTAGGCCAAGGAAGCGGATCACTTGAGGTCAGGAGTTCAAAACCAGTCTGGGCAACATGGTGAAACCCTATCTCTACTAAAAATACAAAAATTAGCTAGATATGGTGGTGCTTACTTATAGTCCCAGCTACTCGGGAGACTGAGAATTGCTTGAATCCAGGAGATAGAGGTTGCTGTGTGCTGAAATTACACCACTGCACTCCATCCTGGCTGGAGAGTCTGAGAATGAGACTCTCAAAAAAAAAAAAAAAAAAAAAAAAGAATGAATGAATGAAAGAATTACACTTTGCCAAATGTAAATGAATTTCAGACCCTTACTTTTCAAAGGGGCTTTGCAAATCTCCTTGTGCTGTAGGCAAATCTGGAAAAATCTGTATGTCCCTATCCTGATTCTAGAGATACTCAGGCAGGGGAGCCTTTCTCAAAGTGATCTCCCTACATTAGAATCCCCCAGGGGTTCTTAAAAATGCCTCTTCATGGGCTCCAATACTGATTTACTAAATTTGAATCCCTTCTTGTTTTATATAATGTAATTCTTTAGAAGGAACTGCACATTCACTTAGTGAATATGTACTGTATATTTATATAGTGAATAGGTACTATATATAAATATATAGGTAAATATATACACACATACATAAATATAAATATATATTACTATATATATTTATATATAGTACCTATTCACTAAGTGTTAGCTGTTATTATCCAGATGCCTTCTAGACGTCTCAATTTGATATCCAACAGACATTTGGAACTCACCTTGTCTAAAATTGAACTCATGATCATCCCTCCAAATGTAGTCAAAAGTATGCCTTGTCTCAGGGGGCAGGGTGCCACCATTGCTGAATCTAGAAACCCCAGCAGTTACTTGCCTGTCACTTCCAATGGCTCATTATGTCCTAGTTAGATTTTATCTCTAACATCTTTCTAATTAATTCCCTCGTTTTCATGCCTTCTGCCACTGGCTGGTTAGATCCACAACATCACCTCCACCCTCATCCAGATTACCACAATTACCTCTTTCCTTGGCTTTCAGTCTTCCAACTTCTCCAGAGGACTAATCCATCCCCCACACTTAAATATATATCTGATGGTGCCACCTCCCTTTTTGACTGCCTGGGCTTAAGCCGTGGATTCCTTATTAATGTCTAGGATGAAGTTTAACTTTTACTTTAATGCCCACAGCCCTTATGATTGGTCTCTTTCTTCCCTCTGCAGTTTATCTCTCACTACCAGATGTGAATCCTTTGCTCTAGCCCTACAGATAAAGTTCTCCAAATGTGTTCTGCTCTTCCATGCTTTTACGTACTCAGTTATCCTCTGTCATTCCTATTCCCTTCCATGTGTCACCCTCTCCTAACTTCTTTTAGCTCTTACGTTTTCTTCAGAATCAGCTTTGATCTTCTTTAAAGTCTTCCCCTATCAGTCTGATTTAATTGCCACTATCCTTAGCAGAGTGTAGTAAGTACTTAGCATAATATAATAAATAATACAGTTTATCATTTATTTATTTTTTGGGAGAGGTCAAGTGGAGTTTACCACACTTGGTAAAGTTTACCACACTATAACTATTGTTAGTTATAAAGCTTATTTTGAGACCTGTTCTTTCCACATTTACTCTAGAACTTTAAATTTGTGAAAGTAGTTGATCTTTGGAATGCCAATTACATTTAGAGGGAGGTATCGGAGGGCTCCATAAGGCTTGCTGAAGTGCTGCTGATGACGTTCTGTATCTTCATCTGGGTGGCACTCTATGAATATGTACATATGCAAATGCATTATTCTCTATTCTTAAATATGTGCACTTGACTATAAGTCATACTATATTTTTCAAAAAGTGAATAAAAGTAGCTGACCTTTTATCTTTAACTATAAAATTCTCTTTTCTGTTTTGTCTATCGAATGATATCATGGGCACCTTGCCTCCCGAGCACAACGTTAAATGCCATTATAGTAAGGCACATTTAGCTTCCTGGGGAAAAGGGCTTTTAAAATTTTAACTTCTCACTAGGCAATGAAATAATAAAATGGGATTAATTGGAGAAGTAGTTTAATACTTGCTTTACTAATGTTTCTCCTCCCCAAATATTTATTTAATTTTGGTAGGTATTAATCTTGTTACTATTGTGATACTCTTTTTAGCTCTTCACGGTTACCAGAAGTAAAGATTATTATGAATTATCCCATTAAAAATTATTTAAAATATAGATAAAAAATAAACCATTGCTTCTGAATTTTCAACTTCAGGTCTTAACTCTTTGACTTAATCATTGTACTACATGATCTGCAAACTCTTAGTCCTGAGGGTCTATGATTTCACTTGGAGTGTTTTCTTTGAAGAGACTTTATTGATGAAGCATTGCATTCATTTCCTATTTCTTTGAAAAGTAAATTCCCTTTAAAAGTAGACTTATAAACATAGATTATGTTGCTTGCTATTGTATCTCCAGCACTTAAAACAGCCTCTGACACATAGTTGATGCCGAAGTATAGTAACAGTAATATTGAGGCACACCCGAAATATGGGCCTCTTTATTCAGTAATTATGTGTATATATACAAAGCAACCCAATGCTATGTCTTACCTAGATTTACTTCTAATTTAAAATTCATGGATCACAGCACAGCCATATTTCTGGGAGATGGAAGCATCAATTTCGTTGTTACTGTGGCACTAGAACAAGTCTTGGTTTGACTGGAAAATCATAAGTAAATCTGGACTCAGTCCAAGTTTTATCAAATAACCTTGAAACTTTTAGATTTGAGTTAATCTCCTTGTACTGTAGGCAAGTGGAAACAATAAAATTGAAATACTATTTTTCCTTTTTATAATAGTATTAAAAATAAGAATGAAGTAAAATCTATAGTCATTGAAAAAATTAAAACATTATATGAATTTAAGATGATATTATTAAATATTTTTGGCTAGTACTGATAATAATTTGCAATAACCAGATAATGTGCATTTTCAGGTCCTAGTCATACTTGTTAGGATTTTAGAGATAAATTATATTAATAGCTATTTCTCAGAGCAACTGTTTCTGGAAAGAATATAGAAAATAATTTACTCATACTGTAGAAAATGTGTTTTTTCATAAAATATAAGAATATATTTATTGGGCATATATTCAGTATATTCTGACTAAAATCAGCTTAGCACTCTTCTTTTTCAAAAAACAAAATATGGCTGGTTGCGGTGATCCCAGCACTTCGGGAGGCAGAGGTGGGTGGATCACTTGAGGTTGGAAGTTTGAGACCAGCCTGGCCAATATGGTGAAACCCTGTCTCTGCTAAAAATACAAAAATTAGCTGGACGTGGTGGTGCATGCCTGTAATCCCAGCTATTCAGGAAGCTGAGGCAGGAGAATTGCTTGAACCTGGGATGCAAAGGTTGCAGTGAGCCAAGATCGTACCATTGCACTCCAGCCGGGGCAACAAGAGTGAAACTCCATCTCAAAAAATAAAAAAAGAAAAAAAAAAAGGAACGCAAAAGAAGTAGCGTTTTCTTGCCATTCACTTAGTATGCCGTTACTGTTTTTCCAGATCTGTACTGGGTTTTGCGGAAAATATGGAAAGATTAGTAAACATGCTACTTACATTGAAAGGGTTTACAACTTTGTAGGATAAAATAAGCCATATCTGTGGCATTTTTATTGAACAGTTTTCTTGTTATTAACTGGTTTTCAAATCCACTAAATACATTCTTACAAAGGCTAAAACTCCAGCCTATTAAAATCCCTTTGAGTTAGTTTCCCAGGTAGGTTGTTAACAAATATAAGTGATGCTGCCTTCATTTTCTGAGTTTTTGTTGGTCAATAATTTCTTTTGACTGGTACTTCTTTGTTTTACATTTAAAATCGTTATTTCAAGTATTTACTATTAGGATGCTGTAAAATATCGATAGAAATGCTTTCTATATCATCAGAATTAAATAAGTGATTAAAATGGTTGAATTTAATTTTAAGGTTAAATAGCTTAAACTTTTTATTTCCATGTTTGTAGTGCCCTGGAGGAAAGACATGACATGTTTTACTTTCTTGCATACCCCAAGCATTATGTTTATGCAAACAATGATACAGTTTTTCCCCCCAAAAGCTAAAGGCGTGGGTCATATCTATAATCACAGCACTCTGGGAAGCAGAAGTGAGAGGATCGCTTGAGGCCAGGAGTTCGAGACCAACCTGGGCATCATAGGAAGACCCCATCTCTACCAAAAAACAAAAGATAAAAAAATTAGCTGAGCACAGTGGCATGTGCCTATAGTTGCAGCTACTCGAGAGGCTGAGGTGGGAGTGTGGTTCAAGCCTAGGAGATCCAGGCTGCAGTGGGCCATGATCACACAACTGTGTTGTAGGACTTTCTCCTTAGTTTAGCTAAAAGCCGGGTTCTTGTCACATGGACATGAAATATTAGGCTCGCAGACACTTTGAAGAGTGAGAAAACTGGAATTTATTGGGCGAAAGGGAAAAAAGGGAAACACAGACTCTCAGGAAAGTGAGAGTCCTGCTAGCTGGTTTCCTGCCTCATAGATTGAATGGCAGGTTACTACCCTGGATCAGAAAGGCCAGGCTCCTCCCAGATGCAAAGGGCATGAACTTCCTGAGGCCCCATCCCAGTGCACCCTCCTCCCAGTGGCGGGCTGGTTGGAGGTTCTGCCAGGGGTCCCTTTTTACTTGGCTGTCTCAACTGCACTCCAGCATGGGAAACAGGGAGGCCCTGTCTTGAAAAAAAAATAAAAATAAATGGCCGGGCGCAGTGGCTCACACCTGTAATCCCAGTACTTCGGAAAGCCAAGGTGGGTGGATCACCTGAGGTCAGGAGTTCGAGACCAGCCTGGCCAACATGGCAAAGCCACATCTCTACTAAAAATACAAAAAATTAGCCAGGCGTGATGCTGGGCACCTGTAATCCCAGCTGCTCGGGAGGCTGAGGCAGGAGAACCGCTTGAACCCGGGAGGCGCAGGTTACAGTGAGCCGAGATTGCACTACTGCTCTCCAGCCTGGGCAATAAGAGCGAAATTCTGCCTCAATAAATACATAAATAAATAAGAAAAAATTTAAAATTAAATAAAGAAGGCTAAAGGCTATTAGAAATTATTATATACTAAGATAAATTTAACAATAATTATGTAAGATGCAGCGATGCTGTTTTAATTATACAAAGAAAAAACAAATTTAAATCTGCAGATTGCAATGTCCAAATGAAGTAAAGAATTTCAAATTTTTGGCAGGGAACGGTAGCTCATGCCTATCATCTCAGCCCTTTAGAAGGCTGAGGGTGGGAGGATTGCTTCAGCCCAGGAGTTTGAGACCAACCTGGGAAACATGTAGTGAGACCCTGTCCCAGTTAAAAAAAAAAAAAAAGAAATTTCAAATTTTTACCTAACACAATGAAATCTGAGTTGAAATCTACTGAAATAGTATTAGATTTTCCTTTCACCTTCTATAGCTGAAATTTTAATTTGAAAGATGTCAAAAGAATAAATAAGTATATAAAAATATGGATTTGCCTCTTTGAAGTGTTTAAAAATTATTTCTCATTTTACTACTGGTCAAGAACTTGTATTAACTTAAATGTTTGGCATCTGGCTCATAGGTTCTAGCATGTAATAGGCACTCAGTAAAAGGTTTTATTAGTTCAGCTGGAAATTTCAGTTAATAAAGTAACATGAATAAAAACAAAAAACAAACCAGGATCACCACAACAAAAACACCTGGCACAAAGCTCAATTTAGACAAAATACAATAAAGGATGAGTTCTTGCCTTCCTCCCTCTCACTCCTGCCTCTGAACGTTTCCTATATTTCATAATTTTGCTGCAAGAATCCCCTACTGGGTTCCTTTATTTAAAACCTCAGGTTCGTTGGTTCTCTGAAAGTGCAAGTGATTATAATTAAATGTCCACAAATAGTCTTTCACATTAGGGCCAATGGGAGATAAATAGAGTTAGTCAAAATGTGTCATGTCCTAAGCTTGGTCACTTTTCCCATTATGCCTTGAGATCTGCTAAAACCTTTGTTTTAATGAACTTTGACTGGAGTGTTGCGAAAGGAAATGAAGCATGGTATGTTGATGGAGAGTTTGCTTCAGTATTATGTTCTTTCTCAAAATACACTATTTTGTTCAGGGCTAGCCTAATCCTAGTATGAACTTAGCCATAATTATATGACTCCATTTACCTTGTGCAATTAACTGGATAATTGCATGAATGTGAACATTGCTTTGGCTAGCCTTTCCTCCATATATTCCGCAGGGGACATCCTCTTCAGCTGCAATGTAGTCTTCTGGGATCTAATTATGATGTCTCTTGGAATCTGGCCCACATACAAGAATTCAAGCTGGTTTTCCAGGGTGGAGACCATGAAGAAATCCCAATCGGATTCACTGGAATTCATTTGTAAGCATCATGCTATTCGACTGTATCGTAATGGAGTAATTCATTATGATTTTAATTTACACACTAAAATTGAATGCTAAAATATGTGTTGACCGTCGAGCTTCTACTTCAGCATGTCTGACCTGATATACTTAGTGAGTGTTGACTGATATGTCTATAAGGTTGAGAGGCCCTATTGTGTTGTTAATGAGACAAGGTACTTGCTGCTGTTATGGGTTTACAGCAAATGGTTCCAGAATGAAAGAAGGGCCAACATTCTTAATTTAGAGGTTAAAATACATTATTTCTTCTCAAGGTGAAAGAAACTTGTAGCAATGGTCTGAACTGCTAAAACACTAGACAGAAAAATTGAAGATGAGTAAACCTTTACTCTACATTTTGACTGAGTGGAAGAAAATGTCACTTTTCATATTTCCTCAACTTGTCTTATTAGGGCTTAGAAAGAGACCACTGATGTTGATAGCCACAGCATTCTTCCGGGAGAATTATGTTTACATGGATTCAAGATTTTTAATTCATCGAGGACAAAGTACTACCACTTGTGAAGTCATTCACTATCCAAACTCATCTTCTTCTTAAAAAAAAATATTCACCAGGGAGAGTGGGATGTGGAGGGCTGATATGTAAAATGAAAAAATATGGCTAGATGGATTCCATTACATAATTGGGAATAGGTGTTAATCAGTCAATCTAGTTATTTAGCTGTAGTTGTATACTTGATCTTACAGCTCAGAGTGGTGGCAGCTGCTTGCTTTTGCTAATCCCTGGATTACTTTACCTTATTTTCACTTCTATACCTTGACCCTGTTTTGTTTCTTAGCCTTTGTATCACCTATGTAACTAAATTCCTTGTATTACATTTTCACATTCTTGTTTGCACAGTTGAACTCTGAACGATGAGAATGAGTTTTACTAATGGAAAGAAAGAGTAGAAAACAGTTGAAGAAGAGAAATAGAGCTGTATTATAATTTATGGATTGACAATGTGTATGTTTAGGACTGGCCTGTGAGCTGTTACTTTTTTCTTTCTGCTGTTTACCTAAGTCACTGCTTACTTGCAGTAGTTCAAAGGACTGGAGGTGGACATCTGAATTTGTCAAGTCCTCAGTGGTGGCTCTTACTAGAGACTTTCATTCCTGCTTTGTCATTTGACCCTCAGTAAGTTTGGTTTTCCTCCAAGAGGATACAGAATTTGTCCACTGAAAGGCTCCTGTATTTTTTGGTTAGTGCAATATGTGGAGAAGAAAGAAGGAATTCTTAACTGTTCAGTGTAGGAAATTAAATATTCAATCCAAATGAGTTCTCTTGTTCCCCATAGAGCCGCATTTATGAAATTCAGACTGATTTAGCATGTGTTTTTGCTTCTTCAACCAAATCATAATATTAATAATTTTTCTGCATACACTTTGGCTGAAATTTTCTCTATAAATGAAGCTCCTTCTAAAATGACTTCCTTAATGTGATGTTAGATGTGATTAGTTCACTGAAAAGCCACAGAAAATATTTATATGATCAACATTGTAAAAGTAATACCTCAGATGCTGTCACATCATATGAGTACTCCATAAAAGGCAATGCAAATGCTCTTTCCATCTATGCCTTAAAGGAGACCGAAAGAAACCATGATGGTCTCAGCTTCTTTATTATAAAAGTTGATCCTTTGATAAATTTTATTAAAGAATAATTTGCTGAATTGGAAAAGAAAATAAAAAATAGGTATGTCATCCAATAATTTGTCCTCTTTATGCTAAAAAAAAAAAAAGAAACAAAAACCTCAGCATAATTGGATGCCTTTTAAAAAATCCAGGTTTTCTGTGGTTTTAAAGCATACAGTCATTTGAAAGACAATCCAGTGTCAAATATTTTGTAGAAGTTGAGAAATTGAAAGCCAAGGTGGGCCTTGTATCTATCTCAGGGAGCTAGCCCACTTCTCTGAGACAATTGTGAATTGTTAGTTGCCTCCAATTTAAAGTATTTATGTTTCATATAAAGAAATCCCGGGTTAAATGGAACTCAGATGACCTAGGACTGACATTAGGAACCCCTTTACATGAATTAGAAATAGGACGTGCAAAGCCAAGCAGGGGCGACCAAGTGGATACACAAGCTTTCTTTGGCTCACAGAAGGACTTGCACAGCCAGATGCATTAACACTCTGTGGGCATACATACAGGAACAGCCTTATGTCAGTGTCAGGTGCCAGGCTGCTGATGGTGTATTAGAAATCATCTGATAGGTGGTAACACAAATCCGGGCTCCTCATAAAATAAGTTTACATGGTTTTTTTTGGTAGGAACCAACACCAGGTTGGACAGTTAATGAGCTCCAGAGCTGTTTATTGGTTACTCCTAGGGAGCCTGATGAAGTAGTTCAGTCAAGCTGAGATGCCGTTTGGCTGGTGCAGGGAACCTACCCAGCCTTACTGCTGTTTCCTCTCACATTATGGTAGATATTTCCCTTACCCAGAGGTCTGCTTTCTTGTTTGTTTGTTTATTTAGGGGGTCCATTGCATGGAAATTGATGGGGTTTGTTTGTGTCTTTATATATATATATATATTTTTTTTAATCACATTTTGTTGGCAAAGGAGAAGAGGGGATTGGTCAGCTGGATGGCATTAGGTCAAAGGCAGATGGGGAAAAAATAGTCTTGGCTAAGGGGTCCCGGGCAGCTAATGGGTCCCAGGCAGCTTCCAGAAGGCTGTACTGAGAGAATGAAAGATAAGCAAATTTAGCAAGTGCAGGGAGAGGAAGGAGCACTTCCTCCTGGCAATTCTCAGAACTGTTTCTCAGCTATTTACTTCCTATTTTGATACCTAGAGCAACAAGAAACAAGGCCTCTGGAGCAGCCTTTGACTGGCCTTGTCCTGAGCTTGTTTATCCACTGCATCTGTCAGGAAGCAATTATGATAAGGCCTCTGGCACTGGTCTGGAAGATTTTTTTTTTTTCTTCTATTTTCTGTGTGGCTTTTGATTGATCATGTTGTACACACAGAGCTCTATTCTTGGATTGATTTATTAACAAGCTTCAAAAGAACCTCCACCATTTAGAGGGTTTTTTCCTTTTGCTTCAGAGGAAAAGCATTATTTACACCTTTACATAAGGGCATTCTCTAGGCTTTCAGTTCAATAACTAATGAGGATGGAGTGACTTGTGTCTAGGGATCAATGCCCCCATGTCTAGATGTATTATATATGTGTACACTTGACACTTAATTTATTGTACTGGAGTGGATTTGTTTTATCTGCTGGGAAAGTAAAAGATGAAAGGCTTCTTGAAGAAAATGCTGGTTTGGACAAGTCACTTTAAGACTCCAGGGCTTATTCAAAGGATTTCTATTATTTTATTATATGTTAGGGAGATCCCTCTTATTTTCTTCCTGAAACCACTTCCCCTCCCACAGTTTTCCCTTTGCAATCACCCCAAGCTATACCATGTTGATTTTGTGTCATTGGTTTCATGTTGGATTGGGTCTGCATTTGGAATCTGCCTGCTTTGGACCAGAAATTTGATTTGCTTGGCCCCACTTCAAATATTGTCAGCACTCTGTGCATTAAGGACTCTATAAAAATATGAAATAATAACCACTGCTTTATGAGCTGAAAACAGCTTTTCTCACCACATTTACTTCTCAGTGGACAACAGTAATTTCCACATTTAAAAGACAATCAATATTAAGCATCTTTCATTATCTTCATGCTACTTCCACTGAAATGGACATAATGAGAAATTGGAAGCATCTTATTTCTCTCTGTTTGCAGATGATACAGACTCAATGAATGCTTTTCAAAATTGTAAAAAAGGATACACATTCTTCCCTGCAGTGAGGATGCTTAGATGAAAAATTTGTGTTGTCTGGCAGCTGCTATCACTTGTCATGTTTCTTTTTACTTCTATACCTTGACCAATAGCAAGGGAACAAGTAGAATAGACCACTGATAAAATTAGTTTCTTTTTAGAAAAAAGTGTGACCATCTTGTAACTCAGAGCAGCTTTGGTTTCTGGAAAATATCATCTCAAATTCTGCGGAGTCATCAGATAGGGCAGTTGATTAAACAAACAAACAAATTGGGCGTGAGCAATAATTACACAAGGGCGATGTGGTGACAGCCAATGAGATCCTTTTATGAAGTCATTATTCAGTATGGCCAAATGCCATGTTGAGTCAACAAATGTTGGTCCAAATTTTGCTGTTTTATTCTTAAATTACTGCTGTGTACTAAACTGGGACACAATACTGAGTTTTTCAGAAGACTAATTTTTTTAAAAATGTGATTATTTTCTATTAATGGGGTTAAAGCCTTTTATGAAATGATTGTAAGGGTAGTAACTAATGCATCAGTGAACAACAAAAAGTGTTTGATATGATGCCAATTGAGTAAAATTTTACAAATATTTAATAGAGTACATTATAGATACCTCATTTACTAGGACCCCAAGGAAGAGGAAAGTTACCCATGATTGGTCATGAGCTGACAAGTAGGATTTCTGGAGGCAATACCTCAGTTATATGACTTGCTTCTTACCCCTGGTGCCCATGATTATAATAAAGCATAAACTGCAAAACATAGGGCATCTGCTCCTAGTCCAGCTGCAGCACAAGCCTCTGTCATGTATTCAGACTTTATTCCTAAAGAGTAGCTTTCCTGGATCCATGAACAGCTCACCGGTTCTAAAAGCAAGGTCTGCAGCCTGAACTCTCCTAGCGTGGGCTTTTTGGGTAATGATACAGTATTTGGATCTGTGTTGTTACTTATCATATTATGGGATGTAGATAATATACTTTGTGGTGACGCTGAGAAAGGAGCATTGACTAGCACACCCAGGAGACCTGGGTTCTCCTTTCGGTACTGTTTTTAATCTGCTAGTGTCACTTGCTTGTGCTTCAGTTTCCATTTGTAAAATGAATGACAGAGTTGGTTGAGGTCAGTGTTTCTGGTCAGGATCTGTTTGCCGTATGCTTCATGCTCAAAAATGCCTGTTGAAACACAGATTCCCGGGTCTATCTTGCCCCTGTTGAATTAGAATTTTGTGGGTTGGCCATGCAATCTGCATTTATACTACATTGTTCCTCACAGGTGATTCTTACACAAGCAAAAGTTTGAAAAGTACGTGATTGCACTGAATCTCTCTAGGATTCCTTCCTACTCTTCAGTCTTCTACTCCTCAGGGTAGTGCTTCATCGAAAGGAAGAACTCACTCTCCCTCCCCCATGGGAATGGATGATGGCTGTTCAAGGGTGTTTTGCCCGACTAAATTCTTTTGTAGATAAAAAACTGTGGAACTTAGTTATCTCCAGTACTTTAGGTTAGGAAGATTGCCTGCATCACAGAGATAAATTAAAACAATGCCCTTGTGGGGGGAAAGCTTCACAAGGTTTTGAAGGCACAGATGTCCTTGTATTACATTCCCCTACAGTCACCTTCAAAATAATCCCTTGAAAGTCCCAGCTTCCTCTTTGTGGGCAACAGTTCAGTCTGTGCCGAGACTCATGCAGCCAGGTGATTCAGCTCTTTGAAAGGCTTCGGTTCAATTCTGGTGAGGATTCAGTTCTTCCCTGACTCCTTCAGACTAAACATTTGAGTTACAAGCCACATTAAAACCATTTGGTAGAGATTGTAACTAGGGAAAGTCAGTTCACAATCTGACACCTTATAAAGCCTTATTTTAGAGTTTGTGGGATTTGGTGTATGAAATTTATTTTTTTGGTCTTAAGCAGGCACCTGGCTGTAGGTTTTTCTCTTGCTGGCTGACAAAACAAAACAAGGTTCAATTGATTTCTCTGCTTTAAACAGTTTTAGTCTTTGCCTAATTTTATTTGGACTTAGTTGAGCTAGCTAGGATCACTGCAAACACAAAGCAGCTGGAGGAGCCTGGGTACAGCCAGATGAATTTGAGCTTGGGTTTCCTTTCTCCAGCATTTACAGAGGTTGTTCTCAAACAGGGACAATTTACCTCCCAGGGACATTTGGCAATGTATGAAGACATTTTTGCTTATCATAGCTGGGGCAGTTCTGGCATCTAGTGAGCAGAGGCCAGGGATGCTGCTAAACAGCTATAATGCCAGGTTAACCCTTATTGCCTACAAAGCATTATCTGGCTCAAAATGTCAACAGTCCTGAAGTCAAAAAGCCCTAATATTCTAGGGTAGCTAGATTAATAATCCATGTATTTTGGGGGTGAGATGTATCCATAAAGCCAGAAAAGAGTATAGGATGGAAGAATAGAAGGAGGGTGGCTTTGACATACACTTTTTGACATAACGGTGCTGAGCATGGTGGCTCATGCTTGAAATCCCAGCACTTTGGGAGGCCAAGGAAGGAGGATTGCCCAAAAGTCTGAGAGCAACCTGGGCAGCATATTAAGACCAGGTCTCTATTTAATTTAAAAAAGAAAACTTTGTATTTGAAAATGAAATCTAACTAATTTCTAGGACAAGTTCAAGCTCAATAAGGTGCTTACAACAGATTTTGACAAGGATCCAGGAGAGAACTGTAGGCTGTGTTAAATATATTAAAGCAGGCCCGCTCATTTTAGGCCAGGTAAGAAACAAGATGAGTTTCATTTATCAACAGAGACATATTAGACACCTTAGCAGTTTGTTTTTATGATGTGATTTTAACAAAAAATACATTTTCTTTTTTCTTTTAAAAGTTGTATTTATAGATTCTAGAATATTATATATATGTATAATCCTATCCTTTCAACTTTTCTCAGGCTATTAAAAGCATCAGATAGTTAACTACTAGCTAAAAAGAGAGCCTAGCTGAAAGCACTTGTTTTTACTGATGTCCCTAAGACCACCTTTGCAAAATTACAACAGTCTGATTTCCAAGCTGTCCTTGGTCATTCCTAAGCATACAGCAAGCTAACTTTGGGAGGAATTATAATAGTCCCTCCCTGAAACTAACCCAGGGACCAAATACTCCCTTTATAAGACTAATGAAAAGTCACAGGTATAGGATTATGGGAGGGGCCTGAATTCTGCAACGAGGTAGGCATAGTTTCCATAATTTCTTACTGCTCAGGGGTCCTGTGGCCAGAGATCACAAGCTTTGTGACTTTCTCAGTTGCTCCTATAGATGACGTCACTATTGTAGAACCTAAGATTGGTTTTTCTTGAGGTGTTTCTCACTGACCTCACCCAGACTCATGATCCATGACTCAGCTGGTCCTGTGGCCCCACCCAGAGGTAGACTTAGCCTGTGAGGATGGTTTTCTATACCCGTGTGATTTCATCCCCAACCAATCAGCAGTACTCTTCTCTAGCCCCCCGCCCACCAAATTGTCCATAAAAACCCTAATCTCTGAGCCTTCAGGAGGAAGTGATGTTTGAGTGATAACGTTAGTTCCATGTGATCTGGCCTTGTGTCAATAAAATTCTTTCTTTCTCTACTGTAGTGCCATGGTCTCAGTGGATTGATTCTGTTTGTGCAGTGGCCGGGAAGCACCTGTTGGTGGTTACATCCTTCTACTGTCAACCTGCACTGGTTATTTTCTCTGCTCCACCCATTGTTTTATCTTCCTTGTATACCGACAAGCTCCCTTGCACCTGGTTTCTTTGTAGATTTGGCTAATGAGAGACACCAGTAAGAAACTGAGGGCAAGATGAAAAAGAAGTCCAGGAGGTTTACCCCAGTTCTCCCGACTTTACAGCATTCTGGCAACAGATGACCCTGTAAGACCCCTTCTTCCTCCAGTTTTGCTGGGAATAAACCCTGGTTTCTCCCCTTGCTCCTTCAGACCTAAGAGTAGTAACGGCTTTTCACTTTTCCTAGTTTCTAGATGCATCACAGTTTCCCTTTTTCCTGTAACTCAACACTACTCTGTAAATAGCCCCTTCAGTTCTTTTCAGTTAAGCCCTTTTTAGTGTAGGCCTCTCAATGATGCACTGTCAAATTTTCAGTGGAAGGATTTTGATTTTTTTTAATGAACTAGTCAATTAATATTGAACTGGAAGCTGTTCTTCTATTCAAGCTCTTTCCTTATAAAAACCCACTGAGTCTTAGTTTCTCATCTGTTAAATAAAGATTTAAAAATACGCCCTGTGTTACACAGAAATGTAAACATTACTGCATTGAAAATTGGAAGCCATATATATATAACATTTATGTTATGTTTTATGTATATAACTTTATGTGTATATTTTAGTTCTCTGGGACTCTTTTTTTCCCCATGATAAATATGCTGATTAGATTAAATAATCTCCCTGGCTCCTTCTAGCTCAAAAAGTTTCACAATCCTTATATATTCTGTTCTTATTGTTCTAGACTATTCAGTAGCATGACCTATAAAAACAAACGAAAAGAATGTGGAACATAAAACTAAAGAAAAATGTTGATAGAAGTTCTCCAGAGAAAGGAAAGTTAAAAGATCTAACTTCTATGTGGTTACAAAGGGCATAATCAAGACCATTGGCTAGATGCTATAGGAGGTGGCTGTAAGTACAATGAATGGGAAAGCCTTTGTAATATACAGACTGGTTCAGTAATGAAGTGGAATATGTTGACTTTCAGGGAAGTGACTTTTCCATCACTGTAATGTTCAAGAAGAGATACATATTTACTGTTTTCTCAGGGGTACTGTGAAGAAGATGCCTGTGATGATATGCGGTTGAACATTGTTTTCACATTTAATGAAGTAATGGCTAGGTAAGTCACAAATGTGCAGTAGTCTTCCCTTATCTGTGGTTTCATTTTCTGAGGATATGACTATATGTAGAAACAGGGCATGTAAAGAGGTTATTAAGGTAAAACGAGGTCATATGGGTGGGCCTTATGCCTCTGCGACTGATGTTCTTTTAGGAAGAGGCAGAGGCACAAGGGGTGTGCATGCACAGAGGAAAGACCATGTGAAGACACAGGGAGAAGAAAGCCCCCTCCAAGCCAAAGGAGAAAGGCCTCAGAAGCCAAGTCTGCTGACACCTTGATCTCAGACTTCCAATCTCCATACTGTAAAAAGCACAAATTCAGCTGTTGAAGTCACCAATCTATGGTAGTTTGTTCTGGTAGTCCTAGTAAACTAATAACATGATAAAGGACACTTAGTAGTAGCACATGATTTCAAACTTTTCTATCATATAGACATAATGTTTACTATACTTCCACATCCTCTTCCCCTCACATGTACTTACACCACTGGCACTGGGTGTGAACCCCTAGAAACTCTATACCCAGTGGTTTCAAACCTTCCAGGAGCTGCCATTGCATGTCTTTCCAGCATATCAGTGACTCACCAAGGAGGAGAGCAGCCAGGTGAGGAGGGATTACTGACTATTATTATTATCAAAGTTCTGTTTAGATACCTCCTGCTGGGATGTGCACAAAAGAGAGATCTGGTACATCACTGTAAGCAAGCCTCAGCCTTCAGAATGCAAAATGTGCTCTTGAATCTAATTAGATATGAGATCAAAGTAAAGAATTTTGTTCCCCAAATTGACTGGAAGTTTTGTATTTTTTTAGTGGACCGGGTCACCTGACAGTACCAGTCAACCTACAGGCTCAAACTGATTTGTACTTTGGAGGGAAGGAGAAGTGGCTTTGGAAACTGCAACCTTTTCTAAATCAAGGTATTTTCTAGATACCATCTGTTTTTGGCTCTAGTTGGCTGACCCTTCTAAGGCAGCACTGTACATCTGCAATGATTTATACAAACAGAGTCTGCAGCTTGGTTATTGTGGCGTGACTTCTTCCTCCCAGCCCTGTGCATATTTTTAGGACCGAATGGAAGAGCCCACCAGTAGCAGCACCCCATGAGGAAGAAGTTTGTTACCTATGGATTCAAGGTGAAAAAGACGAAGTACTATTTCTTTTGAAATAGGTGCTTAAGAAGCAGAAGAAACAGCTATAGGGAGAAGCATTCTCCAGGAAGATCATCATCTTAGGCCAAATGCTATCAGGAATGTAGCATGAAGAAGAAAAGCTTGAATAGATCAGGAGAGGTCTAGGTGTAATTCTAACTTCTAGCACAGGAACACAGTGGTTGGACAGGTCATTTAGACCTTCCATACCCTCCTAAGAAATCCAGTCTGTGAAAAAAAATAATGGGAAATTTTACATAGCAATTCAGGCACTAAATGCTTTATATTTATTGTAACTCAGTTAATCCTCCCAAGGGTTTTTGAAGCTTGTTGTCTTACACAGAATTCCAAAATGACCCTTAAGATTCCTGCCTCCTTGTGTATATGCCCTGTGTGATCCTCCCTCCCTCACAGCCACCTGAGCATGCATGGGACTTACAAATATGAAGCCTATCACTTTATGATTGTTGCTTTCTAAGATGAAATAAGTTTGTAGATGTAATTAAGATCCCTAATCAGTTGGCTCTGAATTAATCGAAAGAGAAATTATTCTGTTTGAACCTGACCTAATCAGGTGAGCCTTTAAAAGGGACTGGGCCCATCTTGAAAGAAGAAGTTCAGCCAGGCGTGGTGGCTCATGCCTGTAATCCCAGTACTTTAGGAGGTCGAGGTGGGTGGATCACACGGTCAGGAGATCAAGACCATCCTGGCCAACATGGTGAAACCCTGTCTCTATGAAAAATTAGTTGGGTGTGGTGGCAGGCACCGTTAGTCCCAGCTACTCAGGAGGCTGAGACAGGGGTATCGCTTGAAACCGGTAGGTGGAGGTAGCAGTGAGCCGAGATTGCACCACTGCACTCCAGCCTGGGGACGGAGCAAGACTCCATCTCAAAAAAAAAAAAAAAAAAAAAAAAAAGAGAGAGAGAGAAAGAAGAAATTCATAGAGGAGTCCGTGTAAGAGGGACTCTTCTGCTGGTCTTAATGTAGCAAACTTCTGTGTTGTGGAGAGGGACACATGTCAGGTATAGCAGGCAGCTTCTAGGAGTTGAAAATGACCCCTCCATTGGCAGTCAACAAGAAATCAGAAACTTCAGGCGTACAATCACAAGGAAATGACCCAAAAAAGCTTAGCAGTGAGTCTTTCCTTAGTCAAGTCTCCAGATGAGCATGCACCCAGCCAATTCCTTGATTTCAGCCTGTGAAACCCTGGGCATATACATATATATGCACTAAAATGTGACTGGCTCTGACCTGCAGAAACCATGGGAATACATTTGTGTTGTTTTAAGTCACCAAGTTTGTATCCACAGAGACTGCTAAGTTTGTGGCAGTTGTCATGCGGCAATAGAAAACTAATTCACTGGTGCTATCATTACCTCTATTTTGCAATAGGGAAACTTAAACTAAGTTGTCTAAGGTCACAAATAAACAAGTGGTAGAACTTGGATTTGAACCTGGCTTCTGACTCCAAAGTGTGTATGTTTAACTATTGCCCTGCACCAAGCTCTTGCCACCTGCCGTTTCCCTCTCCCTATAAGTCGCCATGGCGAGTGTAGACGTAGGACTCCTCCCTCTGGTATATCAGTCTGAAAAACCATTTTGAAGGCAGTAACTCTAGGCTCGTGGCCTCTAGCCAGTCTCCCACTCTGTAACAACTCCTATTTTTCATACATGGGAAATTCTAGGCTTCATTCCCAGAAGGTTTTTTTTTTGTTTTTTTTTTTTTTTAACACTTCTCTTAAAAAAAAAAAAAAATCTACGGTTTTTAAATTATAGCCCTGTGGTTAAGGGAAAATGACATTTACTGGGGAAGCAACTTGTTACGGTCTTAGGTACTCTGCCAACTGCAATGAAAAGGGGGCTTTTAAATGTCATTTATACATTAAGAAAGATTTAAAGAGACACTAAAGAATATACCTCGCTGGCACTGCCAAAATCTGTAGGCCTTATATCTACGAGTATCCTGGGCTAAAATTTAATTCGTTCTTTTATGTGTGAATAGAGTATGTTCTGCCCCAAGTCTAAACCAAAATGTTTAAAAATCACCCTTCATTTAAAGGGATTCATGGAGGCATGCCAGATCTACAAAGATACTAAGTGTGGATCTGAAGAGGAGGCAGAAATCTCCATTACCTAGAGAGTCTCTTTTTAGGGTGGAAAAATTATCTTAAAATGAGGCAATATGCTGTTAAGTAAGAGGACTTAACCTGGATGAGTTGTCTTAAACTTTCTGAAAGCCAAAACAGAATCTCCTCTAATTTAAATAAAAGATGACTGAGGCCCAGGTAATAATAATGGTCCAGGTATCAAAAGATAAAGAGGTGAGTAATCAGATTTATTCAGCAATGCTATTGAGTTAAATTGAATTTCCACTGTGGCTGATTTAATCTGATCTCTGTAGAATAGAGGTTGAAGGAAGATAAAAGCTTGAGGATAATACTGGCAGTGATACCACTGTGATGCATTTTAGGTTCTGCCAGTTAATTTCATCTATGGCCATGAATATATTAGCATTATTTATCTCTGTTGTTTCATTGAGTTATTCATGTTTTTGCCTGTAAAATGCTCTTGAGAACACTTCTCCCACTAACCTTCAAACATCTTAGACCCTGTATTTCAGCTCTGCTCATTTATAGCCCTTACACTTGCCTTGGAAGGGCCTACAAAATACTGATACATTTCACTTTTCTGAGGTTGATGGAGCACACTAGCACATTAAATTGAAAAGTGGTCGTTATATATAAAAGTGACGTAAGAGTCTCAGTATCACTAGGCTGTGTATATCAAGCTGTTTTTATTATAAGTGTTGAATTTGGGCCAAGTTGTTTAATGCGTTTTAATCTTGTGACCGAGAGTATGCATTTACAAGATTTTCACCAGGAATAAGTGTGCACTAGAGTAGATCTGCTTACCATGTGTTGATACCACAGGAATATGATTTTTAGAAACAGGGTAAAAAATGGTACAATGGTGAGGGACTATTTGGTCAAAAAATTTGCAAAGACATTTTTAAATAATGCTAAGAATTGGATATCTTTAAAAATCTAATTGTGATGTATTTGTGTAGCACAAGGCCTGCATCTTAGTAATAATAATCCCCCGTGTCCATAGCAAGGTCCCTTGAAGGTGATATCTAACTCAGGATTGCTGTGATGAATTTAGGAGAAAATACATGAGACTGTACCTAACACAATGCCTGGCACCTGTGAGTCATTTAATTGGTAGAAAATAGAAATCTAAAAAACAAATTAACAGGTTGTATTGAGTGCCTAAAATAATGTATGAATGCAGGTAGGAAACATTTAAGATACTTATTAATGAGTAGGCATGGGATTTTCTGTAATATGACTACATAACTTCTTAACATTGAAAAACATTGTTTTAAGAGAGTTTTTGACATTTTAGTATCTCATGACTGTCAAATTCTTTTAGAGAGGAGCTTACACAGAGGGAATGTTGCATCATTGAAGAACACTGTGGGATGATAAATTGGGCCATCCCAATTTATCAGGTCATCCTTAGTCAAAATATATAATGACGGTCTTTTCACAGACATCTTCCCTGGGTTAAAGTACCTGACCCAGGAGTTTTATCTGAATGATAGCTAGGTGGATAACAGTATTTTCTCATGCACACACTGTGAGCAGAAGAAAAGCCAGGGTGAAAAGCCCTTTCCCCCTGAGGCTTTAGCCACCTTCAGGCTTTAGCCAACTACCCTGCATGATACTCTGGTCTATTTAAAAACACATTAGTTGGAAAACAAAACAAAATATCAATTTAGTTGTAAGGATGTTGACCAATTCCCTCTACTATTTCAGGCATCGCGACTCTGCCCTAATTGGCAAATAGGTCACAGAAGGCTGATCATATTATTACATCTGCGTCACTATAAAATTGAACAGTTTTGTTTATTTAATTATTTTCATTAGATACCCTTGATGTTCTTTATTCTTTAATTTTCTTCTAAAGGAAAGATTGTATTTGTCACTCTTTTGGAGCCTGCCAAATAGTGTAATTGATAAAGGGTATTTCAGGTATTGGGCTCACTGTCTAGAATTCACTGCAGTTTTCATTGTTCTGGGGGAAAAGAAAACAAACACTTGGAAGTGGCAGTGGATAAGCCAGGGCCATGGTTTAAGCAGTGGAAGGAAGTGTAGTTAGTTTCAGCGTAGAGGAAATCTATCTAAAGGAAACTGGATTGATTTCTTTAAGGAATAAAAGCCAGAGTGCTCTGTGGGGAAGGTGAAACACGCGGTGACAGTTTGCTCAGCTTTCAGTACAGTCACAAATACTAGTCTGCTGAGTAAGAGCACCTGGGAACAGTCACAGAAGGGCTCTACCACCGCAATGAGAGGCTGTGTAGGACCTGCCCTGAGCAAATAAACGAGAAAGTTTGTCCTCCACAGGTGTCCACGTCCCGCCTCCACCACCATATTCTGCAACCTCTTCTTCAAGTCTAGAGTTTCTTTTCTCTATTTTCTTTTCAAAGGCTTACGGTGTTTTCATTACTCTTCTGTTGTTGAAAGTATTTCTTCTGTTTTCTTTCTGTAGTGTAAAGTTCTCTAATTAAAGCAGGAAAGTAGTTTGATAAACTGTATTCATACTAAGGTAATAGAGTCTCAGGATTTTTTTTTAACACTTTGTAGTGATCTTTCCGCTAATACTTGGAAAGGATTGTGCTGAACTTAAGGAATTTTTAGACACTTGAGAACCAGAATGGAAGAGATAAGCAGGCACTTGAGCAAAAGTTGAACAGAGTGAATACAATTGTACAGTGGATGCCAATAGGACTGAAAGTGTTGAGTTTCAAATCTGTTTCTGCACTCTTGAAAAAAGGGTTATTTTGCTTGATTAATATGTGAAGTAGGCTTAATTACTACCACATTCTCTATCATTTCATTTTAGGTCCTTCCCAGAAAAAAATATATACTACCTGTAAGACTTCTTGTCCTATGAAAGTATAAATTTTCTTTTTTCTGGCAGTTTGTCATATATAATACCTAACCCATCTGCCATCATCTTTTTCAGTTTTTGTTTTTGTAGAGCTTAACATTATGCTGAAACTCAATCATATATTTTCCCTGGGAGTTGTATCAGTTTTGAAGAAATGAAAATGTGCTTATGTCCTAAAGAGGACAGGCTACGAAGTGTGACTTCTGTCCAGATAGAAAGGATTCCTCCATTTCCATCGAGCATCGGGACATGCAGAGGCTTCAGCCTAACCTGCAGAAATACATATCTCAATAAGACTGAAGTCTCCTTCCTATTTTTTTCAAACAACAATAGTTTGCTCTGTATCTCAGTAGTGCCTGTAGGGAAAAGAGCATGGGATTTGTAGACAGGAAAGTAGATATGTCTGCTTGGCATGCTGCCCTTCTGTATGTCCCCCACATCCGTCAGATTCATTCCACCCTTTTTTGATCAGTTCTGTGCCCGGGAAGCTGACCTTTTTTGATTGCCTCATCTGAGATCCTTACTCTCTGGCTTCTGCTTTATTTTGGCACAGGGGAGGTACTGGCAGGGGACTGGAAGGTGACAAGAGGACAGGGTCAGAGTATTTCTTCACTGGCTTTAGGCGTGCATTGTCACAATTCTGGCAGTACCTGTGTTCATTGTCTGAGGCCACAGCTTCTGCCACACAGCTCCTCTCACGGTGGCAGCTCTCACCAGGCCCTGGGAACATTATTTCCTCTTCTTCAGGCCTCGATGTGTAGTCCTGCTCCCTGCTTTTAGTCCCTGAGTGCTTTATCTTTTTTTTTTTTTTTTTTTTTTTTTGGCCCCCTTAGCTTTACTCTTCAATTATTTTCAGTCAAATCCGTGAGATGTGCCATCTGTTTCCTGCCAGGACCACAAAGGATACATTCAGCCTCGTGGACAAGTCAGATAATCTCTTTGACCTTTAATTTCCTTTATCTATAAAACTGGATAATACCTATATTGCCCACCTTGAAGTGTTGTTAGGAGGACCAATCATGCATGTGAATTGTAGAGTGTCATAAAAATGCAAACCATGGGTAGCAAATCCTCTGTTAATGTTGATTTCCCAACCAGCTTTCTTTAGGCACTTCATAAGTTTTTCTTACCTTCCCCTCTTGATAAATTGATATAAGCGTTGGGAGTGCAATTTCACATTGACTAAAGGTAAGCAGAAGTGGGAACCGGAATCCTCTATTCCATGCATTCGAAAGCTAAATATAAACCATCCTTAGGTTTATCATGTCTCTGCTCCCCTTCTCAGCAGTGTGTAGTTCAGACCTGGGAGGGCAGTAGAGAAGATCTTAACATACCTTTGTTTCTGCCCTGAATTTTTACACTTGATAATAATTTTGTCAAACAAAATTTCCTCATAGTACAGTGCATGTATGACTCACATCTCAATGAGATTGTAAAGCTTCTTTATAATGTTTCTGAGGATAGGGATCCTATCGTGTATATATATTTATGACTCATAGTAACTCTCATACTGTTAAGCATATATTTGATAAAGTGGATACTTGGGAAGTGGATGGCTAAGTGTTAAGTGCACATTTGTTGATATTGAGATTTCTCAATCATGATAATGGGCATTCACTGGTTTTATGCAAGAGCATGCTCTCTCTGATTAGCATGGTCCTCTCTTTGCATGCATGGAAAGTGTTTGTTTAACAAATGAATATTTTATGGACATCTGTTGTGTTTTATGTGTGTATTTTATTGTGTGATTTGGCACATGCAGGACCAAAATTCAAGAGGAGAAACTCTTCCTGTCTGTCCCCATCTTACTAGGTTGGAGCTCAGTAAAATGATGTTACAAAACAAAAAAAACATTGAAAATGAAGAATGCTTTTCCATCTAGTCTCCCAAAGCTAATTAAGAAAA
Source organism: Macaca nemestrina (assembly GCF_043159975.1). Classification (NCBI taxonomy): domain Eukaryota; kingdom Metazoa; phylum Chordata; class Mammalia; order Primates; family Cercopithecidae; genus Macaca; species Macaca nemestrina. The sequence goes on from NC_092130.1 coordinate 147,582,805, forward strand.
GTAGTGCTGCTCCTGAAGACTAGGTAAACCCAAACCCAAAGTTCAGGGGGAAGCATTTACATTTCAGAATGTTAGGCCTGGGAATAGTGAGTGCTGGTTGACCCTCAGCACCGGCTCTAGAAAGGGTACACAGACAATGGTATGAGAGGTATTTGGCTCACTGATCCTTCCTTTCTTTGTTTTCTTACTTCTGGGTAGGCACAATGCGCTCCAGAGAACCCTTGCTATTTTTTGTTCCCACATTCTTACTCTTTGAAAAATAAAAACAGAAAAATAACTGAGATAATCAGGGGCTACATTAAGGGCCCTTGGGAGGTCCAGACTGATCCTACTAATTTCTCTCAAGGAGAGGCTATGTAAAAACAAAATCAATGGCCTAGGTGAAGGGGCAGTATAAAACTTTATCCTAGTTCGCTGAAGTCACCGAGGTGCTGAGGAAAGTGAAGAAATGCTTGGACTCTAAAATAACTTTGGAAATGTAAAAAGCGGCCAGAAATATAAAATGGTAGGAATATATGTGTTTATGCATGGTATAAAGAAAGAAAAGCGTAATAGAGGGGTCATGGTAGATTAGCAGCTGACTGAGAGTAACATTCCAGTGTTACAGATAAGAGCACAGGACTACTGGGAAGTTCCAAGAGGAAAAGAGAATGTATGAGTTGGATACATTTCTAAGTTATTTGTTATAAACAGGAATGTCACAGAGGTTTAGACAATGGACAGATTAAAACAAAAAGAACCATCAGGGAACATTCCTTGAAGAAGGTGAGCCCAGCTGGCCTCTGAAGGGTTGGATTAGTGGAAGGCAGAGCTATGGGGGTGATGAAATGCCACACACCTTCTCATGGGAGAATTTATACATTAAAGCAAAGAAAACTGTTCAAATAGAATGCCCAGGAGAAAGTATTGAGGTGATATTGGAAAGTTTTCTCTCCTTCACCCCTTTTCTACGCAGACTCTAGGCAGAGAATCAGTCTACCTGGTAGTTAATGGTAATGTTCCCAGAACCAAGCTGGGTCCAGCTGCGTTTTCTCAAGGCCCAATAACGAGAAGTAGACAAACTGGGAAAGAAGGGAATTTATTGCTGTAACCAGATACAGGGAGAAGGCTGGAGATAATTCCACCAGACCAATTCTAAGTGTTAATGGTTTTCTTAGTGCTTATATAGGTTGGGGTTATGTGCCTACGTGCAGTGTAGCATTAACTTAAATCTATTGGTAACTAATTTCATTTCAACTAGAAGGTCAGAGGCAAAAAAAAAAAAAAAAAGCTAAGTCCGATTAAGCTGTGAGAGCTCCAGGACCTTCAAGGCCTGTTTACTGTGGTACCGGAGTGATGATTTCTATCTTATCTCTTTTGCAGCTTGGTCCAGAGAGCTGCCTTAGACTCTCTAATAAATCTATTCATATAGCTGCCTGTTACCTTGCCTCGTCTCAGATTTTGTTGACCCAAGATGGGTGCCGGCACTAGGAATGTAAGACTGTCTCTTACATTCCTTATTTTGGCTTGCTACAGGTTAGGGAGAAGCCCATACAACGCTCCCACTTACGATGTGTTTTATTTCTCGCTTTGATGTCTGGGCACTGATTTCCTTAGGTTTAACTGTTTGCTTAACGTTCAGGCAGCTCTGTGGAAATTTGTCTGTATGTTTGAAGTGCTATGCAGGCCTGTTTGTATGATTGTCAGGGGGAATTGGCCCGCCACAGTAAGGCAGGGAAGGATTCCCAGGGTTTTCTTAATGGAGAGGCTGAGGGGGTGTCTTGGTCAGCTCAGGCTCCCATAACAATACCATAGACAGGGTGGCTTAAACAACAGAAATTGATTTCTCACAGCTCTGGAGGCTGGGAAGTTCAAGATCAATGTACCAGCAAGATAGGTTTCATTCTGAGGCCTCTTCTCTAGGATTGCAGGTGGCTACCATCTTGCCGTGCATTCACGTGACATCTTCTTTTTGTGTGCTCAGAAAGCGAGAGGAGCTCCAGTTTCTTCCTCTTCTTTTAAGGGCACTAATCCCATCATAGGTGTCCCACCCTGGTGACATCTTATAACCCTAATTATCTCTCAAAGGCCCCACCTCCAGATACCATCACATTAGAGTTTAGGGTTTTAACATGAATTTTGGGAGGATACAAACATTCAGTACATAACAGGGAGTAAGTCAGTTGCAAGAAAGGGAACTCATTCTGTGGGAGGCATCTGGAGAAGCTGTCATGTGAAAAAGGGAAAAGTGAGGCAAACAGCAGGAGGAACAGTAAAATCCTGACTACATAGTTATTTAAGAAACTGGGCCCAGAATAAGAGATGAGAAGATGTGACATATCTAGAGTTCATTGACTAGCCATGGGAACTAACTGGCAGACTAGGGACTGCTTAATTAGACAAAAGAATCAGAATGCACAGGAGTTGATTGGATATGGAAAAAACAAATATGAGGACTGATATCTGCATCTAGGGTTCAGATAGAATTAATTCCAGGGAAGGGGAAGGTTCTTAAGTCACTTCATGATGGTTTGGTTGCCAAGGAAGGACACTTTAGAGTCATATAGGAAATAGTTTTTGACGTGTAAGGCCAGGAATTAATGGCAAAGGAACAGTTGCAGAGTAAGTGCAGAATGACCCACATTCAAAGAGGGTAGGGTCCTGGAGCAGAGACCTGGTGTACTGAAAGGAGATGGCTATATTGTACTTAGTGGAAATGGGGGAAGTGGTGCAAAGTTAACCCTCTGGTATGGGATTAGGGAAAGGATGTTTTTGCAGAGTAGGCTAAGAGTCTTGACCTAACCATAACCCAAATGACTGGTGAGATATCCTGGGAAGAGATTGTGACATAGATCAAAGTGAGACACCAATAAAGAGATCATAGTGATTCTAGGATCTCTCACTTTTAAGTATAGTATCATTGTAGATAGGAGTAGCCTTTCATTTAATACCACTGAAACTCTGTTGCACTGGGGCCAATGGGGGGTGGAAGGAGGGAGAACATCAGGAAGAATAGCTAATGGATGCTGCCCTTTAATACCTTGGGATGGATTGATCTGTACTGCAAAGCATCATGACACACGTTTACCTGTGTAACAAACCTGCACATCATACACATGTGCTCTGGAACTTAAAACCAAAGTTGGAAAAAAAGAAATAATATTAGCTATCTTCCCCCAGCCTCCCGCTCCTTAGGAAGTTCCAAAAGAAGACAGTGGCAAATAGAAGAGCAGCTGAAACATCTGAGGCCTAATACAAAGAGGCGGCTATTAATATACTTGATGGAGAAGGAGACCAATTTCTTTTAGTAGAATGTGCTGACCTTGAACATTAAACCAATTTATACAGGATCAGTGCACTCCAAAACAGGCACTGTGGCATGCATACTTTGCATTTGTCCACATGTGTATTATCATAATACTAAGAATAATTCATAATAAAAATAACTCTAATCAAAAAATACACAAAAATAATGTGAAACTATACATTTAAGATGATATGAGCTATAAAGTTTAAATTTGCATTCCTATTTCTACCTGTAAATATTTCTTATTTATTGGGATAAATTCCACAAATAGTTTTTCAAGACCTTATTTAAAGAAACAAACTAAATTTCTGCCGCATCTGTAGAATCTACATTACACTGTGACCTCATTCTGAGACAATGAAACCTGGATAACTTACGGTGGCATGAATAAGTGGAAGAGATGTATACATATGCTTTCTGCATGTGTGCATGCGTGTGTCTGTGTTTTTTTCCATTGGATTTTAAACTCTCTCATTCATTACTCTACCATTCTATTCCTTTTCCCTGTCTGTCTATCTGTCTGCCTGTCTATATTAGAGGAATCAGAGCCCATCTGAATGATTGTGGAACTGTAAATCTTATCTCTGGAGCAGCCAGTTTGAATCAGTATTTAAATACTACCAGCCAAAAGCTGACAAACAGTCCCAGAATGTAGAGTGTCTGCCAATGTCTGTTACTTGAGGATAGATGGATTTGGTTCTGATGTGATCATTCTCTATTGGCAGCAGAGACCTGTTATGAGACAGAGTGCTAGGAAACAAACAAGACATTTACTTATTTTCAAATCAGAAATTCCAGAACTCCTTTATGTAGGGTGATTATCTTTTGAATTAAAAAATTGAAACATTATTTGAAATGTACATTTGCATTTTATAGATTCCCTGGGCTAAAACTTTTTGGTTGCCCCAACAAAAGAGGATTAGGAAAAACCATAAACGAATAGATGATTATAAGGAAGGCAGCAGGCCAGATCAAACAAAGGTCAGAAGCAAAGTGAGCCCAGGCCTACCATCACTGCCCTACTAGATGGGCTCACTCAGTTGTCCTAATCTGTGTCATGAAACATGGCATAAGCTAACCCTGGAGAGTTGTAGAACATAGAACTTGCTCAGCCATGCTAGGTGCAGCTCACATACAGCCTCGATTTGTGTATGTGTCTCAAATTTGTAACAAAAGAGCATTGGCCCTTTTTAGTGGAGTGTATATGAGGGTGAGGAAGGGAATATGCTTTATGCTTAGGCCTGCCAGCTTTTGAGTCTTGCAGATGGCAACAAATTTGTTCAGGACCAAAGTGTATGTGTGTGTGTGTGTGTGTGTGTGTGTTTTGGAACTTTGAGTGGAAAATTAGTGTGAGTGTATAATTTTTAGTTTTGTAAAATCCCAGCATTTCCACGGCTACCTATTTCCTTCTAAAATGATGCCATTCATATAAATGATAATCAAAGGTACATATACTAGGACCTTGAGATTTTAACAGCTAGGCTCCTAAGTAATAAAATCAGCTGAATTAAAAGATATTTTTCTACCCAATCTCTTTTCTATCAAAATCTAAACTTTAATTAAGTATTAAAGCACAACTATTACCTAATATATGTCTAAAACTGTACCAAGAGCTACCTAAGGTACTTACTGTCTTTAGAATGCTAATGCAGTCAATAAGAAACCTGAAATGAATCATAACTGACTTTGACATTCTTTTTAAGAAAACTAAAGAACTTATACAGAGAAATGGGAGAGATAGGTAGAATTAAAAAGAAATAGGGTATGGAGAGTGGACCCTGATTATTTAGACTAATTAATAATAATTAAAAAAAATTTTTGACCAAAAGACTGGAGGATGAAAAGTGATAAAGTGTTTCTGGAAGACCAAGAAGAAACTGTTTGTAGTGGATATGCTAATGTCTTAGAGGTTTTAAACTTATTCTGAAGATAAGACCAGATAGAGAAAGAAGATATCATAGTGTAACACACGAAAAACTGTAGTGGAAATGCTGTCCAGCTATTCTTGGCCATCTCCTACCTTATATTATCTCCCCAATGTGTCTCCCACCACTTTTTTAAAGCTCCCCACTCCAAGTCATATCAAACTACTTAAAATTTCATCAATCCAACATCAAGTACCTTTGTTCCTTGATGCTTTCATTGTTTGGAAGCTCTTTCCTCCTTTGGCCACATGGCAAACTCCTACTTATTTTTCAAGACTCAGCTCAAATATCTCCTTTGTCATAAAGTTATTCCTGACACCCTGTAAATTTTTGGTTTTGATTGTAATAATTGCACTATCAAAATTATTTATGTCTTCTCTTTTAGACCATTCAAAACAGGTATAGGCTATCATAGTCATCTTTCAGTTTCCTAACTCATACTAAGTGCTCAACAAATTTTTCTTCAACAAATAAGTGAATATTGAGTATCGTGATTTCAGAAAGACATATGACTATTTCTCAGGATATAATTGTGAATCAGTTAAGGGAGTACAGAGTGGATTTATGGTTGGTTAAATCACTAGCCTAGAAAGTCATTGGTCAATGTGAATATAGGGAAGTCTCCAGTGACATACATTAAGACTTTGTCTTAACCTAAATTCTGTACTGTATAATCAGTGACTTAAAGAAATAAATAAAAGACTATAATTGATTAATTGCATTTATTCAACTCTTGGTAGTCTTTAAAGTTCTAAAGTTCTACAGCTCTAAGGTATGCTGTGCTCCTCAATGTATCGGTATTTTAGCTTTGTAATAAATTAATTTTGTGAGTTATACATTACTGTTTTTTTTGTTTGTTTGTTTGTTTGTTTTTTGAGTTGGACTATTTGTTTGGCTTTCCAGAGGTTGGAAATTTCTACCTGAACTAAAAAGAAATAGAAAAATAAGAAAACTAAAGATTCTGAACTTGTAATGGTGAAGTGTCTCTCTCTTTGTTATTTTCTCCTTAGTACCATAAAAACAACAGTAATTTGTCAAAAACTACAAATCTTAATTGTTTCCTTTTATTTAATCTTTTTCTTTTGTTTGTTTGTTTTTGAGACAGAGTCTTTCTCTGTTGCCCAGGCTGGAGTGCAGTGGCACAATCTCGGCTCACTGCAACTTTCACCTCCTGGGTTCAAGCTATTCCCTTGCCTAAGTCTCCCAAGTAGCTAAGATTACAGGCACCAGCCACCATGCCCCGCTAATTTTTGCAGATTTAGTAGAGACAGGATTTCACCATGTTGGCCAGGCTAGTCTCAAACTCCTGACCTCAAGTGATCCACCCAACTCAACCTCCCGAAGTGCTGGGATTACAAGCGTGAGCCACTGTGCCCAGCCTATGTAATAAGTAAGATGCAAGACACTGAATGTCTTCAGTATTTTTTAGATAGCTCTTGGAGACCAATAGGAAATACTAGCAAATGAAAATAATACTAGTAAACCCTTAGGTTGTTGAGAACAGTCAGACTCTTACAGAAAACATATGAGTTGTGTATGTGTGTTTTAAGTTTTAGGGTACATGTACTGGATGTGAAGGTTTGTTACATAGGCAAATGTGTGCCATGGTGGTTTGCTGCACCTAACAACCCATCACCTAAGTCTTAAGCCCAGCATGCATTGGATCTTTTCCTTAATGATCTGCGCCACCTTACCTCCCCCAACAGGCCCCACTAAGTGTTGTTCCCCTCCTTGTGTCCATGTGTTCTCGTTGTTCATCTGTCACTCATAAGTGAGAGCATATGCAGTGTTTGCTTCTGTTCCTGCATTCGTTTGCTGAGGATAATAGCTTCCAGCTTCATCCATGTCCCTGCAAAGCACATGATCTCATTCCTTTTTATGGCTTCCTAGTATTCCATGGTGTATATGTACCACATTTTCTTTATCCAGTCTATCATTGATGAGCATTTGGGTTGATTCCATCTCTTTGCTATTATGAATAGTGCTGCAATGAACATTAGTGTGCATGTATCTTTATAATAGAATGATTTATATTCCTTTGGATATATACTCAGTAAAAAACTGCTGTTGGAAAATAATGAAAAGAAAGCCTCTCTAAACCTGTTGGCTTAGAATATAAACAAAGCCATTAATCCTGAGGTCTTGCTAATCTTGACATCTCAACTCTGCTTTCTCCATGCTACATAGAGGAACCAAGTGTCTGGGTTTAAAGACTGACTTGCACAGATATCAATGACTGCAAAAGAGAAAAATATTGATAGTTTTTGAGCCAGCTGGGAACTTCAGAAATCATTTGGCTTGTGTGTTTTCAGACCTGACTGCTCACCAGAATCACCTGAAGTGCTTTTAAAATATAGATTTCTGGTCCTCATCCCTGAGATATTCTGCAGAGAGTCTAGATAATTAGATTCATTAGAGCCTCCAAACAGTTTTGATGTCTACACAGGTTTGGAAGCCACCAATCTGGTCAAGCCTCCCTGATTTCCAGATACCTAAACTGAGACACTGAAGGTGAAGTGACACTTAGCTCAAGGTTGACAAAGCCAGCATCAGAACCCAGTGCCCCAGTATGCAGTCTTCAGTGCATCTATGTTAAACCACGGAGGCACAGATGACATTTTTCTCTGCCTAAGTGATATTGTAAGTGACCTTCCGTAGTTATAGAAGGCAGTGGAATAGTGAAAGAAAAAATATCCAAGTAAAACCAAAGACTTGAAATACTGCTATGAGAATCAGTGAAATGGCAGGTTAATGCTTCATGAACTGTGAAGTACCCATACCAGTACCTGTATAATATGGTATATGCAGGGGAGCAAAATTGTCATGTAAGAGGGAAATAAAAATATTTTAAATGAGTTGGTACATTAAAATTATCCCAACTTTTCCTGATATAGGCATGGTGTTGAGGTGAGCAGGAGCAGGAAGATCCATAGGTGCTTTGTATCTGTGGATTCTTTGTTTTGTTTTTGTTTTTGTTTTTGTTTTGAGACAAGATCTCACTCTGTCACCCAGGCTGGAGTGCTGTGGCATGCTCAAGTGACCCTCCTGCCTCAGCCCCTGCCTCCCCTGTCCCCGCCCCAGCAGCTGGGACCATGTACGCCTGGCTAATTTTTATATTTTTTGTAGAGAGAGGGTTTTGCCATGTTGCCCGGGCTGGCCTAGAAGTCCTGGGCTCAAGTGATCTGCCCACCTTCGGCTCCCAAAGTGCTGGGATTACAGGTGTGAGCCCCTGTGCCTGGCCTGTATCTGTGGATTCTAAGAACTGTGGACAAAACATTGAGACGTGGGTTTAAGCACTTCTACTTCTTTGCTGCTTGAGCTCTCTGAATTTGGTTTTATTACTGATTAAATTAGATGATTAAAAAAAGATGAAAGTTTGTTTTAGTTTTAATATTTTGTGATATTTTTCTCTGCCTATTTTGCAAATCTCTTTGCCATCTTGATTTCTCCTGTTTCCTGATTCTGCTTGGAGACTTTCCCCATTTTCATCTTATTTCCCAGTCTCTTTTTTAAAATTCAATCATAATTTATTAAGCAGTTTTTTAAATATGTTGCTCTGTTAAGGAGTTGGGATATAAAAATGAAGTGTTCCTGATCTTATAGAATTCACATTCTAGCTGGGCAGAAAGTCACGTAATAAGCACATTATGATAAAATATGATAAGTGCTACAATAGTAACATGGGACGTTTCCTGCAAGCACATGGAAAAGAAAGATTAATCCTTCTGGAGATATAGAACATGCATGTGGATATTGTTGATGGATGATAGAGGTAGGGGGATTTGAGTGGGATGTATAGAATGAGTAAAGCATTGGAGACTGCATTCCAGGTAAAGTATAGATCAGTGTGAAAGTGCCTACTGTGTTCACCGAATGGCTACTAAAGCTAGAGTGGTCCTACAGTTTGGTATAGGGTGTGGTGGTACTTGGATTAGGGACGGAAAATGAAATGGAAAACTAGGATAAGATGAGAGAATCATGGTAAGATTTGGATTCTAGAAAGATTTCTGAAACAGCAATGTGGTTGTGTTGAAGGGGGGTGGAATAGAGAAGGAACCCAGTCAGGAGAACATGTAAGTAATTATGAAGATAGGTGAAGAGAGTCGGAAGTAAGATGGTGACATTAGGGATGGAGAGGAAGAGGGGTATAAGAAATGCTTAGAGGCAACATTTGTGGAATAAGATGGCTAGCTATAGTGAATGATGGAGAAGATGATTTGAGGTTTCTACTTTGAGCAACTATGGAATATAGGGCTAATAGATTGAAGGGCCTGGTAAACAGGAGATACCTGTTGGTTTCCCTACTGGAGTGTCTAGTGAGTTGTTTGAAATGTAAGTTTGGTTTTTTGTTTGTTTGTTTTGTTTTGTTTATAAAGTTTATTTATTTATTTTTTGAGATGGAGTTTTTAGTTCTCATTGCCCAGGCTGGACTGCAATGGCGCAATCTCGTCTCATTGCAACCTCCATCTTCTGGGTTCAAACAATTCTCCTGCCTCAGCCTTCCGAGTAGCTGGGATTACAGGCATGAGCCACCACTCTGGGCTAATTTTGTATTTTCAGTAGAGACAGGGTTTCACCATGTTGGTCAGGCTGGTCTTGAACTCCTGACCTCAGGTGATCCACCTGCCTCGGCCTCCCAAATTGCTAAGATTTAAGCAATAAAAATGCATAGACTTGCTGGGGAGAATGTTTAGCTAGAGGAGATTCTACAGGTTAAGACTCTGAGCAGTACTAACATTTAAGAGTAGGTAGGGGAAGAGGAAGCAAGAAAAGAGAGTGAAAGGAACAATGAGATAGAAAATCGAAACAAAGCAGGAGAATGATGCTATAGTGACTAAGGAAGTCCAAGCAGGGTAGTTCATGTTGTTGGATGAAAACTAAAAATGGGCCATTAGACTGGACTACTTTGCTGGCTTTGTGAGAAATGTAATGTTATTATAGCAGCAGAGGCTAGACTTTTCTGGATTGAAGAATGAAGGAGAAATGAGGGCAAATGTAGATCACTTGAATGGTGGCAGAAAAAAAGAATGATAATATGATGACTTGAGAGAATTGTTTTTTAGGAGAGTAAGAGACTTCAGCAAATTTCTTCTTGAAATTAAAATAGCGTACCCCCTAACAACAAAGAAGCAAATCTGCATGTCATCTTGTGACTGTTTTCTCTCTCTCTCTTCTCTATTCCTTCTATTCCTCCTTTGCTTTTACTTTATTTCAAGCCAAGGCCTTACGCCACCTGGTTCTTCTTTATCTCTTTCCTTTTCTCACTCCTCTCCATTCTCATTCCTCTCCGGCTCTGTTGCTGGCACTCAGAGGTACTAAACATGCTCCCACCTGTGGAACTCTGAATTTGCCGTTTCTTCTTTCTAAAATGTTCTTTCGGTCGAGTGTGGTGGCTCATGCCTCTAATCCCAGCACTTTGGGAGGCCAAGGCGGGTGGATCACCTGAGGTCAGGAGTTCAAGACCAGCGTGGCCAACGTAGTGAAACCTGGTCTCTTCTAAAAATACAAACATTTGCTGAACATGGTGGCGCATGCCTGTAATCCCATCTATTTGGGAGGCAGAGGCAGGAGAATCACTTGAACCTGGGAAGCGGAGGTTGCAGTCAGTCGAGTTCGCACCATTGTACTCCAGCCTAGGCTACAAGAGCTAAACTCCGTCTTAAAAATAAAAATTAAAATAAAATAAAATAAAATAAAATAAAATACTATTTCATCCTATATCCACATGGCTAAAATTTCAGTTTATCCAGGTCTCTGCTTAAATTTCACCTCCTCATAAAAGCCTTCTGTGGCCACCAGATGTATTCCTCCTTCTATCCCCCAGCCTGCAGTGTTTTCCTCTTTACACTGATCACTACTTGGCCTCTTATGTGCGTACATTTGTTTGTTTGTTGTCTGTTTCTATTTATTATAAAATATAAACTCCAAAGGTACAGGATATTAGTTCTACTCACTGTGTTATCTCCAGCCCCTAGTATAGTGTGTGGTTCACAGTAGGCATTTAATACATATTTTTTGAAGAATGCTGTCTTAGTTCTTTTTACTGCTATAACAAAATACCATAGACTGGGTAATTTACAAAGAACAGAAATGTACTTCTCATAGTTCTGGAGGCTGTGAATTCCAAGATCAAGGTGCCAGCAGGTTTTATGCCTATTCCTTTTAGATTTTGCTGTCTAGGTGTCCTCACTTGGCAGAAGGGGCTGAAGAGCAAAAAGGGGACAAACACTGTGTCCTTATGTGGCAGAAGAGCGAGACAATGTATTCTTCAACCTTAAGTCCTTTTATAAAGGTGCTGATCCTATGAGGGCTCTGCTCGTGGCTGATCCCATTCTTCAACCTCAAGCCCTTTTATAAAGATGTTGAGCCCATGATGGGGCTCTGCCCTCATGACTTAATTGTCCCTCAAAGGCTGCACCTCTTAATACTGTTGCATTGGGATGAAGTCTCAATGAGAATTTTGTAAAGAACATCATCATTCAAATCACAGCAATTACTTATGAAGGATGAATTTAATTGTGGACCTGGTTAAAGTGTCTATTTATATCATTTATTCTTATAGGAAGGTATAAGATAGTAGTTTTGTCTTCTTGGCTATTTGTTTTTGTTGTTGTTCTTGCTTTCTTCATTTTTTAAATGCATATATGCATATACATTAAAAAATACAAATCAATGAGCAATAGGATTAGAGTCTAGTATAGTTTGGATGTTTGTCCCCTCCAAATCTCGTGTTGAAATGTAATCCCAAATATGGGAGGTGGGGCCCGGTAAGAGATGTTTGGATCATGGGGGTGGATCCCTTATCAATATCTTGGTGACAACTTCATGGTAAATGAGTGAGTTCTGACTCTAAGTTCCAGGAGATCTGGTTGTTTAAAAGAGTGTGGCATCTCCCCCAACCCTTGCTCCTGTTCTCACCACATGACTTCACCTGCTCTCCCTTCACCCTCCGCCATGATTATAAGCTTCCTGAGGCCTCACCAGAGGCAGATGCCAGTGGCATGCTTCCGTTACAGTCTGCAAAACTGTGAGCCAAATTAAACCTTTTTCTTTATAAATTACCGAGCCCCAAGTATTTCTTTATAGCAATGCAAAAATGGACTAACACAGGGTCTTACTGGGTATGTCTTATCAAATGTTGATCAATTTTCTTTAGGCTACAAGGTGTGAGTGTGTGAATATGTTTGTGTTTACAGGTGTGTTGGTAGCTAGGAAGAAGGGAGTGGCATGGCTTACTGGGAGGAGGTGTTTCCAAAGACTTAGAAGTAGTCATTTTTCAAGACTTTATGGTCATAGTGGATAAAAAACTTATAAAAGCACTTGCACATTTTTGGTTCCACAAACACTTTTGAGCAACATGCCAGGCACTGTGGAGGGGGTATGGTTGAGGAGGACAGAATCCCTGATATTAAAGTATTCAGTCTATTGATATATGGGATGATATGTTTACCCTGAGCTATGCTATAATATAGGCTGAGGGTACTATGTGCTGCAACAGAGAAGCAAAGTGCTCTGAGTAAGTGAGTGAAGAGTTAAATACAAACTAATAGTGATGAATATGTTCCTTATTAGCTAAGAGATGACATTCAGAAGGGACAGGAGGCTAGGAAGATTGGGCATCCACTCATACATAGGGGAGAATGTCTATTTCCTGTGTGCCCTACTTCCTGCCATCATGCAGATGCTTCTCCATCCAAGGCTGCCACTTGTCAAGTGAGTAACCTCACATGAGATGGAAATAACTCTTTAAGTTCTCTCAACTCTTCACAAAGTTTCTTGTAGTTGAATACAGGGGGAAAGAGGTACTAGGTTAGATATGTTTTGTAAACTCAAAACCTAACTAACTCTTATGGCATGAGGAACTTGCTGGGTAATTTTTAACACTGTTAGGCAGTGCCTGAGAAGGAACTCCTGTGGACACTGAAGCCCTTTGAAGACAGAAAAGCACAAGGCAGGACATGGGTTCATTTGCCATTTTACCTCTCCCCCCTCCTCCACCATGCAGTGTGAGAAAAGGTTATCATTTTCTGGCTTTCAAGATTTTCTCTCAGGAAAATCTTGGCCGTCATTCTATGTATGCTGCAGGTACAAAAGCACCCAGTCCCTTAAGTCTGGAACACTGACACTCCAGCCACAGCAGCTGGGTAGCTGAATGAGTCAGTCTGGAATGGACTAGTTTGTGGTCTTATTATAGAAAAGAAAGAATATTGCTTTATATTTATACAATCTGGAAGGCAGTGTTGCTGCACAAGAACAGAAAACCCTCTCCTTCCCATACCCTCTGCTCTAGTTTTAAGACAAAGACAAAAAGTGAGCTGAACTGTAAGCTTGCATGTCTAAAGAAAATACTGCTTTCTCTCTTTAGCTTTTTGCTTTAGTGAGTTACAAGAGTGAGTGGAAAATGAGGGTATGGAAAAGAGGCTGGAGATGAGCACATCCACCTGGAGAGAAGATTGTTGTCATTACTATATTCCTCAAAGGAAAAAAATAAGATAATGAACTCAAGCAAGTTTAAATATCGTTTGTAATGTATTTAATACTAAGGAAATGGAATTGAGCCACAGCACGAAGGGATTGGCAAGGCCCAGTGTATGAGGATGATCTGGTGCAGAGTCTGTCCTGGGTTTATTTGAATATTTGCAGAGAGAAAAGAAACAGTTGTAGCAGCATGTGGACCCTAACAGTGGTAGAAAGGAGAATGAATAAGGAGAGGAAGGAGTATGTATGTGTATTGTGAAGGTGGGTGATAGTTAAGAACATAGATGCTGACAATGAACTGCTTGGCTCACAGTTTTCACTTGCTAGTTGCATGTGTTAGGCAAATTACTTAGCTTCTTTAACTGAGGTCTGCTATTCCTCATCTGTAAAGTTTGGATATGAATAGTACAAATCTCATAGAGTTTTTGAGGACTGAATAAGATAATTCATTTAAAGCACTCAGCCTATAATAAGTGCACAACAAATGGGAATTATTACAATGAGTACATATATCTACTGCAGCTGACATTCACAATTATATGGAAGTAAGGGTTGTTAATGCGCTGGGCATGTGATGAATGGATTTGGTGAGTAGAGGAGTGGAAGTATTTCTCTTTGTCTTTTTTTCCCCCTACCTGATACTGCCTTTAATACCAACAGAGTTTTCAAGAATTTTGAACGTATTAAATGCCAAACAGAGTTCTGGAAGTTTGTTTTGAAAATTTAATTTTAGGACAGTTTTAGATTTATAGAAAAGTTGCAGAGATGGTATAGAGTTCCCATATACCTCCCTACTACCATCACACATATTCCCTTGTTATTAACGTATTTCACTAATATGGTGCATTTGTCAGTTAGTGAACCAATATTTACACATTACTATTTGTTGCAGAAAGTCAGGGACCCTGAACGGAGGGACCGGCTGAAACCATGGCAGAAGAACATGAATTGTGAAGATTTCATGGACATTTATCGTTTCCCCAATCAATACTCTTATAATTTGCTATGCCTGTCTTTACTTTAATCTCTTAATCCCATCATCTTCGTAAACTAAGGATGTATGTCACCTCAGGACCCTGTAATGATTGTGTTAACTGCACAAATTGTTCGTAAAGCATATGTGTTTGAACAATATGAAATCTGGGCACCTTAAAAACAGGGTAACAGTGATTTTCAGGGAACAAGGGAGAAAACCTTAAAGTCTGACTGCCTGTGGGCTGAGTGGGACAGAGCCATATTTCTCTTATTACTGAAAACAGGTAAGATAAATATCACTGAATTCTTTCCTCAGGAATATTAATAATTAACAGCCCTGGGGAAAGATTGCATTCCTAGGGGGGCCTCTAAAATGGCCTTCCTGGGAGTGTCTGCCTTATGCAGATGTAGATAGGGATGAAACACGCCCTGGCCTCCTGCAGTGCCCCCAGGCTTGCTATGATTAGGAAATTCCAGCCTGGTGAATTCTAGTCAGACTGGTTCTCTACTCTTGAGCCCTGTTAAGATGTTTATCAATGACAATGTGTGCCCAGTGGGACATGGACCTTCATTAGCAATTCTAGTTTTGCCCTGACCTTGTGATCTCACCCTGACCTTCTGCTTTGTGATCTTTTGTCGTCCTTGAAGCATGTGATCTCTGTGACCCACACCCTATTCGTACACTCCCTCCCCTTTGAAAATTGCTAATAAAAATGTGCTGGTTTTGCAGCATAGGGGGCATCATGGAACCTGCCGACATGTGATGTCTCCCCTGGATACCCAGCTTTAAAATTTCTCTCTTTTGTACTCTTTCCCTTTGTTTCTCAGACTGGTCAACACTTAGGGAAATAGAAAAGAACCTATGTGAAATAATGTTGAATTATCAGGGGCAGGTTCCCCCAATAACTAAACTTATTAGTAAAGTCCATATCAGTTATTACCTAATGTCCTTTTATTTTTTTTTTGCTCCAGAATCCTATTCAGAGTGTGGCATTACATTTTATTGTCATGTCTTTTTAGGTTTCCCTTGACTCTGACAGTTCTCCAGACTTTTTCTTGTTTTTGATGATCTTGACAGTTTTAAGGAGTACTGATCAGGTATTTTCTAGAATGTGCCTCGATTTATGTTTGGTCCCTTGTAAGAGGGGCCATAGGCAAAGTACTACTTCTGAGATTCATTTTCCTTATTATAAAAAGTAACATTATACTAGGTCTAACAGGGAATGGTGGCTCACGCCTGTTATCCTAGCACTTTGGGAGGCCAAAGCAGGAAGATTGCTTGAGTCAAGGAGTTTGAGACTAGCCTGGGCAACATAGTGAGACTTTGTCTCTACAAAAAATTTTAAAATTGGCTTGGTGGTGTGCACCTGTAGTCCCAACTACTTGGGAGGCTGAGGCGGGAGAATTGCTTGAGCCCAGGAGGTTGAGGCTGCAGTGAGTGTGATTGCACCACTGCACTCAAGCCTGGGTGACTTTTTCTCATGATTACTCTGAGGTTATGGGTTTTGGGAAGGAGCACCACAGAAGCGAAGTGCTATTCTCATCATATTAAATCAAGAGTATATCATACCAACATGACTTATCACTGTTGATGTTCACATTAATCACCTGGCTGAGGTAGAGTTTGTCAGTTTTTCACTGTAGTAATTCCCTCTCTCTCCTCCTTCCCCATTTCATACTGTATGTGGAAGGATGTCACTATGTGCATCCCACATTTCAGGAATGAGGAGTTAAGCTCCACCTCCTTGAGGACAGATTATTGACAGATTATTGACATCAATTCTTCTTCATAGGAGATTTGTCTATTAAATGTCAGTGTTCCCCAATGCTTCATCTTCAAGTCTTCTTCACCCTCTCTGCATACTCAGTGGGTAATCTCATGCTGTCAGTTACTGCCTAATTCCTCAAGCTTTGATTTCTTTTTAAAATTATTCTTATTTACTTTATGAGATGAGGTTTTTTTTCCTGTCACCCAGGTTGGAGTGCAGTGGCATGATCTTGGCTCACTGCAGCCTCCGCCTCCGAGGCTCAAGTGATCCTCCCACCTCAACCCCCAGAGTAGCTAGGACTACAGGCACATGCCACCACACCTGGCTAATTTTTTGTGTGTTTTTCATATGGACGGGGTTTTACCATGTTGCCCAGGTTGGTCTTGAACGAACTTCTAAACTCAAGCAATTCACCTGCCTCAGCCTCCCAAAGTGCTGGGATTACAGGCATGAGCCACTGTGCCTGGCCTCTAGCTTTGATTTCTATTCCAAGTTTCAAATTATATTTCTAGCTATGACTGGACAGCTCCTAAATCTAATTCAATGTTTTAAAAATCAAACTTTTTCCAAATCTCAGCTTCAGTCTTCTTTATTACTTTTCTCAGTGGTTGGGTTTATCTCCTATATACTTTCTTATTTTAAAAAATCACATTCGACCTTTATTCTTCCCTTCCTGTAAACTTTACATACTCCCAATATCTACTGGTCATGACATCCTGTGGAGCGTATCTTTGAAATATTTCTCAAATCAAGCCCTACTTTCCATCCTTACAGAAGTGTCTAGTATTGGTCCCAGTGTAACCTAATAGGCCCCAAATAACTGCTTTAGGCTTCTAGATAGAAGTCATGGGTACAGCGTCTCCTGTGTTTAGTATAGCCTGCACACAGGTGCCATGGTGATCTTCCTACATCAGAACTCCACATCTAACTTGTATTCCTAAAATTGTGCCATGGGACATAGCATGGTGTGAAAGCTACTTCCAACTCTGGCTTCTCTCTGACCTCTTCAGCTGCTATTTCCTTCCTTTCCTCACATCTTGAACTTAAAGTTCTATAGAACTTATTACTATTAGTGAGCACGCCATGCTCTTTTGTTCTGCTGAGATATTTAGATGTATAAAGCTGGAGGAATTTCTGCCTGAGAAAAGTCAACCTTCCCCTGCCAAAAATACTTCCCTGCATTCTTTATGACCTCACTTGAATATCAACTAGTGTTTACTGGGAGCCTACTATGTATGGAGCCAACATACTATAATCTTCGTGTTTTCAGTAAGTGTCCTAGTATTAAGCATTTTGCTCTTTTTTACTTTCTTCTAAAATGTAAACATTTGGGGGAAAATAGCATATTAAGTATTTTATACCTAAGTGAGACTCAATTTATAACATTGTTTTCCTCAATGAACATAAGGGCCATGTGAGAAGAAGAAACAGTGATGAGAGGGAAGAGTCAAAGAAGAGGAAAATAGAAGTAGATACTGAGAATGGATAGCCTGTTACCATATTTTCCAGTCTGGAAAAGTGCTGTAGTCCACAAGTGGTATACTTTTTTTTTTTTGAGATGGAGTCTTGCTCTCTCGTCTAGGCTGGAGTACAGTGTCATCATCTCGGCTCACTGCAACTTTTGCCTCCCAGGTTCAAGCAATTCTCGTGCGTCAGCCTCCTGAATAGCTGGGATTACGGGTGTGTGCCACCATGCCTGGCGAATTTTTGTATTTTTAGTAGAGACGGAGTTTCACCATGTTGGCCAGGCTGGTCTCAAACTCCTAACCTCAAGCCAACATAATATAATCTTTATGTTTTTAGTAAATGTCTTAGGCCTCCCAAAGTCCTGGGATTACAGGCGTGAACCACCACGCTCAGCCCACAAGTGGTATATACTCTTAACTGGATGATAGCAATAGAAAAAATTGTCAAGGCACAGACAAGACTGAACATCCCTGAGCTGAGTCTTAGTAAACGCAGAGGTGTGTAGTATGTCAGACGTAAAAATAGGTCTTGAATTTAAAGCAAAGAAGGGCAAAAATGTGCAAAATCTCAGACTTAGCGCTGTTCTTAGAATATGGTTCTGTGGTCAAGATTCCCTTCTGTGTAGTTAGGCCCTTCAGGCTAAATGTCAAAAAGGTTGTGGAAAGAATCAGGCAGTTTGAAGGGAAGTGATATCTCTAGAGAGGCTGTGCAATTTCAAGTGCTGTGTAGGAAAAAGGAAGAAGTGGATGGCAGATTTTTTGTTTTTGTTTTTTCAGTTTAAATGGACCTTAAAGATAACTTAATTCAGCTGTCTCATTTTGTAGTGAAAGAAACTGAGACCTTACATGTTAGCTTTGAGCAGATCTTAGCCCTCCTGCTGCAAGGATAGATAGGGAACTCCCCCAATCGGTTTTATTTTTCCGCAAATAAAACTAATACCAGGATGTTGCATAAACATTATAACAATAGCTTACATTTGTATAGAGCTTTGTTTATAATATTCTGGGCATGACATTATCAGAGAACGTGTACTGTTTCTGCCCCTGAGACACTTATTAATAATGTGTAACCATATAATTTATTATCTGAACCAGGACACTTTTGAAAATGAAAGGGGAGGCTATTAATACTTTTTCAAAAACAATAGGCATTAACTGGGAGTGTTCCAAGCACCCCGGGATATGTGGTCACTTGCTTTTCACCTAATTGCAGAATTTCCAAGGCTAAGGTCCAGATTAGGTTACAGTGCAAAAGTTTGTGGGCCAGCAGACTGAGAGCTGTTGGCTCAGGTTCTCACTCAGAATGGGAAGACTGGGTTTGTTTTCTGCCTTCAGGTTTAGCATGTGTGTGTATATATGTATATCTCTCCATGTTTGATGGGATTGTGTTCAGGCTAATTCGTTCAGTAAGCTAAACATTTACTGAGAACCAGGTAAGCAGTGTTAAGAGAGAAAACTGTAGAGGTAGGAAGAAGTAATATCATTGAGGACAATTTGTGCCATATAATGAACTGGCACTGGTAATTTAGCAGGCAAATAGACTGCTGAATATTTAATTCCGTTTAGTCAGAATGAACAAACAAAATAAAAATACTGTTATTTCGTTTCTGTTATCACTACATTGAAATGCTGCTTTCTGGACTTTGATTCATTCTTTGGTACTTGGCCTCCATCATACACAAATGTATCTGCTTTTGCTTCCGCTAGTGTATCGTGCAGACTTAGAGAATAGCTAACTCTGGCCTGTTTAAGGACTTAGATCAGCGTTTCTCAGTGGAGGGCAATTTTGTTTCTCACGGGACATTTGGTAATGTTAGGAGACATTTTTGTTTGTCACAAATATGGGAAGGGATGCTGCTGGCATTTTAGTAGTTAGAAACCAGGATGTGGCACAACATCCTACAGTGAACAGAATAGCCTCCTATAACAAAGAATTATCCAGCCCAAAATGTCAACAGTGCTCAAGCTGAGAAACTCTGGAGTAGATGGAGGCAGTATTTTTGATTCTTTGTAACATTGCTGTGTTGGTTTGGGTTCTTCCAAAGCAGAGCCCAAGATGACGACTTGGATATGGGAAGTAAGAGTGAAGGAATGGGGAGAGTGCAACAGAGAAAAATGAAGAGCTAAGATAAGGGGCATTATTGGGGTGTCCCTGTGTGTAACGGAATAGATTCCACTGAGATCTTCTGAAGAATATTCAAGATGTTTTTCCTAAAGGAAGAATAGTCCTTCCAAGAGGAATGAAAAATGGTAGCATTTACTCACCACTCACAACCCCTCATTGGCTGCAGAAAACTACTGGGGCTTGTATACCTTCACCCATCCAAACTGTGTTTACAGGTGGGCTGTGGAGGCTCTTGTGCTCTGGAGGAGGTCCTGGGGCAGAAACAGGAAAGATGTACCATGTACTCTACATGGAGCCCTATCAGTGTTAGCTGAGTCTTTTACATGAGACTGTCTACCACAGATGCAGCTGAAGTCAGAGGTGGGCTTCTGAGGTTGACATGGGGCACCAGAGGTATTTGTTACAGTTGGTTTAGGAAAAGTGCAGTTGTTTTCTAGGTAAAGTGCTGTGTCATCATACTAACTATATTCCTCAAAATTTATAATTCAGTTTATTCTATTATCGTTGACTTTTTACTATGCATCAAAAAAGTGTTTGCTCAGCAAATTGAGACTGTAAACAATAATTCAGGAAATATTATTATTTAAAAATTGCTTAGGACTTCAGCACCTTTTATGTTAACAAAACATGTTCAGAATAAAAGAATTGTCTGTTAAGTATATATTAAATTTCTCTTCTTCCACAACGTAAAATTAATAAAATAACATTAAGTATGCCATATATTTAAAAATTTAAACTTTTTAATGCTCCTAACCAGTTACATTGGGTTAATTATTCCTCTCTTTGTTCTCTTAGCCCTTTCTCTTCTTCCTTGGTGAAAAGTACAAAGTGAGCGGATGTCAGCTTTGGGAATCAGGAAAATTTGTTGGTATTGTGCTTAAGGAGTCTGCTAATGTTAGTCAGAAACTACCCTGTGTTTCAGTCTTGACACAGGGTTATCATATTGACTTGTATTTTCCACTAGCTATGCATAAAACAGAGAAAAAATGTGATCCAACATTTTTTTTTTTTCTGATGTTAATCAGGTACATATTCAGCAGGGATTGGAACTTTAAAGAAAGGGCCCTTTTGTTTTGTGTTACACTTTAATTATAGTAAGGATATACCTCAGAGATACTGCAGGTTCAGTTCCAGACCATGGAAATACAGCAAAGATTGCAGTAAAGCAAGTCAAGCTAATTTTTTAGTTTCCCAGTGTGATGGTTAATATTGAGTGTCAATTTGATTGGATTAAAGGATGTAAGGTTGCTCCTGGGTGTATCTGTGAGGGTGTTGCCAAAGGAGACTAACATTTGAGTCAGTGACTGGGAGAGGCAGACCCACCCTCAATCTGGGTGGATACCATTTAATCGGCTGCCAGTACAGCTAGAATAAAGCAGGCAGGAGAATATGGAAGAGCCAACTTGCTGAGTCTTTCAGCCTTCATCTGTCTCCTGTGCTGGATGCTTCCTGCCCTCGAATATCAAACTCCAAGGCCTTGAGCTTTTGAACTCTTGGGCTTACAAGACTGGTTTGCCAGGGGCTCTTGGACCTTTGGCCACAGACCAAGGGCTTCACCATTGGTTTCCTGACTTTTGAGGTTTTGGGACTCGGACTGATCTATCACTGGCTTCCTTGCTCCTCAACTTGCAGACGGGACTTTACCTTGTGATCATGTGAGTCAATTCTCCTTAATAAATTCCTTTTCATGTATATGTATATTCTATTAGTCCTGTCCCTCTAGAGCACACTGACTAATATACCCAGTGCATATAAAAAGTTGTGTTTACACTATACTGTAGTCTACTAAGTGTACAATAGCATTGTCTAAAAGTGTACATAGTTTAAAATTTGTTTATTTCTAAAAAATGCTAATGACCATCTGAGCCTTCAGTGAGTTATAATCTTTCACTGGTAGAGGGTCTTGCTTTGTTGTTGATGGTCACTGACTGATCAGGGTGGTGGTTTCTGAATGTAACCTGCACAGACCTTGGGGGACTGAACAAAGGAGGGCAAAAAGGGGAATAAAGACAAAGACAAAAGAGTATGTTTGGAAGAATGGGTCAGGGGGCATCTTGCCTCTAGTGGACAAGGGCCCAGACTTTCCACCACCCTTCGTATTCATTGGTAAAAGAGACAGCGAAAAGTAGGGTAGAAGAAGAGGTCAGCTGCTTGGTCCAGAGTAGGCTTGCAAGACTGCATTCCTAGAACAATAGGCTCTAGATGTCCCAGTAGATAACCTCAAGAAGCCCTGCACCAGGTAGTGACTGACCTCAGCAAACCTTCTGGTGGCAGGCGCAGCCGTGAGTTTGCCCACATCCTGCATTCATGATAAACAGTTTGCTGTTTGATCATATAGTCTCCAGTGGAATGCTGAGTTGGTCATGATCCCTTTGGCCTTTTTGGCTCTGAACAGCTAAAGGTTAGGGTGGCTGAGGCAATTTTTAAAAATAAGACAATAATGAAGTTTGCTGCATCAATTGACTCTTCCTTTCATGAGAGACTTCTCTGTAGCATCTGATGCTGCTTGATAGCATTTTACACATAGTATAACTTTTTTCAAAATTGGAGTCAATCCTTTTGAACTCTGCTATTGTTTTATCAACTAAGTTTATGTAATATCCTAAATCCTTTTTTGTCATTTCGACAATGTTCACAGCATCTTTGCCAGGAGTAAATTTCACTTCAAGAAACCTCTCTTTGCTCATCTATAAGAAGCAACTCCTCTTCAGTTCAAGTTTTATCATGAGAAGGCAGCAATTCAGTCACATCAGATTCCATTGCTAATTCTAGTTTTCTTGCTGTTTATGCCACATCTGTGGTTCCTTCCTCCACTGAGGTCTTGAACTCTCAAAGTCACCCATGAGGCTTGGAATCAACTTCTTCCAAACTCCTAGTGTTGATATTTTGACCTCTTCCCATGAATCACAAATTTTCTTAATGGCATCTAGAATGATGATTCCTTTCCAGAAGTTTTTCAATTTACTTTGTCCAGATCCATTAGAAGAATCACAATCTCTGGAATTTTTGTCGCTACAAAACTTGTTTCTTAAATTATAAGACTTGAAAGTCAAAATTAACTTTTTGATCCATGGGCTGCAGAATGAGAATGGATGTTGTGTTAGCAGGTATGAAAGCACCATTGGTTCATGACCAGCCTGGCCAGCATGGCAAAACCCCATTTCTACGAAAAATACAAAAAAAAAAAAAATAGCTGGACATGATGGTCATTGCCTGTAATCCCAGCTACTCGGGAGGCTGAGGCAGGAGAATTGCTTGAACCCGGGAGGGGGAGGTTGCAGTGAGCCGAGATCGTGCCACTGCACTCCAGCGTGGGTGACAGAGTGAGACTCCATCTCAAAACAAAGCAAAACAAAACAAAAACCTTAATCTTGTACATCTCCATCAGAGTTCTTGCACCAAGGTGCAATCCAGGTGCATTGTCAATAAGCATTAATATTTTCAAAGAAATCTTTTCTCATAAGAAGTAGGTTTCAACAGTGGGCTTAAAAAATTCAGTAACCTTGCTGTAAACATGTGCTGTCATCCCAGCTTTGTTGTCTCATTTATAGAGTGCAAGCAAGGTAGATTTAACACAATTCTTCAGGGCTTAGGATTTTCAGAATGGTAAATGAGCATTGACTGCAACTTCAAGTCACCAGCTGCATTAGCCGCTAACAAAAGAGTTAGATTTTCCTTTGAAAGTTTGAAGCCAGGCAGCATCTTTTCCTCTCTAGCTATGAAAGTCCTAGATGGTATCTTCTTCCAGTATAAGGATGTTTCATCTACAATTAAAATCTGTTGTTCAGTGTAGCCACCTTCATCAGTAATCTTAGCTAGATCTTCGGGATAACTTGCTGAAGCTTGTACGTTAGCACCTGCTGCTTCAACTTGCACTTCTATTTTATGAAGATGGCTTCTTTTCTTAAACCCTGTGAACAAACCTCTGCTGCCTTCTACCTTCTCTTCTGAAGCCTCTTCACTTTTCTCAGCTCTCATCGAATTGAAGAGAATTAGGGCCTTGCTCTAGATTAGTCTTTGGCTTAAGGGAATGTGTGGCTGGTTTCATCTTCTATCCAGACCACTCAAGCTTTCTCCATATCAGCAAGAAGGCTATTTTGCTTTTATTATTATTTTTTTAATCATTCATGTGTTCACTGGAGTGGCACTTTAAATTTCCTTCAAGAACTTTTCCTTTGCATTCACAACATAGCTAACTGGCACTAGAAGCCTCGCTTTTAACCTGTTTTAACTTTCAACATGCCTTCCTCACAAAGCTTAATCATTTCTAGTTTTTTGTTTAAAGTGAGAGATGTGAAACGCTTCCTTTCATGTGAACACTTAGAGGCCACTGTAAGGTTATTAATTGGCCTAATTTCAATACTGTGGTGTCTCAAGGAATAGGGAAACCTGAGGAGACGGAGAGAGAAGGGATACATCCAGTCAGTATCTACAAAGCACAGTAAGGCAAAGTACAATAAAATGAGGTATGCCTGTAAGTAATTTCAAACAGAAACAGACAATCCTAAAAGGCCTAAGATTAATATAACTGACTGTTAACTCTCTTGCTCCAACTGAGGAACTTCTCAATAGAGAATCTATAGTCAGCCCAGAATCAATATTTCTTGGGATTATGAAAAGAAGCAAGGTGGCTATTGTATCCCAACTCCAATGTAAAATATAGTAATGACAGCTAACTAAAATTTGCTGAGAGATTTGCCAGGTATTTGCCTACTAGGCATCAGTTCTACATTCTGCTTTCCACTTTTGCAGTAAATTACATTTCCCAGACTTCCTTACACACTGGCATCTAGCAGTTCAGAAAATGGAGGCACTGCCAGAAGATTAGAAGACTGGAGCCCAGGTATATCTCCTTATATATTTCCACACGCTGTCTCCAGAAGTGGCTGTCTTTTTCATGGTTTCAGCCTTGTCTAGAAAGCCCCATTTCTGAGGCTTGGATAACACAACTTCTTTTTGGCCGGGCGCGGAAGCTCATGCCTGTAATCTCAGCACTTTGGGAGGCTCAGACAGGCGGATCACGAGGTCAGGTGTTCGAGACCAGCCTGGCCAATGTAGTGAAACCCCATCTCTACTAAAAAATACAAAAAATTAGCCGGGCTTGGTGGCAGGTGCCTATAATCCCGGCTACTCAGGAGGCTGAGGCAAGAGAATCGCTTCAACCCGGGAGGCAGAGGTTGCAGTGAGCCGAGATCATGCCATTGCACTCCAGCCCAGGCAACAGTATGAGACTCCATCTAAAACAAAACAAAATAAAATAAAACAAACAAAAAAACCTACTTCTTTTCTTTGTCTTCCAGTCCTATGGGGTGGTAGAGACTTCCAGCAATTGTTAATCTCTAGATTCCTTCATGGTCCCCTGTTTAGCCTTGCAGCACTTCCAACACATTTGAAAATATTCCCTAGGGTTTAGTTTCTCTGCCTGTATGCCAATATTTAAAGTTCTAGGCACTTTACCTATATTAATTAACTCTCTACTCCAAATAGCAAATCTATGAGGTAGACACTATTATTTTCCTCATTTTAGAAATGAAGAAACCAAGGTAAGTAGAGATTCAGTAGCTTGTCCAAGGTCCAACAGGAAGTGGTAGCCTGAAAACAAGGCAGTCAATTTCCAGAGTCTAAACTCTCTTTTTTTTAAGAAGACCATAAACTCTTAACTACTAAATTATATTGCCTCTCATCAGAACCAAATTATTCACCCTTGACTCCAAACATTTCTAACTGAAGGATTCTTCTCTCAACTCTGAGCTCAGGGTCGTTGGCATTTTGTCAAATGTCTCTACTGATGCTTCTATTATTAGTAGGGCATGTGGCCAAGGGACTGCTTGTGTTACCCTCATGAACCCCTAAGATCCATTTTGCTTTCTTTCTATGTTTTTTCCCCTCTGTTTCCACTCCAGGCCTCCTACCAGGTTCACTCACTGAGTTATCTTGGTCCCAGTAGTGCACTCAGTGCAATCCAGAGGTGCCTCTTGCTCTAGCTTTGCTCCGTGTCTCAATTCTGCCTTTTGCCAGGTTCATTGGTGCATAAGGACAGGTCAGAGATAAATCACAGAACACATTGATGATTCTAATGATGAAGTGAATACTTCCCAGAAAAATTCCACTGTCTTTCCCAACATAGCACTGTTATAAATATACACTGGCTCTTCATTTGTGATTCTGTGAATATATCATATACTTTTGTATTTCTATATTTTTTCTCTAACTGTCTTCATTATTTGAAATGTCCCTTCCTTCTCTTTCTTCTGGGTGAAATATTACTCATCTTGAAAGGCAAGGTCTAGCTTAAATGCTATCTATTCTGAGAACTTTCCATGATTCCACTTTCCCTACTCCTACCCCAGATAAACTAAATCACTGTCTACCTTTTGCTTCTACATCACTGTGTTCACCCCTTTGTTCCAGTTCTCAGTGTGTACCTGTCGCCCAAATAGACTTGAAAGTAAAGAGTATATCTTTGCTTTTGCGTTTCTTGTTACCTAATACCTGTTTATCAGATTTTTAAGTTGAATCAGAGCAAGCAGTTTTGTTGACCTCTGCTCTAACAAATCTAGGAGCCAGATGATAATAAGCAAGCATCATTTAGTGAGTGCTAAGCAGGTGAAACTATCTTCCATATTGTCTTGTTTTTTGTTCTTTTAGCTTGATATGTTAGAAAATGGGAAATTTGGTGATTTTCATAAGTTATTTATTTCTTAGATGCTAAGTTCTAACTCAAAATTGTATGTGTGTGTGTGAAAGTGGACAAATTTGCTTGAACAATTCCTTTTCTTGTAGACAACTGCTTCACAATATTATTGTGAGGAAAGACTGCATGGTAGCAGAATATTATTTTGGAAATACAACTCCTATGATACACTCAGCAAGAAAGATAAGAATTACTGAATCAGCAGTAGGTTATAAATGAGTTTATTTTTAATAGGAACCATTTCACACAGAAAGTTTACTGTTTTGGTGCTAGGGAGAATATGTACAGTTTTAGCCTATACCCACACAGGTTGGGTATTTCATGTGTGGCTTTTACCAAAAGATAGTTAATTCATTATTCAGGCATTATAAAGGCCATATGCCCAATAGTTATATAGTTTGTTGAATAGCTATTATGAGTTAATCATTAAAAAGTTTGCAATTTGCAAATCATTAAGTTCCCAGTCTATCTTTGTATAACGTATGAAGTTGGTCACTTACCAAAGTGGTTTATTAGCTAGATAGATAGACGCATTGCAGTACTAGAAAGTACAGTAAGTCTTAGTCTGTTAGAGCTGCTGTGATAGAATTCTATAGACTGCGTGGCTTAACAACAACATAAATTTATTTCTCACAATTCTGAAGGCTGAGAAGTTCACAGTCAAGGTGCTGGCAGATCTGGTGTCTGGTGAGGGACCCTCCCTGGCTCATAGACAGCAGTCTTTTCTCTCTGTCCTCACATGGTAGAAGGGAAGAGAGGTCTCTCTGGGGCCCCTTTTATAAGGGCACTAATCCTATTCATGAGGGCTCTGCCTCTATGAACTAATCACCTCCAAAAGTCCCCAGTTCCAAGCACCCTGACACTGGGAATTAGTTTTCAACATACAAATTGGGGGTTGGGGGAGGGCACAGATACTCAGACCATAGCATATGGTACCTGTATTTCCCTCATGGTGGGTCACCCAATATAACCCAGAGAGCCCTATCAAAGGATCATATCTGACAAGAGTGACTGGTCCATACTGTTGCCTAGTTTTACACTTGTAAATACTAGTGTTCCATTCTCTGCTTCTTCAGTTTACATGATCGCCACTAAACCAATTCTTTTCCTTAAAAAAATTGTAAACGTTTTTATTTTCAACATGGTCTATCCTTCTGCCATTAATTTATGTTCAGGTGAAAAATTTAACCCCAAACGCCTAATAAAAAGCATGCAAGTAATTTGGCTGGAAGTACAGCAAGAGTGCTAAAAAAGAGTGTTGTTATTTGTGAAAAATGAAGGTTGCTATTGGCTAGAGGTGAGAGGGCACCCAAAAGGAAATATACGAGAGGCCGGATTGTAGTGTTAAGGCTTTTAGACATAGATGAATACCCTTTGACATTGCGAAGGGCATTATAAACATCTCTGTAACTGGGAAGAAGTGACCAACAATTGCATAGACAGGAGCTCCACTGATTATGGTTAGGGCTTCATGGGAATTTAGAAGATCTGAAGAAAATAAAACAACCACCAAAGTAAAAAAATCAGGAATGCATCTCCATAGAAGCTATAAATGAGACAAGCCCTGTAAGTATGCCCTGCATGTATATAAGCACAAATATAAATGTATATAAACACATATAGAAAGTTAGTGTTTGTTTTTATTAAAATGAGACATCATGCACATTATTCTATAACTTATTTTCCTCACTTAACAGTGTGTCATTGGAAGTGTTTTCTTAATATGTAGATGTAACTAATTTGTTTTTTGACAAGGGTGACAAGATAATTTAATAGAGAAGGATCAGTCTTGTCAACAAATGGTGTTATGTTAGCTTCATATCCATATGCAAAAGAGTGGAATTTTGCTTCTTTATATCATGCACAAAAATTACCCCAACCGCATCACAGACCTAAATGTAAGAGCTTAAACTACAAAAACATTTGAAGAAAGCATGGGAGAAAATCTTTATGACCTTGAGTTAAGTAAAGCATTTTCAGATACAATACAAATGCACAAGTGAAAAAAGAAAAACAGATAAATCAGACTTCATCAAAATTAAAGACGTGTGCTTCAAAATACCCATCAAGAATGTGACAATATTTTTGTGTCATACATGATGAGGGGTTTGTATCCAGAACATATAAAGAAGGCATGTAACTCAACAATGAAGACAAATAACCCAATTAAAATGAATAAAAGATCTGAATACCTATTGCTTTAAAGAAGATAATGCAAATGGACAATAAGCCTATGAAAACATGCTCAACATTGTTAACTATTAGTGAAATGCATATCAAAAGCATGAGATAGTACTTCACACCCACTAGGTTGGCAATAATCAAAAAGATAGATAATAGCAAGTGTTGGTGAGGATATGGAGAAATTGGAATCTTCATTACATTGCTAGTGGTAATGTAAAATGGTATAGCCTCTTTGGAACACAGTTTGCCATAAACGTAGAGTTACCATATGACCCAGTAATTCCACTCGCAGGCTATACCCAAGATAAATTAAACGTATCTTCACATCTCAAACCATATCTAAGCTTTGATATCTAAAACATATCAAAAACTTGTTCATGAATGTTCATAACAGCATTAGTTATTAGAGCCACAAAGTGGAAACATCCCAAATGTGCATCAACTGATAAATAAATCAAATATAGCATAACCACAAAATGGAATATTATTTGGTAATAGAAAGGAATGAAGTACTTACATATGCTACAACATAGATGAACCTTGAAACTTTATGCTAAGTGAAAGAAGCCAGTCACATAGGACCCCATACTGTATGGTAAATTCAGTATAGGCAAATCCTTAGAGACTGAGACTAGATTAATGATTACTAGAAACTCAGAGAGTTGGAGGGAAATGGAGAGTGACAGCTAACGGATATGGGGTTTATTTTTAGGGAAATAAAAATGTTCCAAAATTGACTGTGGTAATGGTTGTAGAACTCCAAATAAACTAAAAATTACTTAATTGTGCCCTTTAATTATCTCTTAATTTTTAAAATCCATAACAATAATATTTGCAAAATTATTTTTGCTGTGTTAGGTGCCATATTCATTAGCAGGTTCCGGGAGTTATGATGTAGACATATTTGTGGGAGCCATTATTCTGTCTACCCTACTTAGATTGTATGGAAGTAGCTGCAACTGTAATAGTCAGACCTGGCTAAGACCTTGCTGTCCTCTGTGAGTAGCAATGCAGCTCTACAAATAAGGACAGTCAGGATGATAAACTTCTTAGCAGATAGCATGGAAAGATGAAGATAGGAGGCACTCCCTTTTCTCTCCCAACAGTGGGACATAATGATACCACAAAAGGCCCTTTGTCTTAGTCATATCTTTGTTATGGTGTCTTTTTCCCTCGATACTTTAAAGTTTTAAGTAGACTCTCCTTCTTCATATTTCCTTGTTACTTATGTTGTTTAGAAAGATCTTCCCTACATCAACATCAAAACTATTCCCCTAATTTTTTTCTATTATTTTATTTTTCTTTTAAAAATATAATGTGTGTGAGATTCTTTTTATCAATAATGTGAGACAGGAATATGCCTTCGTTTTCTTTTAACTGGATAGCTGTTTATTCCAGCATCATTTGTTAAATAATCAGTTTTTTCTCTCTGAATTAGAGATCTTAGCCATATGTTATACTCCATATTACCCCTATCTATTTCTGGACTCTCTCTTGTGTTCCATTGATAGCTTTCATTTTCAAGAGTAAGAGTCTAATGCAGAAAAATAATTACATAATTAAAACTTCTGTTACACACACTTTGACTCTGAACAATTAGAAGGCAAAGCAGTTTGGGCCATTTTTCTTTGCTGCTATTAACATAGGCCTTTTTTGTGTAGTCCAGTTCACACAAATGCAAAGCAAGATTGTGTATACATGTTTTTTAAGTATTTACTCAAAGAGTTGGCTGATAATGTAAACACTACCTGAAATGTACAGATTGAGAGACACTGAGAAGCTCCTCTGCTTAAGAATATCTTCCTTACTGACAAGCAGCCTGGCCTGAAATAGCCACCATTAGAGTTACTCTCTTATAATAAGTGTACCACATCTAGAAGTTTCTTATATGAAAAGTTGAACACAAATCTATGGGCATCTACCACCATATTAGACTTGAAATGATAGATTTGATGGCGTTATGGAATGCAAAAGAATTCCATTCAGTAAATTTTCCTAGCTTCATTAAATATTGAAGGAGATGGGGAAAGGTTTCCCCTATGACTTAATCTCTTACTAGAAGAAAATGGGATTATCCTGGAAAGAAATGTATTATCCTGGAAAGAAATCTCAGGGGGAAGGTTCGTGTGTATCAGTGACTCTTGATTTAGCGTTGCCATTTTTTTGTTGTTGTTGTTAGCTTTGTAGGCCTTGCTATACTTCTTGACTGTTGCTTATTTAGAAGCATAATAAAGAAAGTTGATTTTTTCCACCCCAAGACTGCCTGCTTTCAGGGTCAATTTATCTTTCTTCTACTGAAAGCTAAGATTTGAGCTCCTATAAATGATTTATTAATTGGAATTTGAGTTACCATCTTGAAGAGAAGCCTACTATTTAAAAACATTAGCATTTTCTCTCCTCAACCCATTTTATTGAAAGGACATTAAGCAATATTGTAATTTATGCAGTTACTCAGAATTTACTCTGTGCTTTGCTTTCTGTAAATGTTATATGTTATAATGTGGTAAGGCAGAAGTAGCCAAGTTACATTAAGAAGGAATGTATCCTGAACAAATTAATTAGAGTAACAATTTTCCTTTTAGGTTTCTTAGTCTCTTGGAACTCTTAATAGTATCTGTGAGGAGACTAGTCTATATTTAGTAATTACTGATTACTTAACATGAGATTTCAATAGTTAATTTTCTCTTCATGACTTTTTCTTAGAGTCACTTCAAGAGATGATATGTTTTCTATAGATGTTTTTCAATAGTAATTTTACTTTTGTTCTCCTGCAATAACTGAAATCATTTGAGCTTTCTTCTTATGCTAGATACTTTTTTATATCACTTTAAGTGAAAGAATAGGTAGGAGGGTGGTCATATTTGGAAAATAGAAAAAAAGCTAAGATTGAGCCATACACATAATTGTAAGGCAGTATTTGTCTGTGTTTATCTGTTCATTGACCAAGGCAAAGAAACAATTAAAAAGCTGTTTATTGAAATGTTTTTTGAGGAAACCTTTATCAGAAATGGTGATAACATCATGAACTGGAATGAGAAATAACATAAAACATTTAGCAGAGAGATTAAAATCGGAGAACTACACCACTGACAGTAAAGACATTTCAAGACTAGTTTTATTAACTACTTAGTATAAATCAAAGACTACAGAATAATTGTGTAATTATTTATCAGAGCTGCTGTGTTTATTTTCATACAAAACAGAGAAAAATACCATGTAGACAAAATATTTCATTTTAGTCAGCGTATAATAGCAGCTTGACATTTTTTCCAAGGCAAACATGACTTCTAATCTTAGATATCTCTTCCCCTTGGTGATAAGTGTAATTTCCCACCTCATTCTAGTTGATTTTGTAAAACAACCAAACAATTTTTAAATTGCCCAATAGTGACTCTAACACATGTACCCTATTCAGGGGATTATTTTATAAATATTCTAAATTTATTAAAATGCTTTTGTATGAATTTATTCTATATACTGATAATTTCTAATGTGAAAAATCTCAAATTTTTGCCACTAAAGAGTAAATATTTTTTATGTTATTGTTATAAGAAGTGCTTCCTTAAAACAGTAGAATGCTGGTTCCCAGAGGCTGGGAGGTGGGATGAATGGGCATGATAATCAAAGGGTAAAAAGCCACAGTTAGATAAAAAGAATGAGTTCGAGTTTTTAGATCTATTGCACATAATGGTAAATATAGCTAATATTTTTTTTCTATTATTTCATTTATTTCTATTTTTATTTATATATATATAGAAAATAATATTTTCCATTATTTCATTATTATTTCTATTATTTCAATATCTTGAGAATAAATCTCAATCTTATCACAAAAAAATGCCAAATATTCCAGGTGATGGATAGGTTAATTAGCTTGATTTAATTATTTCATATTGCATTAGAAATAGTAGCCTCACTTTGTACCCCATAAATATATACAATCATGGTTTGTCAATATATAATAATACTACTAAGTGTTTTCTCAACTTTTTTGGCATATGGTGATAATATAGGTCATCGATTATCTATTACATTCATGATTGGGTTGTATTTAAACAGTGATTTGGATGAGTGTTAAATTTTGCCATTTTAAATGCAACCAGAAAAAGAAGTACCATTTTGCAAATGATTTTTTTTTTTTTTGAGACAGAGTCTCGCTCTCTCGCCCAGGCTGGAGTATAGTAGTGCAATCTCAGCTTACTGCAACCTCCGCCTCCTAGGTTCAAGCAATTCTCCTGCCTCACTCAGCGTCCCGAGTAGCTGGGATTACAGCTGTGTGCCACCATGCTCGGCTAATCTTTGTATTTTTGGTAGAGATGAGGTTTCACCATGTTGGCCAGGCTAGTCTCAAACTCCTGACCTCAGGTGATTCACCTGCTTCAGCCTCCCAAAGTGCTGGGATTATAGGTGTGAGCCACCATTCCCAGCTGCTTTTGTGAGGTTAGAACTCTTGCTATTTCAATGCTCACCACACAAGCATTATACTGTTGAATATTTGCTTGTCTTATGACTATACACATGACATATACACAAGCACAAATATGTAACTGATTGAAATTTTTGTGTTAAATAAAATAAGAAGGTATTTTGTCCACTCTTCTATGAATTATTTTTACTTAAAGTCAATACAAACAGAGATTCATTATGACTACAAAGTAATTAAATAAGTTTTAGAATTGTTCAATCTCATTATGTAACAGTCACATAATGTATATATAAGTTAAGTATAAATTTAAAAATTCCTAGAAAATTGTAATAAAAATTTACTAGTCAAGGAGCTGACATGCTCTACTATATTGAAGGAGTAACTTCGTTTTCAGATGCTATTGAATCTAAAATTCTTTCTATTAAAAGAGATACCTGTCTGGGTGCAGTGGCTCATGCCTATAATCCGAGCACTTTGGGAGGCCAAGGCAGGCAGATCGCAAGATCAGGAGTTTGAGACTAGCCTGACCAACATGGTGAAAATTAGCTGGACATGGTGGTGTGCACCTGTAGTCCCAGCTATTCAGGAAGCTGAGGCAGGAGAATCACTTGAACATGGGAGGCAGAGATTGCAGTGAGCTGAAATCACACCACTGCACTCCAGCCTAGGCAACAGAGTGAGACTCGGTCTCAAAAAACAAAACAAAACAAAACAAAACAGAGATATACCTTACATACTACCAAAAAAAAAATCTAATTAAACTTTGACATAATACTTTCTTATTACTTCAGATTTTTATTTTATACTTGCCAAAAGAATTATTTTAGACTCATTTATATGTGGATTTTTAAATAATTACTTCTGAGCACTCAAGCAAAAAGAAAATTTAAACAAAATGCATTTATTATACTTGCCAAGCATCTTTGCATTCCGAGTTCAATTCTTCCAAATAACTTTTAAATTCAAATTGTCAGTATCTGTTTTTCATACATATTATCTCTTGTATCTTCAACAACATTAGTGTTATAGCTGTTCCCAAAATACTAATCCAGTATTATCTCTAGTATTTTCTTTCAAGTCACTAATGCTCATCCAGTCTGCCAATTTTGAAACTGGCACTTTCCCGTCTTCTAGAATATTTCAGTGAAAGGTTTTTTTTGGACAATAACCAATCTTGATATTCCTTCCTCAAATTATAAAGTTGTAGACATTGAGATCAAGGCATTGCAATTGCCTGGTCATGTGCAAGAATATAAACCTAGTTCACTCCTTCAGTGACAGCCCCAACATAACTGCTCCCTGGATGATAGAGATTATAAGATGCCACCTGTTTAAGACAGATCCTAATTTCAGAAATGTTAAAATATAGAAAAATGTGTATTTTAGAATTAATGAAGTGTGGCATTAACATTGTTTATTTTTCTATAATTGCAATAATTTAAAAAGTTTTAACAAAACTTTATATGCCACATTATCACCATATATCTGGAGCACCTATGTGTGAATCTTTGCTGTATAAACAAGAAGCAGCTCAACTGCAAAACAACATCTGTATTTCAGGGATTCATTTTGTTTTTATGAAAGGATATGGAACAGATGTTCATTGGCAACTGACAACCTATGGAGGCAAAGGGGAATATTTCTAGGGATTCGGAGACATTCAGGAATAGGAGTTTATAGAAAACACACTGTCACATTTTTAGGTTTTTCTCTTAATGACTGAAATGTTAGACATAGAATTCAGAATTGGATGGCAAGGAAGTTCATCAAGATATAAGAAAAAGTTGAAACTCAATCTAAGCAAAACAGTAAAACGATCCAAGAGTTGAAAGACGACATAACCATTTTAAGAATGAATGAAACCGAAAGTTCAAAGATGAGAAATTTACTACAGGAATTTCAAAGTACAATTGGAAGCAAAAACAACAGAGTAGATTAAGCAGAGGAAAGAATCTGAGAGCTTGAAGTCCGCTCCTTCGAAACAACACAGGCAAACAAAAATGAGAATAATTTAAAGAAATGAGCAAAAGCTCCAAGACACATGGAATTGTATAAAGAGGCCAAATCTGTGACTCACTGGCTTTCCTGAAAGAGGAGAAAGAGCAAACAACTTGGAAAACATATTTGAGAATATAGTTCATGAAAAATTTCCCAATCTTGCTAGAGAGGTCAACATACAAATTCAAGAAATTCAGAGGACCCCTGTGTGATACCATATAAGACAACCATCCCCAAGGTGTGTAGTCATCAGATTCTTCAAGATCATTGTGAAAGAAAAAGTGTTAAAGGCAGCTAGAGAGAAGAGGCAGGCCACTTACAAAGGGAGCTCCATCTCCTGACCTCGTGATCCACCCGTCTCGGCCTCCCAAAGTGCTGGGATTACAGGCGTGAGCCACCGCGCCCGGAGATCCGGCCACTGCACTCCAGCATGGGTGACAGAGCGAGACTCCGTCTCAAAAAAAAAAAAAACAAAAAAAACAAAAAAACAAAGGGAGCTCCATCAGGCTAACAGCAGATCTTCAGAAACCTTACAAGTCAGAAGAGATTGGGGGCCTATTTTCAGCATTCTTAAAGAAAATAAATTCCAACCAAGAATTTCATATCTCACCAAAGCTTTATAGGCAAAAGAAAATTAAATTCATTTCAGATAAGCAAATGCTCAGGGAATATATTACCACTAGATTTGCCTTACAAGAGGCCTTAAAGGGAGTACTAAACATGGAAATAAAAGAACAATACTTGCCACCAAAAACCACTTGAATACATAGCCCATTGCCAATATAAAGTAACTGCACAATCAAGTGTATGTAATAACCAGCTAACAACATGATGACAGGATCAAATCCTAACATATCAATATTGGCCTTGAATGAAAATGGGCTAAATCCCCCACTTAAAAGGCTAGATACAAGCTGGATAAAGAACCATGACCCAATTGTCTGCTGTCTTCAAGAGACCCATCTCACAAGTAGTTACACCTATAGACTCAAAGTAAAGGGATGGAGAAAAATCTATCATGGAAACAGAAAACAAAAAAGAACAAGAGTTGCTATTCTTATATTCGATAAAAAAGACTTTAAGAATGATCAAAAAGGACAAAGAAAGACATTGCATAATGATAAAGTATTCAATCCAAAAGAAGAGCTAAGTATCCTAAATATATAGGCACCCAACATTGAAGCACCCAGATTCATAAAACAAGTTCTTAGAGATCTATGAAGAGATTTAGACAACTGCACAATACTTTTAAATATTTAAGTACTAGCCTTTTCCACATTAACAGGAATTTTTAACAATTATGAAATGATTTAGCAGTGGGATTGCATACAGCCTTATGCTCACCATTGTGTTTTAGGGATTGATTGAGAAATCTCAGATAGTCAACAGATACTGAATTTCTCAGCATACTTAATTTCTTGCTTTGGAACCATTTCTTGATTTGTACATAACATTTTAATCTTATGATGCGTCTTTTTGAATCAGCAATCAAATGTCCCCTGAGCTGAACTTTGGCTTCAGTGACCTCTGTTAAGGCAATCACAGCATATATAACACGTTGGATATAGCTGTTTAAAAATTACTATCTCTTTGGCTGTTCAAATTTTTTTCACATTGATTCTTCACCTTGTTTTTCCTTTGACATTGTACCTCTCTCAGTGGCCTCCCAAGTGTTCCTCACATAGGACATTGCTACAACTGACTCAAAAACAAGCAAACAAACAAAAAACGTTTGTTTTTAGACTGGCTTTCAAACAAGAATTCCATATAGAGAGATTTTTAGACTCTTTCCTCTCCTTTCTCACCTTCCCAGCTCTTGCTGATATGACACTAAAATTGTGTATCCTTGGAGTGGCATTCAGATCATGAGGAATTAATGAGTATTTGGGACCCAGATTTATTAAATTAGACCAGAATTCAAATAATAAAAGTTTCTGAACATAATTCATTGAAATATTTACAATTATGTGCTACTCCTTACAAAAGAAAAAAAAATAGCCAAACCTGTGTTAGTCAGTTCTAGTAATTCTTGTTGGTTTAACAATCTCTAAAACCACAGTAGTATATCACAATAAAATCTTCTTTCTTGCTTATATACATCCTTGCAGTCTGTCAGGTCCTGGTTCCATGCCTTCCAGAAGGCAGGTTCCTTCCGTTTGTGTAGCTTTATCTGTTTTTCATTTCTTGGAGTCCTCTTCATTCAGGATTAGGGAATTACATGAGATACAGTTTTATAAGCTGGGCCTGGAACTGTGCACATCTCTTTTCTTCACATTCCAATGAACTAAATGCAGTCATCTGGTTACATCTAACTGCAATGGAGACTGGAAAATGTATTCTAGCCTTATACCCAGGAATAAGAGAAGAATATGGATAATGGTGAGCACCAGCTCTCTCTGTCTCAGTAAATTTTGAGTAGGCTATTTAACAGTACTCCAGATATACCCTCCAAATTTGTTGAAAATGTTCAAACAAAATATGTTATTCAAATACAGGTATATATGAATAAATATTAATGTATTATAGATTCAGTCTTGTTGATTGAAGCTTTATTTAATATCTGAGAAAATTAGAATTAAAATGATAATCTATTTATCAACTGAAATTTTCAAGAAAAAATATATTGAGAGGATTTCACATAAGAAATGCATCACTATAAGGGAGTACATGATGTTGTTCAATATGTAGGTCCATGTTTAAAGACTTTTAAAGGGGTTATAGAATTTGACAACAGATTTGGGAGAAACAAGGGGCATGGTTTTAAAAATCAACTTTTGATTATTCAAGACCTGATTACCTAGTTAAGGTATTCCAGAATACTCAATTTTCATCATATTTGTTCTAATACCTCCAGTAGCTATTTTATGAATTATATATGTCTCCCCTGGAAAAAAGAAAGGACAGAAAATTCGAACATTTAATATAGTTACAAAGGAGTTTTATAAATTGTCAGTCTCTGAAATGATGTTTGTTAAAATTATCCTACTGTCCATGGCAATGATAAGTATTAGCCCTAGTTTTCAGTACCCTAGTATCAATGAGGTACAAGTGAAGGCCAAAAGCAGATGTTGTCCCCAAGACCATGTCTTGTCATACATCATGACAGACTTGATTTTCTCAGTCATTAGTTCAAGGGAACAGGGTTAAACAATTTAGTTTTATATTAAGACAAGCTTTTGGCTTACACTGCAGTCTTTCTTGCTTCTTGGGAATCAGGAATTTTCTCTGTTCATCAGTTCTCATTTATCTTTTGTTTCTCTTTCTCATTGTTCTTGCTTTCAAGAGATAGGATAGAGGTTGAATAATAGTAAGGATATAGACATATCATCCTTTAAATATTTGTTTTTAAGAAAAAATAATGGGTGATTCCTTGAAATAGATGACTAGCTTTTTTCTTTCTCTCACGTTTTTTTAGTGTTTTCCATATACATAAATTTGGCTTCACAGGTAGGCAGAGCTTGAGTATTATTCTTTCAGAGGACCAAGTATCTCCTGTCTGACCTGGCATGCAGTGATTTGAGGCAAAACAAAACTTTGTGTGTAGTGTGATTCTCAAGGTGTCTAGAAGATCTTTTAGTTGAAGGTTTCTGAGCAAATGAACAATCCTCAGTTCTTTGAACTGTGATAAATTCTGAGAGAAGCTCATAGAACATTCATTGTTCCCAGGTTATATTTTTCCATCTTGGAAAGTACTAGAAAGCCTTTTCCCATTAATTCAGGAATGGAATAAGATGATGTTGTTTGAAAGTGTAGTTTGGTAATTAGAATGTAACCACAGGACTTGTTTTTGCAGAAAAGATGGTTAAGTATGATGCATTCTACAGACTGTCTTTCCAACAAATTCCTATCACCAGCCTATCTTATGCTTGAAATTGATTGTATCAGGTTGAAGCTTTGAACACAATCACAAAAGAGATAGTAATATCAGTCATTAAAAGAGCTATTAGAAGAACATGATTTCTAGAAGAAATGGGATAAGAGAATAGCTGAGCATTTCAGGTATATTAATCAATGGAATAATTCATGCTCAGTCAAAATTCATGCTCAGTAAGAATCAGCTATGTATCTGCCACTGTGATAGGTTCTGGTTATACACACATAATTGAGACACTACTGCTGACTTCAAGGACTTACAGTCTATTAGGCAAGACAAGTAAACAAATAACTGTCATACATTGAAAATCCCCCTAAAGCCTGTGAAGTGGGTATGATTTTCCCCATTTCACAAAAAGAGCACTTTTTTGCTGCCCAAGGAAGTACTCCTTTTGAATAAGTAGTGTCCTTAGTAAGGGGAGACAGAAGTAACATAAAGTATCTGGAAATTAATAGGTGCCCAGGAAATATCTGTGCATGATCTCTTCTATATCATGCTTTCAAGGATCAGT
The DNA here is from genome assembly GCF_043159975.1 of Macaca nemestrina. Classification (NCBI taxonomy): domain Eukaryota; kingdom Metazoa; phylum Chordata; class Mammalia; order Primates; family Cercopithecidae; genus Macaca; species Macaca nemestrina. The sequence continues at coordinate 147,622,516 of NC_092130.1, forward strand.
TTTGCCTACCAGTTAAGAAAATGGAAAAGGATTTATATGATAGTATTTCAGTTTTTCTGTTTATAAATTAGACATTCTAATTCTGTAGAATAGAGTCAGAAGTGAGATTTAAATATCTAACAATCTGTATAGCGTGGACACTGACCACTCAAAATAGACACAGTGATAGCACTGAGGCAGAGTCCTGTACATCCTGTGCTATGAATAGACCTTTATTCATTGGATAGTGGGGGTCACCGGAATCCTGGGGGAAGGACCTGGGAGAGTAGAGTGGTGATGGATCACCTGGAAAACTTCAGATAGCAGCTATTTGCCAACTTATACAAACATATTTAAGTATTTTAACAACAGGTTTAGCCATTCTAGTGTGTAGGGATGAATGTGATCTCTGAAAACAGCTATGCTCCAGAGAAAGAATAAATGATACTGTGAAGTAGAGAAGTTACAGTTATTGTAAAAATTGATGCCACTAAACTAAAGCCAGATTTCTTTTTGGCATCTGGATGACTTTATGATGGGGCAGGATATAATTATTTCTTATTCTTTGCCCCTCCTATATACAGCTGATGCTAAGTTGTGGGTGAATTTAGCTAAGATCTAGAGGCTCCTTTCTTCTGCCTAGCTCCAACTCGTGGGACAGAGGCTGTACCTTTGTTGTGGTAGTGTTGAGAATACTGGAGCCTGCATTGGCCTTGCCCTACCTTATGGTCTGAGAGTTTCACAGTCAGAGAAACATGCCCAGGACACCTTTGACTGCTGCCCTCTATCAACTGAGTGTTCAGCTCTCAAGAAGGTATTTCACTCAGAAAGAAGCTCCCATTGTTCCTATCCCTAGCACCAGAGCCATGGATTAAAGATTCTTTCCCAGGGAAGGGAGGAGAAAGCAGGTAGAATATATAGCTCCAACTCCTACCCAAAGGAACTGACTTCATTTGCAAGGAAAGATGGAAAAGTTAAAACCTAAGAACACTCTCAAAAGCAGTGGTGAAAGGCAATTGGGAGGAGATGGATGGGCTCACTGGAGGTATAGAATAAATTGTAGGCTAACTCATTCTCTGGGGACAACTAAGGAAAGAGATACCTGAGAAGAGCCTTTTTTGGGTCAGAACAAATTTAAAACACTGAGGAACTATCCCTTAAAAGGATCCTGAATTTAAATGGATTAGTCTGTGAAGCAATTTATGCCTCAGAGCATTGTTGAAAAAAATAGAGCAATCAGCCCTCAATTAGTGGAACTTAACAGCTGAATATGGTCAGGGAAAAAGACAAAGAGAGCCCTGCCAAAATTATGGTCATCCCAGGGTGACTGTGAGCATAAGCAAGAATGAACACCCTGAGGAGCAACATCAGAGGCTTCACACTCTGTAGGAGTGGATAGACTTAGCTAAAATAATCTAGGTCATCTCTAAACAGCTAAACAAGCAACCAGCAATAACAAGCCCCAGAAGGAATACCCAGAGTTGCCACAATATATTATCTAAAATGTCCAGTTTCAAACAAAAAACATAAACATGCAAAGAAACAGGAAAGTATGACCCATACGCCAGAAAAAATGCAACAGAAATGGTCAGTGAGAGCAACCTGATGCCAAATTAAACAGACAACAACTTCAAAGTAGCCTTTATAAATATGTTCAAAGAACTAAAAGAAGCTGAGATTAAGAAATAAAAGGAGATATGATGACAATATCACATGAAATGAAGTCCATCAATAACGTAAAACAATTTTTTAAAAAGAACTAGTTAGAAACTCTAAGGTTGAAAAGTATAATAATTGAAATGAAAAATTTACTAGAAGGGTGACAGGAAATTCACAGTGGAATCACAGTAGATTTGAGGTGTCAGAAAAAAATAATGAGTTAGCGTGAAGGTAGAACAGTATGTATTATGCAATGTGAAGAGCAGAGAGAAAAAAAAAGAGTGAAGATAAAAGTAGAGCCTCTGGAAAATGTGGGACACTGTTAAGTGCACCAATATATGCATGAGTGTGTTAGGGTGAGAAAAAGAAAACAACAGAAAAAAATTATTAAAGGAAATGATGGCTAGAAATTTCCAAAATTTATTGAAAAACACATCCAGAAAGCTCAGCAAACTTCAAATACGATAAGTGCAAAGAGATCCACAAATAGACACATCACAATAAATATGCTGAAAGCCAAAGATAGGGGAAAATCTTGAAAGCTTCAAGAGAAAAATGGTTCATTACTTACAGTGGAACCCCAATAAGATTAACACTTACTGCTTATCAGAAACAATTGTTGGCCAGAAGACGGTATGTTAACATTTTTAAAGTGCTGAAAGAAAAACAAAATGAAACAAAAATAAAGACAAAAAAAAAAAAAACTGTCAACGAATAAATTCTATACCTAGCAAAGCTGTCATTCAAACATGAAGGCAAAATAAAGACATTCCCAGATAAGCAAAAACTGTGCAAATGTGTTGCCAACAGACCACCATTACAAAAAATACTAAAGAATTCCTTCAGGCTGAAAGCAAGTGGCCCATGACAATAATGTGAATAAATAAATAAATAGCACCAGTAAAAGTAATTATGTAATTATAAAAGACATAAAAGTATAAAGGTATATTTCTTCTCCTTTTTAAACCTATCTAATACTGAGTTTAAAAACCAATATGTATATAAAATATAAACATAATGAGCTATAGCACATAGAATCTAATCTATCTGCCAATAACAATACAAAGGATATGAATGGGAGCAAAGCCATATTGGGCTAAGAAAATGACTCCAAATGGCAATTTGAACCCATAGAAATAAAGAAAAAGAACCAGACAAAAATACAAACGTTAGTAAAACAATATCTATAAATATATTTGCTCTCCTTTCTTAGATTCTTTTTAAAAAGTCTTTTATAGTAATAATTATAATAATAATTATAACCAAAAATAGTCAGGTTTTTAAAATTTATAGATATAATATGTATAACAATAATGCCACATAAGGGGGAAAAGAGAATAGAGCTATATAAGAGTAATGTTTCTATATTGCATTGGAATTAAGTTGGTATAAATATGAAGCTATTTCTGATAAGTTAAGATGTATATAGTAAACCTTAGAGCAAGAATTAAGGAAATAACAAAAAATAATTTTAAAAATTGAACTGCTACATTTGAAAATATTCACTTAATACAAAAGAAAGCAGTAAAAAAGAATAGAGGAGCAAAAATACATGAGGCATATGTATTTTACAAAAAGTAAAATGGCAGATTTAAATCTATATCAATTATAACATTGAATATAACATAGATTAAAAATTTCAACAAAGGACAGAGTTTCTCTGACTAGATTGAAAAACAAGATCTGACTGTATGCTATCTAAAGGTGACACACTTTAGATACAAACAAATCGAAAATAAATGGTTGAAAAAAGATATGTAAACAGAACTACAAGAAAATTGAAGATTCTGTACTAATAACAGACAAAATGACTTTAGTTGTGGTAAAGAGGGGCCTTTTCTAATGATGAAAGGCTCTATCTGTCAGAAGGATATGGCAATTGTAGGTTAAGCATCTTTATTCCAAAAATTTGAAACCTGAAATATTCCAAAATCTGAAATCTTTTGGGCCAACATAATGCCATTCGTGGAAAATTCCACACCTGGCCTCATGTGATAGGCCATAATCAAAACATTGTCAAAACTTTGTTTCACGCACAAAATTATTTAAAATATTGTGTAAAATTACCTTTGGTCTGTATGTATAAGGCATATATGAAACATAAATGATTTTGTGTTTAGACTTGGATCCCAGTCTCAAGATATGTCATTATGTATATGTAAATATTCCAAAATCTGAAACACTTCTGGTCCCAAGCATTTTGGATTAAAGGATACTCAACCAGTACATACATATGTACAGTTAATAGCAGAAAACTAAAATACATGAAGCAAATACTGACAGAAATGAAATAAGAAATAGATAATTCAACAACATAGTTGGAAACTTCAATATTCTACTTTTAATAATGGCTAGAACCACTAGGCAGAAGGTCAACACAGATCTAGATTTTTATAATGCTAGACCTAATACATATCTATAGATAACACTCAACAACAGCAGACTACATTTATCTCGTGTGCATAAAACATTACTCAAAATAGAACATATACTAAGCCATAAAATAAGGCTCAATAAATTAAAAAAGATAAAAAATAATACAAAGTATGTTCTCTGTCCACAAAGGGATGAAATTAGATATTAACAACAAAGAAATATGGGGACCTCACAAATATGTGGAAATTAAGCAACACACTAATCAGTTTCAATGAAGATATCAAAAGATAAATTTTGATATAATTTTAGGTGAATAAAAAAAGGCCAGGCACGGTGGCTTACGCCTGTAATCCCAGCACTTTGGGAGACCAAGATGGGTGGATCACTTGAGGTCAGGAGTTCGAGACCAGCCTGGCCAACATGGTAAAACCCCATCTCTACTAACCATACAAAAAATTAGCCGGGTGTGGTGGCACATGCTTGTAATCCCAGCTACTTGGGAGGCTGAGGCAGGAGAATTGCTTGAACCCAGGAGGTGGAGGGTGCAGTGACCCAAGATTGTGCCATGCCATTGCACTCCAGCTGATTGATGACAGAAATTCTGTCTCAAAAAAAAAAAAAGAAGAATATTACGTGATAGAGTAAAAGTAGTACTTAGAGGTAAATTTATACCGCAAATGACTGTATTTAAATATATCCTACCCTTCCATATTAAAACATTGGGAAAAGAAGAGTAAACTAAACCTAAAACTAGCAGAAGCAAGAAAATAAATGTTAGAAAGGAAATTAATGAGATATAGAATAGAAAAACAGAGAAAAATAATGAAACCAAAAGCTGGTTCCCTGAAATGACTAATGAAATTGACAAACCTTTAGCTCAATTAACCAAGAGCAACAACAAAAAATACTAAAATTACTAGAATCAGAAATGGAAAACGAGACAAAACTACTCATCCTATATTGGGGGAACCCACCCTCGATATTTCAGTGTAGGTTCTTTCTGTTTTCCATAAGTGTTGGCCAGCTGAGAAATAAAGAGAGACAGTATAAAGAGAGGAATTTTACAGCTGGGCTGCCAGGGGTGACATCACGTATCGGTAGGACCATGATGCCCGCCTGAGTCTCAGACCAGCAAGTTTTTATTAAGGGTTTCAAAAGGGGAGGGGGTATAAGAGCAGGGAGTAGGTACAAAGATCACATGCTTCAAGGGGCAAAAAGCAGAACCACTAATAAGGGTCTAACAAAGATCACATGCTTCTGAGGGAACAGGACAAAGGGCAAAAGCAGAACCACTGATAAGGGTCTGTGTTCAGCGATGCACGTATTGTCTTGATAAACATCTTAAACAATAGAAAACAGGGTTCGAGAGCAGAGAACTGGTCTGACCACAGATTTACCAGGACAGAGTTTTTCCCCACCCTAGTAAGCCTGAGGGTTCTGCAGGAGACCAGGGCTTTTCTCAGTCCTTATCTCAACTGCACAAGACAGACATTCCCAGAGCGGCCATTTATAGACCTCCCCCCAGGGTATTAATATTAATATTACTTTCCCTGGGTATTAATATTAATATTCCTTGCTGGGAAAATAATTTAGCTATATCTCTCCTACTTACATGTCCATTTATAGGCTCTCTACAAGAAGAAAAATATGGCGCTTTTTGCCCAACCCAGCAGGCAGTCAGACCTTGTGGTTGTCTTCCCTTGTTCCATAAAAATTGCAGTTATTCTGTTCTTTTTCAAGGTGCACTGTTTTCTTATTGTTCAAACACATATGTTTTACAATCAATTTGTACAGTTAACACAATTATCACAGTGGTCCTGAGGTGACATACATCCTCAGCTTATGAAGATAATAAGATTAAGAGATTAAAGACAGGCATAAGAAATTATAAAAGTAATACTTGGGAACTAATAAATGTCCATATTAAGATGAAATCTTCACAATTTATGTTCCTCTGCCGCAGCTCCCTCCATTCGGGGTCCCTGACTTCCTGCAACATCCTAGAGAAATAAAGAGGATTACAAAAGGAATAATAAGAAGAACTGTATATTAAAGTATTAGACACCTTAGTTGAAATGGGCAAATTCCACTTTAGAAAGACACTGCAAATGACTGTATTAAAATAGATCCTAACCTTCTATATTAAGATATTGGGGAAAGGAGAATAAACTAAACCTAAAACAAGCAGAAGTGAGGAAATAAATATTAGAAAGGAAATTAATGAGATATTTTAGAAAGACTCTAACTACTAAAACTGATTCAAGAAAAAAAATAGACAATCTAAATTGACCTATAACAAGTAAAGAGATTGATTTAGTATAAACCAAACAACGACATAAAACTACTACCACAAATAAAAGTCCAGGCCCAAATGGCTTGTAGTGAATTCTACCAGACATTTTAAGAAGAATAACAATTTTTCACAAACTCTTTCCCCCAAAAAGAATACTTCTCAACTAATTTTATGAGTACAGTATTAGCCCAACCAAGACTAAACAAACATATCACAAGAAAAAAAAATAGAGCCTCTTATGAATATGAATATAGGAATCCTCAATAAAATATTAGGAAACTGAATCCAACAAGGTATAAAAACTACATATATATACACACACACAACATGACCAAGCAAGGTTTATAACAGGAATGAAGTGTTGTTTAACATTCAAAAACCAATTAATGTGATACAAATAGATTTTCTTCAAAATAAAATGCTTTTTAAAAGTTGTATAATTTGTTTCTCTTAAATAATTAAATAACCAGGATACAGGATATAATGATAGTAACTGGTTAAGAAGATATTCTCTTTTGAATGGCTAATACCATTCAAAATAAAATGGCTAATACCATTCAAAAGAGAAAATATATCATCTTCAAATGAGAGTCTGTTATATTCTTTCATTATGTACTGGCATGTTCACTTTTTACTTATTCACTAATCTGTTAATTAATCCACTAATTCAGTCAAAGGTAATTGAGATCACTGAGTCAATCCATAAGGATCTCTAGACTACTTCTAATATATAATAGCAGTGTCACACTCTCAGAAAGCCTTCTGAAGGAGTGCGTGATCGTGTTAAGAAATGGTTTTATTGTTAGTATTCTGGATTAATTTCTGGTAGCTTCACTTGTTAATAATAATGCTAATATTTTAATTATTATTAAACTTATTTTCATGGATAAGGAAGTATGAAAACTACAAGGAAAGTAGAAGGTAGCCACCAACGATGAAATCAATAATGATATAAAATGCAAAAATGTGATAACAAACACTCTTGTTGAAACATGGGTGTTGTGTGTTAGTGTTAGACCAGTACCTTCTCTTTCATCTTAGTGGTGGAGGTGACAGATAGAGTGGCCTAAGGAACACTGAAGCTGACCACAGCTAACAAATTTTTGTAACTTTGTTTTTCCCATTAGTTAGTCCTTTAGTCATTGTAAAAACCATTGAATTTACAACAGAAACATTTGCCCTGTGAGACACACTCATGCTTTCTTTTAGTTAGAAAAATACATTATATAATACTGAATTTCCCTGAGAAAACAATAATGCAATTCAAAAGAAGAACATAGGCACCTTAAGGCTCTCACAGCCAGTGGTCAAAGAGCAAGATTATTTGAGACTGAAAGGTAATATCAATTTTTGTGGTAGAGTAATTTATAAGAAACCCCTCCCCTGCCATTATCCTTAGAATTGGAAAATAGCATACAAAAAAATATTACTTTGGGAAAATCTTCGGTCAAACTTCAATTTCAAAATTCAGTTACAAATACTTCAGAACTGGGTCTTAGGATAATGCCTAAGGAGTATTTTTTTAAAATCAATTCAAGGAGAATAAGGATTAATTAAACCAATTGTTTGGCATAATTGAATTTTAATCATTTCAGTTCATTGTACTGGCTTCATATGTTTAGGTTTTGAATCCCATGTCACCATGGATACTTCTTTGTCTTTTTCCCTAATAATCAACCCATTATTGATTTCAGGACTTTAATTGGGTTGAAGAATTAGTACAAATATTAACTGTTCCATCCTGAAGAATGACAATTACTGTGAAAGGACTTTTTAATGTGTGCAAGAAGTGATCATAATTTCTCTTTGATTTTTCTTTATGATAAAGAAAAAAACCCATAACAATAGTAATTGTTAGAGAAGGTACTAATAATATATAATAGTTATATAATAATGGCAGAGTTAAGTGGAACACAATTTAGTAATCGTTTTGTTACACAAAATTTGTAAGATTCTTTTTTCTTTCCTAGAAAGTTTGTGTCTAAATTTTAAACATCAGACAAATTGTTTTTAATTTTAGTGATGATCAGAGGAAATTAATGAGAAGCGTTTGACTTTGCTTAATGCAAATTATACTGGTTTTGGTTTGGTTTTTGTTTTGTTTGTTTAACATTTGACACATTCTAGGAAGTACGATTGTTTCGGTTACCTAAATTGTGTTTTATACTACATGAATGAACTTACCTATGGAATGGAGTAGATGAAAAAGGGAGAGGAGGAAGGAAATCTCAAAGGGATATTTTTATTTCTACAACAAAATAGCGGACTTGTAGCTTTTCTATCAAAGAAAGAATAATAATTAATTATGGACCAGCAGCATGGACATGGGCATCTCCTGGGAGCTTGTTAGAAATACAGACTATTAGATACCACCACAGACCGACTGAATGTGCATTTTCACAAGATCATGTGATTCCTTTGCATATTCAAGTGTGAGTAGCCCTCGTAAGGTACCCCTCCCCTGCACTATCTAGAAGCACTTTCTTTATTTGTGGTATTCTGCTAGGTGGGGGATTCTACCCACCTAGCTCAGTGTTTACATTTGGATAAAAGGCTTTTAGCTTTAAGCTATGAAAGACGTTTATGTAATTTACAACATTATTGATTACAACATTATTGATTAAAAGCACCAGGAGCTCTAGTTCCATTAAAACTGAATCGTAGGTGTGGTATCTGTTTCACATGTAAGTAAGCCAGCTTTTTTCAGTTAACCAGTACAAAGTAATTTAAATGCTTTGGGTCTTGGATTTCATTTGTTGTTAGAAGGTCTGGGCCTAAAAGTTATTATGCAATTTTGAATGAATCTTATAGGGGATCAGTTTTTACAGACATTTGCCTCTCAAGACTGAGGATGCTATCTGCCCAAGGGGAGAGGGCATACTTTGGAAATTTTGGCATCTTTGGCTGAAAGGAATGTTTGTGGCCTGACTATGTTTACTCAGCCTGCCTGAGATGATTCTGTTAGTATTTTGATATAAACCCATTGTAGAGAAGATGAGTATTAAGGAAAATCCGTAAATTTTGCTTGCATCAGTTTGAGAATTTTGTATTCCACTATCATTGCCTGAGGACATTTGAAGAACTATTATATATTTAAATGATATAATAGTCCCTAAATGCAGAACCACAGAGAGTGTATTTACTTAAATATTCTGGACAAGTATTAGCAGATTGAATGATGTCACTATGAACTAAGCAGCTGCCAGCTTGAATCTGTTGATACAATTTGTGGTCACATTAAATAGTCAGTTTTATTCATTAAATGACAACTTCATCCTCCAAAAACCCATCTTGTTTGCAGTGTGATATGAATGGAGAAAAGCAGATAAAATGCAAATATCAGGGCTTTGTTCTTAGCAGTACAGTTTAAGCAATTTTCTCAGCACCCTGGTTTAATTTTCTTTCAAGGAATACCTACTATCTGTTGAACACTTTCCACCTGCCCAATATTCTAAACTTAATGAAACAACGTGGCAGTAATTTTTGCAAAAGGCAGCATTTTCTAATGAAAATGCTCTTCGGGTAAGGAACACCAGAAGCACACTTTTAGTTGAACAAGTTGATTATTTATTGATAAAATGAAAGAGAATAAATCCCATGGAATCGTGGGACGTCTCAGTAATAGTATTGTTATGAGTGAATATTTGTGTTCCCCCAAAATTCATATGTTGAAGCCCTAATCTTGATGTAATTGTATTTGGAGATGGGGCCTTTGGGAGGTAATTAGACGAAGTCATGAAGATGTGGCCATGATGATGGGATCAGTGCCTTATACGAAGTGGTATGGGGCAGATTCCTCTTCCTCCCACCCCTGCCATATGTGGACAAAACGAGAAGGCAGCAGCCATCTACAAGTCAGGAAGTCACCCCTCACCACAAACAGACCATGGTAGCACCCTGACCTCAGACTTCCAGCCTCCAGAACTGTGAGAAAATAAATTCTACTGTTTAAGTCACCCATTCTATGGCATTTTGTATGGCAGCCTGAGCAGACCAATACAAGGGTTCTGGAAAGAATGTGTGACAGCATTTGAGCATTGGTGGGGTGACTTTTGGGAGGGTCCAAGAAAGCAGAGATTTGCTGCAGATTGGGTACTATCAAAAAGTTGGGACAATTCCATGACTGGGTATCTCAGTCAACAGAGAGGGCAGACAAGAAAGAGGATAAAGCTATTTTTTGTAAAGGAAGAGCAGGCACTCATATTAACCAGGAGATAGGGAGGTTGGGTATTTCATGGGGGACACAATGACCTTGATTTTGTCTATGCTGAGATAAAATTATAAACTGACCTTGTTTTGTCTCACTTTATCATGGTCTCAGAGTGACCTTTTCTAATATTGGTGTCATGTGAAATTGTTTATGTCCCACAGGGGAATAAGACGGCCTAACTGTGAGTACAAGGCCAGCTTCTTAACAACAGTGAAGCTCAGCCACATATGTCAGACTAGTTCCAGATATTACAGGCTGATTTCCTTTTCACTAGCTAGAAAATTGTTTTCTAGGTGTTTTGGAATAATCATTCCTTCCGTAGTAAAATATATTTTATTGTAATAAAAGTATTTTTAATTTAGAGTCTTCATTCAATAAGCAAACATTACATAGATAACAGGACCATACATAGACTCTTGAAATTTCAGTTATGAAATAAAGCTTAAACAGCATCTAATTCAATCTCTCATTTGATACTGGTATCCTTTCTCTGACATTGCTGCCTAGGAATTGCCCAGTCTGTGCTGGAATAGTTCCAATAAAAGGAAGCACTCGCCTTCCTGAGAGAATTCATTCCGTAAGTTGAATAAGTTAGACTCTGATTCTTTGTGTATTTCACCTATTGGCTTTATTTGTACCCCTGAAGCAACAGAGAACAAAACTAATGTTTTCCATAAGAAAGGCATTCTAATCAAGGAAAAAATAACTCACACAAACTAATTCAAAGAAAAAAGGTAAATTTTTTTAAAAAAAGGCTACAACAGGCAATATCGAAGACAATAAAAAGAAATTCCCATCACACTGAAACAAGGTAAGCCTCTTCCTCACATCTTCCAGAGTCATACCATCTCTCATTTCTATTTTTCACTGAGTGTCCCTCCCATGTTTTCCTCCTTGCCAATCAGCATTCTGTTTCCTATTTTACTTATAACTTCAGCCAGCGGATTACTTGGGCTTATTGTGGTCCTAACTCCAACGGAAACTGAAATCCCAAATCTACAGGATATTTTATCTTAAGAGCTTATGAACTTACAAGCTTAAGTGACTCAGTCTTGGATTAGTTCAAATTTAAGGGTAAGAGAAATCTGCTTGGATCAGTTCAGCCTATGATTTTTCTTCCTCTAGGTCAGGTGTTCAGTCTTGTCTAATTGTTCTACTTCTTAAAATGCAGCTTTTGTAGACAAGGGCCAGCATTGTGTTCATTACAGAAACTATTCAAGGCTCAAATAGTTATTTGGAAATGTACCAGATTAGGGTAAAGGATGTGAAAATACAGGACCATTTAAGAAACTGGTTCCTAAACTATGAAAAAAACTCACTCATAATATGAATATAAAATAAAACTACTCTGTAATGCTGTTTTTCACAGGCCTGTAAAATTGTTAAGGAGTAAAATGTTGGATATGTTAGATAATACAGCATATCAGAGACTGTGAGGAAGTAGACCTTTTTACACATTGCTAGTAGGAGTATATATTAGTACAATTTCTATGGAGATTAATTCGACAATGTGTTCGATTTAGATTTTCCTCACTAGGGACTGAATTAATTTATTAAGACACAGTCATAGAATGAAAATCTGTGTAAAAATAATAAACATGGAAATACTTTACTTAGTGATATGGTGTTTCCACATTAAAAAAAAAAAAAAGAAATCCCACTTTCCTGGACCCTTCCCCCACCCCCAAAATATCCATTAAAGAAACTAGATTCTGCTACACTGACAGAAGAGGGCACCATTGAACTAAAAATTTTGTAAGCCACCACAGATCTACAAAATGGATTAGACAAAAGTGAATAAATCTATACAAATCTACTATCTACTATAACAAAATCAAAATCAAAATTTTCATCTAATAAAAATTTATCTTCAAAAAGCAGCATGAAGCTGAAGAAAAGTGTGTTAAAAAGCTCCAAACTTGATTTAGAATTCTTAAGCATTTGTTGATATGAAAACATTAAAGGCAAAGTGGACAAAAAGCTATAGAAATCAAAAGAGATTGACTCAACTCAGGAAAGAAATTCGAAAAAGGAGCAAATCATAAATATGAAGACTAAATTATAGAGTGCTCAAGGGAGGACAGACTGAAATGAAAATTTTATGATATATCCAAGTAGGAAAACAGAAAAGATGTTGAAAAGTGACACACAGAAAAATAAAATGGAACAGAAAAGAAGTGGCTGAAATGGAAGACAGGCAGAGAAGAAGACATATTAATTACAGTCTGTGGGTACACTAACATGTCAGAAATCATCACTAAAGAACTTATCCATGTAACCAAAAACCACCAGTCTCCCCAAAACTACCGAAATAATAATAATTGAAAAACTATAGTCCCTGAAGCAGAAAAGAAAACAATAGAAGAGGGCTAATATTTAAAACTTTAATTTGAGAACACTTTCCAGAGATAAATGAAGACTTGAATGTATGTATAGTAAGAGCTCAGTGGGTAGCTGGAAAAATCAACCTGGAATGGTGAACTTTGAGGCACATCCTAGTAAAACTATTAGATTTTGAAATCTAGAAAATAATTTTCTTAAGCCCTCCTACCAAAAATATTAAATGTTTTACAAGGAGGAAAACATAGACTAGAGTCAGACTTCTCCAAAACAACATACAAAATAAGAGAGCAATAGAGCAGCTGTGCAGAGTGGGGAGTGTGGAACTAGGAAGAAATTTTGAACTGGAAATTCTGTATTCAGATCTTACAACAATAGGTAAAGTCTACTAGAGATGGTTTTTTTTTGTTTGTTTTTTTTTTTTCTAAATAAAGGGACAATTGGGAAAACTTCAGAAATGGGGTATATGGTAAACATCTATATTTCATCATAGATAGAAGATTAAAACAAATACGGGTACAAGGATATAAGTATAATGTAGATATATTACATGTTTTGACAATGTAATGATGCAAACAAAAGAGAGAGGATAAAAGAGAGATAAAGGTAAATAGGAAAGAGAAGCTCTTGGTAGAATATTTTATATGTGAGAGTTAAAGGATCATTAAAAACTGATAAATAAGGTAACAGACAAGTGAAAAAATTATTTGCAATATATAGCCAAATAAAGGGCTAATATCCCTAATGTATAAAGAACTATTAAAAATTGAGAAGAAACACCAAAAGTTTGGTAGAAAAGATATGAACAATTCACAAAAAGAGATATAAAATTGACCCTTAAATATTTGAAAAGTTATTCAGCCTCACTGATAATACAGAAGTGCAAATTGGAACTACAGAAATACATTTTTCATCTCTCAGATTGGAAAGAACTAAAACGAATGGCAACACATTTGTTGGCGAGGTCATGTGTAATCTGGCACTCTCATACTGACAACCTCAAACATGCCAGTTGGTACAGCCTTTGGAAAGGGAATTTGGCAGTATCTAGTAAAAGTATTTAGACATTTACCTTTCAATGCAGACACCTTTTCTAGGAATTTATTCTGAAGATTTTCATTCAACAATTCAAAAAAAAATGCATGCATAAAGTTGTTCACCACAGCATTGTTTGTAATCGCATAGGAAATAACCTAAATGCCTTTATGTAGGAGAGAAGTTGAGCAAATTAGAGACTGTTCATCCAATGCAGCACTATGCAGCTTAAAAATAAGGAAGACCTCATTCTGATATAGAATAACTTGTAGTATACTGTTTTACAAATTTTTAGAAAGCAAAATGCAAAACAGCATCTAACACCTATAACTTTTATTTAAGAAAAAAGGGAGATAGAAATGTATACATATTTGGTTATTTGTGCAGAGAAAAACACAAGAAACATAAACTAAAACTAAAAAATAATGAGCTAGTTACCATCAGCGATGATTAGGAATATGAGAGAGAGAGAAGGAATGAGGTAGAATGCATGGGTTTGGGTAGAGAGAGTTCTCTAAGTATATGTATTTGTATAATTCTTACAGTACCAAGATGATGTTGCACATCCTAAAATAAATGAAGGAATGGATGAAATCAATAAGGTTGGGGGTGGGGAATGATGGAATACTAACAGGATAAATAAGGCTAATTGTATTTGAAATGAATAACATAACTCTACTGAATGGGGAGGGAGCAGGCTCATTTACAGAGCTTTGAACATTGTATTTTTATTATATATCCTCAGGTTACAGACAAAAAGAACTTTAAGCAAACATTTATTCTAGTTAGTAGGTTTATTTTTCACAGGGTGTATTAATCTGTTGTCATGCTGCTAATAAAGGCATACCAGAGACTGGATAATTTATAAAGAAAAAGAGGTTTAATGAATTCACAGTTTCAGATGGCTGGGGAGGCCTCACAATCATGGTGAAAAGCAAATCATAGCAAAATCATGTCTTACATGGTGGCAGGCAAGAGAGCTTGTGCAGGGGAACTCCCATTTATAAAACCATCAGATCTCATGAGGCTTATTCACTACCCTGAGAATGGTATGAGGGAAAATGCCCCCATGATTTAATTATCTCCACCTGACCCAGCCCTTGACACATGGGGATTATTACAATTCAAGATGAGATTTGGGTGGGGACACAACCAAACCGTATCACAGGGGTATAAGTTAGCAATTCTGAAACTATTTAAAGTGTA
The DNA here is from genome assembly GCF_043159975.1 of Macaca nemestrina. Taxonomy (NCBI): domain Eukaryota; kingdom Metazoa; phylum Chordata; class Mammalia; order Primates; family Cercopithecidae; genus Macaca; species Macaca nemestrina. The sequence goes on from NC_092130.1 coordinate 147,637,614, forward strand.
TTCTAGTATGGAGTGAATAATATATAGTAGTATATGAGACAAGTTTTTTTATTGTCAGAGAAGCAAGTTTCAGATACATAAAATGGAGACTAGAATTGCTAAGACCAGTTCAGTCAGGGAGACCCTAACCCAGTGGCACTAGAGGAATTAAAGAGACATACACACAAATATACAGGTGTAAAATGGGAAATCAGGGGTCTCACAGCCTTCAGAGCTGAGAGCCCTGAACAGAGATTTATCCACATATTTATTAACAGCAAGCCAGTCATTAGCATTGTTTCCATAGATATTCGATTAATGAAAAGTATCCCTTATGGGAAACGAAGAGATGGGCCGAAATAAAGGGGTAGGTCTGGCTAGTTATCTGCAGCAGGAGCATGTCGTTAAGGCACAGGTTGCTCATGCTATTGTTTGTGGTTTAAGAGTACCTTTAAGTGGTTTTCCACCCTGGGCAGACCAGGTGTTCCTTGCCCTGATTCTGGTAAACCCGCAGCCTTCCAGCGTGGGCATTATGGCCATCATGAACATGTCACAGTGCTGCAGAGATTGTGTTTATGGCCAGTTTTGGGGAGCCTGTTCCCAACATGTCCCCCTTCTTTGATTTGCAAATCGATAAAAGCAAAGGCAGCTTTGTCACGGTGAGCTACTTCTTGCAGGAGTCAGGATCCACATCTGCAGACTATACAAAGACAAACAACACAGATTAAAAGCACAATCGTCATTGAGATTACAGAGCTTCCAAGTGTTTTTATCCATTTTAATGTGTTAATATCTGCTAATCTGTCTGCAGCTCCTGTAAGCACTCCAGTTCTTGGCATTAAGGTCAGGTGTGCCGGGGGTGCTTTAAATATTTGTTCTTTTAATTTTGCAATATCCAAAAACAAGTTTGTAGAGTGTCCTTCTAGATGCTTTTTTATTCTTTCCCAAATTTTGATCTAATTAAGAGCTATTAATAGTTTCCACAAATCCTTAGTTTAGCTCCTACAGCGGGCCATATAATTTGAGGTTGAGGTGCCACTATACCACCATGGTTCCAGATAATAGGAACTCTTGCCATACTTCTTGTCATTTCTACTATCTGAGCATTTTGTTCAGATGAGCTGAACATAGTCTGGCCATGGCACACAGACTAAGAGGTGCAATTCAAGCTAAACATCCTCTTAGGGGACCAATTAATAATGATTCCATAGGAATTGCTGTGCAGCACCTCTGCCTGTTTTGCAATGCAATCTTCCTAAACAAGTATGTTCATTTTTTCTGGCTGGGTTTAATTTTGTTTACAAATAGGTTTTTGAGGGTGGTATGCCTCAATTATAGGATCAGATTTATTATGGCAAGTACTGAGATCAGAAGACATGTGTAACTGTGTCATAGAGTGATTACATCTAGTCATTATTGCCAGCCAAGATTGATAAATATGCCCAATAAGTATAATTGTTCTCTGTGTCAGCCCTTATTGAAGGAATACTCATGGCAATAGTGATCACCGCTATCATAGCTACCATTCAATTACTCACTGTGACTGGTTGTCCCGCTTTCCTCAGGTTTTCTTCCGCCATCTGTGACAGCTTCTTGATCTGTCCCCAGGTGGGTGGCTGTGTTCAACAGGTGTTGCTCGTGACAATTGTGGTCCTCTTCAGCGTCAGTCTCGACATGGCAACAACTGGGGGGTCCTCGGGATCCTCCCAGAATCTCTTCCTTGGCATCTGGCTCATCATAAGGTTTCATGTGTCTTGATGGTATCCAAATTGGCTGTTGATTTTGGCCTGGAGAAACAAACATAACCTCTACCCCAAGTTGTTATTTTACCTATTTCCCAACTTTTTGTTATTGGATCTCTCCACCAAACCAGTTGTTCGGCTTCTGTCTTTGCAGCTGGTTTCTGTAGATGCTGTTCAGCTGCTGATAACATCTGACCCTGGGCAGGCTCAAAGAATTTAAAGTTAATAATGTTAGATTCAATTGTGTATGAGCTGTCCCGCAATCCCTTTTTCTCCCCCTTTTTGTTTTTGTCATCAGTTGTTCATCTGTATGAAATTGTAACTGAGCATTTGCAATTAACTGTGTGGAATGAACCATGTTTGAAGAATCAGAAATCACATTAATAGGCGTATCAAAAGTAGTCAATATCTCAATTACAGCTACAAGCTCTGCTTTTTATAGAGCATCTGGAAAACTTTACCTTTTGATCCAGAATAAGAACTTTACCATTACTAGACCCATCTGTGAAACAATGAAAATGCTTAGCAGGCTGTATGTAGGTTGTTTACCACAGGAATTATAAATGCAAACCATTCAGTCTTGCTCAGCTAAGGGGATAGTAAAGAAACAGTCTTTCAAATCTATGACTATTAAAGGCCAATTTTTTGGAATTATAGCAGGAGAAGGCAATCCTGGCTGTAATGCTCCCATAGGTTGTATAAGTGAATTGATGGCTCTTAAGTCAGTTAACAGTCTCCATTTACATGATTTTTTCTTAATTACAAAAACTGGAGGATTCCAAGGGGAAAATGTTGGAGCTATGTGCCCATTTTCTAATCGTTCAGTAACTAATTTCTCTAAAAACTCCAGTTTCTCTTCACTTAGCGGCCATTGTTCTATCCAAATTGGCTTATCTGTTAACCATTTTAAAGGTATAGGTTCTGGAGGCTTAACAATGGCCACCATCAAAAATGATATCCTAGTCTTTGGCAGGAATTTTGTTTTTCCTCTTGAAGTGGTTCTTTCAAAGCTTGCAATTTTTTTTCTAGCCCAATACCAGGAATATACCCCATTTCATGCATCATATGTTGACTTTGAGGGCTATATAATTGTTCTGGAATTAGAACTTGTGCTCCCCATTGTTGTAATAATTATTTACCCCATAAATTTATAGGTACAGAAGTTATAATTGGTTGAATAGTCCCAGGTTGTCCATCGGGCCCTTCACAGTGCAAAATATAACTACTTTGATATACTTCAGGGGCTTTCCCAACTCCAACTATGTTAAATTGAGTGGGTTGAATTGGCCACACTGACAGCCAGTGCTGTAGAGAAATGATTGAAATGTTTGCTCCTGTATCTACCAAACCGTTAAATTTTTTTCCCTGAATAGTTATTTCACAGATAAGACATTTATCAGTAATTTGATTTACCCAATAAGCTGCTTTGTCTTGTTTAGTTGTGCTTCCAAATCCTCCTGTTCATTTAGTTTCACTTTTCCCCATTCCCACATACAGCACAATGAGGAGCTGTGCTATGCGCTCTCCTGGCTCTGCTTTCCAAGGAACAGAAGTAGATACAGCAATTTCAATTTCCCCATTGTAATCTGAGTCGATGACTCCTGTATGTATTTGTACCCCTTTTAAACTTAAACTAGACCTTCCCAGAAGTAATCCTATTGTACCCACTGGCAAGGGTCCACAGACTCCTGTTGGGACCTTTTGTGGGGGTTCCCCAGGCAGAAGGCTCACAGCTTTTGTGCAGCATAAATCTACTGCAGCACTATGGCTGTGGCGGGGGACAGACATTGTACAGGGGTGAGGGAATGGCCTGAACTGGTAATGCCCCAGTTCACAATGGGGCCTGGGACGGGCCCCTCACGGCATTTCCCGAAATCAGGTTCCCATCTTTATCAAACTTAGAGACACTGATTAGCCCAAAGTTTTCCTTTTTTACATTTTGGACATATTTCAGGATCAGCAGTTTTCCTTTTTCCCGTATCTGGTAGCCTGACTCGCTGATTTTTTTCTACATTCTTTTTTAGCATGACCATGCTTTCCACAGTTAAAACAAGCTCCAGGAAATGGAGTATTTCCTTTATCCACTCTCAGTCCTGCCATTGCCTGTGCCAACAAAGTAGCTTTCTGCAGATTACCTCCAATACCATCACAGGCATTGATATAATCAACTAAATGTGCTTTCCCTCTGATAGGTCGCAGAGCAGCCTGGCAATTGGGATTAGCATTGTCAAAAGCTAATAACTGCAGCACTGTATCCTGAGCAGCTGAATCTGCAATCACTTTTTTTTAGAGACTCCTGTAACCGAGCTATAAAATCCACGTATGGTTCTTTTGGTCCTTGTTTTTATAGCACTAAAGGAAGGGTATTGTTCTCCACATGAAGTGATTTTTTTCCCAAGCTCTAATGCATACTCCTCTAAGCTGTTCTATGGCATCATCCTGCATGACCACTTGTGCATCTAAATCAGCCCAGGCCTAAACCCCCAAAAGTTGGTCTGCAGTTATATTAATTTGAGGTTGGGCCTGGGCATTGTGAGCAGCCTGAATGGAAGCTTCATGTGCCCACCAAGTTTCAAATTGTTAAGAACTGAGCAGGAGTTAGACAAGCTCGAGTAAGAGCATCCCAGTCAGTAGGAATCATCCGACTGGAAATAGTAACATTCTTTAACAGTCCCATTACAAAAGGAGAACCTGGTCCATACTGATTTATAGCTTGTTTAAATTCTTTGAGTAATTTAAAAGGAAAAGGCTCAAATGTAGATATAATATTTCCGTGTTGATCTGGGGGGTGTATTCTAACAGGGAACTGCCAAGCCTCTAAATCACCCTTTCGTCTAGCTTGCTGAATTCCTGCCTGAATAGAACTAAGAGCAGTCACTTGAGGCGCTGCTCGAATGGTCACTGGGGCAACTACTTTTCGCCCAGTGTCCTCTGGAAAAGACAGATCTGGAGGATCTTTTTCTTCACAATAATAATGAGGGGGTACAGAAGGGTAGGGATGAACCTCTTCCTTCTTTGCCCCTTAGCTTTAGCTGGCAAACAAACCTGCTCTGTAACCTCTTCTGTTACTTCATTATACCCGCCTTCCTCCTCATCATCAGTGTGAAAAAGTTCCAAGGTAGAACGAACCACAACCCACACTTGTCCCATTGTTACCCTGATGCTTTCAAGCTCCCATTCTTACTCACCACAGGGATTACTGTAAGAGTACTCGGGTGTCCTCCAGCTTGGTTCCACATTCTCCAACCGTTGCTCCGGTGACCCTTTGACCTGGATTCGAGCCCCCACTTACCGGCGCCACTTGCTGAGACCAGCTCAGTCAGGGAGACCCTAACCCAGCAGTGCTAGAGGAATTAAAGACACACACACACACAAATATAGAGGTGTAAAATGGGAAATCAGGGATCTCACAGCTTTCAGAGCTGAGAGCCCTGAACAGAGATTTACCCTCGTATTTATTAACAGCAAGCCAGTCATTAGCATTGTTTCCATAGATATTTGATTAACTAAAAGTATTCATTATGGGAAACAAAGGGATGGGCTGAAATAAAGGGGTAGGTCTGGCTAGTTATCTGCAGCAGGAGCGTGTCGTTAAGGCACAGATCGCTCATGCTCTTGTTTGTGGTTTTAAGAACGCCTTTAAGCGGTTTTCCACCCTGGGCGGACCAGGTGTTCCTTGCCCTAATTCCGGTAAACCCGCAACCTTCCAGCGTGGGCATCATGGCCATCATGAACATGTCACAGTGCTGCAGAGATTTTGTTTATGGCCAGTTTTGGGGGCCAGTTTATGGCCAGATTTTGGGAGGCATGTTCCCAACAAGAATGAAGCTTTTGATGTTACATTAGAATTTGAGATGCCATTATGAACTCATGGCTTCAAAATATATAATAAAATATATGTAAATAGAAACAGATCTGTGTGTGTGTGTGCGCGTGTGTGCACGTGTTCTATCTTTGTCCACCAAGATAACCTAGAAACAATTCTCCCTAATACCATTGAGCATCCCTGCCATCCAGACAGTAGTTTCTAAATACCATTGTTTACAAAAAGGAATAGGGGTTCCTTAGAAAAAAATGACTGGTTCCAGGGCTGGTGTAGAGAAAATTCAAGTTCAATTAGAACATCTTTTTGTGTGCTAGTAACTAAGGAAGTGATCAAATAGTGATAGAGACATGACAAAAAGGCATAGGAACTGGTTTAAAGGGTCCTCACTGAGAAAATTTTGGACAATTGAATGTCAAAATAAATAATGATAGATTAAAAGTCATGAGTTTTTTATATAAACATATAAATGAATATAAATGGGGTAAAGGAACACTCTGTCTAATAGTAAAATATTAAGTAGTAAATGTAGATGAATGATGGAATTAGAAAAAAATATTGAAACACCCACCGTAGTAATAAATGTTTCAGTCAAGAATCATCAATCAGAGAGTGGAAATATGCTGATGAGAAACAAAGTTTTACTTAATCTCAAAGTATCACCCTATAAGATACTTATTAATTACAAAAGGAAAAATAATAACTTTATCATGGACAAACTTTCAGACACTATCATAGCCAAATAATAAAAGTCAGCGTTGTTAGTGATAGGACAAATGTCGTGTACTTCCAGCTATGATGTACCTAGAAGACACATATTTTCTGTTATTCCTGCCGAAAGTGAAAATGTGAATCTATACTTGAAGAAATGTCAGACAAATCTAAATTGAGGGATAGTCTACAAAATATCAAGGTTATTAAAGACTGAGACATTGTTCTAGAATAAAGGAGACCTGACAACTAAATCTAATATATAATCTTGAATTGGATCCTGGGCAAGTAAAAAATTATAGTTCTATAAAAGACATTAGTGAGACAGTTTGTTACATTTGAATAAGAGCTATAGATTAGATAATATTGTATCAGTATTAATTTTCTGATTTGGTAATTCCACTGTGGTTATGTCTGAGAATGTCCTTGACTTTGTGATACATACACTGACATATTTAGGGGTAAAGCAGCAATATGTCTGCTAAGGGAGGGTAGCTGGGGAGGCAATGATAGCACAGATGTAGTAAGATGTTTACATTTGGGGAGTCTGGGTGAAGGATATGCAGAAATTCTTTGTACTATTTTTGTAATGTCTAAGTCTGAAATTATTTCTAAATATAAAAATATAAATTTAAGATATGTAGAAATCAAAATATTATAATTTACTGTCAAAAGCAAGGTTAAAATTCCACTTTAGGAATTTTGCTAAAGTATAAGTAAATTGAAGTATGTTATGGGCCAGGCATGGTGACTCACACCTGTAATCCCGGCACTTTGGGAGGCCAAGGCTGGTGGATCACTTGAGGTCAGGAGTTCGAGACCAGTCTGGCCAACATGGTGAAACCCCGTGTCCACTAAAAATACAAAAATTAGCCCAGCGTGGTGGCATACGCCTGTAAGCCCAGCTACTAGGGAGGCTGAGGCAGGAGAATTGCTTGAACCCAGAAGGTGGAAGTTGCAATGAGCCGAGATCGTGCCACTGTACTCCAGCCCAGGTGACAAGAATAAGACTCTGTCTCAAAAAAAAAAAAAAAAAAAAGAAAAAGAAAAAAAAGAAAGATATGTATATCTGGTTTTCAGGTGTTTTAAAACTCTAGTTTGTCCACTTATTTGTTAATTCATCAAAATGGTATGAGCTGTACTAAATGGTAGGTGCTGCACTTAAAGATATAATCAAGCTAGAAAAATCTCTTAGCACTCATAGATCTTACATTTGTAAAGCAATGACGTGTTATGGGAGACAAAAACAACAAATGTAATAATTACTATGAGGTATATTGTTACGAGTAAAGTAAAATAAGATGGTGTGATAGTGGGAGTCACAGAGGTGTATGTGTGGAGTTGGTCAGGAAAGATCTTTCTGAGAGAGTAGCATTTGTTATACTTGAATAATGAGAAAGAGCCAATAACTTGAACCGCCAGGAGAAAACCTCATAAAGGAATGTCTTAAATTTATAATAGAGGTAAAGTTGAACACCACATTAGCAACCATTTGGCCTACAGGAATAATATGAAGCTTAATGCCAGCTAGAAAATTGCTTCATAAGTTACTGAAACATAAGAGACATGGAATATCATTGGAAATAAAATTAATATTTATGGGATCTGTTCTTTTTATCACTATGTAGCTAGATCTTATACTGTACAAATCACTGAAATTCCCTGGCTCTCAACTGTATCTGTAATAAAGTCTATGAGTAGATAATATTTATAATTTTATAATCTTATAAATTCTCACTATGCTTGATTTTACAATATAATTACATAAGTATACATATATATAAAAGAAAATTAAAGTCGATAATAAAGAATAAATGATGTTTTACAGATTGTCCGTTACCTGTACTCTCTGAGCTAGACCATACTTTGACTTTTAACAACAGAAAGGGGATAGTTCCAGGACACCAAGGAACAGAAATTTGTCAAGGAGTTTTACAGACTCCTATTAAATTCAATATTCAAACAGTACTTCAAACTTCAACAACACTTTTCCTTTTTCACTTTTTAATTTTAATTTTAATTTTAATTTTTTTGAAGACAGGGTCTGTCTCTGTCACCCAGGCTGGAATGCAGTGGCTTGATCTTGGCTCATTGCAACCTCTGCTTTCCGAGTTCAAGCAATCCTCCCACCTCAGTCTCCCAAATAGCTGGGACTAGAGGCACACGCCACAGCACCCAGCTAATTTTTTGTATTTTTTGTAGAGATAGGGTTTCACCATGTTGCCCAGGCTGGTCTTGAACTCCTGAGCTCGAACTGTCTGCCTGTCTGGGCCTCCCAAAGTGCTGTGGTTACAGATATGAACCACTGCACCCAGCCCCTTTTCACTCTTAGTTGATAACTTTATATCTTATTTCACTGAAAAAAATGTATAATCAGATTTGACTCTCTCTAGTCTTCTAACAGCAAATGTACCAACTTATTCACATCTGTCCCAGTATTTTCTGCTTTAAGTCCTGTTACAGTGAATGCATTTTCCCTGCTTCTATCTAAGGTGAAAGCATGTATGTATGCACTGAATTCCATGCTCTGCAGCTATTATTCTCCTTCTCTTTCTTACATCGTTAATTATTCCTTCCAGCCTAGATATTCCTGTCAGTACATACAAAACAGTGGCTAGCAGAGAGCAAGTGTTAGTTAACCTAACAATAATAATAACCCATCAATTCCCATGGCTTTAGAAATCATCAATATTCTGATACATCTAACATTGTATCTTAGCACAGGACTTCTGTACTTTTGAATCGTATATTCAAATCCACTAAACACTTCCAATTGGATGTGCAATAGCTACCAAAACAACAACAACAAACTTAAAATGTCCAAAATTGAATCTTGGTTCTTACTCTCCAACCAGCTCCTTTTGTAATTTCCCTCATCTCAGTAAATCACATCTCCATTCTTCTAGTTGCTTTGGTCAAAAATTTTGAAGTCATTTTTGACTTTTCTGTTATTCTCTCATATTCCACATCCAAATCATCAGCATCTCTTCTTGTGAGCTCCTCTTTGAAACTTAATGAAACTTACCACAATGCTATAAAGTCATGTGCAAAGACTTCAGTTTAAAAATGTGCATCATGTTATTGGAACGTAAATGAAATGGCAGAGAGCAGCCTTCAGTTAGCAGGTTGGAGGCTCTAGGGTCCTGCCGCAATCCAGTCCATCTTTGTCTTTACTGTGGCTTGATACTACCTGTTGGTAGTTTTCTATTTCAGTTTAGATATCCATGGGGACCATTCTGGAATCTCAGTTTATGGGGAACTTTCAAGGACAGTAGCAGCAGTTCCAGTAATCTCTTGTTGCCTGTTTTATTGAATCTCATACCAACAGAATAGGCCAAGAGACTATTTGGGATTCAGAGACTCACCCTTTGCCTCTTGACTTCTCAAAGCTGATTACTATTTGTCGGTCTTGGTTCACTCCTTTCTCCATGTTTCCCCAATTTCTCTAAAAGATAAGAACTTTAGCCTACTCCTTTTGAGAACAGAGGGCTTATGCAGAGGCTGGGAGGCAGTTATCAAACAATTTATATATCTGAAGTCCAATCACTTACTTCCACTCCTATTTCCCTGATCCTAGCTAATATCATCTCATACCTTGATTGTTGCACTACCTTTCTGATTGACGCTGTTGCTTTTACTATTGCTTTCCTGTAAACTACTCTTAACACTGGAGTCATAGTGAGCTTAAGTCAGATCATGTGACTCTTCTGTTCAAAAGCCATTAATCTTTCCATCTCTTCAAGAGTAAAAGCATAAGTCTTCACAGTGATCTGCCCCTCTGTCCCACTGCTGCTCCAACCTCACCTTCTTCACTCTCTACTTCGAAAACCTCTGAAGGACTCTTCTGCACAAGAGCATTTATACTCACTGATTACTCTGCCTGAAATATACTTCTTTCAGATGTTCTTCCCTTACCTACTTTTAGATTTATGCTCAGTATCACTTATCAGAGTTTTTTCACTGGCCACCTGTTATATAATACTCCTCCTACCAGTTGCTCTTTTTCCCTATATTAGTTATTATTGAATAACAAATTACCCCAGACTCAGAAGTTTAAATCAATAAATATGTATTGTCTCTATTTCTGTGGATCAAGAATTTAGTAGCGACTTAGCTGAGTGATTCTGTTTAGGCCCTCTAGTCATGTTGAAAGCAAGAGGTCAGCTGAAGAAACGCCATCAGAAGTCATGAGTGGGGCTGAAAGATTCACTTCCAAGGTATCTCACTCACATGCCTGGAAAGTTGATGCTAGTTTTTGGCTGGAGGTCTAAGCTTTTCCCCATGTTGATCTTTCCATAGGACTGCACAAGTCTCTTCATGATATATGGGCTCCCACCAACATGAGTGATCTGAGGCTGGAGGAAAGGGAAAACTCAATATTCTTTATGACCTAGCCCTTATCATTTCTGCAAAACTCCATTGGTTACATAGGTCGTCTCTATTCAGTGTAGCAGAGGACTACACAAAGGCACGCATACCAACAGGCAAGAATCACTGAGGACCATTTGAGAAGCTGACTTCCAAATCCTTCATATTCTACTTCATTTGTCTACATAGTTCTTAATTTCAACTAACCTATTATATATTTATTTTTAATTTGTGATTTATTTGCTTTTCCTCATTTGTCTCCTTTATGCCCAGCACCTAGAAATTTTTTATTTGAATTCAGTATTATCAATACCGCAATCAGGTTTTTGTTTGAAAATAGAAAATATCCATAGTTGGATAACTTTGTTAGGATAATTATACAGGGATTAAGTAATAGAAGAATGTTCATGCAATCTACACCTAAAACTCTGTAGGAAATACTTTGCTACTCCTTCATCAATGTAGAATACAGACCTGGAAATTGCCAAAAATATAGTGACATTGACTTTTACTTCCTCCGTACTCTATTCCCAAGCTCCTTCCAAATAATATTCTCTTATGCTTTATTAACAAAGAGAAATGGATTTTTAAATCTTGTCAACCTTAGTAGATCTCCCCCATTAATAGGGTTATTTTGAGGATTAAGTCAGTCTTATGAATATTAGGAGACTATCTCTGGGTGACTATTATGTCTTCAACTTCTTTGAAGAAATTGGATTCAATTTTGGAATGTTAAGGTTTTTGGTAGCTGCTACACGTTCATGTGATCCTAGGTGGTTTATCAGAATATTAAGTTGTAGGCATAGGCTTTTGATATGGCCTGGCCTGAAATCCCTGCCCAATAAGGACAATAGTAATAAACTGAACCAGTAAAATTTTCTGTCTCGGGACTGGGAGTCACGCTTCCTTAGGAGGATGCATCAGATCTCTCTCAAGATTTCTGCATTGACTTTCTCAAAGAAATCTCCACTGATGCTGCTGTTTAGCCGCACTCCTGCCCTCCCTGTCACTGAACTATATAACCTCTAAGCTTCATTTCAGCAATAAGTTCTTTGTTATTTAATGAGAATCAAAAGTTTAATGTAGGCTGGGTGTGGTGGCTCACACCTGTAATCCTAGCACTTTGGGAGGCCAAGGCAGGAGGATCACTTGAGCTCAAGAGTTCAAGACCAGCCTGGGCAACATAGTGAAATTTTGTCTCTATGTATTTAAAAGAAAAAATTTGAAAAAAGTTTAATGTGGTCCAAAATAACCTGACTTCAAGATTTTAGTAAAGATTGTTTCCTGGTGAGAAATACATAGTTAAGAAAAAAATAAATATAAAAGAAAAATGAAATATATACCTGGAGGTAGCTTGCCTACTATGGAGTGTCTATATAGTATTTTATGGATCTGCCTCTTCTCTAGAAGGTGAGCATCTTAAGGGCAGAAGCTAGGATTTACTAATGAGATATGTGCCTACATAGTGTTAGGGCTGACTCAACATATCTCTTGGCAAGAGAATCTGGGAGCCAGTGGAATTCTCCCCTCAGCAGCTGGGTTCTCCAGCCTGTAGCAGGTAATGGAGAGCTTGATGGGATGCAAATGAAACAGTACGAGCTTGGTTAGTTTTTCAGAATGAGTGGGGGCTGAGAGGCTACAATATCGTTCATTGATGCTAGTTTGAAATGCATGTTAATGTGCTGATTCACAGCAAAGATAAGTTTGGCTTTATAAATAGTCTTTCTCTCTCCCAGCAAATAGGCTAGAAAAGATGATTCTCTGACAGGAATGATACTCAGGACTAGGACCTCCTAAATGAAGGGGCCTATTTAGTTAATTATGCGGCCAATCTGTGAATGTGTTGCTAGAGGCTTGGAAATGAACACTTTCCCTTGTACTAAAGGAGCAGTAGATGATGGTTTCAGCCAACTTCAGCTCTGTCTATGAAGAGCCCACACTTCCCTGGAAAAGCAGCCCAACTGTTAGGTCTCTTTAATAATTAGAGAAGTCACTTGTTGGTCAGAGTTGACAAGAAAAAGTAGGGAGCAAATAAGGGTAATTTTTTTCATCTCTTTCATTAGAGAATGTTCGTGTATATATGTACGTTCTGGGTTGAGAGTCAGAATCACGTTCTGAGTGAGGCATTGGGGGGGTTCTACTTCAAGAACTCTGAAATTAGCTCAGAGTTCATCGTATGACACTCTAGTTCTGTCTTCTGTTCAGAAACTTTTAGAGGAAATAATACAAACAAAAATTTCTACAAGACTTAATGTGTTCTAAAAAATTCTACATTTGGAACACATGAAATCAATGCAAGGAATTAAACTGTTTTGTACAGTATCTAGTCATTTATTTCTTTTACTCAATACTTATCTCTTAGTCCATTTGGACTGCTTTAAAAAAATGCCATGAACTGAGTAGCTTATAAGCAACAGAAATTTATTTCTCACAGTTTTGGAGGCAAGGAAGTCTGAGATCAAGGTGCCAGCAGATTCAATGTCTGATGAGGGTCTGCCATCTGGTTCATAGGTGATTTCTTCTATCTATGTCTTCATACGGTAGAAGTGCAAGGAAACTCTTTGGAACCTCAAATATAAGTGCACAAATCCCACTCATGAGATCTTAACCCTCATGACCTTATCACTTCCCTAAAGACACTACTTCCAAATGCCATAATAGTGATGATTAGGTTTCAACATATGATTTTGGGGGACACAAACCCTCAGGCCATAGCAACTTATGAGGTGTGATAAGAAGCTCTACTGGTCCTGTATCCAGTTCCCAATTTCTATCAATTTTGTTTCCTGAGGTCAAAAAATATGAGTGTTTGTATTCTGGTTACATATTTATATAACCTCAGAGTGTTTATTTGTAAATTGGTACCTACTTCATAGGCATGTTGTAAAGAAATAAATGTGTTAATACATGTTAGATATTTAGATCAGTGGCTGCATACAATAAGTGATTTTTTAAAGTTAGCCAATTATCTCTTGAACCTGTCTGATCTTTGTTTTCCTTGTTTCCTTACCTTAATCTAGGATATTATCCTTTTTCTGGATTGCAATTCTCTCCACTAACCTCCTAGCCTCCAGTATTTCTCCTCTAAGATCCCTTTTCTACATAGCTACCAGGGTAATTTTTCTGAAATTCAAATATTACCATGTAACTCTCTTGGTTATATTCAAACTCCCCATCACGGCATGTTACAAGGCATCTCTCTCTCTAACCTTAATCTTCTGTCTATTCTTCCCATTTTTCTCTTTCACAATACTGAAAGCATTTCAGTAACCCCATTATAACAGACTCTCTTTTGCTTCCATTATTCCCATATATTCTTTTCCTTCTTGCTTAGCTGATGGGCATCCTTCAGATTCCTTCTTAGGATTCCCCTTCTATTGATAGTCTTCTGCAAGCTTCCTTAATCTGTGACTGAGCTAATTACTTATTCCTCTGTATTTTTTCTAATTATCGATTATATTTTTTTCTTTTTTTTTTTTTAAATTTATTTATTATTATTATACTTTAAGTTGTAGGGTACATGTGCATAACGTGCAGTTTTGTTACATATGTATACTTGTGCCATGTTGCTGTGCTGCACCCATCAACTCGTCATTTACATCAGGTATAACTCCCAATGCAATCCCTCCCCCCTCCCCCCTCCCCATGATAGGCCCCGGTGTGTGATGTTCCCCTTCCTGAGTCCGAGTGATCTCATTGTTCAGTTCCCACCTATGAGTGAGAACATGCGGTGTTTGGTTTTCTGTTCTTGTGATAGTTTGCTAAGAATGATGGATTCCAGCTGCATCCAAGTCCCTACAAAGGAGTCAAACTCATCCTTTTTTATGGCTGCATAGTATTCCATGGTGTATATGTGCCACATTTTCTTAATCCAATCTGTCACTGATGGACATTTGGGTTGATTCCAAGTCTTTGCTATTGTGAATAGTGCTGCAATAAACATACGTGTGCATGTGTCTTTATAGCAGCATAATTTATAATCCTTTGGGTATATACCCAGTAATGGGATGGCTGGGTCATATGGTACATCTAGTTCTAGATCCTTGAGGAATCGCCATACTGTTTTCCATAATGGTTAAACTAGCTTACAATCCCACCAACAGTGTAAAAGTGTTCCTATTTCTCCACATCCTCTCCAGCACCTGTTGTTTCCTGACTTTTTAATGATTGCCATTCTAACTGGTGTGAGATGGTATCTCATTGTGGTTTTGATTTGCATTTCTCTGATGGCCAGTGATGATGAGCATTTTTTCATGTGTCTGTTGGCTGTATGAATGTCTTCTTTTGAGAAATATCTGTTCATGTCCTTTGCCCACTTTTTGATGGGGTTGTTTGTTTTTTTCTTGTAAATTTGTTTGAGTTCTTTGTAGGTTCTGGATATTAGCCCTTTGTCAGATGAGTAGATTGCAAAAATTTTCTCCCATTCTGTAGGTTGCCTGTTCACTCTGATGGTAGTGTCTTTTGCTGTGCAGAAGCTCTTTAGTTTAATGAGATCCCATTTGTCAATTTTGGCTTTTGCTGCCGTTGCTTTTGGTGTTTTAGACATGAAATCTTTGCCCATGCCTATGTCCTGAATGGTACTACCTAGGTTTTCCTCTAGGATTTTTATGGTATTAGGTCTAACATTTAAGTCTCTAATCCATCTTGAATTAATTTTCGTATAAGGAGTAAGGAAAGGATCCAGTTTCAGCTTTCTACTTATGGCTAGCCAATTTTCCCAGCACCATTTATTAAATAGGGAATCCTTTCCCCATTTCTTGTTTCTCTCAGGTTTGTCAAAGATCAGATGGCTGTAGACGTGTGGTATTATTTCTGAGGACTCTGTTCTGTTCCATTGGTCTATATCTCTGTTTTGGTACCAGTACCATGCTGTTTTGGTTACTGTAGCCTTGTAGTATAGTTTGAAGTCAGGTAGCGTGATGCCTCCAGCTTTGTTCTTTTGACTTAGGATTGTCTTGGAGATGCGGGCTCTTTTTTGGTTCCATATGAACTTTAAAGCAGTTTTTTCCAATTCTGTGAAGAAACTCATTGGTAGCTTGATGGGGATGGCATTGAATCTATAAATTACCTTGGGCAGTATGGCCATTTTCACGATATTGATTCTTCCTATCCATGAGCATGGTATGTTCTTCCATTTGTTTGTGTCCTCTTTGATTTCACTGAGCAGTGGTTTGTAGTTCTCCTTGAAGAGGTCCTTTACATCCCTTGTAAGTTGGATTCCTAGGTATTTTATTCTCTTTGAAGCAATTGTGAATGGAAGTTCATTCCTGATTTGGCTCTCTGTTTGTCTGTTACTGGTGTATAAGAATGCTTGTGATTTTTGCACATTAATTTTGTATCCTGAGACTTTGCTGAAGTTGCTTATCAGCTTAAGGAGATTTTGGGCTGAGACAATGGGGTTTTCTAAATATACAATCATGTCATCTGCAAACAGGGACAATTTGACTTCTTCTTTTCCTAACTGAATACCCTTGATTTCTTTCTCTTGCCTGATTGCCCTAGCCAGAACTTCCAACACTATGTTGAATAGGAGTGGTGAGAGAGGGCATCCCTGTCTTGTGCCAGTTTTCAAAGGGAATTTTTCCAGTTTTTGCCCATTCAGTATGATATTGGCTGTGGGTTTGTCATAAATAGCTCTTATTATTTTGAGGTACGTTCCATCAATACCGAATTTATTGAGCGTTTTTAGCATGAAGGGCTGTTGAATTTTGTCAAAAGCCTTTTCTGCATCTATTGAGATAATCATGTGGTTCTTGTCTTTGGTTCTGTTTATATGCTGGATTATGTTTATTGATTTGCGAATGTTGAACCAGCCTTGCATCCCAGGGATGAAGCCCACTTGATCATGGTGGATAAGCTTTTTGATGTGTTGCTGAATCCGGTTTGCCAGTATTTTATTGAGGATTTTTGCATCGATGTTCATCAGAGATATTGGTCTAAAATTCTCTTTTTTTGTTGTGTCCTTGCCAGGCTTTGGTATCAGGATGATATTGGCCTCATAAAAAGAGTTAGGGAGGATTCCCTCTTTTTCTATTGATTGGAACAGTTTCAGAAGGAATGGTACCAACTCCTCCTTGTACCTCTGGTAGAATTCAGCTGTGAATCCATCTGGTCCTGGACTTTTTTTGGTTGGTAGGCTATTAATTGTTGCCTCAATTTCAGAGCCTGCTATTGGTCTATTCAGGGATTCAACTTCTTCCTGGTTTAGTCTTGGAAGAGTGTAAGTGTCCAGGAAATTATCCATTTCTTCTAGATTTTCCAGTTTATTTGCGTAGAGGTGTTTATAGTATTCTCTGATGGTAGTTTGTATTTCTGTGGGGTCGGTGGTGATATCCCCTTTATCATTTTTAATTGCGTCGATTTGATTCTTCTCTCTTTTCTTCTTTATTAGTCTGGCTAGTGGTCTGTCAATTTTGTTGATCTTTTCAAAAAACCAACTCCTGGATTCATTGATTTTTTGGAGGGTTTTTTGTGTCTCTATCTCCTTCAGTTCTGCTCTGATCTTAGTTATTTCTTGCCTTCTGCTAGCTTTCGAATGTGTTTGCTCTTGCTTCTCTAGTTCTTTTAATTGCGATGTTAGAGTGTCAATTTTGCATCTTTCCTGCTTTCTCTTGTGGGCATTTAGTGCTATAAATTTCCCTCTACACACTGCTTTAAATGTGTCCCAGAGATTCTGGTATGTTGTATCTTTGTTCTCATTGGTTTCAAAGAACATCTTTATTTCTGCCTTCATTTCGTTATGTACCCAGTAGTCATTCAGGAGCAGGTTGTTCAGTTTCCATGTAGTTGAGCGGTTTTGAGTGAGTTTCTTAGTCCTGAGTTCTAGTTTGATTGCACTGTGGTCTGAGAGACAGTTTGTTATAATTTCTGTTCTTGTACATTTGCTGAGGAGTGCTTTACTTCCAATTACATGGTCAATTTTGGAGTAAGTATGATGTGGTGCTGAGAAGAATGTATATTCTGTTGATTTGGGGTGGAGAGTTCTATAGATGTCTATTAGGTCTGCTTGCTGCAGAGATGAGTTCAATTCCTGGATATCCTTGTTAACTTTCTGTCTCGTTGATCTGTCTAATGTTGACAGTGGAGTGTTGAAGTCTCCCATTCGATTATATTTTTTTCTAGTTTCACATACAGTATTGTGGCTGCACATGAGAGTAGGATAGTTGTTTTAGTAAGTATCCAAGTAGGCGACTGCACACTCTTCACAGGTGAAGGGCATAGTATTTGCTTAGAAAAGCAGTTGTCTGAAATTAGAGATCCAAACCTCACTTATATTAAAATAGCTGTGATTCTGTGATGTGTAGTCTCTGAAAGGGGAACAATCACAGAAATATTTATTTATACCCTATGATGTTTAGAAGTGTGATTTAAAGTGGCTATTGTGAACTATGGAATTCGAGAAGGTAAAGCTAGTAAAAAAGTGGAATAGGATCTTTTGTTTGACTGAGAATATTCAAATAATAGAGACTTTTGGTTGCACTCCAATTCCATTTGTGTCTTCTTTCTGAGTATATGTAATTAAAGTCCTATAAGAAGATGATTAGGAAGGATCATAGAAAAATATTTGAAGAAATGTTGGGGGGCATTTAAAAAATGTGATGGAAATTGAAAGCAAGCTCAACAAAATGCAAGTGGAAAAAAATTGCAGGACATCATAATCAAACTGCTCAAAGCCAGTGATGAAGAGAAAACCTTAAAAGTAAAAAGAGGGAAAATGACATGTTATGTAATAAGGAACAGAAATGAGAGTGACAACAGATTTCACATGGGAAACAATGCATGTCAGAAAACAGTGGAGTGATATTTTTAAGGTACTGAAAGAATAAAAAACTATAAAGCAAGAATTCTAGAGCCAACACAAATATCTATCAATAATGGAAAAGAAATGACTATTTCAGACATAAAAAGCTAAAGTACAACAGACAATATCTGCAAAACAGACAAGATCAAAAGAAATCCAGATAGAAGTAAAATGAGAGCAGGTAGAAATCTAGCTATGCAAAAGATAGAAGACCACTGGAAATGTTAAATATGAGGCTAAGTATAAAAACATTTGTCTTATTTTAAAAATGAATTTAAAAAATAATATACTATTTAAAACAATGATAATAACAATATAAGTTTATAACACATGTAGAAGTAAAATGTGTAGTGATAGTACAAAGGCCAGAATAGTATACTGCTGTAAAATTCCTTTACTATGAAGATGTGGTGTAATATTAACTGAATGTTGACTATAATAATGTAAAGATCTATACTATAAACCCTAAATCAACTGCTAAAGGAACAAAAGAAAAATTTACATATAGCCAATGGTGTAGATAACATAGAATCATAAAATATTCAGTTAATCCAAAATAAGGCAAAAGTGGGAAATAAAAAAGTATGGACAAATTGAAATCAAATAGCAAGATGGCAACCTCTAAGCTAATACACAATAATCACATTAAATGTAAATGGTCTAATCAGCCCAATTTAAAAGGCAAATATTGTCAGATTGATAAAAGTGAGACCCAATTATATACTGTCTGTGAGAAACCAACTTTAAATATAAAGACATGTGTAGGTTAAAAGTAAAAGACTGGAGGGCAGTATATTATGCCTACATTAATCTAAGAAAGCTAGAGTGGCTATATTAATACCTGGCAAAGTAAATGCCATGTGCTATTTCTAGAGCTAAAGAAGGTCATTTCATAATGATAAGTCAATTCATACAGAGTACATAACAAAGCTAAATATTTATGCAACTAATAACAGATATTTTTAAAATATGAAGCAAATATTGATATAACTGAAAAAATATACACAGCCACAATATTAATCAGAGACTACAACATCCTCGTCTCAATAATTGATAGAACAAGGAGAAGTAAAATAACAAAATAGAAGACTTGAAACAACACTACCCCCATCTTGACTTCACTGACATTTTTAGAAGTCTCCACTCAACAATATGGGCAAATGTTATTTACAAGTGCACACAGAACATTTACTGAAATAGACCATATTCTTCACTCTCTAAAAATGTCTCAAAGTATTCAAAAGGATTTAAATTATATAAAGTATGGAATCTGACTGCAAGGGAATCACAGTAGAAATCAGTAACAGAAAAGTATTTGGAAAATTTTCAAGGATTTGAAAACTAAGCAGGATCTTTTTAAATAACACATTGGCCAAAGAAGAGTTTATAAGGAAAATTAAAAAATATTTTGACTTGACTGAAAACGAACACATGGCATATCATAATTTGTGTGATACAGCTAAGTCGGTGCTTTGAGGAAAATTTATTACATGAAACACGTATTAGAAAAAAGAACTTTCATTTCAATGCCCTAAGCTTCTACCTTAAGAAACAAAAATATAAGAGTTAGTTATGCCCTGCAAAAAAGTAATGGAAAAAAATCATAAGTGCAGAAATAAATAAAATAGAACTAAGGAAAACAGAGAAAATTTGTAGCCCAAAACCAAAATTTGATTAGAGAAAATCAATGACGTTGTCAAATCTCTAGCTACATTGATCAAATAAATAAAGAGAAAAGACACAAATTACCAATATCAGGAAAGAGAGGGTCATCTCTATAAATCTTATAGACTTTAAAAGAATATGGGGCTATTAAAGCAACTTTATGAATATACTTGATAATTAGATGAAATGGGATATTTCCTTGAAAGACAAAAATTGCCAAAGTCCCTCAAGAGAATAGATAACCTGAATAGGCCTATATTTTTTAAAAACACTGAATTTATATTTAGATATATTTATACAGACAAGACACAGACACACAAACACATGCACAAATAAATAAATGCCAAGCTCAGAAAATTTCACTGATGAATTCTACATTAAAGAAGGAAACAATAGCAATTTTACACAAATGTCTCAAGAAAACCAAAGAGGGAATATTTCTCAACTCATTCCATGAGTTCAGCCCTTCCCTAATACCAAAACTAGACAAAGGTATTACAATAAAAGAAAACTTCCGACCAATATCTCACATTAACACAGATTTAAAAATTAAAAATTTTAGCAAATGGAATATAACAATATATTGAAAAGTTAATGCATCATAATCGAGAAAGGTTTATCCCAAGAAGGCATGATTGGTTTAGTATTTGAAAGTTAATCAGTGTAATCTACCATATTAACATTTTAAAAGTAAAAATTGTATGATCATCAGAATAGATGTAGAAAATGCATTTGACAGATTCCAAATTCATTCCTGACAGAATTCTCAGCAATCTAGAAATAGAACATTTCTCAACCTAATAAAGGACATATATGTGCTCCCACTCAGACAGTCAGCACAGCATGTGGAAACTCACATCGGGAACTTTTGCTCCAAATACTACCACAGGAACATACCAGGAAACCCAAAAGAATTCACAGGCTGTTTGAAAGAAGTGGCTTGTCACTGCAAACTCCATGAGACAGCCAAAACACTATGAGTACCCAAATAGTAAGAGGGGAAAGTCTACCTCCAAACACACATCCTCACTGGGGAACCTGAAAATCCAGATCATGGGAGAAGGATATAACCTTACCTAGAGCTGAAATGAATTTAGAGAGCCAAGCGAAACATAAAAGTAGAAGAAGCTGCAAGAAGAACCCTGTAGGCCCTCCTGGTACCTAGGGAAGCCATTTCTGACTTTATCTCACAGGGGTCCTTGGGGAGGACCTGGACCCCTGCCAGTGGAATTGGGGAAAAACCACAGGGAAAAGGAAACTTCCAGTGAACTTTGTAATAATTTTGACTGAATGTAAATTTTCTAGGGCAGTATCCAGGGGTGGAGGGGCAGTGAATGGGAAGTGCAGCACAGAAGCCTTGGCAGGTGGGGAGGCCAAACCCTGAAAGCCCTGCTTGCTGTCTCTCAGTGAGGAGGCTTGTAGCCTGAGGCAAGATAGCAGCCCTGCTCACCAGCTGCCTGGCTGTAAGCTCAGTACTTTTGGTGGGGAACACGGGGAGTGAGACTGGCCTTGTTGACTATGTGGGAATTGGGTGAGACCTGTCACTGTTTGCTTTCCCCCAGTTCCCTGGTGACCTGTATATGCAGCAGTGGCAACCATAATTCCCCTGGGAACATAACTCCATTGACCTGAGAACCACACCCCCATTCCCCACAGCAGCCATAGCAAGCCCCTCCCAAGGAGAGTCTGAGTTTAGGCTTAGATATGCCTAAGCCTACCCCGACCTAATGATCATTCTGTACCTGCCCTCGTAGCCAAAGACAAAAGACATAATCTCTTGGGAGCTCTATGACCCTGCCAATTGCCTAAAAACCCAAGTACTTATCCAGGTGACCTTAGGACAAGCTTCTATCCCCGCTATACTACTGCAGCTGATGCTCTTGAAAGCGCCACCTCCTGGCTGGTGGCCAACCAACTCAAGCCATTACAGCAACTCATAAAAGAAAAATCGTGCTCCAAGAAAGGAGAAAACAACAACTATTTCCACTGCCTGCCACATCCTGGCTAACCAGAGGTCCTGAGTCTGACCACATGACAACTTCACTGCTAGCACAACCAGCATTTGAGAAAACTGGTGCACTAAACAAAACTACAGCCAAGGACCCTCAAAGAGTCCACGTCATTCCCCTGCTACCTCCACTGGAGCAGGTGCTGTTATTCATAATTGAGAGACCTGAAGATGGATCACATCACAGATTCTTTGCAGACACTCCCAAGTACCAATCCAGAGCCTGGTAACTCTGCTGGGTGGCTAGACCTAGAAGGGCAATGACAATCACTGCAATCCAGTTCTCAGGAAGCCCCATCCCTAGGGAAAGGGGAAGAGCACATCAAGAGAGTACCCATGGGACAGCAGCGCTTGAGCCCCAGATCTTTCCTTTGACATAGTTAGTCAAATGTGAAGGAACCAGGAAAATAATTCTGGTAATATGACAAAGCAGGGTTCTTTAGCACCCCCAAAAGATCACACTATGTCACCCACAATGGATACAAACCAAGAAGAGATCTCTGAATTGCCAGAAAAAAAGAATTCAGAAGCTCAGTTATTAAGCTACTCAAGGAGGCACAAGAGAAAGGTGAAAACCAACTTAAAGAAATTTTGAAAAATGCAGGATATGGACAAAAAGTCTCCAGAGAAAGACAGCATAAATAAAAAACAAGCACAACTTTGGGAAATGACACACATAGAGAAATACAAAATACACTGGAAACTTTCAACCGTAGAATCAAACAAGTAGAAGACAGAACTTCAGAGCTCAAAAACAAGGCTTTTGAATTAATCCAATCCAACAAAGACAAAGAAAAAAGAATTTTAAAAAAGGTACAAAACCTCCAGGAAGTTTGGGAACTATGTTAAACAACCAAACCTAAGAATAATTGATGTTCCCAAGGAAGATGAGAAATCTAAAAGTTTGGAACACATATTTGAAGGAGTAATTGAGAAAAACTTCCCTGGCCTTGTTAGAGGTCTAGACACCCAAATACAAGAAGCCCAAAGAGCAACAGGGAAATTCATTGCAAAAAGATCATCACCTACGCACATAGTCATCAGGTTACCTAAAGTCAAGATGAAGGAAAGAATCTTAAGAGCTGTGAGACAAAAGCATCATGTAACCTATAAAGGAAAGCCTATCAGATCAACAGCAGATTTCTCAGCAGAAACCTTACAAGCTAGAAGGGATTGGGATCCTATATGCCAGGAATTTCGTATCCAGAGAAACTAAGCTTTATAAACGAAGGAAAGATGAAGTCTTTTCCAGACAAAGCTGAGAGAATTTGCCACTATCGAGACAGCACTACAAGAACTGCTAAAAGCAGCTCTAAATCTTGAAACAAAACCTTGAAATACGCCAAAATGGAACCTCCTCAAAGCATACATCTCACAGGACCCATGAAACAGTAACACAATAAAAAACAAAAAAACAAACAAAAAGCAAGGTATTCAGGCAACAACTAGTGTGATAAATAGAATAGTACCTCATGATCTCAATACTGATGTTGAATATAAATGGCCTGAATGCTCCACTTAAAAGATATGTAATGGCAGGATGGATAAGAACTCACCAATCAAGTATCTGCTGTCTTCAAGAGACTCACCTAACACATAAGAACTCACATAAACTTAAGATAAAGGGGTGGAAAAAGATATTTCATGGAAACGGACACCAAAAGTGAGCAGGAGTAGCTATTCTTGTATCAGATAAAATGGAGTTTTTAACAACCATTAAATAAGACAAAGAGGGACATTGTATAATGACAAGAGGAGTAGTCCAACAGGAAAGTATTACAGTTCAAAATATGTATGGACCTAACACTGGAGCTCCCAAATTTATAAAACAATTGCTACTAGACCTAAGAAATGAGATAGATGCCAACATGATAATAGTGGGGGACTTCCGTATGGTAACTATACCCTAGAACAAATAGACATAACAGATATTTACAGAATATTCTACCCAACAGCTGCAGAATACACATTCTTTGCATGAGCACGTGGAGCATTCTCCAAGACAGACCACATAATAGACCACAACCAGTCTCAGTAAACTTAAGAAAATCAGAATTATAGCAAGTACTCTCCCAGGCCACAGTTCAATCACTAGAAAACCTAGAGGAGGTGGATAAATTCCTGGAAACGTACAACCCTCCTAGATTGAACCAGGAAGAAAGGTCATATTAAGGTAATAAAAGCCATCAGTGACAAACCCACAGCCAACATTATACCAACTGAAGAAAAGTTGAAATCATTCCCACTGAGAACTGGAAGAAAACAAGGATACCCACTTTCAGCACTTCTAGTCAACATAATAAATGAACTCAGTAAAGTTTCAGGATACAAAACCAATGTATGCAAATCAGTAGCACTGCTATACACCAGCAGCAACCAAGCTGAGAACTAAATCAAGAACTCAATCCCTTTTACAATAGCTGCAGAAAAGTAAAATACTTAGGAATATACCTAACCAAGGAGATGAATGACCTCTACAAGGAAAAGTACAAACACTGCTGAAAGAAATCATAGACAACACAAACAAATGGAAATGCATCCCATGCTCATGAATGGGTAAAATCAGTATTGCAAAAATGACCATACTGCCAAAAGCAGTCTGCAAATTCAATGCCATTTCCATCAAAATACCATCATCATTCTTCACAGAACTAGAAAAAACAATTCTAAAATTCATATGGAACCAAAAAAGAGCCTGCATAGCCAAAGCAAGACTAAGCAAAAAGAACAAATCTGGAAGCATCACATTGCCCAACTTCAAACTATACTATAAGGGTATATTCACTGAAACAGCATGATACTTGTATAAAAATGGACACACAGACCAGTGGAACAGAGTAGAGTACCCAGAAATAAAGCCAAACACTTAGAGTCAACCAATCTCATCTACAAAGCAAACAAAAAAAGTGGGATTTTGGGATTTCTCTGGACCTTCAATTTATCTGTAAATCTAAAATTATTGAAAATAAAAAATTAATAAAATTTAAGTTGTTACTTATAAAGTAGAGAAGTATTAGAATTATTTACATAGACATACAGATCAAGAGAACAGAATTCAAATTCAAGAAATAGATTGACTTATATGGTCAACCAATTTTCAACAAAGTTGTCAAGGCATTCAATGGGTCTTTTCAACAAATAGTGCTAGGTCAATTGATTGGGTATAAGCAATAAAATAAAATATATAAAGAAAGTCTTTCACACCATTTACAAAATTCACTCAAAATGGATCAGAGACCAAAGGTATAAAACCTCTAAAAGAAAATATGGCAGAAAAATTTGAAGACCATGAATTAGGCAAAGATTTATTAAGTAAAACACAAGAAGCATAAACTAGAAAAGAAAAAAATTGATATTACATTTTATCAAATTTAATAATTTTGGTTCTTCAAAACGTTACAAAATTAAAAGCCAATCTAAATATTGGAGAATATATTTGCAAAATATTTACAGATGCTCCTTCACTTACAATTTAGTTATATCTCGATAAACCCATCATAAGTCAAGAATATTATAAGTCAAAAGTGCATTTAATACCTTGGCAAACCCACTGTAACATCAGAAAATCATAAGTCAAGCCATTATAAGGCTAGATGCTCCTTGACTTATGATAGGTTGATATCTTGATAAACAAACCATAAACTCAAAAAATCTTAAGCCAAAATCTTAAGTTGGAGACTGTCTGTATTCAATAAAGGAACTGTATCTAGAATATATAAGAAATTCTTACAACTTAACAATTAGAAGACCTCGAAATAATCAAGGCTGGGTGTGGTAGCTTTCGCCTATAATCCCAGCACTTTGGGAGGCTGAGGCAGGCAGATTACTTGAGTTCTGCAGTTTGAGACCAGTCTGGGCAACATGGTAAAACCTCGTCTTTACAAAAAATACAAAAAAAAAAAAAAAAAAAAAATAGCCAGGTGTGGTGGTGCATGTCTGTAGTCCTAGCTATTTCAGAGTCTGAGGCAGGAGGGTCACCTAAACCTGGGAGGTGGAGGTTTCAGTGAGCCAAGATTGAGCTACTGCACCCCACCCTGGGAGACAGGGTGAGACCTTGTCTCAAAAAATAAATAAATAAATAAAAAATCACTGAAAATTGAGCAAAAGATTTGAAAAGACACTTTAACAAGAAGACATGCATATAGAAAGTAAGCATAAGAACAGATGCTGAACATTATTGGTCATTAGGGACATGTAAAACAAAGCCACAATGACATACCACTATATTTCCACTGAATATCTAACATTAACAAGACTGAATATATCAAGTGTTGGTGATGATGTAAAACAACTGAAATTCTTATAGACGAATATTAGTGATTTTAAATAGTCATTAAAGTTTGTAATTTTAAATAGTCTATCTAAGTAGTAATTTTAAATAGCTTTCATTTTGAAAGTCCTTTTTTGAGGTGATATTCACATAACATAAAATTAATGCTTTTAAAGTGTACATTTCAGTGGCATTTAGTACATTTACAATGTTGTGCAACCACCACCCCTATGTAGTTCCAAAACATTTTCATAACCCCGAAAGAAATTCTCAATGCTTGTTATATTCCCTTTTTAAAATTATAGCTATCTTTGTGGGTATTCAGTAGCATCTCTTTGTGGTTTTAATTCTTCCTGACATTAAAACAAGTTAGACATACATCTACCATATCATCTAGCCATTGTAATGTTACACATTTACTTGAAAGAAATGAAAGCATTTGTGCTCACAAAGACTTGTACATGAATGTTCATGTTTTATTTGCAATAGCCCAAACCTGGAAACAACCCAAATGCCCATCAATCAGTGAATGGGTAAACAGATTGTGGTATGGTTATATAATGGAACCACTGAGCAATATGGCTGAATTTCAAAAATGTCACTGAGTGAAAGAACTCAGAAAAAGCCAATTTATAATTTTAATAATGTAAAATTCTAGAAAAAGACAAACCATTCTATGGTGACAGAAAGACCATAATTTGTTCCCTATGGATTTAGATTTGGAGATTAAGAGAGGAATGGATTACAAAGGGACAGGAGGTAGCTCTAAGGAGTGATGGGTATGTTCACTATTTTGATTGTGATGATATTTTCACAGGTATATACAACAATCATCAGATTGTCCACTTTATACACAATTTATTATACATGAATAATTCAAAAACATTGCCAATTAAAAAAACTCCAGAATTTCTACATCAGAGGAGGGAAGAGAATGGAGAACTCAAGCCTTCTCTTATTCTGTCTTAGAAGTATGAAAGGTCATTCCTATTCACAGTTCATTGAGAAGAACTCATCATGTGTTCCCACCTAACAGCAATGGCACTGGTAGTGTAGGAAGCGCGTGGCCATTCAGTGAGCTATAAATACTTCAGTCACAGTTATAGTAGAATCTAGACACCTCCAAGGTAATTATTGGGAGATACAAAAAATTCATATTAGTCAAGGAATGTATTTAAGTTACAACATCCTTGGAATATAATAAGAGATTCCCTCTAAATATTTTAGTGAGGTTAGATAAATTTTGTCCATAGATGTGCATCCTTCTTTTGTCACTGAGGGATAATTTACCTTGAGTATCTTATGTTTCTGCATATCTTGCAAGCAGAATAACTAACTTTTCTTTTTCTGGACTATCTCTTTAAAGATAATGGTATAGTGAATATACCTGGAAAGATAGAGTATCCCACTCTAAAGCAAAGGTCAGCTATGCTTACTGTCCCTTATAAAAGATTTGGGTTCCCTAAGCTCAGGTTTTATCTCCTGTAGTGTAACTCACTGTATGTCCAGGCATCCATCTGGGCCAATTTGTGTTGCCTTTGTGGGACCTGGAGAAGGGGGAAATGTAAAATATGCTGGTACGCTGGCTATTGCTATTGCTATAACAGTCTGTACTTTTACTCTACCCTAGTGTTGTGCTTTCTTTTGCCAGCATCTAGGAGACTGCTTTGGGCTAAATTATTACCTTGGAAGTAGGTTAGAATCTCAAACCTTTCATGATTCTTATATAATAAACACAGTTGATATATAACCAAAATGGTTGATAAGACCTCTAAAGGCTCATTCATTTAATAAGTATAAGTTACAGGCCTAATATATGTGAGATATGATTCCATGTATTAGAGAATAATAAAGACGGACAGGCATGGCCTTTATACTAGGATTATTTACAGTCTAGTTGGAAGACATGCGTGGAAACAATGATAATACAGTGGCAGAACCATGGTGATAAAATGATAGATAAAATGCAATAAGACTCTAAGGAGTAAGAGGAGCCCATTCCACTGGCAGAAGTTTTACATTGAGGAGATAGTGTTTTAATTGAAATATGTAAGATAAATACAAGTTACCCTGATGGTCAAAAAGAGAATACGAATTCTAGGCAGAATAAAAGTCTTGAACAAAAGCCCGGAGGTATGGCCTGTTTAGGGAACTGCAAGTTGTTGAGCATGACTGAAGCTTTAAGTGCGAGAGAGGATGAATGGAGAAAAGGGTGGCTTGAGAAATAGTGACAGCACTGTGAAAGTGTATTGTGGTGACTATAGTAAATAATAATGTATACTTGAAAATTGCGAAGACAGATTTTAAAGGTTCTCATCACAAAAAGTGATACGTATAAGAGGTGAGGGATTATGTTAACGAGCTTCATTTAATCATCTCACAAGGTATACATCGAAAAATCACATTGGACATTATAAATATGTGTAAGTTTATTTTCCAATCAAAATAATAACAATGAAAATAAAGTTTTTTTTTCAATCCTGTAGGCCACACAGAACTATTTAAGCGCACTTTGAAAAAAAAAAACAAAGATAAGCCTGGCGCGGTGGCTCATGCCTATAATCCTAGCACTTTGGGAGGCGAGGAGGGTGGATTTTCTGAGTTCAGGAGTTCAAAACCAGCCTGGTCAACATGGTGAAACCCCGTCTCTACTACAAATACAACAAAATTAGCCAGGTGTGGTGGTGGGCACCTGATATCCCAGCTACTCTGGAGTCTGAGGCAGAAGAGTTGCTTAAACCTGAGAGGCAGAGGTTGCAGTGAGCAGAGATGGCACCACTGCACTCCAGCTTGGGTGACAGAGCAAGATTGTCTCAAAAAAACAAACAAACACTCAAAAATAATTTGTGGTAATAAGACTCTCAAGAGGGTTTTAAGGAGCAAATCTTACTCTTTCTAGAATAATGATTTACTGAATTACTATGATCATCCTCATTTTCATATAAGGTCATTTATTGATGTTTAGAATAATTTTTTTCTCATAAATAAATAAGTTCTCTGTAATATTGCATATAGACTTAAAATGGATATTTAAACCAGTTTTTAAATTGCAGTTACGTAGCCAAGCTGCAACAGAGCTATATCCTTAAAAGTGAGTTTTGTTTATTAAACTCAAAGCTAATGAAAAACAAGATTTTATTAAACAATAATTATATTAATTATTTTGTACTAAAGAGGCACGATCTTTCCTATTTTTATGAACATTTTTTCTTTTATGGAAGAATATTCAGTTTAATTTTTATTTACACTTTTGATGAAATACATTTGGACTCCTTATATACTTCTGGAAAGACTTAAATTGAAATACAGTTGGCACTCTGTGTGAAAAGTGTATCATCTGTGTATGTTACATAGGTTACCTTCAACTTGGTGGTTCCGAAACAGTATTTACATATTCCTTGAAGATGTGATGGACATCTTTTTCCTGAAGAATAGGGTTTTCCTTGTGGTGAGACAGAGTTGAGTATGGGAAACCTAAAGTATATATTTGTTAAAACATCCCTGGTGTTTGCTCAGGCACTTGCCAAGTTTGTTGAGTGAGACACTGTCTTTTGTTGTTACTGGAATTTATAAAGGTAAGGCAGTTTTCATCCTATGTAGCTGCTCATCTTTTGTCTTTTTGTTGTTGTTGTTGTTACTCTGGAAAAATAAGTAAAGAAAAACGTCTATGAGCAGAGTAGGGAAAGGCACATCTTACAAAAGTGGACTGTAGGTAGCCATGTTAGAGTAACAGAGATGATGTCATAGTAAAGTAGTCTCTTACATTATAGTGTGAAATACCAAATGTCAAATAATGGCTCAACGTGGAGCTTTACTTACCTCTAATTAGAAAATAGCCAACCTACTGTGATTTTAAGAATGCTACACAGGATTCCTGACAAGCAACATAGTTTTCTAAATATTTAGTAGTATACTGGTAGACAGCTCATTCTACAATTACAGATAAAACTTAAGGTACAAATTCCACCAGGTGAGGGGGCACATATACTTAGTACACTGTGTTGGAAATGCATTGTAAAATCAAATGTTGTTGATAGAGATTTTTGAAAAGGTTAAATCACCTGAGTACCAGATGTATGAAGGGAAAAAGGATTTGGAAGATGAAATGAAAAGTAGTGATTCCAAAGACAAATGAAATTAAATTAGCTAATACTTACTGAGTGCCTATTGTATAGTAGGCATCTGAGTTCTTTGAATGGGCCGTCTCTTAACCCACCCCAACAACCTTATGAGACAGGTACTATTCTTATCCCACATTTTAGAGATGTGGCAACTGAAGCACAGACAGATTAAGTCACTATCTCAAGGTGATATAGTTGGTAAGTTGTTGAGATTCTGATTCAGACGATCGGACACTAATGCTGCACTCTTAACCATCATACTATACTTCATTATATCACAATGCTGTGCAATAGTATGTGGATTACAACTACCTGCATTGCACGGAGGGGTTGGCCCAGCAAGCCACAGTCAATTTACCACAGAAGTGGTAGGGTAAATAACTGTGTGTGTGTGTATATGTGTGTGTGTTTGTGTGTGTATGGTGTAATGTGAGATGATAGGAAATTTCTAATTTCTTTTGGTTTTTTTTTTTTAAACAATTTCCTTTATCTACTACCACTGTAAAAAAAATAATAATTCAGTAAATGTTTGAAGGAACCCACAACTTAAGCATCAGTTTGTAGTTTTGGGTCATAAACGTAGACATTGTCAACATGCTCACTAAATTTTTTATTTCCCCATGAGCAGTACCTTAAGCTAGTAGTCTTCCATGTCTCAGAGAGAGAAGAAGGGAGGGAAGCCTGGTGGAAAAGCTCTGGATAGATGAGAGAGGGCACCCCACAAAGGGAGAGATTCTTTTATTCCATATTTTCTCGTTTTCTCTTTCATTAGGGACAAAAACAGGTTATTAACAATTTGAGTTTTCATCTTTTCTATTCCTAAATTTTCCTTTTCTCTACCATGAAGATTCTTTTTCTTTAACACAGGAATGGATTTACCTTCTACTTTGCTCCTTTTCATGCAAGAAGAGTGAGGAAACACTACCAGTATGTTGAGATGTTTAAGAGCTCAAGCCTTTTTTTTTTTTTTATTGTCAACTTTTATTTTAGTTTCAGGGGCTACATATGCAGATTTGTTACACAGGCAAATTGTGTGTCACTGAGGTTTGATGTATGAATGATCCCATCACCCAGGTAGTGAGCATGAGCATAGCAACTGATAGGTTTTCAACCCTTGCTTCCCCCCCCCCTTCCTTCTCTAGCCATCCCCAGTGTCTGTTGTTCCCATCTTTATGTCCATGTGTACTCAATGTTTAGCTCCCATTTATAAGTGGGAACATATGGTATTTGGTTTTCTGTTCCTGCATTAATTCATTTATAATTATGGCCTCCAGCTCCATCCATGTTGCTGCGAAGGACAGGATTTCATTCTTTCCTATGGCTATGTAGTATTCCATGGTATATATGTACCATATTTTCTTTATCCGATCCTAGATTGATTACATATCTTTGGTATTGTGAATAGCACAATGACAACATTCTTCATGGAGTTAGAAAAACTATTCTAAAATTCATATGGAACCAAAAAAGAGCCCAAATAGCCAAAGCAATACTAAGCAAAAAGAACAAAGCCAGAGGCTTCACACTACCTGACTTCAAATTATACTAGAAGGCTACAGTAATCAAAACATCATGGTATGATAGAAAACAGACACATAGACCAATGAAACAGAAAATAAAGTCACACACCTTTAACCATCTGATTTTTTTTTTTTTTGAAATGGAGTCTCATGCTGTGGCCCAGGCTGGAGTGCAGTAGCGTGATCTCAGCTAACTGCAACCTCTGCCTCCCAGGTTCAAGCAATTCTCCCTGCCTCAGCCTCCTGAGTAGCTATGATTACAGGTGCACCCACCACAACTGGCTAATTTTTTTTTTTTTTGTACTGTTAGTAGAGACGGGGCCTTGCCATATTGGTCAGGCTGGTCTCAAACTCCTGACCTCAGGTGATCCACTCCTCTTGGTCTCCCAAAGTGCTGGGATTACAGGCATGAGCCACCGTGCCCAGCCAACCATCTGATTTTTGACAAACTCAACAATAACAAGTAATGAGGAAAGGACTCCCTATTCAATAAATGTGCTGTGATAGCTCACTAGCCATATGCAGAAGAATGAAACTGGACCCTTACCTTTCACCATATGCAAAAATTAAGATAGCATAAAGGTTTAAATATAAGACCTCAAACTATAAAAATTTAGTTGTATCACTATCCTCAAACTATAAAAATTCTAGAAGAAAAACCTAGGAAATACCATTCTGGACATTGGCCATGGTGAAAAATTTATTGGTAAGTCCTCAAAAGCAATTGCAACAAA
Source organism: Macaca nemestrina (assembly GCF_043159975.1). Lineage (NCBI taxonomy): Eukaryota > Metazoa > Chordata > Mammalia > Primates > Cercopithecidae > Macaca > Macaca nemestrina. The sequence goes on from NC_092130.1 coordinate 147,670,356, forward strand.
AACAAAATTTGACAAGTAGGACCTAGCTAAACTAAAGAGCTTCTGCACAGCAAAAGAAACTATCAACAGAGTAAACAGAAAACTTAAAGAGTGGGAGAAAATATTCACAAACCATGCATCTGACAGAAGTCTAATATCCAGATTCTATAAGAAACTTAATGCAAGAAACAAAAAACAAACAGCCCCATTAAAAATGGGCAAATGACATGATCAGACACTTCTCCCAAGAAGACATGCATGCAGACAACAAACATGAAAACATGCTCATCACTACTAATCACCAAAGAAATGCAAATCAAGACCACAATTGAGATACCATCTCATATCAGTTAGAATGGCTACTATTAGAAAGGAAAAAAACAACAGATGCTGGTGAGGTTGAGGAGTAAAGGGAACATTTATGTACTGTTGGTGGGAATGTAAATTAGTTCAGCCACTGTGGAAAGCATTTTGGAGATTTATCAAAGAACTTAGAACTACCATTGGACTCAGCAATCCCATTACCAGGTATATACCCGAAGGAATATAGATTATTATACCAAAAAGAAACATGTACTCATATATTCAGCAATGTTTTGTAGTTCTCCTTGTAGAGATCTTTCACCTCCTTGGTTAGTTGTATTCTGTGTGTATATGTATGTGTCTATTGTAAGTGGGATTGTAGTCTTCATTTGGCTGTCAGCTTGGACATTATTGATGTGTAGAAATGCTACTGATTTTCATACATTGATTGTGGATCCTGAACATTTACTGAAGTTGTTTATCAGTTCCAAGAGCCTTTTGGCAGAATCTTTAGGATTTTTTAGGTAGAGAATTATATCATCAGCAAAGAGAAATAATTTGACTTCTTCTTTTCCTATTTGTATACCTGCTATTTCTTTCTTTTGCCTAATTGTTCTGGCTAGGATTTCCAGTACTGTGTTGAATGGGAGTGATAAGAGTGGGCGCCCTCATCTTATTCCAGTTCTCAAGTGGACTGCTTTTAGCTTTTACCTGCTCAGTATGATGTTGGGCCTGGGCTTGTCATAGATGGCTCTTATCATTTTGAGCGATGTTCCTTTGATGCCTAGTTTGTTGAGGGCTTTTATTGTGAAGGAATGTTGGATTTTATCAAACGATTGTTCTGCATCTATTGAGATGATCATGTAGTTTTCGTTTTTAATTCTGTTTATGGGGTGAATCACATTTATTGATTTGTGTATGTTGAACCAGCCCTGCATCCCAGGAATGAAGCCTACTTGATCATGGTGAATTAGATTTTTGGCGTGCTGCTGGATTCAGTTTGCCAGGATTTTGTTGAGGAGTTTTGCATCTATGCTAATCAGGGATATTGGCCTGTAGTTTTCTTTTTTTTGTTGTGTCTTTGCCATATTTTGGTATCAAAGCGATACTGGCTTCATAGGATGAGTTAGGGAGGAGTCCCTCCTCCTCAATTTTTTGAATAGTTTCAGTAGGATCGGTAACAACTCTTCTTTATATGTTTGGTAGAATTCAGCTATGAATCTCTGGTCCAGAGAAGAGCCCAAGCTTTGAATCAAACTTGATTTAGAATCCTGACTCTATCATTTGGCAACAGCATGGTCTTGAGCAAGTTGTTAAGAACTCTACACCTCATTTTTATCTTCTACAAAACAGGGATATTTGTTGGGAACATTCATAGCTGTACATAACAAAACTTCCAATTGACAATGGGCTTATTTTTCCCACCGCTAAGAAATACAATGATAAGCAGCTGCTGATTTTGGTGCAGTAACTTGAAGATTTCAGGGTCAGCTTTTCTGCGTTTCTCTAGGCCATTCCCTATTTCTTTTACCTCATGGTAACAAATTGATTGCTGCAACTCCAGACATTTCATTTTGTTCAAGGCAGGAAGAAGATAAGTGATGGTAATACTCATTGCTGTCTTATTTTAGTCAGAAAAGCAACATCTTCCTTAGGAACCCAGATTTCTTATGCCTCATTGACTAGAATTGTGTGACATGGCCACTCCTAGCTAAGGAATAAAGGAAAATAAATATTTAGCTCTCCCAAATGGGATCTCAAAGTTATTTGGCTGTTGGGTCAGCCAAATAACTGTATCACTAAGGAGAATCATAGAATCTATTTCATAGGTTAAGTAAAAATTAAATTAGATTATACTATATAAAGTGATTTTTCTATGCCTGATATATAGGAAGTACTTAATAAGAGCTGGCCCTAGTTACCATTGTCATTCTGTATATTTCAATTGCCACTATCAAGAAAGGTAATATGAAGCCCTTTATAGACACTCATCTAGATAAAATCCAAGGTAACAGATCTTCCCATGTCACAGTCCCTTTTATTTTCTATCTTATCTCTGACTGCTTTTTTAAAATTCTCAATAAAATAATAACTGTTTCAGCAAAACTCACTGCTTGGAGTTCTCATACAAACCTTTCTGCTTCCCCTTTTTGTCTGCCTATCCTGATCCCCTACAGTGCCCTTTCCATTCTCATTGACTTACGTAGCTCTGACTCAGCCTCTAAAACCTGCATAGGCTTCACTTCTCTGGCAACTCCCAGCCCCACTACAAATGGGATTAATGTCCCTCTTCAATGTCCCTCAGGCCCTGAGTGTATCACTATCCTAGATTTTTACAAGGGTATGTAGGATTTTTTTCTTTACTAATGGCCTTCTGTGGCAGAATCTAAATTACTTAAGATCTAGAGGAGCTTTCCCTTGTATCTTGATGTTCACTAAATAGTTGACAGTGAGCACACATTCATTAAGCACAACTGGGAAGTCATGTTGTATTTTTTTAAATCTTCATTGTCCCCCCATCCCAAGCTCTTCATAAATGTCTTTCTCATCTTGCCTTTTTTCCTCACCTTTCTCAGGGGATTAATGATCATCTTTTAATGAAATGATAATGGAACCATGATTTATTCTAGTGTTTTGGAAAGTAAAGATTTACTTAGATAGCTTGAGCTCCTGCTGATTCTGACTGCCAGTAGTAAGGAGTTAAAAATGGAAACTACATAAACTAGCTAGAGAAAGAATCTCTGTTCTTCAGGTTTTCTGATAGCTCAATTGCCGTGGAAACAGCTTTTCCCTGGTGTTAGTTCATTAGGGTTTTTTTTTTCCCCACTTAAATAATTTGGAGGACAGCCATGTTCCACAGTAGACTACTTCATGGGAAAGATCATACTTGTCATCCCCTTCCTTATGCTTAATTCTGTACCAAACAGAAAGCAGCTATCCTTCAACATAACATATCCTATGTTAAAAATTCACTTATTATAGCAGGCAATCCATCTGATTTATTTAAAAAAAAAACACTTACTGCTAAAGAATGTACATGAAGTAAGAACAGGAATATATTTTCAAAATCAAAATGATTCTAATAGATCTTATTTAATCTATGCATCTAGGATTACAATCTTAATTCATGTTTATCAGATACAAGTGCACCTCTTCTTAAAGGAGAAGAATCAGCTTTCCTTATGATTATCTAAGGAAGTGAATTCTCTGTCACTTAGGAGTATATCAGATAAAATACAGATAAGAAAAATTATTTTTTGTAGATTACTGAAGTTACTTTTTCTGTTAGTTTTGGAGAATGTTTCCCCCTGAAATCTCAAATTGCCACAAGAGGAGTCACAAAAGTATGTTACAGGCTTTCACCTGATTTTGATCAGGGCAGGCTGTTGATAGTGAATTCACTCAAACTGCAAACTTTATTTCTATGGTGAAAACACTTGAATATTATGGTATATACTTGGGTTTTCTACCAAAGGAATTTGAAAATTTTATCCCTTGGTTCTGTGAGGCAGAGATCAGTAAGAACTCAGTTACAAGTGATTTAAAACATGATTTGACTTTGAAGAAGTTCAGCCTGCCAGGAACAAACCTGCAAATTTGGTACCATGGTCCTCCCCTTTAATATTTTCCATAGATTGAATAATTAGGTCTGGTCATTTCTTTCTTTATTAACATTTGTCCTTCAAAAAGTCTCTAAAGCACATTCAACAAACTAAAGCCCAAATTATTTATAATGACTGAAGAACCTTCACTTGAAAAAGAATCAAGATCTTTAACTAAAACTGAGGTAGAATTTGGGCAGGCGAGAAGTGGCTCCAATCTCCCTTAGCTATAGTTGATCATCATCTTTCTAACTTTAGATATATTAGAACTTTTTACCATGCTAAATTCACATCATTCCAAAAGAAGTTTGGATTCTCATAGAAAAGTGGTAGCCTACCTAGTCAGTGATCCTTCTCTAGGCAAGGTATGGATCATAAAGGTAAGAGGCCTTATGGAATTGATTAAAAAAACAGCTTTGGCTGTCCTATTTTGGAAAACGAACCTATGAGGAAAATCTTTTCACGAGTAGTTTAGAAAGAGTGTGATGCTTTTTACTTCAGGTCTGAAATTCAACACTGGAGGAGAGAACACAACCCATCTAGCATGGACAAGAGGGTCTAAAAGTTGAAATAGCTTTATATGTACTTAGGTCTGGAAAGAAACAAAATTTTGCAAAACAACAGAAAGAGAAATTCTATTAACGTTCCTTTGTCTATGTTAGCAGGTTTTCTGCTGACTTTTGTTGTTATATCTCAGCTAGTTTTTGGAACATATTCCAAATCATTAAAAAAGAAATTATAATTAATTGTTAATTTAATAACAATTTCTAAGAAAACATTGATCAGTTTCTCAAAATATCATTCGGCATTCAAAAAACATTAATTTTGTACTTACTATGGGGAAGGTGCTCTGCTAAGTATTAGAAGACAAACATGAATATGACTTAAAAGACTTATAGTCTAGGAGAGGAAACAGAAAATAATTGCAGTAAGATGCAGTGATAGAGGTTTGCCCAGAAGACTAAAGGCAAAGTTTCTCTGTAAAAGAAAACTTTGACTGAGACAAAAGACTAAGTCAAAGATTAGGTGTTTCTCTGTAAGATATTTTATCTACAGAGAATAGTCAATAAATATTTATAGATATGTGTGATATTGAAGCAAAGCACCAATTTAAATCTGTTATTCTTTTTATTCTTCTTTATACTTCTAACCTTAAAATACAAATGCTTTGGGGGATACAAAATGTGTATATAATTTGTAAAACACATGTGAATATATGATACAATGGGTATTTACAAATATTATTTGTTACACATTTGAGTAACAGTGTCACAGTACTGAATTGATTTTGGCAGACTTTGGCCTTTTTTTTTCTGGGGATGGACAGCAGGGACTAACATTAATAGACACAATCAGGCAAGATTATGTATTTATGTAATTTTAAATATAAACGTACTCTGGGAATCCTCTGTTTTCTGAAGTATTTTTTCTAACATCATAGCCAGTATGCTGGTTTTGCCTTAGTAAGGGGACTACTTTACCTCATCAATTTCATCAACACCTAGCTTTTAATCAGCTAGTCAATTAAGTAGAAATTTTGATTCTTAAATAATGTGATTTTACTTATTACATCAGTATTTATGTTTCCAACTGAGTGTTACTCCTTATCATTTTAACAGATGGTAATCTTCTTCCATGACTCAAAATGATTGGCAAAGTCATCTTTCAGACGCTTTCAAGTGTCTGTGACCCATTCTTCTGAAAATTTCTATTTAAAAATTACATTCAGTCTATTTCTAAGACCACAAAAATATAAGTTCACTGTAGGATATTTGAAACTTTGATAGGCAAAATAAGAAAATTCGAACCATCAATATTTCCATCTTCTGGAAACTATAATTCTCATTATTGTAGTTTATATGCTTCTGACTTTTAAGAGAAAGATAATTTTTAAAAATTAGATCAGGACGGGAGCAGTGGCTCACACCTATAATCCCAGCACTTTGGGAGGCTGAGGCGGGTAGATCATGAGGTCGAGAGACTGAGACCATCCTGGCCAACATGGAGAAACCCTGTCTCTACTAAAAATACAAGAATTAGCTGGGCGTGGTGGCGCGCACCTGTAATCCCAGCTACTTGGGAGGCTGAGGCAGGAGGATTGTTTTAACCCAGGAGGCAGAGGTTGCAGTGAGCCGAGATCCTGCCACTGTACTCCAGCCTGGTGACAGAGTGAGACTCCATCTCAAAACAAAACAAAACATTAGATCTTATTATAATATTGTTTTGAAATTATTTGCTTCATTCAAAGATAATGGCATAAATCTCTTTCCATCCCCGGAATTCATCATATAATATAATGTACCTTATCTAAAGAACACTCTATTTTCAACTTTACGATGGTGCAAAAGTGATATGTATTCAGTACATTCCTTGATCTACCATTGGGTTGTGTTCAGACAAACCCATTGTTAGTTGAAAATATTGTAAGTTGAAAGTTTTGTAACCCATTTTAAGTTGAGGGGCATCTGGTATAAATTTACTTCTTGATCTCATTGCCACACTATTATAAATAGATGGGTGGGGAGCCCCCTTCCACACAGTCATTCAGGGGCCCACACTGATGGAGGCTTTTGTATTTTACATTTAGCTTCCAACGTGGCACTGTGGATCTTCTCCATCTCAGCCAGCTATAAAAGAGAAAGAGCATGGAAGAGAGTAAAAGATGTTTTTAATAGACTAGACTGGATAGAGGTGTCCTCATTTCTGCTGACATTTCCTTGGTTTGAATTCAATCATATGGTGACATGTACATGCAAGGAAGTCTGGAAAATGCAGCTTTAGCTGTGAGGATAAGAAAAAAAATTGTGAATGTTGATGAGCAGTTTATAACCTCTGCTATACTGTCACTTGTTAACATGCTTTAATCTAGAGTTATTAGGCCTAAAAATCCAATGTAATATTACATAGCCACTTAAAATCAATGGTTCTGGTGGCTTGCAGGAGCAACATAAAATTTAGCATAAATATGTAATTTCATGTGAATGGCTTCTATTTTCATCCAGTACCAAACTTGAACAATAGATGAACTCAGCACCTCTTTGATTTCTTCAATAAATAATCCCATCATACTAAAACATTAACAAGCAATGCAGAAGTGATCTACAATTTCACAGGAGTGGCAGACAACATTCACCATACAGCAAATGGCTCAATAAATCGTCATCACACATTTTCATTCTCTTCCAAAGTCTTCTTTCAACTGTGTGGCCATTTGGAGACTTAAAAAGAAAAACTTTTCCAGCATGAAGGCCCTAAATCTTCCCATCTTCTGTGTCCCATACCTATATCAACTTTCTTTTATATCTTGTAATAGACCAGATACACTAAACATGCTTACTCACACTCATCACCTCATTTAGGAAAAAACGTAAGACCCTTGAAGTTACTGATTCCATCCCCCTCAAAAAGCAGTAAGGGATGGTAAATGGCATCTTGTCCTCCCCACCTGCCACGGTACAAGTTACGTCAAAGACCTTTTTGTCAGGCTCATTTCTACCTTTTATAATTTTATCTCTAGTTTTCCCCTTCGTGCCTCCTACTATACTCCAATTATTCTGAACTCCTGTCACCATTCCTTGAACACATTATGGTGGATTTTGTTTTTCATATCTCTAGGGCCTTTGTAGAGACTGCAACCTCCACTCAGAACCCTTCTCCTGCTTCGGCATGTCAAAATCCCATCAACCCTAAAGACTGTCTTAAATGTCTCCTTCACTGTGGTGCCTTACCTACCCTTATTTCACTGCTCTCACCTGCACAGAATTTATCTCTCTTTCTTCTCTGCTCTGGTAGAATTCTGTACACATTTCTATTTTAGTACTTATTACATTGTCCAATATATTATTCAGGTATCTAGCTCTTCAGAACAGAGAGATTTTGTCATCTTTGAATTCTCAGTGTAGTACCTAAGATGGGGTTTGAAACACAGTTTCTCAGTAAATGTTTGTGGATGCAAGAAAAACTGTCCTGAGAGCTGAAAGCTGGCCAAGAGACAGGGAGGCTCTCAGTCCATGACCAAAGGTTGAGTAACTAGTCTGGAACGCAGAGCACTCCCATGAGGGAAGCCTTCAGGGTAACTTTAATTATTTCCCCCAAAGTGCTATCCTTGCAGGGGAAAAAACATTTTTGGAGCTGTTTTAATTTGCTAGTTTCCAACAGGTTCTTAAATTACACTTTCTGTGAAGAGAATGCTTAGAGACAGAGGAGATTAAGTAAAAGGAGAATACCAAGCCAGAAGCTAAGGACATTCCAGAAATGTTATGAGAGTTAAAATGTGTAACTTTTCCCTTCACTTCCTGGGTTTACATGCATTTGATGTAGCTTGACCTATTGAACTCAGCTTGGGTTTCCCTGTGGAGTCTCTTTCAGGCCAAACTATCTACTGTAACAGATAGAGAAATGACCATATATCCCTAACAGTTCCATGCATGCCTATGGATTAATAAAATAATCCAGAACCTAAGTTTTCTAGCGCAATTTAGAAAGTAATTAACAACACTATGAATCTTTGCATGGAAAAACACATTGACTGTATAGTCAATAACCCAGCCTTCTTTGTTATTATTTTGACCTTGATGCTAAAGCTGACCAGAGATAGGTGAGTAAAATGATACCCCATCGGACAATCAAGGTACATCCTCCAGAGAATTAGGCAGTAGGGACATATCCAAATGATGATAGATGCCCCCTTATACCAACTGGAATGGTAGTTATTTAGCATATTATTTAGGTAGCTCTAGCTGCTGTTTACAAATAAATCTCCAAGTCTCAATGGTTTGATACAAAAATGTATTTCTTCCTCGTGTTGGACAACTCACCTCCAAATGATGATGCTTTAGGGATAATGGTTTCTTTTCTATGGTTTCTTCCATCCTGTGGCTCTGGCAAATTCAATGTAGGATTCTTCCATGATTTCCCTGTGAGTTGTCTTCATCCTAGGCAGTGAAAAGGGGGAAACAGCACAGAGACTCTTATGTGGGAGGGCTTTATGCGTTAGGTCTGGAAAGGGTGCACATTACCTCTAAGTCCATTCCTTTGGCAAAAAGCCAATCACAAAACCATGCCCAACTCTAAGAAAAACTGGAAATGTATTCATGCTGTTGCAAGGAGCAGGAAAGTGGTGTGGCAGTCAATGCCGTAATCAATTGAGGAAATAAATGTGGTTTAAAAAGGAAACAAGAAAAATTTACAGTTGATCCTCGTTATTCATGGATTTCATATTTGCAAATTCACTTATTAGCTAAAACTTATTAGTAACCTCATAGTCAATACTTACAGCGCTTTCATAGACATTGTGATCATGCACAGAACGGTGAAAAATTTGAGTCACCCAATATGCATGTCCCCAGCTGAAGCTGAGTAAGGTGATACTGTGCATTCTGGCTTCAGCTCTCATCTGTAAACAAATGTGTTTTTCACAGTCTATTTAGTGCCATATTTTTTATGTTTTTGTAGTATTTTCTTAGTGATTTCACTGTTTAAAATGACTCCCAAGCATTGGGCTGAAGTGTTATCTAGTGTTCCTTAGTGCAAAAAGGCTGCAATGTGCCTTATGGAGAAAATATGAGGATTAGACAAGTTTTGTTTAGGCGTGAATCATAGTCCTGTCAGCTGTGAGTTCAATGTTAGTGGATTGAAAATATATATTAAATAAGATATCTTTAAACAGAAACACATGTAAAACAAGATTGCATATTGATTGATTGATGAAAATGTGACCAGAAGCTTGCAAGAACCTAGCCTTGTATTTTCCCAAGGAGCAATAGTTTAATATTGCCTAATTCAGTGTTCATGATAATTTTATAGAACACAACTACCATGAATAACAAGAATTGACTGAGTGTGTGTGTTTGTGTGTGTGTGTGTGTAATTTTAACTTTTTATCCCATTCTTTTTTGTTTGTTTGTTTACATATTGTATCAGGTACTGCCTGTTGCTTACTCCAAAAGGCAATCTCCACTTCCCTCTGATGTCCTGGTTTTGTACACTAACAAAACCCTGATTTTGTTCAGATATCAGAAAGAGAAGAGAATCTAGATCTCAGCTAATGTCAGTGAGTACTTTGGCATGGCTGAAGTCACATGGAAGAAGTGGAAATAAATGAGACTGCAATATTAAGTTGAGACAGATGTTAAAATATTTTATATATCATACTCAAGGTTTGACATTTAACCTATAAGCCAGTGGATGTCAAACTTTTTTAAAGCAATTAGATACTTTAGAAACAAACAAAATCTTACCTAGAGTACCAGTACATAAAATGAGTAAAAGCAGAATTCCTCTGAAATGGAAAGTGGGAGTCAGGAATTTTATCTGTCCTCTTCCTTTTTTCTTTATGCTAACCCCTATAGAACCCTAGAATTTGACAAACTATGACTTGAAAAATCCACTAACAGAATCAGCAAGAGATTACCTGATATCTTAAAATAAAACTTTATTGAAACATAATTTAAATACCATACAATTCACCCATTTAAAGTCAACAATACAATGGTATTTACTGTATTCACAAAGTTGTACAACCATGTGCGCATGTGCCACTACAATGTCTTCTAAACATTTGCATCACCCCTGAAAGCAAGCTCATACTCATTATCAGTCAGCCCCGACTTCCCCACAAATACCCTTATTACCCCTGAAGCAACCGTTAATCTGTTTCTATCCTTATAGATTTTGCTATTCTGGACATTTCATATAAATGGAATCTTATGACTGAGTGACAGGCTTCTTTAACTCTATTGTGATTTCTTTTTTGACCTATTGGTTATTTAGAAGTGTTGATTAATTTCCACATATTAGTGAATTTCTCAAATTTCTTTCTGTTTTTGTTTTCTAATTTCACCCTTTGTGGCTGGAGAACATACTTTGTATGATTTCAATTCTTTTCATCCTTTTACATGTATTAAGGCTTGTGCTATGGACTAGTGATGGCCTATTGTAGAGAATGTTGCATGTGTTTATTATAGTTGGGTAGAATGTTTTATAGATGTCTGTTAGGTCTAGTTGATATATACTGTTGTTCTAGTCTTCTATTTTTTTGTTGCTCATCTATCTAGTTATTCTATCCATTATTAAAAGTAGGATCTTAAAATAACCAGCTAACATTATTGAAATTTTTACTTCTTTCCATTTTTTCTCCGGTTTTGCTTCATATATTTTAGGGCTTTGTTGTGCATTTATGGTGCATATTGGGTCATGTATATTTATAATTATTATTTATCCTTGATAGATTGACCCTTTTGTCATTATCCTTTTATTACTATAAAATGTTCCCCTCTCTCTTTAGTACTTTTTTTTGTTTGTTTTGAAGTCTGTTTCTTCTGATACTAGTATATACACTCCAGGTTTCTTGTGGTTGCTGTTTGCTTGATGTTTTCAATCCTTTTACTTTCAACCTATTTGTAACTTTTACCTAAAGTGGGTCTTCTGTAGATGACATATAATTGGATGTGATTTATTTATCTGGTCTGATAATCTCTGCATTTTGATTGGAATATTTTGTCTGTTCATATTGAATGCTATTATATATTTACATAATCAATATATAGTTATATGTCTGACACTTTACTACTTTTTGTTTTTTATTTTGTTTTTTATTTTTGTTTTGTCTCTGTCTTTTTTGTTCTTCTATTCCTTCTGTATTGTTTTCCTTGCATTAAATAAATATTTCTAGTGTAACATTTTAATTTTTCAAATTATCTTTTTTACTGTATTTTTGAGATTTTTAGATGATTTCTCTAAAGTTTGAAATATACAACTTTGAATCTATTTCAGATTTATACTAAGTTAATTCCAGTAGCATATAAAAACATTGCTTCTGATTAGCTCTAGTCCCTCTTCTCCTTTTAGTGCTATTTTGTGGTACATATGGCATCTACATTTATTATAATCCCTACAATACTTCCTTATAATTACTTTAAGTAAGTGTCTCAAAGAAGCTGAGAAAAAAAGGGTACCAGTATATAATTATGGAATGTGTTATGTTAATCTTTTGATTTACCATTTGTAATTCTCTTCATTTGTTCCTGTGAATTTAAGTTTCTATCTGGTGTCATTTCCTTATTTCAATAAAACTTTGCTCCCACCTACCTTCTCCTCTGTACTGTTATTGTCAAAAATTGTATTTCTCTATGTTAAAGACCCACAATATAGTTATTAGTTTATAAAATTGCTTTTTAAATTATTTAAAAGAAAGGGGGAAGACTATCTATTCACACTTTCTTTCATAGTTACATTATTATTTTTATTGGTATTCTTTGTTTTTTCATGCAAATTCAAATTACCATCTGGGATCACTTACTTTTAGCCTAGAGAACTCTGTAAAAATGTATTTCTTGAAAGGTGGATCTGATAACATTGAATTCTCTCAGTTTTTGCTTATCTGGAAATGTCTTTATTTTGTCTTTATTCAGCACATTGAATATATTATCTCACTGCCCTCTGATTTCCATTGTTTGTGATAAGTCAGCTGTTATTAAGGTATCCTATATCATGAGTCCCTTCTCAACTTGCTTCTTCATGATTCGTTGGCTTTGCCTTTTGACAGTTTCATTATGATGTGTCTGGGTGTGGATTTTTTTGATTTTATCCTCTTGGAGTTTGCTGAGGTTCTTGGATGGATAAATAATATTTTTCAAGAAATCTGGGAAGTTTTCAGCCATTATTTCCTTGAATATTCTGTTCCTTTTTCTCTCTCCTCTCCTTCTGAATCTCTCATTGTATGTATGTTGGTATGCTTAATGGTGCCCCACATTTATCAGAAGCTCTGTTAATTTTTTTTCATTCTTCTTTCCTTTCTGTTCTTCACATTGCATCATCTCTATTGCTCGATCTTCACAAATTCTTTCATTTGCCTGTTCAAATCTGCTATTGAACTTCTCTAAGAAATTTCTCAAAACAGTTATTGTACCTTCAATTTCATGAGGTTATTCACATACTTTGTATCTTTTTAAAAATATTCTGTATTTAATGAGATGTCATCATAACTTCATATTTCTTCAAGCATGGTTTCCTTTAGTAAATATTTATAATGGTTGCCTTGAAGTCTTTCTTAAATCCAACATCTGAACCTCTTACAGAATTTTTTTAACCTGCTTTATTTTCTGTGTATAAATCACACTTTTCTATTTCTTTAAATGTCTCCATTTTTCATTGAAAGTGGATATTTTAAGTAATATGCTGCAGCAACCCAGAACATGATTCTCCTTCCTTTTCTACAGTTCTATTTTTGCTGTTGTTGTTTTATTTAGTAATTTTGCTAGGTGATTTCAGTGAAGTCCATTTTCCCTGCAGGGTTAAATTTCTGATGACAATTGTCAAAGGGCACAACCTTCAGCATAGGCATAGTAACCTTGTGATGAGAGTGGTTTTAATGGGCTCTCTTTGATTGTCTCTTTTCCTTATCTCTCTGTTAAGCTGTGTGCCTCATATTATATCATGCCCAGGTATTAGGCTTCACTGATTTTAGGCAGATTACTCTATTGTTTTCAATAATATACTAAGGCATAGATTGTTCCACAGTCAGAACCATTTACATTTTTGAAGTGTAGTTTTTGAGACTAGTTTTTGAGTTCTTTAGCTGTCTCTTTCCCTTGTTCCTTCTGGTAAACTGGATGGCCTAAAGTTTAGCTTGTCTCTTTCATGGAACGCGCAGCCTCCTCTTAATTGCTTACTATCAAAATCCTCATTGTTTTCAAGAGTGTCCCTAGGCTTGAACTTTCCCATACTCTGTTTTAAATAAAGCCATTTCCTTTGAGGAGAGCTTCAGAGCTCTGCGTTCTTATGGACTACCTATTTCACTGGGAAAAATCTCTGAGCCACTACTCCAGGTGTTTTATTGCACTGGTATATTAGTTTCCTAAGGATGCTGTGAGAAAGTACCACAACTGAGGGACACCAAGCAACAGAAATTTTTTCATTCACAGTTCTGGAGGTTAGAAGTCTAAAACTGAGATGTCAATAAGGCCATGCTCTTTATGAAGACTCTAAAAGACAATCTGTCTGATGTCCTTCTCTTAGCTTAGTTACTGGCAGTCAGAGGTGTTCCTTGTCTTACAGCTTTATCATTCTAATTTCTGTCTCCTTCATCACATGATCCTCTTCCTGTGTCATTCTTTGTGTATTCTTTTTTTTTAGATGGAGTCTCGCTCTGTCTCCAGACTGGAGTGCAGTGGCGTGATCTTGGCTCACTGCCACCTCCACCTCCCAGATCCAAGCGATTCTCCTGCCTCAGCCTCATGAGTAGCTGGGACTGTAGGCATGTGCCACCGTGCCCACCTAATTTTTGTATTTTTAGTAGAGATGGGGTTTCACCATGTTGGCCAGGATGGTCTCGATCTCTTGACCTCGTGATCTGCCCACGTCAGCCTCCCAAAATGCTGGGATTACAGATGTGAGCCACTGTGCCCGTCCTTGTCTTCTTATAAATACATCAACCATATTAGATTAGGGCTCACTCTAATGACCTCATCTTAACTTTTTACATCTGTAAAAACCTCATTTTCCTAGAGGTCACATTCAAAAGTACCAGGGTTTAGGACTTCAACATATCCTTTCTGGGGACACAAAACCCATAAAAGCAAGTGAGCCTAGACAATGTGATCTGCAGGAATTAGCATCTCAGGGCACAAAGCAGCAAGACAAAAGTAGACAGTGGATTAAGGGAATTGCTAATGGAGACTTAAGTCTATTTAATGCTGCTATAGCTGAATAACATGGACTGAGTAATTTTTTAAAAATAGAAGTATATTTGGCTGAAGATTATGGAGGCTAGGAAGTCAGAGATTAAGGGGTCACACCTGGTGAGGACCTTCTTGCTGCCTCATAACATGGTGGATGGCATCACATGTTGAATAACATGCAAGAGAAAGAGAAGGCCAAGCTTGTTTTTATAACAAACCCATTCTCATGATAACAAATCCACTTCTGCAGTAATGATATTTATCCATTCAAGGGGGTAAAGTTCTCATGACCTAATCATCTCTTAAGGGTCACATCTCTCAACACTGTTGCATTGGGGGTTAAGTTTTTAACACATGAACTTTGGAGACACATTCAAACCCTTTCTCAAAAGTAGCTGACATGTGGCAAACCTTGGAATCTGAAAAGCAGAGTCCAAAAACAATTTGGCAAAACTGTACAGTACATAGGGTGCCGTGATCATTGACTTCAAATTTCCCTTCACTTTGGCATATGTTACCTCCCTAGTGGAGTTGTATGATAGCCTATTGTCACATGCCATTAAAATCACTAAATAAAATTTCCTTGTTCTGAATTCATGTTCAGCAAACTGATCATAATTTGGCTTTTCATATAGTTTTTCCATAGGGAAATAATGTACTAAATTTTACAGTAGGTAGTCAGGCAGACATGAGCAGGGCAGGAGACATACCCCACCCACCAGGAATGTCAGGTGACCATCAAGTGGTGGTTAGGCAGTTATAAGATGTCTCTCTAAAATAATAATTGGTTGCAGCCAGCACCAGGGAAAGGCAGTCTTGCTACCAATAGGTAGAAATACCTGAAACTGGTAATCAGCAGCTTCCCAGTAGGATCTCAGGAGATCAGAAAACAACTGGGCAAGGGGGCTTAACCATGCTCACTAAAAGGCAAAATGGTGGAGTTTAACTGGTGTATGACCTTCCTTTAGGAACCACACTGGTAAGGGAAAAATACCACAAGTGAGCATGCATACAACTTCAGTAAACACACTATGCACAAGCCCCCTCCCAAGTGCTAGTAGGCTACTGCACATGTGGATAGCCCACCCTAAGGGAAGAATCAGGGAAGAAGTAATGCAAGCCCGGGAGCATGCCAAGACCCCATGTCAAAAGTCAAATCACACACTTGGGAGATCAAGTCACCCGCTTGGCCCTTTTCCAAGTGTACTTTACTTCCTTTGGTTCCTGTTCTAAATTTTTTCATTAACTTTCACTCGTACTCCAAAACTTGCCCCGGTCTCTCATTCTGCCTTATGCCCCTGGATGGAATTCTTTCTTTTGAGGAGGCAAGAACAGAGGTTGCTGCAGACCCATATGGATTCACTGCTGATAGCACTAACCACCTTATTTGAATGTTCTCATCTGAAAAACCATTCTTACTTCTGTTATAAATTGGCAATTTATGTGCTGGTCTGTAAAAAATCTTCATTGTACTGGCTATGAAGAACTGAAGATAATACTGACTTCTTAATCGAATTTCTACCCTGCAAATCACTGGCATAGCAGCTAGCTAGCCTAAGAATATGACTCTTCTGCCTCTACTTTATAATTATAATAATTAGGTTTTACATGAGTACTGAGTGAAAAACTAAAATTTATTGAATACTTATTACTCGCTCTGACATATGCAATGGACTAAAGGCTTGCATATGCCCAAAATTCATGTGCACCCACCAAAATCCTAACCCCAGTGTGATGACATTAGGACGTAGGGTCTTTGGGAGGTAATTAGGTCATGAAGGTAAACTCCTCATGAATGGCATTACTGCCCTATTATAAAAAGGGACCGCAGAGAGCTCTCTTGCCTTCTTTCCACCATGTGAGGGATCGCCAAGAAGTCAGCTGTGTGCAACCCAGAAGAGATCCCTCACCAGAGCCTGACCCTTTTGGCATCCTTATTTTGTACTTCTCATTCTTAAAAAGTGTGAGAAATAAATTTATTTTGTAAACCACATGTTTATGGTACTTTGTGATAGAAGCCCAAACTAAAATAGCATATAAAGGTTGTGTATGCTGTTTCATTCAGTTCTCATAATAATCTTGTGAAATATTCTCACTTTACATCCATGGAAACTATGGCAAAGAGAAGACAATTTCAGTAACCCCACTGAAATTTAGTAAGCTGTAGAGCTGCGATTTGAACCCATGTCTTTATGGCTCCAGAGCCTGTACTATTTCCATGACAACATGCCTCTTTTCTGACTATTGATTTTACTGAGCAATGACCAAAGGATATTTTCATGGTAATTTAATTTACTAGGTCTTTAATTAACACCTAATTTTATTTCATATATTGACAGGCATTGTGGGGAACATGAAAGAATTTAAAGAAATTGCCTCTTTCTTCTGGAATCTTATAATCTAATTTAACAGAAAGGCAGTGTTTGAGTCCCAGAATAACATTTGTGAATTGTAAATGCTGTGGGAAGTCAGAAATCAGTAATAATTGATATAGATATGAAAGACCTCATGGAGGTTAAACAGTTTATACCAAGGGGTATTTTAGGCAAAAGATCTAGCATTAATAAACATATTTGGGTGAGAATGAGTGTAACATATTTAGGAATAGAGAGAAGACATGTAGAGCAGAGAGGATGTAAAATGTAAGAAAGAAAATAGTAGGCCAATAAGTAGTCAGGCAAAACCTCAGCCCTGGAACATCTGATTAATGTCTAAGCTTTCAGTCATTGTAGAAGTACTGAAGGGTATTGTACAATGCTGATTTTGAAAAAATATATATTTTCTGAAAATTAGCCTGTCAGGAGTATGTGAATAACAAGGAGTCAAAGATAAGAGTTTGGTAAGCAAGATATCAGATTAGGAAGTCTCAGTCTGTGCTCCCCCTCCTCAACACACAAAAAGTTCAGTGAGCAACTATCTACAGACCATAACATCTTTCTGAAAATTTCAATACTTGGAAACAAGGCTGAGACACCCATGTGGTCCGTGGAACTAAATAATACCTGAATTAGAAAAGTCTCACTTCAGCTGTGTTACTCCCCAGCTCCTTGAAGTTGGCACAGTGCCAGACAGAGAAGATCCCCTGGACCCACAGTTTTTATAGTGGGAAAAAAGAATTGGAGGCAGTCATCCAGTGTCCCTAGCATTCTGAGATGTTTCCCAGGAAGCCTACTCAGGTCTCATCTTATGGGATACACTGAGGGTAATGACATAGCTAAAGTGTTCAAAGTCAAGTAGAAACAAAGATTAAGGTGGAGCTCACAGTGACCAGTGTGTGGATCTTGGTGGTACCTCTGTGTTCCTACCAATTGTGGCACCCAACTGGAAAGTCCAGCAAGTGCATAGCACACCTGAAAAGCTGAACTGGTTGCTTTCAGAAGCACAGTGAAAAGTTTAACTTTGGCTTGAGTCCCTAGACAACTAGTCTCCACAACCAGCCTCTTGAGACACCCCAACCACTTCACCCAGGCAAGGAGATGCTTGCCTCAGCTCATTCAGAGAAGCTTAGGGGCTAGAAGTGCTTGACCTGCAAGTGCAGAATGGCTTAGTTCAGCCAAAAAGCCCCGGGTGGCCCCATTCGGGCAAGAAGATATTCACTTCTTCACATTTCAGAGAAGCATAGGACTAGACCTGCTCAACCTGGGAAATTAACAGTTTGACTCAGTCAAAAGTTCACTCTATGGCTCTGCCTGGACATGGAGGCAATCCCCAATTATGCATTTCTAAGGAGCATAGCCTCAGGTTTCACCCTTCTTGAGTAGCAACTCTGCCTAACCTCAGAGGTCAGGGCCACTATAGACTTGCCCAATTGCAGATTCCAAATAGTGGAATTGCCCAGCCAGGAAATACATCCTATGACCAGCCTGACCAGACGCCATCACAGTACCAAGCCAGAAGCTCTGCCTGATAGCAGAGCCCATCAAGTGATCTCACTGGACAGCTAAGTCCAGCCAGTAGCCGCATCTGACATCAGAGCAAAGACAAAAATCTCAGCCACCTAGAAAACTCACACAAACTGTGCCTGCCTAAGGTTGTCATCAGCTTGCCATTTTAGAATTTCAGGCTAGAATAAATAATGAAGACCTATCCCTACCAAAGAACACCGATAAAAGTTGGAAGAGGAGGCTCTCTCTTTACATGCACAGACAACACCACAAGGATTCTGAGGAATCAAGAAATCATGACACTTCTAAGAAATACAGATCTATAAAACGACGACTTAAAATGAATTCAGAATAATCCTCTTAAAGAAATTCAGTGAACTACAAGAATATATGGATAGAAAATTAAGTGAAATTTGGAAAACAATACACAAACAAAGCTAGAAGTTCAACAAAGAAATAGAAACAGGCCGGGCGCGGTGGCTCAAGCCTGTAATCCCAGCACTTTGGGAGGCCGAGACGGGCGGATCACGAGGTCAGGAGATCGAGACCATGCTGGTTAACACGGTGAAACCCCGTCTCTACTAAAAAATACAAAAAATTAGCCGGGTGAGGTGGCGGGCGCCTGTAGTCCCAGCTACTCGGGAGACTGAGGCAGGAGAATGGCGTGAACCCGGGAGGCGGAGCTTGCAGTGAGCTGAGATCTGGCCACTGCACTCCAGCCTGGGTGACAGCGCGAGACTCCGTCTCAAAAAAAAAAAAAAGAAATAGAAACAATTTTTTTTACAAAACTAGAAATCCTAGAGATGAATACAATGACTAAACTGAAAAAATGCACTAGAAAGCTTCATCAGCAGACTTGATCAAGCAGAAAAAAAAAATTAATGAGCTTGAAGAAAAAGCATCTGAAATTATTCAGTCAAAGGAGCAGAAAAAAGAATGAAGAAAGCCTGTGGGAATTATTGAACACTATTAAGACACCAAACCTTCACATAATAGAAGTATCAGAGAAGAAAAAAGAGAAAAATGGCCAGAAAGCATATTTCTGGAAATAACGGCTGAAAATTTCCTCAATTTTGGGATAGATGCCAATGTTCAGGTACGGGAAGTGCAGAGCTCTACAAATTCTACCGAAAGAAGAGTTCACAAAAACATGTAATAATCAAAATATCAAAAATCAAAGACATAGAATCCTGAGATAAGCAAGAGATAAGATATATAAAGGAGTCTCAATATCACATAAAAAGGAGTCACAATATGACTATCAGCAGATAGTCAGATAGTCTCAGCAAAAACCCTACAAGCCCAGAGAGAGTGTGATATTATATTCAAAGTGCTAAAGGAGAAACACTGATGACCAAGAATACTTCACATAGTAAAGCTCTCTTTCAGACATGAGGGAGAAATAAAAACTTTCACAGATGAATAAAAACTAAAGGAGTTCATTACCAGCAGATGTACCTTACAAGAATTGCTAAAGGGAGATATTTAATCCAAAACAAAAAGCTGCTAATTAACAACATGAAACAAATGAAAGCACAAAACTGAATGTTAATAATACAGAGCTGTGTTGAGAATACTCTGGGAATGTAAAAATGGTGTTTAAAGCAATTTTATCTCTGGCACAAAGGTTAAAATACAAAGCTATTAATAAAAACTATAGCCAAAATAAATTGTCAAGGGATACACTTTACAAAATGATGTCCATTCTGACATCAAAGATGTAAAATGTGGGAAAAGAGAGTAAAAATGTAGATTATGACATTAAAGTTGATATTAGCTTGAAATAGTCTGTTGTAAGTATAATATGTCCTATGTAAGTACCATGGTAAACATAAAGCAAAAATCTTTAGTAGAATCACAAGGAGAAAAAAAAGAATTCAAAGCATACCACTACATAAAACCATCAAACCATAAAGGAAGACAGCAAGAGATGAAGAAGGAAGTAAAATAACTATAAAACAACCAGAAAACAATTCACAAAATGACAGTAATATGTCCTTATCTATCAATAATTTCTTTGAATGTAATACATTACATTCTCCCATAAAATGCATGAAGTAACTTAATGGAAAACAGCAACAACAACATGATGCAACTATCTGCTGCCTAAAAGGGATTCACCACATTTTTAAGGACACATATACACTGCAAGTGAAGGCATGGAAAAAATATTATTCCACCTAAATGGAAACCAAAAGAAAGCAGGTTTAGCTCTACTTATATCAGAAAAAAATAGACTTTAAGTCAAAAACTGTAAAAAGAGACAAGGACATTATATAATGACAAATGGATCAATTCCTCAAGAGTATGTAACAATTGTAAATATATTTGCACCCAATATTGGAGCACCTAAATATATAAAATAAATATTAAAGGATATGAAAGGAGAGATAGATATTATTCATTACAATAATAGTAGGGGATATTAATACTCCACTTTCAACAATGGGCAGATCATCCAGACAGAAAATTAATAAGAAAACATTGGACTTGAATAGCACCTTAGACTAATTGGACCTACCAGACTTATACAGAACATTCCATCCAACAGCAACAGAATAAGAAATTCTTCTAAAGTACACATGGGACATTCTCTAGGATAGATAATGAAAGGCCACAAAACAAGTCTTAGCAAATTAAGAAGATTAAAATCATATCAAGTATCTTTTCCAACCAAAATGATATGAAACTAGAAATCAATAGCAGGAAGAATTTTAGAAAATTCACAAATTTATAAAAATTGAACAATATGCTCCTGAATGGACAACAGATTGAATTAAAAGAGAAATTTAAAAATATCTTGAGACAAACCAAAATGGAAATACAACACACCAAAACTTACAAGATACAGAAAAAGCAGTTCTAAGAGGTAAGTTTATAGCAGTACATGCCTACGTCAAAACAAATATCAAATAAACAACTTAATGTTACTTCTCAAAGAACTAGAAAAAGAACAAACTAATCCCAAAATTTAAAAAGGAAGGAAGTAATAAAGATTAGAATAGAGATAAATGAAATAGAGATTAGGAAAAAATAATGTGCCTGATCTTGTCTGATCTTAGAAGCTAAGAAGGGTTAGTACTTAGGTGGCAGACTTGAAAAACAATACAAACGATTGATGAAACTAAGAGTTGATTTTTGGGAAAGATAAATGAAATTGAAAAACCTACATCTAGACCAAGAAAAGAAAAAGACTCAAATAAATACAATCATAAATGAAAGAGGAGATATTGCAACTTATACCAGAGAAATACAAAGAGTCACAAATGATGATTATGAACAATTATACACAAATTATCTAACCTAGAAAAATGGTTACATTCATAGACATGTATGACCTACCATGAATGATAAAGAAATAGAAAATCTGAACATACCAATAATAACTAAGAAGATTGAATCAGTAATACAAAGTCTTCCATCAATGAAAAGACCAGGGCCTGTGGCTTCACTGTTGAATTCTACCAAATGATTAAAGAAGAATTAGCACCAATACTTCTCAAACACTTGGAAAAAATTGGAGAGGATGGAATACTTCCAGACTTTTTAATGAAGCTAGCATTACCCTGGTACTAAAGCAGAAAAGAACATGACAAGAAAAGAAATTACAGACATTTAATATTCTCTATGAATTTTGATGCAAAAATCTTCAACAAAATACTAGGAAATCAAATTCAACAATACATTAAAAGAATCATTTGCCATGATCAAGTGTGATTTTCCCCAGTATACAAAAATGGTTCAACATACACAAATCAATACTTGTGACACACCACATTAACAAAATGAAGGACAAAAAGAAAACCACCAAAAATCATCTCATTTGATACAGAAAAGGAAATTGACAAAATTTAACATCCTTTGATGATAAAAAATCTCATCAACTTAGGTACCTCAACACAATAAAGGCCATGTGTGATAAGCCCACAGCTAACATACTCAACAGTGAAAAATCAAATGCCTTTTTTCTAAGCTCTGGAACAAGATAGGGATGCCCACTTGTGGCACTTCTATTTAACATAGTGTTGGAAGTCTTTGCCTAAGCAATTAAACAAAAGAAAGAAATAAAATGTATTCAAATAGGAAAGGAAATGAAATTGTTACTTTTTGCTGACAACATGATCTTATCTATAGAAAACCTGAAGATTCCACCACAAAACTGTTAGGACCAATACACAAATACAATAAAGTTTCAGGATACAAAATCAACATACGAAAATTAGTAATATTTCTATACACTAACAATGAACTACTTAAAAAAGAGATCACGAGAACAATCTCATTTATAATAGCCACAAAAAGTTACTTAGAAATAAGTTTAACTAAGGAAGTGAAAGACCTGTATGCTGAACCTTTTAAAACATTGATTAAAGAAATTGAAGAGGCCAGGCATGGTAGCTCACACCTGTAGTCCCAGCACTTTGGGAGGCCAAGGCAGGTGGATCACTTGAGGCCAGGAGTTCGAGATCAGCCTGGCCAATATGGCAAAACCCAATCTCTACTAAAAATACAAAAATTAGCTGGTTGTGGTGGCAGGCTTCTGTAACACCAGCTACTTCGGAGACTGAGGCAGGATAATTGCTCAGACCTAGAGGGTAGAGGCTGCAGTGAGCCAAGATCACACCACTGCACTCCAGCCTGAGTGACAGAGTGAGACTCCATCTCAAAAAAAAAAAAAAAGAAAGAAATTTGAGAAAACACAAATGGAAAGATATCCCTGTACTCATGGATTAGAAGTATTATTATTGTTAAAATGCCCATCCAAAGTAATCTATAGATTTAATGCAATCTTTATCAAAATTCCAATGTTATTTTTCTGAGAAATAGAAAAAAATATGTATGGTCTGTTTTCATGCTGCTGATAAAGACATATCTGAGACTGGGCGAGTTACAAAAGAAAGAGGTTTATTGGACTTACAGTTCCACGTGGCTGGGGAAGCCTCAAATTCATGGCAGAATGTGAAAGGCATGTCACACATGGCAGCATACAAGAGAAAAGAGCTTGTTCAGGGAGACTACCATTTTAAAAACCATCAGATCTCCTGAGACTTATTCACTATCATGAGAACAGCACAGCAAAGACCTGCCCGCATGAATCAGTTACCTCCCAAGAGGTCCCTCCCATGGTGTGTGGGAATTCAAGATGAGATTTGTGTGGGGACACAGTCAAACCATATTATTCTGCCCCTGGTCCCTCCCAAATCTCATGTCCTCACATTTCAAAACTAATCATGCCTTCCCAACAGTCCCCCAAATTCTTAACTCATTTCAGTATTAACTCAGGAGTCCACAGTTCAAAGTCTCATCTGAGACAAGGCAAATTCCTTCTGCCTATGAGCCTGTAAAATCAAAAGCAAGTTAGTTACTTCCTAGATGCAATGTGAGTACAGGCATTGGGTAAATACAGTCATTCCAAATGGGATAAATGGGCCAAAACAAAGGGCCTACAGGTCCCATGCAAGGCCAAAATTCATCAGGGCAGTCAAATTAAGCTCCAAATGATCTCCTTTGACTCCATGTATTACCATCCAGGTCATGCTGATGTAAGAGGTGGGTTCCCGTGGTCTTGGGCAGCTCTACCCCTATGGCTTTTCAGGGTACGGACTCCCTCCCAGCTGCTTTCACAGGCTGGCACTGAATGTCTGAGGCTTTTCTAGGCACAGAGTGCAAGCTGTTGGTGGATCTACCATTCTGGGGTGTGGAGGTCAGTGGCCCTCTTCTCACAGCTCCATTAGATGGTGCCCCAGTAGGGACTCTGTGCGAGGGGTACAACCCCACATTTCTCTTCCATACTGCCCTACCAGAGGTTCTCCATGAGGGCCCCACCCCTTCAGCAAACTTTTGCCTGGGCATCCAGGTGTTTCCATACACCTTCTGAAATCTAGGCAGAGGTTCCCAAACCCCAATTCTTGACTTTTGTGCACTTGCAGGCTCAATACCACATGGAAGCTGCCAAGGCTAGAGGCTTGCACCCTCTGAAGCTATGGCCTGAGCTCTACATTGGACCCTTTCAGACATGGCTGTAGCAACTGGGACACAGAGCACCAATTCCCTAGGCTGCACACAGCACAGGGACCTTGGGCCCGGCCCACAGAGCCATTTTTTCTTCCTAGGTCTCTGTGCCTATGATGGGAGTGGCTGTCACAAAGGTCTCTGACATGCCCTAGAGACATTTTCCCCATTATCATGGTGATTAACATTCAGCTCCTTGTAGCCAGCTTGAATTTCTCCTCAGAAAATGAGATTTTCTTTTCTATCGCATTGTCATGCTGCAAATTTTCCTAACTCTTATGCTCTGTGTTCCATTGTATATATATGTGATATTGTATATTTAGCCTTAGAAAAGAAGGAAATTCTGCCATTTGCAACAACTTGAGTGGAACTAGAAGACATTGTGCTAAATGTTATATATTAAGCAAAATAAGCCAGACACAAAAAGACAAATACTGCATATTCTCACTTATATGTGGAATCTAAAACAACTGAACTCATAGAAGCAGAGAGTAGAATGGCAATTACAGATCTTGGGGCTGAAAAGAATATGGAGATGATCATCAGAGGATTCAGTCTCAGAAAGGAGGAATAAGTGCTTTTGGCTTTTTTTGGGATCTATTCATAGCACAATAAATATAGTTAATAACAGTGTATTGTACATTTATTTATTTATTTATTTATTTATTTATTTATTTTGAGATGGAGTCTTGCTCTGTTGCTCAGGCTGGAGTGCAGTGACGCCATCTCGGCTCACTGCAAGCTCTGCCTCCTGGGTTCACACCATTCTCCTGCCTCAGCCTCCCGAGTAGCTGGGACTACAGGTACCTGCCTCCTCGCCTGGCTAATTCTTCGTATTTTTAGTAGAGACAGGGTTTCACCATATTAGCCAGAATATGTATTGTACATTTTTAAATTGCTGAGTAAATTTCAAATGTTCTCACAACAGAAAATAAATATTTGAGGTGATGGATGTGTTAATGAGCTTTATTTAATTATTCCACATTGTATTCATAAATCTTAACATCATTTTGAACCCTATAACTATAAAAAATTATCAATTGCAACTTACAATAAATTTTTTTTAAAAAAATAGGAGTTTTATTTGGGCCAGAGATGCCAGCCAAGAGTTAATGGGATGCATTCCCAGTTTAGAGCAGTGCTATGCTGACCTTGAGAGCTGCACTTGCGGCCAGGCGTGGTGACTCACACCTGTAATCCCAGCACTTTAGGAGGCCAAGGTGGGCGGATCACCTGAGGTCGGGAGTTCGAGACCAGCCTGACCAACATGGAGAAACCCTGTCTCTACTAAAAATACAAAATTAGCTTGGTGAGGTGGTGCATGCCTGTGATCCCAGCTAAGACTCGGGAGGCTGAGGCAGGAGAATTGCTTGAACCGGGGAGGCAGAGGTTGCAGTGAGCCAAGATCGTGCATTGCACTGCAGCCTGGACGACAGAGCGAGACTCCGTCTAAAAAAAAAAGAGAGAGAGCTGCACTTGCACAGACAGCCTTTCTGCTTCCACTCATCAGTTGGAGAGATTCTGCCTCTGGCCACTGTTTGGATCTGTGGCCTTGTGCAAGCCATAATGAGGGAGGTAGAGAGTTTATAGATGCATTTGTTCAAGGAATTTATCCCTCTTAAGCAAGCAGTTTGTTTAGTGAGTTTTGGCATGGTCCTGTTGTAAAGAGCCAGGCTCCTTTAGCACTTAACGTATTTTGGAGGAAAGGTGCTATGCAAATTGAATTGATGCTATTTATGACTGCTTTGGTTTTTCTCTAAGTGTCTGGAATGTCTACTCAGAGATTACCAACTTGAGGGCTCAAAAGGCATGCCCAGGAGGCCTTGCCACAAGTGGCAGTTCTATCAATATCCAGTTGTGTAAAACAGGGCAGGATTTTGTGACTATTGGGAAAGCTAGTGCTATTTATACCATGTAAAAGATTGCTCAAGGTCATCCCTCTTACACCAGCTTCAGCAAATTCAGTGTGACATGTGGTTTTCCTCAATTGTTGATGAAATGTCTCCTTTGGGGACACTCGCCAGCAAAGGATAAAGTTCAAACTTTTAAACTGGTATTCAGTGTTCTCTATGACTCTTCTTTTAGTTTCTGTTTACTACTTACCTACATGAACCTCTTGCTCTGATCAAACAGCCCTACACACCATTGCCCAACTTTCCACTTTCTCACCAGTGTGTTTTTGTTCACCCCCATCTTCTCCTCCCCCGCTTCTCCTCCCTAATCCCTCCTTCTTGACCATCCCCAAAACTCAATATCCTCTATTTAAATCCTATATACCTTTTACAAGGCAGTACAAATTCTGGTTCTCCTTGAGGACAGCTGCAGAGAAATTATAGATGACCTGCTGTTCGTTCTTGCAGTTGGTGTTTTCATTTTAGATTATGTTTTACATTTTTAAAAAATGTTTTTAGATTTTAAACTCCTAAAGGGCAAGAACTGACTCTATAACTCTGCATACAACCAAGAGCCCTGTGTAATTAAGAACTCAAAAGTTGATGCTTTTAATGTCACTGATATTATGAAGATAAATAGAGAAATGCAATAGGGAGAGTTGTTAATGACTTACTCCTAGAAATTTGCTCTATAATTTTTAAGAAAAATTTATGTTGACCCAGATTCCCCTGAAGAATTTGTATAGATGTGTGAACTTTGTATCACTCGTGTGCCTCATCAAGGGTGGCTGGTTTTGTGGGGAGTAGTGACGCTCAGTGAGGCCTGCTGAATGGGATTCTCAGACTTAACATTAATGATCTTTCCCCTGGACGTACAAAAATTATCTTCTCTGAGTAAAGATCACTTTTCCACAAATGTGGAAAGTTACCACTTTACCCCTAGAAATCTAGGGGTAGCTGGTAATGTGTTCCTGTTTATCTGCCTGATAATTATAATTTGATGTCTAGCTCAACAATTGTGGCAACACTGTGATTGCTTTTATAGTACTCTTCCTGGTGATTCAGATTTCTTTCAGCAGGAGCAGCAATTGCTCCAACCATCACCAAGAGTGATAGGCAAGATCAACATATGCTGACACAAGGCCAATAAAAACTAGAAACCTCCTGCAGTCATTGAGGACAACTTAAAAGTGTACTCAACATTCACTTTTATTTCTTATCTTTTCCCCTCGACACCCCATTTATAGTGCACCTAACACTTTGCTTAATGATCCAGAATTGCTCTATGCACAAAAAGTAGTTTGCTGCCATTTTTATAAATGCTTCGGGTGAACCAGGATGGACTATGTGTCTTACTGCCTGATATTGTCACTGTTTATAGGAGATGCTGCTTCTGAGACTGAAATTCTTAACAATATGTTCCTTGTGACCTATTTAGATCACAAATCCAGTTCCTTGCTGAATGAAAAATAACATATGTGGAAGACCTGTAAGTTGATCTAAAGCCAAATGTCATGTACTCCCATCATTATCAACTAATATGCTAAGAGGTGGACATAGTGCTTTTCTCTTTTATTCTTTATTGCCACTTTGTTCTGTCTTGTGGTAATATGCTATAAGAATGGTAGAAATATATGTAGCATTTAATTCAAAACTACCAACAACGTTTGGCACTTAGTTTTCGAAAAGAAGGAACAAATCCATTTTTTCTTGCCGCTGTTCATGACTTTCATCAAGCAGTTACCACCAACTCATCATGTGCTATGAAGCATCAGGCAAGACAGGTCATAGGAAAACACTTGAAGAAATTAGAAGTTAGACTATACATAAATACTTGTTATCCTGTTGGGGTGTTTTCCCAATTGTAAAATGTTAGAGAAATATGAAGAAAATGTGCACCATTTGCTTAGAGAAAGAATGCTTCATATTCTGTGCCAATGTCTCTTTCTTCTTTTACTTGCTTACTTTTTTTAAGGATTAGGAATTAAAAATATTTGGTGCAGCCTGAGGTAGAATATGATCTAGTGACAAAATATAATTGTGAATTTGTCCAGCTTCTAATCTATTTTAACTTTTTTTTTAAACCTCTGCACAATTGACTTCTGGATAAATAAACTCACTTGTTACCACCCACCTTCTTAATTACTATTAACTAAATCATAATATGGGTCCTCCTGGGGGATCTTCTGTTGAGTAAAGTTATTTCCTTTACTGGATCCTTCCCAATATGCTGTCTGTAAAACATTCTGAATTTTTTTTGTTGTTATCAAAACAGTCTCGTAAACCCATGGTCTGGGTTGCAATTTGGATTAGAAAGTTACAGTTTCATACAGATCAAATGAATGAGCATTTTTGGAAGGAAGAAGCATTTTTTGTGGTCACAGTGAATGCCACTGGACATCACAAGTGTTAGACTTAGGGGCATCTGAGAAGAATGTGATATTTTTTCATATTTTACTTTCTTGTTCAAAGCTAGGTTCCTTCATTCAGTGACATGCTCTTATACTGGAATAGTTGATTTTGTTTGTTTTCTTGCTTGCTTCTTGTGATTACAGAGGTACATGGTCATCTGTAATCAGCCTCCAATATTTGTGAGCACCCTGAATTAAATGTGCATAATGAATCTGGCTACGCACTGAACAAAAGTAAGAAATTTGATGCAGATATATTACAGTTTCTGTTCAGAATGGGGCACTACTCAAAGTTAAGAAGGGGAAAGGGAGGATATGTATAAAGATAATTTATCAAGAAGCAGGTTTGATTCTTTTTTTTTCCTGGTTTTGACTTAACCTCAGGATATTTTGAAAGGGATATATGGAAATCATAGGTAAAGGCATGAATGGTTAGTGGTGGAATAAGGAGAAAGGAATTTAAATAATAGGAATATAGATTAATTTGGTAATGGATCAGGAAACTTTGGTAGGAGATAGACATTTCTAATCATATTTATATAATTCATTTTAAAATAATTTCTGATAGAAAAAATATAATGACAGTACAAAGAAGTCTTCCTTGCTCAGGTTCTCCACCTGTTAACATTAGACCACGTTTGTTCAGTCTTCCCTAAATCCTTCAGTGTGTTTTCCAAAAACAAGAACACACTCCAACATAACCAAATCATCCATACAATGAAACCAATAGTCATACTATAATACTATCCAATTCACAGACTCATTCAGATTTTTCCAACAGTACCACTTGTGTCTCTGATCCAGCATCCAATAGAGATTATGTGTCACTTTTAGTTGTCATATCTCTTTAGGTTCCTCAACCCAGAACAGCTCCTTAATTATTCCCCTGGCTTTCATGCTCTGCACCATTTTAAATAGTAAGGCCTTTCATTTTGAAAGGTGTTCTACAACCTGGGTTCATCTGATATTCATATTTCCTTGGAACCAGTCTCAGGGTATGATTTCCTAGCAGTCAGACTACAGATGTGATGCTGTGTTTTTCTCAGTTCAGGATTATGGGTATGCACCAGGTCTATTTGTCCCACTACCGGTGAGGCTAACCCTGATCACAAGGCAAATTAGTGCCTACCAGATTTCTGTACTGTAAAGTCATGTTAATATACTTTTTTCCAAAATCATGTTAATATACTTTTTTTGTAGCAAAGTTCCACCCAGCAGCCTTAGCATTCACTGAGCATTCATTTAGCATTCACTGAGGAGACTTAGCATTCATTCATATAAACCATCAATATGGCTCTTGCCAAATCTGTATTTATTAGTTGCATTCTATAGTAAGAAAAAGCTTCCCCATGAGTTAGTCTGAGTTCTCCAGAGAAACAGAACCAATCTAGATAGATAGAATCTATCTAGATCGATTTAGAGAGATAGACAAAGATAATGATGTAGATATAGATACATAGAAAGAGATTCACTATAAGGAATTTGCCCATTCAGTTATGGAAGCTGAGAAGTCCTATAGTGTGCAGTTGGCAAGCTGGAGAACAAGGAGAGCTCATAGTATACTTCCAGTCTAAACCAGAAGGCCTGAGAATCTGGAGAGCTGATGGGGTAAATTTTAGTCAGAGTCCAAATGCCTAAGACCAAAAGAAGTGACAATGTAAGTTCCAGTCTAAATTCAAGTCTGAAGGCAGAAAATCTGTGTCCAACTCAAAGACAATCAGGCAGAGAAAGTGAATTACTCTGCTTTTTCCATTCTATTCAGGCCTCCAACAAATTGAGTGAGGCCCACCCACACTGGAGAAGGCAATCTTCTTGACTCATTCTACTGATTGAAATGGTAGTCTTATCCAGATATACCCTCACAGACACACCCAGAATGTTAAACAAAGATCTGGGCATCTCATGGTTTAGTCAAATTGGCACATAAAATTAATCATCACACCCCTTCTCTTTCATTCAGTCAATAATTTATATCAGTATGCAGTCAAAGATGCTTGTTTTATTTGGTGGTTTATAACCATGACTATCATTATTTTGATGCTCAAATTGTCCCAGTTTGGATTGCTGACAGTCACTTTCAACTGGATTCTGTGTTACTTTGACATACCTGCATTTTTCTTTAAGAATTTGCTTACTTTCTGGCATAATAAGAACTTCCAGGTCATTTTGCATTTTCATTCCCTTTGACTTTGACGTAGTGCTTGAATCCACGTAGCATCACTTTCTTTAAGTAAGGCTTTGTATTTTTCCAGCTTCCATAATATTGCAATGGTCTATGCCTCTCTTTTACTTCAACAGTTTTTTTCTCCTACTTTGTCCTCCTCCCAACTTCTAAACGTAAGCATTTCCCAAGATGGAATCTGAAGTATCTATTCTTTTCACAGACTCTCAAAAGTCTTCCTCTCTCAGTACACGTGTGATTTCTTAACAGATGAATTTCCCCATGGCTGTATTTATAGCCTTGATGTTTTTCCTGCATTTGTATTTGCCAGCTAATTGTTTACTCTTAAAAGCTTTAATGTTATCACAAAATATGCTTTGCATCAGAACATCTTCAACATTCTGAGCAAAACAGACGGTTAAGTTTCCAATTCCACATGTCAGGAACTTACAAGTCACTACTCAGTCCTAACGAGTGAAAGGCTGAACAACCTGAAAAACCAACTCTTCTTAGATCTTTAAGAGAAGTGAGGTCCCAAGGCAAATTGCTGCCCTCAAATTGGAGGGACAGGCAGGTGGATACAGAAAATCATGACATACCAAAGCAGAAACCTTTTCATGAACCAGTGCGAGGGTGGGAAAACATGAGCTGTAATAAATTGTTGGAGTCTGGGAGTGGACAAATCTGAGAATTAAAATCTCCAGGTGGGTCCAATCATATGGATTCCCCCACTTTTCTGTTTTACCTCTAGGAGCTTGACCAGATTCTCACAGTAAATATTGGAGAAAAATTCCCTCATTCTTTCAGCAATGAAAGAGGAAAAGGAACCATTTTGAAACATGCCAGAGCACTCTGTTCTTAATAAGTCCTGCCCTCAGGAGAAACTAGTTAATCACAGCCTAACTTTCTGGGGTTTTATCACATCCTACCTGACTTGGAGAAAGAGAGAAGGAAAATATACAAGTCTAGCCCACTTTAGCCATTCTGTCTCAGCTAAGGGGTACAAAAACACAAATGTGAAACACTGTGACATTCAAAGTCCAGAAACAGGCTCACTAAAAGACAAAGACCTAATCTTAGAACTATAGGATGCTTCCTCTCCTCCCGCAACTTACCACCACATTACTGAAGGACTATTCCCAGCAGACCTTTTACCCAATACCTCATGTCAGCTATCAAGAGAAAAATTACAAAGAATACTAAAAGGCAGAAAAAAAAAATCCTACAATTTGAAGAGACAGAGCAAGCACAAGAACCATACTTGGTAGGGATGTTAGAAATATTAAACAGAGAATTTATTTATTTTTTAATTTAATTTTATTTTATTTTTTTAATTTATTTATTATTATTATACTTTAAGTTGTAGGGTACATGTGCATAACGTGCAGGTTTGTTACATATGTATACTTGTGCCATGTTGGTGTGCTGCACCCATCAACTCATCATTTACATCAGGTATAACTCCCAATGCAATCCCTCCCCCCTCCCCCCTCCCATGATAGGCCCCTGTGTGTGATGTTCCCCTTCCTGAGTCCAAGTGATCTCATTGTTCAGTTCCCACCTATGAGTGAGAACATGTGGTGTTTGGTTTTCTGTTCTTGTGATAGTTTGCTAAGAATGATGGTTTCCAGCTGCATCCATGTCCCTACAAAGGACACAAACTCATCCTTTTTGATGGCTGCATAGTATTCCATGGTGTATATGTGCCACATTTTCTTAATCCAATCTGTCACTGATGGACATTTGGGTTGATTCCAAGTCTTTGCTATTGTGAATAGTGCTGCAATAAACATACGTGTGCATGTGTCTTTATAGCAGCATAATTTATAATCCTTTGGGTATATACCCAGTAATGGGATGGCTGGGTCATATGGTACATCTAGTTCTAGATCCTTGAGGAATCGCCATACTGTTTTCCATAATGGTTGAACTAGTTTACAATCCCACCAACAGTGTAAAAGCGTTCCTATTTCTCCACATCCTCTCCAGCACCTGTTGTTTCCTGACTTTTTAATGATCGCCATTCTAACTGGTGTGAGATGGTATCTCATTGTGGTTTTGATTTGCATTTCTCTGATGGCCAGTGATGATGAGCATTTTTTCATGTGTCTGTTGGCTGTATGAATGTCTTCTTTTGAGAAATGTCTGTTCATATCCTTTGCCCACTTTTTGATGGGGTTGTTTGTTATTTTCTTGTAAATTTGTTTGAGTTCTTTGTAGGTTCTGGATATTAGCCCTTTGTCAGATGAGTAGATTGCAAAAATTTTCTCCCATCTGTAGGTTGCCTGTTCACTCTGATGGTAGTTTCTTTTGCTGTGCAGAAGCTCTTTAGTTTAATGAGATCCCATTTGTCAATTTTGGCTTTTGCTGCCGTTGCTTTTGGTGTTTTAGACATGAAGTCTTTGCCCATGCCTATGTTCTGAATGGTACTACCTAGGTTTTCCTCTAGGATTTTTATATGGAACCAAAAAAGAGCCCGCATCTCCAAGACAATCCTAAGTCAAAAGAACAAAGCTGGAGGCATCACGCTACCTGACTTCAAACTATACTACAAGGCTACAGTAACCAAAACAGCATGGTACTGGTACCAAAACAGAGATATAGACCAATGGAACAGAACAGAGTCCTCAGAGGTAATACCATACATCTACAGCCATCTGATCTTTGACAAACCTGAGAGAAACAAGAAATGGGGAAAGGATTCCCTATTTAATAAATGGTGCTGGGAAAATTGGCTAGCCATAAGTAGAAAGCTGAAACTGTATCCTTTCCTTACTCCTTATACAAAAATTAATTCAAGATGGATTAGAGACTTAAATGTTAGACCTAATACCATAAAAAATCCTAGACAGAGAATTTAAATCAACTAAGATTAATATCCTAAAGGTCCTAATGGGTAAAGTAGACATCATGCAAGAACAGATGGGTAATTTAAGCAGAGAGATGGTAATCCTAAGAAGAAGGCAAAAAAAGAAATGCTAATGATCAAAACCACTGTAAGAGAAATGAAGAATGCCTTTGATGAGCTTATTAGTAGGCTGGACATGACTTGAGGATGTATCAACAGAAACTTCCAAAACTGAAAAGCAAAACAAAACAAAACAAAAAAACAACGACTGGTAAAACAGAACAGAACATCTAAGAACTGTGGAACAACTACAAATGGTGTAATGTATGCATAACAGGAATAGGAAAAGGGGAAGAAAGAGAAAAAAGAACAAAAGGAATATTTGAGATGATAATCATTAATAACTTACCCCAATTAACATCAGACATCAAACCTTAAATCCAGAAAGTTCAAATAATAACAAATAAGATAACTGTCAAAAAACATTTAGGTATATCATATTCAAACTACAGAAACTCAAAGATAAATGAAAATCCTGAAAGAAGCCAGAGGGGGAAAGAAACATGTGACCTATAAAGATACAAAGATAGCAATTTCATTTGACTTCTCTTTGGAAACCATGCAAGCAAAAAGAAAATAGAGTGAAATATTTAAAGCTTAAGACAAAAAACCCACCAACCTAGAATGCTGTATCCTGTGAAATTCTTCAAAAATGAAGATGACATAAAAGCTTTCTCAGACAAACAAAAATTGAGGAAATGTGTTGACAGTAGACATGACTTACAAAAAATGTTAAGTTCTTTAAAGTGAAGAAAAATATGTAGATCTGAAGCTCAGATCTACTTAAAGAAACAAAGCATTGAAGAAGGAATAAGTGAAGGTAAAATATAAAATGCTCAGTGACAACCACAAAAGGCAGAAAAAGAGGGGAAGACAAAAATAAGAAAAAGGAAAAGAACAAAAATCAGAAAACAGTAACAAATATGGTAGATATTAATTCAACTATGTCAATAATCACTTTAAACATCAATGGTCAAAATGAACCAATTAAAAGACAGAGATTGTCAGAGTAGATTTAAAAACAAGACTTAACTATATGATCCTTTCAAGGAACTCACCTTAAGTAAAAATATATAGATTAAAGGTAAATATTAATTTTTTTATTCCATAGCTTTTTGGGGAACAGGTGATATTTGGTTGTATGAATAAGTTCTTCAGTGGTGATTTGTGAGATTTTGGTGTATCTATAGAGAAAGAGATACCTTGCTAACACTAATTTATAAAAGCAGGAATCACATATTAATTTCAGACAGAACAGACTTCAAAGCAAGGAAAGTTATCAGGGATAAAGAAGGGCATTACATGGTGATAAAAGGTCAATTCTCCAAAAAGACATAACAATTCTTAATGAGTATATGCCTAACAACAGAGCATCAAAATATGCAAGGCATAAACTGGAAGAACTGCAAGGAGAAATGGATGGATTCAAATTGGAGACTTCAATGCTCCTCTTTCAGAAATGGACAAATCCAGCAAGCATAAAATTGTAACAACTTAGTTGAAACCAACATTATGAGTCAACTGGATATAATTTGACATCTATGGACTATTTCATCCAGCAACAGCAGAACACACAATATTCGCAAGCTAACATGGAACGTTCACCAAGATAGGCCATATTCTGGGCCATTAAACATACCTTCACAAAGTTAAAAGAATAGATATCATGCTATGTCTGGTCTCTGACCACAACAGAATAAAACTACAAGTCAGTAGCAGAGATAAGTGGAAAACTTCCAAATATGTGGAGATTAAACAACACATTTCTAAATAACACAGAAGTAAATAATAAATCTCAAGAGAAATCTCAAAATATTTAGTACTGAATGAAAATGAAAACACAACTAATCATAGTTTGTGGGAAGAGAGAGAACACAGTTTAGAGGAAAATTTATAGCATTGAATGCATATATCAGAAAAAATACATAAAATCATCTAAGCTTCTACTTTAGGATACTAGAGAAAGAAGAGCAAATCCAAAGTAAGCTGAAGAAAAAAGTTAAACATTAGAGCATAAATTAATCAAATTGAAAATAAGACATATGTAGAGAAAATCAATAAAGCTAAAAGCTGCTTCTTTGCAAAGACCAATAATATTGATCAATCTCTAACTAGGCTAACTATAAAAAAGAGAAGAAACAAATTACTAATATCAGAAATGAAACAAGGAACATCACTGCAGATCTTACAGATTTTAGAAGAATGATAAAGGAATACTATGAACAACTCTTTGCCTACAGATTTGATAACCTAGATGAACTGGACAAATTTTTTGAAAAAGACTGTTTGCCAAAACTCGCACAAGAAGAAATAGGCAATCTGACTAGGCCTATATCTGCTAAAGAAATAGATTCAATAATTAATAACCTTCCAAAACAGAAAGCACCAGGCCAAGGTCGGTTCATTGGTGAATTCTACCAAGCATTTAAGAAAGAAATTATACCAAAGCTCTACAGTCTCAGAAGATGGAAGCAGAGGGAATAGTTCCTAACTCATTCTATGAGGCTAGTATCACCCTAATACCAAAACCAGTCAAAGACATTACAAGAAAAGAAAACTATAGACCAATATCTCTTATAAACATAGATGCCAAATCCTCAACAAAATACAGTCACATGCTGCATAGTGATGTTTTGGTCAACAATAGACCGTATACATGATGCGGTACCATAAGATTATAATGGAGCTGAAAAACTCCTATTGCCTAGTGACATTGTAACATCACAGCAAAACACATTACTCATGTCTTTGTGGTAATCCTGGTGTTAACCTGCTGCACTGCCAGTTGTCTAAAACATAGCATGTACAATTATATGCAGTACATAATACTTGATATATTACTGGTTTATGTATTTATTACATACTTTTATCATTATTTAGAGTAAAGTTCTTCTACTTATATATTAAAAACGTTAACTGTAAAACAGCTTCAGACACATCCTTCAGGAACCATTCCAGAAGACAGCATTGTTGTTATATGAGATGACAGCTCCATGCATGTTATTATCCATGAAGACCTTCCAGTGGGACAAGATGTGGAGGTGAAAGACAGTGATATTGATGATCCTGACCCTAGGTAGGCCTAGGCTAATGTGTGTGTTGATGTGTTAGTTGTTAACAAAAAAAGATTAAAAAGCAAAAAAAGAATTTTAATAAAACAAAATGCATAGAATAGGGATATAATGAAAGAAATATTTTTATACAGCTATACAATGTGTTTGCTTTTTAAGCTAGGTGTTATGAGTCAAAAAAATTAAATGATTAAAGTCAATAATTTAAAAATTTATAAAGTGACAGTTATAGTAAGCTAAGGTTAATTTATTGATGAAAAAAGAAAACTATTTTGTAATAAGTTTAGAGTAACCTAAGCATACATTGTTTTTAAATTCTACAGTAGTGTCCTAGGCCTTTATATTCACTCACCACTCACTCACTCACTCAGCCAAAGCAACTTCCAGCTCTACAAGTTTCATTTATAGTTAGTGCACTATACTGGTATACTATTTTTTAAAATCTTTTGTATTGTGTTTTTACTGTACCTTTTTATTTATTTATTTATTTATTTATTTATTTATTTTGAAATGGATTCTCACTCTGTCATCCAGGCTGGAGTACAGTGGCGTGATCTCAGCTCACTGCAGACTCCACCTCCTGGGTTTAAGCAGTTCTCCTGCCTCAGCCTCCTGAGTAGCTGGGATTACAGGCATGCACCACAGCACCTGGCTAATTTTTTGTATTTTTAGTAGAGATGGGATTTTGCCATGTTGGCCAGGCTGGTCTTGAACTCCTGACCTCAAGTGATTTCTCTGCCTTGGCCTCCCAAAGTGCTGGGATTACAGGAGTGAGCCGCCATGCTAACCTTTACTGTACCTTTTCTATGTTTAAATACATAAATACTTACGATTGTGTTTCTATTGCCTATAATAGGGCAGTTACATGTCATAACAGTTTGTAGCCTAAGAGCAATAGACTGTACCATAGAGCCTTCATGTGTAGTAGGCTACATTATCTAGGTTTGTGTAAGTATCCTCTATAATGTTTACGCAATGACACAATTGCCTAACAGTGCATTTCTCAGAATGTATCCCCATTGTTAAGCGACACATGACTATTTTAGCAAATTGAATCCAACAACATATTAAAAGAAGTATACAATGGGACCAAGAGAGATTTGTCACAGATATGCAAGGCTAGTTCAACATTAGAAAATCAATTCATGTAATCCATAAAATGTACAGACCAAGGAAAAAATATCACTACAATTATATCAATAGATAGAAAAAGCATTTGACAAAATCCAATACCCATTTATGATAAAAACTCTCAATAAATTCAGAATAGAGGGGAACTTCTTCAATTTGATAAATAATATATATGTAATCCACAAGTATATAAATATTTTATATATATTTTATATATAATCTATAAATATATATAATCTACAGCTAACATCATACTTATTGATGAGAAACTAGAAGTGTTTTAAGATTAGGAAAAAGATAAGGATGTCCTCTCTTGCTATCTTTCTTGAACATTGTACTGGAAGTCCTAGCTAATACAATAAGACAAGAAAAGAAAACAAAAGTTATACTAGATAGGAAGAAAGAAGTAAAACTTACTGTTTTATTTTGACATGATTGTCTATGTACAAAATAAAAAAAAAATTGACAAAAAACCTCCTGGAACTAAATAGTGATTATGATTATAGAAGGGTTGCAAGGAAAGGTTACTGTACAAAAGTCAATTGCTTTCCTATATACTAGCAATGAACAATGGGAATTTGAAATTTAAAACACAATATGATTTACATTAACACCCTCCCAAAATAAAATACTTAGGTGTAAAACTAACAAACTATGTACAAGATCTACGTGAAGAAAACTACAAACCACTGATGAATGAAATCAAATAACTGAATAAATGGACAGATTCTGTTTATGGGTAGGAAGACTTAATATTGTCAAGATGCCAGTTCTTTCCAACTTGATCTGTAGATTTACTGCAATCCCAAACAAAATCCCAGAACATTATTATGCAGATACTGATAAACTAATTCTAAAGTTAATATGGAAAATTATGTCAGCAAGATAGTTGAATAGAGATGTCTGATGCTTGTTCTCCCCCCCAAAAAAAAGGACAAAACAAAAACAGTGAATAAACAGCTATATTTTAAGTAGAGTGACAGAGGAAACATGCTGAAGATCACCAGAGATAAAATCCCTGTGTAGCAGGGAAGCCCAGGATAGCAACATAGAGAGGGGTTAGAGGAAGCTTCTGCACTGTCAGGATCTTTTCAGAGTCCAGGATACTTATTATAGGGAAAAGGTCAGCTAGAGATAGATGCCCAGTGGTCTCTAGTGCCATGACAGACATCATTAGTCCCACCACAGGAGAGCCCTCCAGTCCTCACAGTCTCCAAATCCAAGCTGGAGAGTGGCTAGGAGTTTGTGTGGCTACATTGCCTCAGAGTAGGAACCTATGTTGAACACCTCTCACCCATGTGACTTAAGCTGCTATGGCATGACACCACCCTGAATCCAGATCCACTGCTAGAGTCTAGACTATCTTGGGGGCCAGTAACCATTGGCTTTCTCCATCCCTAAGGTCCCACCATTATTTCACCACATTCACACAGGTGCCTGCAGTGTTGCAATAATGACTGTCTGGAGGCTAAGACTGATGGTACAACCAAAACCCCAGTGTCTAAAACTACATAGCATACTCATCACTCCCTACCCAGCAACAGGTCAACTTGCATAGCAGAGAAGCCACCTAATAGCCAACCATCCACTACACCTGCATGCACCCATGCCACACAGTTGGCCAGTTCACCATGCCCACCAAGCATGCACGGGCGTGCATACACACACACACACACACACACACACACACACACGCACACACACACACACCTTATTTAAAAAATGGTGCTGAGATAACTGGCTAGCTATGTGCAGAAAATTGAAACTGGACCTATCCTTACACCATATAAAAAATCAACTCAATATGGATTAAAGACTTAAATGTAAAACCCCAAACTATAAAAACGCTATTTAAAAAACCTAGGCAATATCACTCAGTACACAGGAATGGGCAAATATTTATAACAAAGACACCAAAAGCAATTGTAACAAAAACAAAAATTGACAAATGGGATCTAATTAAACTGAAGAGCTTCTGCACAGCAAGAGAAACTGTCATCAGAGTGAACAGACAACCTACAGAATGGGAGAACATTTTTGCATCTATCCATCTGACAAAGGTCTAATATCCAGGGCCTACAAGGAACTTAAACAAATTTACAAGAAAAAAAAAAACATTAAAAACTGGGCAATGGACATTAACAGACACTTCTCAAAAGAAGACATTTATGTGACCAACAAACATATGAAAGAAAAGCTCAAAATCACTGATCATTAGAGAAATGCAAACCAAAACCACAATGATACCGTCTTACACCAGTCAGAATGGCAATTATTAAAAAGTCAGGAAACAACAGATGCTGGGAAGGCTGTAGAGAAATAAGAATGCTTTTACATTGTTGGTGCAAATGTAAATGAATTCAACCCTTGTGGAAGACAGTGTGGCAATTTCTCAAAGACCTAGAACCAGGAATACCAGTTGACTCAACAATCCCATTACTGGGTATATGCCCAGAGGAAGATAAATCATTCTGTTACAAAGATACATGCACATCCATGTTCATTGCAGCACTATTCACAATAGCAAAGACATGAAATCAACCCAAATGCCCATCAGTGATAGACTGGATAAAGAAAATGTGGTACGTATTCACCATGGAATACTATGTAGCTATAAAAAGGAATGAGATCTTGTCCTTTTCAGGGACATGGATGGAGCTGGAAGCCATTATCCTCAGCAAACTAGTGCAGGAACAGAAAACCAACCACTGTATATTCTCACTTACAAGTGGGAGCTGAACAATGAAAACACATGGACACAGAGAGAAGAATGACACACACTGGGGCCTGTTGTATGGGGTGGGGGGAGGGAGAGTATCAGGAAAAATAGTTAGTGCATGCTGGGCTTAATATCTAGGTGATGGATTGATAGGTGCAGCAAACCATATTTACCTGTGTAACAAATGTGCACATCCTGCATAGGTACCCTGTAACTTAAAGGAAAAGAAAAAGAAAAAAATTATAACTGATACACAAAGAAAACAAAGTTTAGCACCACAGGAAACCACCAAACCAAAGAGGTAAACGAGTGAGAAAGGAACAAAAATTCTGCAAAATATCTAGAAAACAATTAACAAAATGGCAGTAGTAAGTCAAGTCTTTACCTATCAATATTAACCTCAAAAAAAATGCATTAAATTATTCAATTAAAAGATATAGAATGGCTAAATGGGAAAAAACAAACTACATGCTGCCTACAGGAGACTCAACCCACTGTTAAAGACAAACAGGCTAAAATGATGGGATGAAAAAGATATTTATTTCAAACAGACATCAGAAGTGAGCAGGAGTAGCCATACCTTTGTCAGATAAAACAGACTTTAAGTCAAAAACTGAAAAGATACAAAGAAGGTCATTATAAAATGATAAAGAGATCAATTCAACAAAGGATATATAAAAATTATAAATATATATGCACCAAACATCAGAGCACCTGTATTAGGCTGTTCTTGCATAGCTATAAAGAAATACCTGAGACTGGGTAATTTATAAGAAAACAGGCTTATTTGGCTATGGTTTGTAGGCTTTACAGGAGGCCTGGTGACATCTGCTTCTGGGGAGGCCTCAGGGAGCTTATACTCATGGTAGAAGGCAAAGTGGGAACAGGTCATCTTACATGGTGGGAGCAGGAGCAAGAGAGAGACAATGAGAGGGAGGTGCTACACACATGTCAATAAACAGATCCTGTGAGAACTCACTCACTATCACAAGAACAGCGCGAAAGGGATGTTGTTAAACCATTCATGAGAAATTCATTTCTACGATCCAATAATCTCCCACCAGGCCCCACCTCCAGCATTGAAGATTATAATTTGACATGAGATTTGGGTGGGGACGTAGATCCAAACCATATGATCCTGCCCTGACCCCTCCCAAATCTCATGTTCTTCTCACATTTCAAAATACAATAATGACTTCTCAACAGTCTGCCAATGTTTAACTCCTTCCAGCATCACTCAAAAGTTTCAAGACTCATCTGAGACCAGGCTAGTCCCTTTTACCTATGAGCCTATCAAAAACAAGTTAGTTACTTTCAAGATACAATGAAGATATAGACCTTGGGTAAATACTCCCTTTCAAAAAGGGAGAAATTAGCCAAAAGAAAGGGGCTACAGTCCCCATGCAAGTCCAAAACTCAGCAGGGCAGCAATTAAATCTTAATGCTTCAAAATAATCTCCTTTGACTCCGTGTCCCACATTCAGGGCACACTGATGCATGGAGTGGGCTCTAAATGCCTTGAACAGCTCCACCCCTGCAATATTGCAGGATTCAGCCCCTGTGACTGCTCTCATGGGCTGGCATTGAGTGCCTGTGGCTTTTCCAGGCACGGGGAGCAAGCTGTCAGTGGATCTACCATTCTGGGGTCTGCAGGATGGTGACCTTCTTCTCATAGCTTTACTAGGCCAGTGCCTCAGTGGGGACTCTGTGTGGGGACTCCAGCCTTACATTTCCCCCTTTGTACCACTCTGGTACAAAGGCTCCCAAGCCTCAACTGTTGCACTCTGCACAACTACAGGCTTAATAACACATGGAAGCTGTCAAGGCTGATGGCTTGCAACCTCTGGAGCTATAGCCTGAGGTATCTGGGCCCCTTTGAGCCATGGCTGGAGCTGGAGTGGCTGGGATAAAGGAAGCAGTGCTCCAAGGCTGTGCAGGGCCACAGGGCCCTGGACCTGCCCAATGAAATCATTCTGTCCTCCTAGGCCTCCAGGACTGTAAGGGGAGGGGCTGCTGCGGAGTTCTCTGAAAAGCCTTTGAGGTTTTTTTCCCTATTGTCTTGGCTATCAGCACTTGCCTGCTTTGTAGTTATGCAGATATCTTCAGCCGGCTTGAATTCCTTTCCTGAAAATGGGCTTTTATATTCTACAATGTAGCCAGGCTGCAATCTTTCCAGCGTTTATGCTCTGCTTCCCCCTTAAATATAAATTCTAACTTTAGGTAATTTATTTTCTCATGCATATGAGCATAGCCTGTTCTAAGCAGTCAGGCAATATCTTGACCACCCAGCTGCTTAGAAATTTCTTCTGCCACATGCCCTATATCATCATTCTCAAGTTCAAAGTTCCACAGATCCCTAGTTCAGGGACACAATGCAGCCACATTTTTTGCTAAGGCATAACCACAGTGACCTTTGCTCCAGTTCCCAATAAGTTTCTCATTTTCATCTGAGACCTCCT